>NW_024354502.1:12006261-12628910 GCF_902729225.1 Pteropus medius | reverse complement strand
TTTTACTGTCAGGAGGTAGTTTTGCAAGTTGGAGCAAGTTAAGCTCCTATGGCTCCCACAGAAACTGAGATAGGCATGCTATCTTCCTCAATGTTTACATTTGAAAGAGGTGGCTCCCAGGTCCTTGAGAAAGACTTTTCTAGGCCTCAAAGCTGACAAAAGTCCTATCTAGTTTTCAGAAGAATTTATAGATATTTCAAAAGGAGAAAGAACTTATTATTATAAATATTCTGAAGTAACAGTTATACCAAAAGGGAGAGAGACGTCTGCTCGTCCTTCCCCACCACCCTCCCTCTCTGGTAACCTCCACTCTATTGTCTATATCTACAAGTTTGTCTTTGTTTGTTTATATGTTTTTTGCTTGTGCATTAGCTTTTTTTATATTCCACATATCAATGAAATCATATGGTTCTTGTCCTTTCCCATCTGGCATTTTACTTGGCATAATACTCTCAAGATCTATCCATGTTATTGTAAAAGGCAATGTTTCATCTTTTTATGGCTAAGTAATATTCCACATATATATATAAACCATACATTCTTTATTCAGTCATCTGTTGAAGCACACTTAGATTGTTTAGGTTACAATGTCTTGGCTATTGTGAATAATGTTGCAGTTTACATAGAGGTACATATATCTTTATAAATAACTGTTTACAAAATTTTCAGGCAGATACCCAGAAGAGGGATTGCTGGGTCATATGGTAGCTCATTTCTTAATTTTTCGAGGAAACTCCATGCTGTTTTTCATAGTGGTTGCACCAATTTACAATCCCATTAGAAGTGTGTGAAAGTTCTCTTTTCCCCATATCTTCTCAAACACTTGTTATTTCCTTCTTATTGATAATAGCCATGCTAGTAGGTGTGACGTGGTATCTCATTCTGGTTTCGATTTGCATTTTCATAATAGCTAGTGAGGTTGAGCATCTTTTCATGTATCTGTTGGTTATCTGTATGTCTTCCTTGGAAAAGTATCTATTCGGGTCCTCTGCCTATTTTTTTTAAATTGAATTGTTTATTTCTTTGTTGTTGAAGTGTATGAGTTCTTTATATATTTTAGATATTAGTCTCTCATCAGAGGAGTCATTGCAAGTATCTTCTCTCATTCGGTTGATTGTCTTTTTGTTTTATTGATGGTTTCTTTTGCTATGCAGAAGTTTTTACGTTTGATGTAGTCCCATTCACTTATTTTTGCTTTTATTTTCCTTTTCTTTGGAGTCAAATTTATGAAAACCCCATTGATATTAAAATCTGTAGTTTAAATTTTTTATTTATCATTATACATTTCAGTTTTTTATTAATTTATTGTGTATTCACTAAAGGGTAGTAGTATATTACTGCTTAAAACTACCAACTCTCTCACCAATTTCAGTATTGCAACTTACTTATTTATTTTTTAAGAAATATCACAAAAAGTTATTTTAAAAAAATCCACTGTAACAGAGAAGAGGATAAATATCTCAGGCCAAAGCAATGTAAAGTAATTAAATAAAATTAAGCATGAAGTTATTGTTACAGCAGTATTTTACAAATAGTTAAGGATTTCAGGCAAAAAAAAAAGTTTTGGTCTCACACAAAATCATGTATTTCATTGGGATAGGAGAAAACCACAGAAGCAAATATATTTATAGTTTCTTATAGATATCAGATTATATGGTACTATGACTAATCAGACATCAATGTAAACCATTTTCATTTTGTCTAACCAATAGAACTCATCCCTAAGCTAATTGGAATAGAAGCAAAGACTATACTAAAAGTGTTTTCTAAAATATAACATAAAATAAGCAGCATTATAATTCTAAACTTATTAGAATCTGTGTGTAAATTTAAGTGTAAAATCCTAACAAAATTCCCAAACCATTAAAAGTTAAATTTTCATAAATAACAGCATGAGAAATTTTTCCTATATAACAGTTGTTCTCAACTTGAGAGAATCCCCTCCATCCCACCTCTCATTCCCTCCCACCCCCAGGAGGACTTTGGCAATGCCTGGAACATTTTTGGCTGTCAAAACTGAAGGATGAGGGGCTGCTGATGTCGAGTAGGTAGAGGGCAGGGATGCTGCTAAGCATCCTACAATGCACAGGGCAGCTCCCTCTCCCCCAACAACAAAGAATTATGTGGTTCAAAAGTCAATAGTGCTGAAGTTAAAAAAACCTGATGCATTATAGTTAATATTGTGACAGTAATTAGCACAATTCAACTTCTCTTACACACTGAGATGTTTAAAATGGTACTGATCTATGGATCTTAACCTAAAGCTAAAGTTGATATTGATTTGCAATGAAGCAAAATTATGAAGTATGAATAGGTCATTATTCTAACATATAAGAAGGTTAACAGTTTTCTTCCATTATTGAATAACCTGGCATAAAATATCTGAGACTGACAAGATGATTGAGCAACACATGTAGTAGAGAGGTAAAAGTTATTCCTAACGTGTTCTTTCTTGACAGTTTATTGTGAAATGATTTACTATCACAAAAAGAAAAACATACCAACAAAATATAGGGGTTATCCCCATACCTTGCAGACTAAATTTGACATGGACAGTATTTCACATGTCTAATCAAACAATATGTGCAAATTAAATCACAGTAATACTTCACAGTTGAAAATAATAGAAAATAGTAAAACTTTGGCTACAGAAAATTATATACTTTAAAGATGTAAAATTTAAAACAAAAAATGTTTAAAAGACTCAAACATAAAACTTCTCTTAAAGCACTATCTAAAGAAAAATGCCTAGGGGAGAGTTAAGTTGCTTACTATACAGTGAAGCTTTATGTTGTATGAAAACAGGTGTATCCTACCAATACAAATATTTATCAAAATCTGTTTTTAAAGGTTAATTAGATATTAGTTTTATTGCCCTAAATTTATGTCTAAAATATAAAATTCATTATCAGTAATAGAATAGGATTCATATACTCTGTTAATATATAATTTAAAAAGCTATATGTCCATGGTCTGAGTGATAAAGATATGGAATTCTGATCATAATAATTATTTTATAGTCATCTGTGGAGGATATTTAAAATCCTCACCTACTTATATTACATTCTTCACTCGTGCTTAAAACTTGTAATCTTATTCAAGTAGGTAAGGCTATTCATAAAATTGCTTTATGTCAAGGACCAGAAATTCCCTTTGCTGTGATTACATTGTTTCAAAATCCATTACTTCTCTAACACCATCTCTGACACAATTTTACTATGATTGTATTGTATCAAAAGCTGTATCTATTATTCACCAAATAATGGATATTTTAAAATTTTCTTGGCAGCAGACAGAAGAAGCACCTTCACTTTGATTATATATGAACAAAGTCTAAATAGTCTGCTTTCCTTTCAGACAACTTTTCCTTTGTATTTGCCATTTTCAGAATTCACTGGTATTTGCAAACTACTTGTAAAGTCCTATTCTGAGTAAATAAATAGAAATTCTCATTATAAAGGAGGCTTCAAAATCATAATGGATGAAACAAAAATAAAAACCCTTTGAGATATCGTTCAAGTTTTTGTGCTTACTATATTCAGAATAAAGAAATCTGAAACAAAAAAGGAAAATTAAAGAAGAAGAAAAGGAAAATTTCTAAGAGCTTCACTGGCAATAGGTTAGGGAAAATATTTCCTTAGTATCTCAAAACTAAAAGACACATTAAAGGAAATTTAAACCAAAACTGCCGTGTTTTTTAATAAAACAAAAATCCAAAACCAAAAATGAAATACTTGTAATTTTGTCAAAATAAGAGCAAACTTTGAATTAGAGTAAGGCACTTCGAAAATATGGTTGACCCTAGAACTAATACACGGATTTTTTTTTCAATAAGTACTGTAAATATTTCCTCATGATTTTCTTAACATTTTTTCTCTAGCATACTTTATTGTAAGAATACTGTATATAATACACATATAAAATATGTGTTAATTGACTATTTTATCAGTAAGTCTTCCAGTCTAAAGCAGGCTATTAATAGTTAAGTTTTAGGAGAGTCAAAATTTATACGCCGATTTTTGATTGGGGTTCAGCATATCTAACCCCTGAATTGTTCAAGGGTCGGTTGTAATTTTAAATCTCATTAAAATTGACTTAAGACATATGGGTGCATTTTTCTCTTCTTTCCTCCTTTTCTTCCTTCTTTCATTTTCTTATTTCTTTCACTAAACGAAAAGTCTTATATGTGAATGGTTTTTGCTTAATGATATTGATAATATGTATCTCTATTAGTTTTGCATTACTGGATAACAATGTACCATAACTTTACTGGTTTAAAAGAACACGTTTCTTTTCTCAGGATTCCTATGGTTCAGAAGTCTTGGCATGACCTAATTGGGTTGTCTGCTCAAAAAGTCTCACAATAATGTAGTCAAAGTGTCAGAGCTGTGGTATCACCTGGAGACTCAACTGAGGGAGATTCTGATTCCAAGCTCACTCATGTGGTTACGAGAAGGAATCTTTACTTATGGATGTAGGACTAGGACCTCAGTCCCTTCCTGGCTTTTGTCCAAAGGCTATTCTTAGCTCCCTGCCATATGGCCGCCCCATGGCCAGTTCATAATATAGAAGCTTGTTTCATCAAAGTCAGCAAGGAAGATAGTCTGATAGAAACGACAGAAGTTACAATGTTGTATAATATGATCATGAAATGACATTACATCACTGCCGTGTTCTGTTAGACATAAGTCACAGGTTCCGCCTGTATTTAAGAGGAGGGGATTACAGACGGACATGGATACCAGGAGAAGGTAAGGTGGTAACACCACCTTAGAGCCTGTTCTATACCATAGCTAAAATATATTGAAAACTTAAATTTTCAAAAATATCTGGTTGCCCCAAGTTCTTCCTTCTCTCTATAGTACTAAAATGGATGAATCTTTTCTGGGCTTATAAGTCCCAGGAATAAGTGTGACAGATTTGTGCCTTTGATGCAGCTGATTATAGTCAGGTGGCCGATGGAATAAGAGAGCAAGTTAATGTACAACTTCTTTCTTCCCTCATTCTAGAACTGGGGCGTATTAGCGAATTGTCTTTGATTACATGTCAATACTGTCTAGGCACTTTATACACACTAACACATTTAATTATCACACACTTCTAAAAAGTAGGGAACCTAATTATTCTAATATTACAGATAAGGAAAGTGTGGCAAAAAAGTGGAATATTTTGTCCAAGGCACACGATAAGTTCTGGTGCCACAGGCTGAACACAAGAAGTATAAATCTAGATCTTATAGTTTTATCATTATTAGTTTTCTTTTTCACAACCTCACAATTGGCATTAGTCATTTAGTTAACAATGGTTAAATCTAGACCAAATTATTACAACGATAAGAAAAATTATATGCATATCATGGAAAGGTATCAAAATATTCATTTGATTTCATCAGTGGTGATTCCTATTTTGGTAGCACTGGGAAAAATATGCTCAGAGAAATAAGCTACAAATGATTTATACTCTTATTAATAAACTTTAAATAATCCTTTATATATTATGGAGTTTTCTGAACAGTTCTTTGTAAGAACAATTTCTATTTAAGAAAGACCTATCATTATAAGGCTTATGTAAAAAAAATACCTAGAGGTTTTTGCTGAATGTCCATAGCATTTGATGTAACTAATGAAAATAAATTTGTTTGAATAAATTAAATGAATAAATAAATCCAATTTCCTAAAATAAAATATTTAAACCTAGTTAGTTACCTAGATGTATTTTTTAGGTTCTCCAGCATCTTTAAAATGAATTTTCTTGCTCTCTGAATTAATCTCTATTATTTTTTAAATTTCCAACCAGTAGCATAAACACATGCACACATAAACACACACCAAGAACAGGTTAAGTAGTGAAAAAGACAATTTGAAGAATTACTCATAGTGTTATCATGAACAAAATATCCCAGAGTCAAGATTCAAACCTCGTCCAAGTGGCCCAGAGCCAGAATTCCATGCAGGACCCCGCACCCCCACATCGCATCTATCCACTGCTCATCTTTTATAGGAACTAAAACAAACAGAGTTCCCCCTTGTTCCGCTTCAACTGCAACATGCCCATCTGGACACTCACAGTCTTTTCCACTTCGGCATGTGCAGAATGACCACAAAAGCATTGCAAGTACTGATTCTTGTTTTGTGAGTAGGCAAATTAGCCAATACTGAATGTTTGACTAATGACAAAAGATGTATATCAATTTAGGGTAATAATACTTGTAAAATTCTTTTAACTTGCCAGAGTCGCACCATTCTTTCATTCGTACCAGTGACTCCCTGTAGTAATGACTCAAAGAAAGGACTGCGATGCCCTAGAAATTTTCATTCCTGTGAATGAGGATGGAAAATGAAGAGAGCTTTACTCCAAGTTAAAAAACACACATTTAAATTATTCATAAAATAAATTTGTAAAGAGGACTAATTTGAGTGTTAATAACAGCAAACAAAAATTATATACATGTACTACATAATTTTCTAACTATTGGGAAAGAGCAAAACCAAGTTCTATTTATTATGATAGAGGCTTTTTGATATATTTTAAAATTAATCGAGCCACCAGTATTATTTAAAATGACTTCTATTTTCTGGCTTATTACAATTTTAATCTATATTTCTCCCCATTATCATGCTTCATGTTTGCTTAATTAAATTGTTTTGTGTATTCATCTAAATGATGTTCTTTGCTTCACTATTTCATGCACTATTTACAAACTTGATAAAGTAAAACAATTCAAGAATTTATTAGTTTTTTTTTTATTTAACACATTATCTCTGAACTTAAATATTTATGTATGAAACTTATTTTCATCATTGGTATGTCTCCCAAAACAATATCAATATATCCCTTTCTTTTATTATATATTTAGATATTATGTTCTCATTAAAATATAATTCATTATTAAATGCATATTTAAATGCTATTTTGTTCTCCACATAATCTATAAAAATGATTCCATCTCCAACCACTGTCACATACTCCCACCCCAACAACCATGACCACAATCACCGAATGTCTTAGAGTTTATCTCAAAACTGTAGAAACCTAAGATATTACTTATTTCCACACATCTGTATGGCTAGAATATTGGGCTAACAGATTTTTTCTTTGTTTTCCCACCAACTTTTAGCAAATCACTGCTTTCTCTGATCCTGATTTAAACTATACAATTGAAAGAATAATATCTATGGTAGATATATTACATAGTTATGGTGAGGTTATTGTAAATTGCAAGACAAATATAAATAATGACAATTTCATTTGATAGTATATGAAGTGAACAAAAGTACAGCATATAATCATTAAACCTGTTCAGTGCCACAGCTACTCTGTCAACATTCCCATCTTCCAAAGAGGATTCCTTATATTACCCCTTCATCAAAATGTATAAAGAAATTACAGGCTATTCAAAATGATTATGGCTTTTTGTGGAGTTTGCATGTCAGAGGTTTCATGTCAACAGAAGGTAGTAGTTGTGATAGGTAGAATAATGGTCCCCCAAAGATGCCCACAGCCTAATCCTGGTAGCCTATGAATATCTTACATTTCATGGCAAAAGAGACTTTAAAGATTTAATTAAGATTAAGAACATTGAGTTGAGGAGATTATGCTGGTTTATCCCAATGAGCCCAATCTAATCACATAAATCCTAAACACTGGAAGAAGGCAAAACTGTGAATCTGAAAGATAATAGAAAAGAGGAGATATAGAATGTTCAAGGTACTTGATCCATACTTGTTGGCTTTGAGGATGAAGGAGGCCATGAGCCAAGGAACAGGATTGCCATTACAAAGTGTGACATACCCTTAGAATACTGTCAGAAAGAAAGCAGAGACTTTGTTCCTACTGCTGGAAATAACAATTCCCCCAGCAACCTGAATGAGCAAGGACACTAGTCCTCCCCTACAGACTCTAGAAAGGAATGCGGCCTTGCCAGCACTTTAATTTCAGCCTGGTGAGAGCCATGTTGGACTTCTGACCTACAGAACTGTTAAGATAATAAGTTTGTGTTGTTTAAGGCACTAATTTTGTGGTAATTTGTTATGGCAACAATTAGAAACTAATACAGTCATTGATATAACAACAGGGAAACTTTATCAAAAGCTAACAGAGAATGATAAATTTCAGCTTTAGAAAGACATTTTTGCAGTGATCTCTTCCCCTTCTCCAATGACATGGTAGTATTTACAGGTACCACGTATTTCAGGAATTCACTTCAAGCGTATACTCTGCCGAGAAATCCACAAAGAATGATTTCCCAAGTCGTCTGGGCTTCCAGGGCATGTTATACATACCACTGTTGGAGCACTCGTGATGTTGCACTTTAAATTCATGTTTATGTCTGCTCTTCCATCAAAACTTAATTTTATTTTTTCTTATTGATGTTTATTTTTCATCTATACTTAGCATAGTGCCTATCCCAAAATGAATTCTCAAAATATGTTTGTTAACTAAGTAAATGAGGGTAAACTTTGTCTTCCCAGTCAAATTATTAGACAGAAGCAAAAATGATTGCTTATATATATATATATATTTTACCATTTTATAGTTTATAAAGCTTACTTGTATTTTTTTAAGTTATTGTTTCTTAAGTTTAGGATTTGTCCTTCATTTTGTATATAAGCCACAGTCCAATCTATATGGAATTGTTAGTTACTACTGCACAGTTAGTTATATCTTGGAATTTTTCCATTTATGATCATATTTTTGATGAGATATATTGCTAAGTACTTTGGAAGTAGCTGTTCTTTAGTATGGCAATTCTTTATTTGGAATCCTTAGGTAAAAAACTGTGAAGCTAAGCCACACAAAGACATAGTGCAAAGTCTGACATTTAAACATTGAGGAAAATGGAAGACTATTGATAGTAAAACAACCTTTAATAACTGCTTTTAATGACTTAAAGAAAAGATTTTTATCTTCCAGTCACATTTACATAGAAGGGGGAACAATTTTTGCTGAAAAGCTAGCCATTGATTTTTCAAACGCATCTGTTACGTCATAGCTTGGATATAATTAGTTGAACACTAAATCCTATCTCATTTATTTCTTTTACAGTTATAGGGACAAAGTTTGATAGTTTTATTTACATGGGGATCCAAACATCATTTACAGTGTTTTTATTTGATAACCAACAAACTACCTCACAACTTGTAGATTTTAGGATTCTGAATCTCTTCAGATTTAGATTTCGTAAATGGAGTGTAATTCATCTGGTCTCTTTTTGTCTTTCACGCATGCAGACTCCCATAGACAGGGAGGTTCTCTGTCTATGTATGTTTCATTGTGTATAGCTGTGCATATATCACTAGGGTGTCACTTCTTCAAATAAGGTCAATACAGTTAAATTAAAAAGTAACCAGAATTCAAAATTCTGTATGCAGGAAGCAGAGTCGCTCTGGAGTTTGCTGCTGCAGGGTAAAGAGTCCTCTGTGTGCCCAGGAGTTCATTCACTCTCACTCAACTGTCAATAGACTTATCGGTGAGACACTGAGGAAAAAAGATGAGAAATCTGTAGTTTGTCTTATGTTCCTGGTTTCCCACTTGTAAGGATAGGTATTGAGCCTTTCCTCTGTTTTTATTGCTTAATACCCTTCTGCTGTTTCCTTTCCTCCTTTAAACAAAATGAATAGGAGTGTCTCACATATGTTCTTTCACCGATTATTCATAATATATTATCATTTGTATTCATCCAAGAAAACACAAGCCCACACTATTTAGCTCTATTTCAATAATGAAAGGATTTTGTTTCAACTGAAAAATAAATTTCAGGTATTAACAAGCAAGTGAAAAGTGATTTGCAGGAAATCGAGAGTACTCAAACATTCAATAGGTCTGTACATAATTGACTCTTTAATAACATTGTCCTAATGAGAATAGTAATTATAGGGATATGGCTACTACACCTCAGGGTCCTTTTCCCTCAGAAATGTTAATTTCTTCCATGAAACTGACTTAGTGACTGGTGGTGTATCTTATTGAGAACAATGGGTTGTGCATTTTGCAATAATAGTATAAAATAGGAGTTCTTGAAATAATACATAGTAGGCTGAATAATGGTTGCCCAAAGATGTCCATATACTAATTTCTGGAATCTGTGCATGTATTATCTTACATGGTCCAATGGACTCTGAAATGGGATCAAGTATTATGAGATGGGGAAATTACCCTGCATTATCAGGGTGGGCTTTTATACAGTCACCAGGGTCTTTAATAAGAGAGATGCAGGAGTTCAGAGTAAGAGTGAGGAGAACATTATGTGAGGATGAAAGAAGAGATGAGAGTGATATGGTCACAAGCCAAAGAATGACGGCAGCTTCCAGAATCTAGAGGTGGCAAAGAATGACTCCTTGGAACCCTCATAAGTAACTAGTCCTGCCTACACCTTGATTTTAACCCTTTAAGACTAATCGCAGAATTCTGACCTCCAGAATAATAAGAGAATAAATATGTGTTAAATTACTAAGTGTGTGATAATTTGGTATAGCAGCAATAGGAAATTGTGATTTAGATTAGGATTAATGATGATGAAGATGAAAATGCTGTTATATATGTTCACAAGATCGTTACAGGGTCAACAATATAATAAATCCAGTATATCTAGTCAGAACGATAGTGATTATATCACAGTCTAGGTATTGGCATAAAAACAGTTTTGACACAATGCAGGGACTTATATTAAAATCACTTAAATTGGTAAGGGCCATATTACATTCTCAAAATTGTGCTTCTATGACAAGCCAATGAGCAAGCAACAAGATCTATAGATAATCAAAGAAACACTCAAGTAATTTCTCAGTTTCAGCAATCAATGTTCATTGCCTATCAAGAATACATCTAGATTTTCAAATCAATTGAATCAAGTGCTCTGGTTATCTTATCACAAACTACCTGTGCCCTTTAATGAACTATGTTACCTTCAAACATTAATGACTGTTTATCAATGTAAAACATAGTTACTTAATAAGTAAATTACTACTTATTTGGTCTCGACTTTGATGTAAACTGTTTTGATTTTGCTTTTTATGCTAGGCAGAGCAGCCTATTATGGTGGCTAGATTCCAAAGAACGCCATCAAATAAATTATGCTTGTTTATATTCACCTCACTAAGTCATGTCTTAAAGCGAATCTCATCTGGTTATATTACTATGTTTTAATTAATGAATTTGCTATAGAAGTAATTCTGTGGCATTTCCAAGCCTAAAGTGTTAAGATCCTATGTTTGTTTCCATTTTTGTACCGGTAGAAGCCCTAAGCCACCATGTACGACATCTGACTACATTGAGGCCACTGTAATGTGAGGAGTCCAAATAACCCATGTGAAAATACAATGTAGGAAGAGAGATTTACATGACCAGCCAGCCGTCAACTGTCCCAGCCTTCTCAACTGTGTCACCTTACATGTGAGTTAAAAACAAACTTACAACATTGTCAAACAATTTTGCCATGATGGGCCTTTCTATTACCTATCTCTGCATGATAATCTACTTTCTGGACATGTAATATGCTGTCGCTGTCAGATGGTAGCTAGTACGAGTGTCATCTGAAAGCCCAGTGGGCTGGACATCCAAAATGGAGGGCTGATGTATCCTAAAATCATGTCAAATTAAATCACTTAGTATTCTTGCTTATTTCATATATATGTATGTGTGTCCCCATGTTCATTTGTTTCTCTAAACTAGCTTGTCAGTTTTTCTTTTATTTCCAACTTCATTAGCTTTCATGTGAAATAGAAACCACCTGATTATACTTCTTTAATTATAGAATTGATATTTAACATAATATTGAAGTAGATAACACATTCAATCTTACATGCCACCATTGTAAATATTATTGCATTTTATAAAATAATTACCCAAGTTCCGCCTTAGAATTTCATAATCTTTACAATTTGAAGTAAAGAACATTGGCTTAGACATTATTCCTTGTGTCTTTGAAGAGTTGTAATTACCCTAATTATCTGCTCCAGTGCAGTGTTAAAATGTTTTTAACACTCTACTTTATCTCCAGAGGAATGTACTTGGTTTCTAAGAAGTTTTCTATGTGTGGTTTTATTTGAACATACACTGTAGGTTAAAAATCCACTTGTGTGTTTAGTGTTATCAACATTATCTGCATGAACTTCCTATTTCATGAGCAGCTACTCTGCAGATCACTGCAGGAGGTACACAAGAACCACAGTGCAGAGAACCACCCAGGGTTGTACCGTCTCCTCTCTCTTCTCTTTCCAGAGAACATAGAGACTACTCTCATTATTTTTTCAACTCTTTTCTTTCTCCTCTGTAAATAGACTTTTAATAATCTTTATCAATCCCAGAATTGTCTTTGCAACACAATTTAATCCCCTCCACTTTTCTATTAATGTACATATTTTCCAAAAGATTATGCAAGTATTGCAATTTAAGAAAAGTGTGAAAATTATCAGAATAAAGAGGTTGAATATCACAGCAATATCATAATTGAACTAATTTGAAACAATGTAGAGGAAATCTAAGTTTAACTTAAAGTACATAGACAATATCAACCACAAGTATCAGTTTATGTCATTTATAGTACTGTAAACTTTCGATTCTGATTGCAATTGACTGTATACTAATTGGATAGTTTAGATAAAGAGAAACTATTGGTTTTGAAAAAAACTTTATAAATTAGTGGTTTGTAAAGACTTTTCCCTCTTATGTCACAAGTCTGTTTGAGACTTTTATTCTTTCCTCAGAGGGAACAATTATGTTCACTTAATATTTTTTATATTACATTTAGAAAATTAATGGGTTCCCTGAAATATAGTGCCATCTTGACCTACCATCCAAACTTACATTTTAGTAGAAGTTCAAAATTCAGAATAGGCATGTAAAGTGTTTGAACTTTCAATTAAAACCGTAAAAGATGACAGTAGATAAAATGAATATATTTCTTCTTGCCAAAGCAGAGGAAAACAAATATTAACTTATGTGCATACAATCAACTATGAAGCCTATACAAAATGAAATTTCTGGTCTGTACCTTCAAAGCGTCTAATATAAAAAGTTCTGATTTGAGTCTCAGGAATCCAAATTTACTAGACAGAGCAGAAACTGAAAATAGGCAAATCTAAAATTGATACTAAAAATTTTAGAATATGAGTGGAATGATAGAATGCTTTTTGAGACTGATTTATTTCTCTTAGAATAATGTCCTCCTGGTTCATCCATGTCAAAGTATCTGATAGGATTTCCTTCATTTTTGAGGCTGCATAATATTCTGTCATATGTGTATATCATATTTTCTTCGTTAATTTATTGATGAACATAAGGTTGCTTCCACTTCTTAGATTTGTGAATAATATTGTGATGAACACAGGTGTGCAATTATCGCTTCAAAATCCTTAGGTGAATATTTTGGATATATACCCAGAAATGGGATTGCTAGATCATATGGCAGTCCTATTTTTAATTTTCTGAGAATTCCTCATATTATTTTCTATAATGTCTATACCTTTTACATTCGCACCAAGAGGGTACGTGGGTTTCGACTTTTCTGCATCCCCTCCAAACACTTATTATTTTCTGTTTTTGTGATAGTGGTCATTCTAATGAGTATGGGATGATATCCCATTGTGGTTTTGATATGCATTTCCCCAATGATTAGTTGAGCATATTTACATTTGCTTATTGGCCATTTTTATATCATTTTTGGAGAAACCTTTGAGTTTTTTACCCATTTTCAAATCAGGTAATTTGTTGTTGAATTATAGAAGTTCCTTATATAATCTTGAGATTTATCCTTTAATGGATATTTGGTTTGCAATTATTTTCTCCCATTCTGTAGGTGGTCTTTTCTCTCTGTTTCTTGCTTGTTTGGATGTGCAGAAATTTCTAAGTGTAGTATTGTCACATTTGTCTATTTTGGTTTTCTCGCCTGTGCTTTTGGTGTCACATCCAAGAAATTTTTGCTAAGGTCAACAACATAAAGCTTCCCCCCTGTTTTTTTTTTTTTTCTTGGAATTTAATATATTCAGTCCTATGTTTAAATTTTTAATCCAATTTGCAAGGATTTTTCTATGTGGTATAAGGGAAGAGTGCAACTTAATTCTTTTCCATGTGGATATCCAATTTTCTCAGCACTATTTATTGAAAATACTGTATTTTATTCATTGTCTAGTTCTCTCACCCTTGGTGAAAATAATTTGGTCATGTATAGAAGGATTCGTTTATAACCTCTCTATTTTTTTCATTGTTTTATAAATCTCTCTTCATAGACCAGTACCACATCATCTTAATTACTGTGGCTTTATAGAGTGTTTGTTTCCTAATTCTTGTTTTACAATTAGAGTTGACATTTAATATTATTTTGTATTATTTTCAAGTATACTGCATAGTGGTTAGACATTTATATAATTTACAAAGTGGTTCTCCCCAATTAGTTGAGTACTCACCTAGCACTATACATAGTTATTACAATATGATTGACTATACTCCCTATGCTGTACTTCATATTCCCAT
This sequence comes from Pteropus medius, assembly GCF_902729225.1. NCBI lineage: Eukaryota > Metazoa > Chordata > Mammalia > Chiroptera > Pteropodidae > Pteropus > Pteropus medius. The sequence goes on along the minus strand of NW_024354502.1, from coordinate 12,614,441 downwards.
GACTAATTTGTAACTATCAATATGTACCTCTTAATCTCTTCACCTTTTTCACCCAGGCCCCCAAACACCCTCCCATTTGGCATTCATCAGTTGGTTCACTGTATCTGGCAGTCTATTTTTGTTTTATTTGTTTGTTTATTTTGTTGGTTAGATTCCACATATAAGTAAAATCATATGGTATTTGCTTTTCTCTGTCTGATTTATTTCATTTAGCATAATAGCCTCTAGGTCTATCCATGTCGTCGCAAATGGTAAGATTTCACTATTTTTATGGCTGAGTAATATTCTACTGTATATATGTACCACTTCTTCTTTATCCAGTCATCTACTGATGGACACTTAGGTTGCTTCCATATCTTTGCTACTGTAAATAACACTGCAGTTAACATAGGGGTGCATGTATCTTTTCAAATTAGTGTTTTGGGTTTTTTTTTTATTAAATACCCAGAAGTGTAATTGCTGGGTCATAAGGTAGTTCTACTTTTAATTCTTTGAGGAACCTCCAAACCATTTTGCATCATGGCTCTACCAATTTACAATCCAACCAACAATGCCCAAGAGTTCCCTTTTCTCTACATCCTCACCAAGACTGGTTGTTTTTTGATTTATTGATGATAGCCAGTCTAACAGATGTGAAGCGATATCTTATTGTGGTTTTAATTTGCATTTCTCTGGTGGTTAGTTACATTGAGCATCTTTCCATGTGTCTATTGGTTGTTTCTATATCCTCTTTGGAGAAATGCCTATTCAGATACTTTGCTCATATTTTAATTGAATTTTTTTTTTTTGGCGTTGAGCTGTATGAGTTCTTTATAAATTTTGATTATTAACCCCTTATCAGATGTATCAAAGGCAAATATCTTCTCCCATTAGTAGGTTGTCTTTTTGTTTTGTTGATGGTTTCCTTTACTATGCAAAGACATTTAAGTTTGATGTACTCAATAGTTTTTTCTTTTGTTTCTCTAGTCTAAGAAAATATATAAGAAAATATATTAGAGCAATATCAAAAAATGTACAGCCTTCTAAGAGCTTTATTGTTTGAGGTCTTACATTTAAGTATTGACTCCATTTTGGGTTTATGCTTATATATGGTGCAAGAAGATAATCTAGTTTCATTTTTTTTGCATGTATTTGTCCAGTTTTTCCAACACCATTTATTGAAGAGACTGTCTTTACCTCCACTGTATAATCTTGCCGCTTTTGTTGTAGAGTGAATAGGCATGGGTTTATGTACGGGCACTCTATTCTGTTTTGTTTTGTTTTGATGTGTTTGTTTTTATGCCAGAACCAAGCTGTTTTGATTACTATAGACTTGTGGTGTAGTTTGATATAATGTAGTCTGATACCTCCAACTTTGTTCTTTCAAGATTGCTATGTTATTCAGGGTCTTTTATGGTTCTTCTATGTAAATGTTTGGATTACTTTTTCTAGTTCTGTAAAAAATGCCATTGGTATTTTGATAAGGATTGCATTAAATATATAGATTGCTTTGAGTAGTATGTCTATTTTAATGATGTTAATTCTTCCCAACCATGAGCATGGTATATGCTGCCATTTATTTGTATCCAAATGAATATTTCCATTCTATGCATTCACTGTTATTTACAGATGCTGCAGTGTGCCAGAGTTATCAGGGAAAGCAGCTTCTGGCCTTTAGAAAACATTCTGTACAGTCTATAAAGCTCTAGCATATTCTCCTCACACAAACAGCTATCCTGCTCTACTGTATTTGGCAACAGTGATAATCAATTATATTAACTTTCATTATTTACCTACTCCGTGACTGACCTTTTTGAAAACCAAGGGAAGTAGTTAATCTCTTACCACACCTCTCATAGGTGAAGATTTCTTTTAATTTTATTTTCAACAGGCTTTCTGTTGTAGATGTTTTAGCCAACAGATTGACTAGAAAGGCTTTTTCAGGCAGCTACTCAAAATTGCAAATATAATTCTTATCTCTGGGCAAAGCAGAATAATTCTAGTTAGAAAATAAGTTTGCATCCTATAATCAGTACTTCTCTCAGGTGGTTCTGAAGGAACCTTAAGAGGAACTATGTTATTTTATGATCTGCAGAGATCTGTTGCTCCGGTTATTCTTGGTATTGCTTTTGAACATGCATATTTTTAGTTACAAAGACAGCAATGTGGAAGATGCATAAGTTAAAACGCATATCAGATCACCGATCAAACAAATATTTAATAGCTAAATGTTTGAAATTTAAGGTGGCTATTAACATAAGCACCATTACTTGTTCATGTTCATTATTTTCAGGGTTTAACAAGTCTAGTAATAGCAAATTTCAACTACTAAGCAATGTTTTCCCTAAAGCATTATTAATTTTCATATTTAGGATTTTTTTTATTGCATATGAGTATATCCTAGAGTTTATTCTTTAGTTAACTTCATTTCTCACCCAGATGACATTCAGAACTTAAACAGTAAGGGGGATATATTTGGTCTTTTAATTTTAAAATGATTTCCATGGCCATGAGAAATAAATTAGCTTTCTGGGACTGTAAATTTAAGGCTAAGTGTTCACTATTAGGACCCTTCATGCCCCACAATTTTAGCTCTTCTGTTCGACAGTCTTTTGCTGTAATTCTTTTTTCCTGGAAAAATAAAGGAAAGAAAGTAGCAAAAGAAAGAAGGGATAAAAGAAAGGAGGGTAGGAAATTGAGACTTGATGATCTGCATGGAAATTAAAGAACATGACTTCAGGTAAAGACACTTAAATTCAGCTTTCTGAAATACGTACATATCAGAAGAAAAGGTTGGTGTGCATATACATACATACACTAGCAATGGAGTTTTAAAAATTAAAAGAATGTTGACAGGACTAGCCCTGATAATAATTTCATTTTAAAATATACAAATTACACACACACATGTGTATATATATTCACACATATTTTCAGTAAAATATCTGTGTATTTGTGTAGACATACATATATATACATACAGTTTCATCTTTAAATGTAGAAATTACATATACACATTTTAAATGTTAGGGCGTGTGTGTATTTAGTTAAAGTCGCATAAGAGCATTTTCAGACTGTAAAACTCTAAACAAGTATGATTTAGAGAACTGTACAAAGTGTTGCATCTTGCAAGAAATTTATAATCATTTTGGCAAAACAAGTCATGAAAGAAAAATAAATTGTGATCATTTTACACAATATAAGCATGAACTTTATAGAGCCCAGTTTGAATCCTTAGCCTTTAAGAAGATGTGTGACCATGGATGATTTATTTTACTTTATCTTCAGTTTTTTCACTGATAAAACTGTATTATCCACATTTCCTGATGTGGATAAAGTCTCTACCACAGTGCTGAAATATAGCACATGCTCAGTGAATGCTGGTTTATTAATTAAATAAACTAAAAGATAAAATTAGAATCAAGTGGGTACATGACAACATAATCATTCTGTCAAAATCAACATTTCACAGATGTGGAGAAAAAAGCAAACACTTCATACTGTCATGATCAAGGAAGCCTCTTTAGAACATATTAAAATCCAGTTGAGCCTTAAAAAACAAACAAACAAACATTACTCTCTAGTGAAAGAATTGGAAATGGAATAACTATCTATGCTAAGTAAGCATAGGTACATACATACATTCTTCATTGAATCCACAAAACCATCCTAACCATCCTATTACATAAGTGCTATTAGACTAGTTTTGTGGATGGATAGTTCTTGTGCTCAGAGATGTTAAGTTTTTTTGTCCTCTTTTCCAAGATGGTATGAAAGTAGTAGGGCTTGAATTCCATGAGAGCCAAAAGTATCAGCTCTTTTCCCTACTGCATCATGATCCTTCCTAAACCTGTCACTGGAACAAATGTTCTGGAAGGTGAGTGGATGCAAATATGGCTAGAGAGAGATGTTGGGGTTATTTACAAATGATTTATTAAAGAATCAAGACTGTGGGTTGGGCTTACTACTGAAGGATTTAAAGTATTCTTTGAAAGACATAAAATTTAAATAGGAAGGGTAAATATTAGGCATGTAGTGCGTCAGGAATGTGCAAAATTTTTCTACACGAAAAACAAGGTATACACAGTGAAAAAGAGAAAATGCATTGGAAATGCAGTCATAATTCTACAGAGCTTAAATGCCAAAGGAGTTCGTGTGTTAACCAACAAATTTCAGAGAATGGCAAGAAGAAACTGCTGCTCTGGAAGATTTATTTAAAATGTTGCAGTACAATTTAGAAATTAAAATGAGATAGTTTAATCAATTGATAGACTTTAATAATGGTTAAAATGTTTACATAAGGGCTTGAAACAGGGGCCCTAAGAGAAGGAGAGAAGAGGAATGTAGGAGATATTAGCTGGGTAGAGCCCACTGAATTTTGCGATTGGTTGGCCATGAGTTGGATGTCAAGGAGATTCAACAAAGAAAATCTACAAGTATTCGATATTTATAATAAGTTACACAAATAAATAAGTGAACAAAGAATGACTGTGTCAGTGAATGGAATATTTCATTTAAGATGAGAACACATTTTTTGGCTTAATATATTTAGATTTTATAATAATAGGAAGTGATCATTTAAATACTATTTTATTTAATCAACAAATATTTACTAAGTTTTTACTGTGAACAAAAGCACTGTTTTAATTGCTAGAGTTATAGTGGTGAATGAAATATACTTTTTGTTGTTCTTTTGTTTCTGCCTCCATTACTCCCTTCAAGAAACATACCTTTAAAGGGCAAAAATATACAATAAAATGGTATGAATTAGTAAAATGGAATTCCACTATGTTAATAAATAGGATGACCTGATAGGGTGATCAGAAAAAAAACTTCTTCAAGGAGATGACATGTGAACTGATTTCTGATGATGAGAATAAATAATCCATTTAAATAGCCTGTGGAAGAGCATTCTAGTCAAAGGAATTTGCAGGCATGAAGGTTGCAAATCTGGAAATAAGGACAATGTAGGTGGGGTATAATGTTCAATGAGCAGAGAGGTTAAACAGAAACAAAATTATATAGGAGCCAAGACCAACTATAGAGTGTGGGTGTTAAAATCAGGGTGGCCATCGAAGAAATATAAGTAATGGAGTACTTACCAGAGATCATGCTACATTCTGTGTAGAGAAAAAGGAGAATTAGGATGTCTAGTATGAAGAATTTTGTATTTACAGCAGAGAAGCAATCATGATGTCTTGGATTATTGAGTTGGCAATTGAAGTATAGAAAAATGAAAGGATTTGAAACCGACTTTGAGGTAGAAATAATAGGACAAACTAATGGGATTAAATGTGGAAGATTAGAGACTATGTGGATTTAAAGATAATGTCTACTTTTTTGTTTCTTTGCTAGAGCAAATGGATAATGATATCATTTACTGAGCTAAGGAAGGTTTCAAAGGAATAACTCTAAGTGTTATATGTATGTGTGCATATGTGTGAAATCAATCATTTAATGCATCATTCGATAGAAAAATGTCAACTATATAAAACAATCTAAAAGGTTTATAGAATTACATTTATGTCAATTATATGCAGACATTAATGCAATCATTTTGTTCAGACACTAAGGTAAGTCTTTTGATTTATAATTGTGGTGATTATTGACTTGCTTTTATAAATTAGAGTGAGACAAGTAAAATAGGAAGAGAATTTAAGTTAAAACTTAGAGATATTTTGTGAGATTCACACCCTTCCAGTTCTCAGTGAAGGAATGAAATGAGAAGCCTGGATCAGCAGAGTGTGTGTCACACCAGGTGTCCATTAGCTCTCACAGCACTTTCTACTTCACAGAAAGTAAAACCAGCAAAACTCATTCCACAAAATCTGATGCAATGATGAATTTTCTGAAATTCATCATATATGTTTGCTCAAACAATTTTTTTAGAAATTAAAAGCACTGATTTTACATTACCAAGAATTAAAATGTTCCATTAGATTTTATTGCTAAATTAAAAAAAAATAAAATTATGTATTTTTACTTTTGATTTTTTTGGAGGGAGGACATTAACCTAAAGTAGGCCAATATCACAGGCTATCAACACGTGACCATATACTTTCAGATGCATGTGTTCGAATAACTAATATTTTTATTTGGTGTAGTCTCATTTGTTTATTTTTTCTTTTGTTTCTCTTGCCTAGGGATACATATATAAAAAAAAAAATCAAAGAATTTACTGCCCGTGTTTTCTTCTAGAAGTTTTATGGTTTCAGGTCTTATATTTAAGCCTTTAATCCATTTTGAGTTTATTTTTTGTATATGGTATAAGAAAATGGTCTAGTTTCTTTGAGTAGGGGGAGGGCATATACCTGTTCAGTTTTCTCAACACCATTTATTGAAGAGACTATCTTTACCTCATTGTATATTCTTGCTTCCTTTGTCATTGACCATTTAGGTATGGGTTTATTTCTGGATTCTCTATTCTATTCCATTGATCTGTGTGTCATTTTTATGCCAGTACCATGCTGCTTTGATTACATAAACTTGTAATATAGTTTGAGATCAGGTATTATGATATCTCCAACTTTCTTCTTCTTTCTCAAGATTGCTTTGTCAATTTGAGGTCTTTTGTGGTTCCCTATAAATTTTAGGATTATTTGTTCTATTTCTGTGAAAAACGCCATTGGTATTTTAATAGGGATTGCACTGAATCTGTAGATTGCTTTGGGTAGTATGGACATTTTAATGATGCTCATTTTTTTGTGGAATCTAAAAAACAAATGAACATACAAAAAGAAACAAACTTAGATACAGAGAAGTCATAGTCACCAGATAGGTGGAGGGTTGAAAGGATAGGTGAAAAAAGGAAAAGGAATTAGGAAGTAAAGATTGCCAGTTATTAAAATAGTCACTGGGATGTGAAGTATAGAATAGAGAATATACTCAATAGCATTATAATAACTATATGTGGCATCAGTTGGTTATTGGGCTTATCAGTGTGATTACTTCTTAAGGTATATAAATATCTAATCACTACGTTGCACACTTGAAACTAATATAATATTATATGTCAACTGTAATTGAAAAATCAATTTAAAAAAACAGAAAAGTTAATATTTTTACACAAGCATCATGATATATCTTTCCCTGGAACCAACATTTATTCTCTTTTATACATGGGAAACTAGACTTACTTTTTATATCAAATATATTTGATAGTTTTTCAGTATTATCATGTACATAGTGCCAACTGTACCTCAGAGATTAATTTTATTAAAGACAACTACTCTGTAATTGCATATATCCATACTGAAGGAAAAAAATTTTAGTCACACATTGACAATACTTACTTTTAAAAGATTATTATAAAAGCAAATTAACTAATAAAATTTTGCTCTAATATATAGTACTTTATCCATCTATATTTTTTCAATCTAAAAATCCATTCAATTTTGAATGGCTCAAATGATCAATCGTATTTCCTAAGGACCCTGAATTTTTTTTTTTTTTACAATAAAACAAACATATTCTTAGTTAAGTCATTAACTCCCTTCACTTGGCAAATTGTTGCATTAAATATAGATACAATTGCTCTCTTTACAACTAGAGACACATGTAGCATGAGTAATTTTTCATATAATTTATATGTCAACGGATTATTAAAAAGCATGGGCATGCATGTGACTCAGTTTTATTTAAGTCAGCCTCCTTCAGCCCCTTGTTATTTGGAAAAAAAAAAAAAAAAGTCATTTAAAACTCCCTCTCACTCCTCCACTATATTTTCTTATTAACAAGATGGTAGAACCTACACCAAGGAACCCACTGGTGGCTGTGGTGGGTGGAGGGGTGGCAATCACATCTGTAAAATTTATCAAGCCAGAAAGTGAAATTAACTACACAATATGTGATCTATATTTTGCTAGATTGTGTGTTGGTTACTTAAAAAAAAATGTCACAATGAGTTTCAGTGAATATATCTGAAATCATGGCATTTACCTCCCAATTATTGACTAAGATAATACTATGTGTTTGGATACAAAAGAAGGATAAGAAACAGGCAGTATACACCTGTTACATGACAGGTTATTTAATCTTATTCAGTCTTCTCACAGCCCTCCAGATTCTTATCCTTTTTGTCCATGTTACCAATCAAAGTCATTCTGGCACAGCTAATATCTAGCATTTTATTGTAAATAGAAAACATCGAGCCAATAACTCAGCCTCTGCCTTGTTCTAAGGCCACAGTTATTGTTCTACAATTTTATTCTGTCTATTCTTCAGTTGTTTTAGCAGCTTGCCTTCTTCTTTACTCCTAACTTCTGAATCTTTTTGAATAAGAAATTGCCTAGAATGCTAGTCCCCCAGTGAGAGACCTGCTCTTATTAACTACAGATCTGGAGATTGCTATTCGAGAACTTTCACTCACTAATATCTACTCTTCTACTTTGTTTTGGATTGCTGAGCTCCAGGTGTTGATCTACATAGCAAATGAATATTATTAAACAAATTGAACTTTATACTTTAGAGCTAAGACATTAGACCTAAGATATTAATATAGTAGAATAAACATGTGATTTAGGAGAGATTGTATTTGAATTATATTAATAAGGGCAAGTGACATGAGATATTGCATTTCTCAAAAACTAGCCTATTACATTAATAGTTACACTCCACATCATCTTCATTAACAAACTATCCTCTAATTTTTTAATTTTAATTTTATAAAATTAATTTGAATAGAGTAATTATGAAAATACCAAATCATATTAATTAAACCTAATCGAATGTATTTGTATCTACACTTCAAAAGAAATCTCTAACACTACTATTATTCCATTTTTTAAAAAAACTAGAGAATTTATTTTTTGCGAATATCATTAACTCAAATGTTTTTTCATAAGTTAATTGTAACTTACTTAAAATTGATCAATGAAACACTAAATAAAATCCCAAATGAATGCACTGATGTAACAAACATGGCACTAATTAACTGTTAGATTCATGAAATTTTTTTATACATTGGGAATCTAAAGCAGAGAAATACACAAAATTACTATTCTCATGGAGCATACTAGAGACAAACAAATATGTGTGTGTGTATATATGTGTGTGTTTGTGTGTGCGTGAGGTAGAAAGTATGGGAAAAAAATAAGGCGCAACAAGATAAATATCATGTGGCAAGTGTAGAGCGGTGTGTGAATGGAGGCTAATTTATCTGTGCTGCTCAAGGAAGCCTTCTGTGATAAGCTGTCATTTGACAATTAACATGAAGGTTGAGAAAGTGTAGCCATGTGGGTATGTGGAGGATGAGCACTGCAGACTGAGGTAACAAGCTGAAGGCCCAAGAATCCAAATACAGCCAGAAGACCAGCCTATGCAGAGTGCAATGAGCATAAGATAGTAGAAAACAAAGTCTGAAGGGTAAAGAACAAGGACGGAGTCTAAGGGACATTGCCATTGCATGTGCTTCATTGTAAGAGCTTTGAGAAGCTTTCCCAGTGAGCAGGGACCGGACAGTCTGGCTGATGGAAGGAAAATTATTACAGTATCTGTATCATAAATTTTTTCCCAGATTTATTATATAATTTACAACTTTGTATTTTAACTGAAAAACTTTCAATATTATTAGGACCCATAAAATAAAATAAAAATAAAAACTCTAAATTCTACTGAATAAAGAAAGCAGAAATTATTTCTTACCATCACTGTTAAAAATATTTTAATGATTTAATAAGCTATATCCCAGGCAAGATCATAGACGCAGACAGCATATGAATGACATGCCTTTAAGTGAATCCAGCATTTCCAAGTACAGTTTGCCTCTCCACACGAATGTCTTCAGTGTTTGAGGTCGTTATCGAAGTCTGACTTCATTTGAGGAGATGAGAAAAGAAAGCAAACTCTTTACATGAACTTGTAAAAGCATTTCTACAACTGAAATAAGACCATATTAACTCAATGATTAGAGAGATGAAGTTCATAGGAAGCAGACTTTTATTGCCCATAACCTTTAAAATATAATCTTTACTTTGAACCCATGAATAACTATTTTGACGTTTTCCCTATTCCGGATTATAGTGGATCAATGCATCATATGGTTTTTGTATCAATTGTACAAAATTGTTAGGTAAATCAGTATCTATTTTACAGAATTCTTTCTGTAAAATGTACATAATAATAATGAAATATCCAGTTTTACTAATTTTTAAATATAGGATAAATCGAATACATTACTTTTATTCAGGTTTCTTGAATCCAGAGTTTTTCCAAATCAAAGCTTTTCCAAATGCTATTTATTCGCTCTTAAAGTCTCTTCTGTTTTATTATTTCATACTTCTGGCATTCCAAGCTCTATCCATGTGTGCTTTGTTTAGCACTAACACAATTCCTAGCATTTAGTGGATACTCAATATGTGAATGAAAAAAGTGATGATTATCCAAATCTCTGTTTATGCCCACACATATACATAAATCCAACCTGCAGAACCATAACTGAAATATAAATGCACATGTCAGTTTAATGTTTCTTCTACAAGAAGAAAAACAACAAACCTATCTCCTCAAGGAGCAATATATAGAAATATTTTTCCAACGGAAGTATTTTATTGTCTAAAATAAGCAATAGAAACTGGGCAGTAAGCATTTTATATTTTAATAGAACTTTGTGACAACTTGACCCTGCTATACCTTTTAGCATTGTGAAAAATAGTGTGCTTTAAAATAACAAAACCCTAGTTAAAGGAACCAGATAGAAGCAGGACACTTTCATAACCAAAGCCACTTTATAGGAGTGCAAATTACTTCTTCACTTAATCATGTTATGACAAAATCCATTATAATGATAGATACACCCAAGGACATTACTAATATTGAAACAATATTTAAAGAAACTAGTTGTTTCAAGTTTGTCTCATAGATTTTTTTTTAGTACAATTATGGGTAATAAGATAAGAAAAGTAGATTTTATATGAAGATAGATATAGATTTCACTTAAGAAAACTGTAGATTATGAATATGATTAATGAGTATGACTATTTTAATGAAAAAACAAATTACTGGGAAAATGATTAATAGTAAAGTATTTATGATAATTAAAATACAGCTCTGACATTGATAGACTAAATATGGGCTTCCTTGCATAAGTAACTGAGAAACCATTTATGTGTAGCAGAGAGTTGGCATGAAGGGTTTGGAGGGTGTGTATATGCTTGGGCATACAAATTAATTTGGCTGATTGGTTATTTCGTTTAGTGCATTCATAAGTGTTCATATAAAGAAACATAAAAGATTATAAAATACTTTAATACTTTCAATAGTATATTCTAAGAACTCCAATGATTTCGGTTAAAAAAATGTATGAGAAATTTCGTTGTAAATTATAAGATTTTTTTTTTCTGATTTTCAAGAAGAAACAGTAAAATTAACTGGGAAACTATTTATCAGGAGACATCGAAAATCTTTTTAAAAGTCTTATTTAAAACTAAATGCTCCCTGTTTCCTACTTCCATAGCCCTCTGTAAATTATCCTAATATAGCAATTATGTTAAAATGATTTAATTATATAATTTTTTTCCCCCCTAAGAAAAGGGCAGTGCTTGAAGGACAGAACGCTACTTTTATTTATTTATTTTTTTTTTATAGCACAAAGTATGGTACCTTACTGTTGCATGAATTAATGAATAAATAAAAACTAGTTACAAAAGTAGTGAAATCACAAATACCCTACTATGAGGTAATTGCATGAAAATGCAGGCCATTCCTACACACGGTCATTAGATTGAAAGTTTTGTGGTTGGTTCTCTTTTCTTTTCCTCTATTTTCTCGTTATTGAGTGACCAGTACTGTATGTCAGGCTTTTTGCTAAACAGTGGTCATAGTGGCAATGGAGTTTTCAAATATAAGTTTAAAAATACAGTATTTAAAGAAATGACTTCTGAGCTCTATCTTTAAGAACGAAGGAGAGTTTCCTCAGGAAAAAAGAAAAAAAAAAGAAAAAACAAGAGTGAGTGGGGAAGTTCAAATGTCTTATAATAGAGAATAATAGATGTGGTACCATAGAAAAACCAGAAGAGGTTTGGCGTAACTGGAAAGTTGAGTCAGTAAAATGGAAGGAAATGAGAATGGGAACGTAAAGTAGTTGGTTTGTCAGTATCCTAGTATACAGTGCCAAGGGAATTAGTATTTATTAAATTTTTAATGTGAAATAAAAAAAAATTCTCAATTACAGGAGTGGAAAATCTAATTATTTTTTCATCCTACCTCTATTGCTCCTGATTGATCAACTGGCGTGAAACCTCTCTTTGTATTACTGCCCTGCTTCTCAGAGTCAAAAATATGTTATAAAAATATTAGGATTTTTTTCTTCTCTTGCCTTTCTTTTTCATCAGTCCTGAGAAAATCAGCTATTATCAATACCAGTATATCGTTAGTGAAATTATAGTACTAAATTTTGATTCAGAAAATAATTACAATAGCTGTATAAGAAATACAGATTGAGAGGCTATGGACTTGAGATTCAATTAGCCAAAATATAATTCTAAAATAATTTTATTATGAAGAATATTTATTTTCCACAAATGAGCTTACATTTTACTAGGGGGCATTTTCCTCAATTATAAAGACTGTAGACTATCTTTTCCTCTTAACTCAGAAATATATTTTAAAAGAAATGAAAGCTGTAAAGAAATAGCTGTCATTACAGCATGCACTTGTTATGTGAAATGTCATAGTCCAAGTTTTCGATTAGCATTGATTATGTTCTGTTCATTCCTTCGTAATATCAATTATCTCAAGAATGCCTCACTTCTTCCAGGACTATTATGTGCTTTGCCGACTCTGATCTCTCCACATCCCATTTCCTAAGCCTAAAAAGCTCCCTAACCCTCATTTTCATGACTCCCTATCCTTAAGTTTCAGTCCACGATCTGATTGATATTTTAAGCACAACTCAATTATATTGCAACCCTCTGTACTACAATTTGTTCCTTTCAATCCCCTTTTTTGAATTAGGTTGGGTCTTTTGCATTTCTGTATCCCCAGTACTCTTATGCTTAAGAAATACATTTTTGTTTATTATATATCTTTAGGGTTAATTCAATGTAAAAAATAAATCAGGATTAAAAGATAAATAAGAGAACATTTATGTAGCAATTGAGATCATAGATACAAGAGATAAAAAGCCAAATCAAATCAGCTTATAGGTAAAAAATTTAAACAATATACTTTTTTTCTTCATAACTGAGAAATTCAGATGAGCATTTAGCATCATTCCCCTCTAGGCTCTGGTTTATGGTACCCTACATCCACATGGTGAGAGAGATGTCTGCTAATTCTAACCCTTCCAAGCAGATCCAGGATTTTGGTACTTAAAATATGTGAGAGAAAATTCTCTACCTGCATATGTGACAATCTCCAAAAACGAGATTGGCCCTATTTATATATCTCATGCTGGACCAGTCACTTTAGACATGGGAGAATTCTTTTGAATGGCTACCCTAAATAAAATGCCTGGTTTTTGGTGGGATGATGAGTCTCCACTTTCATCTCCATTAGAATCACATAGATTTAGGTAGGGAAGGGGTAGATCTAGAAATGATGAAATTGAAATGAGAGAGAAAATAATATATGTCAACCATTTAAGAAGATTTTTGAGTCAGATCACCTCAGTTTAAACCTTACCTTTAATATTTACTAGCTGTTATATACAGAAAGGTTTCCTTAAGCACACTATGCCTGTTTCCTTTTTTATAAAATAGACTAAGACTAGTACTCAGAAATAGTACTTCAATTTTAAGATGATGAGAATAAGGAATATCTGGGATACTGCAGCTATAACACACAACATAATGGTTCACAATCACTCAAAAAGATTTGCTATTATTTACCTTAAGCATTTTACAGTCTTCTCTTTATCATGGGATATTTTTTAATAAAGCATTAATTTATGGGAGTTTTAAATAGTGATTCCTGCGATTCTGGGCTGAATGCTATCTAGCGATACCTAGGAATGAGAGGAAGAGGGAGAATTTCATCTCATCTGGAATTGTAGTCAAACTTTTATGAGTTTTACATGTTGTGCCTCTAAGAAAGATTTTATTTAGAAACATAGTTCCACAGCTAAAATACATTTTGTAACCACTGCTGCTATAAGATATCATTTTTATAGGTCTGGGTAAATCACAAATGATACACCTAAAATAAAACAAAAATTACAGCAAGTGTGTTGTGCTTGATACAAGACGGCTGAACAAAGAATACAGGTGAATAATGTCATACATCATAGCGCTCCAGGAAAGCAATTTATAGTCTCCACTCTACTGAGCATATTTCAGCAGTGTCACTTTTATAGAGAGAAGACAACATTGTTATATTATAATGCTGTTAACCATATCAAATGTCATATGTTTAAGGAACTGAGGATGCATATCTTCTTTTTCACTCTAAAAGCATCTTATTTCTTTCACAAGCGTAATCAGAACATTGACAGATAATATAACGATTTATGAACTGTGGACAGAAATGAAAGCATAAAAGCACAATCGTATTAGGATTCCAGCTATGCTTATCTTATTATCTCAGTCAGATAGAAGAGATTTTAAGATGTTTATGTACAGAGAATGTTAACTATTTTCAAAAAATCATTTTTAAATATTTTTAAATGGGAACTTAGTAATACGTGAATGTAGAATTCAGGTATGGTTCTGAAAAAAACCCTTGGTACTTTCCCAAACATTTTTATGAATATAATCTCTAATACCCATCACTTTTGTATTTCTCAATTGCTGAATTTTGAAAGAAAATCTACTTCTTCTAAACATCTTCCAAAATTAATATTTGCAAGAGAAAAACTGGCATCTGAAAGTGTCAACTCCTACTATGAAAATTTCATGAAACTTAGAAAATAGTTATTTATTTTGATTACAGGTGTCTGAATAGCTGTATCTTCATTGAGTTCACTAATTTTGTTTTTTTTTTTTTAATTTGCTCATTTTGTTTTAATCAAGGCTAGTTCTTAACTGGACATCTTCCTTGTAATTTTAGTTTATCATTTAAAAATATTATGGAGAATAAAATAAGACTCTTGACTCATATTTATAAAATAGGACAAAAATTGTGTAATGTATCTGGTTGACAAAGGAAATATAAAGAGGAATTTAATAGAAGAAATAAATATAGCTCCAAAGTATTAGAAAGGATGTTCAAGCTCATAGTAGAGACATTGAAAACTACAATGAGATAGTTTATAATTTACCAGATTGACAAAAATGAAGACATATGATGATATATAAAGATTCGAATACAGCACTTAAGAAACGCGCATTGCTGATATTAATCCAAATTGACAGAAGTGCTTTGAAAGACAATTTGCCTTTTTTGTTTGAGATTTGTCTGCCCTCTGAGCCATCAATTCCATTCTGAGGTATATAGTAAGAAAAATTTTGCACATGTGCACCAGGACACAGGTATAAGAATATATAAAACAGCTTTTAACTTTTACTAGGTTTTTACAACAAAGCACTATAAATAACCTCAATATACACTAACAAGTGAATGTACAAATACATTTATAAGTATGGATGAATATTAGAATAACTGTTGAACATAAATGACAAGGCACAGAAAATTATATGTAATAAAATGTAAGTATATAAAGAAAATAAGAAAAATTTAATGTATTTATCTAAGTATTACATATTTCATAAAAGCATAACCAAAAATATAGGAACAATAAACACAAAATCAGTATTTTATACAACTTTTTTCTAAAAACTTTCTAATTGTAGATTCTCTGTCATATAAAATTAGTTGCTCATCGTTCCACCTGAAGATTTTAATAACAAATCGTATTTCATGAAGTATTAGAATAACCTATAATTGCTTTAAAGTTTTAAGAATGTTCTTAAAAATATTATTAAAACCCAATTTAATATCGTAAAATGCTTGTTTAATTAAAACTAAAACTGGTAAATAGATTTAACGTAAAGTGTTATTAACATATTGAGACAAAAAAAACAATCTAAATCATGAGTTTATATACAGTATTTAAAATTAGAACTTGCAAAGAAGAGTTACTCTTTTAAAATAAATAAAGCTTAATATACACTAAGCATTTCAATTAGAAAGCAGAAGATGGCTATGTAGGTGAAACTCATGAATAATTATTAGATATTCTTAGCTAACTTTTTTCTTTAATTAGGAGAGAAAAAATATATCTTTGCCAGAAAAAAAGAAGATATATATTTACATTTGGGAATTTCTCAACCATTTACTGAATTTAACACATTCTGAACCCTTGAATGGAATAGATTCCAATAAGATATAAAAACATGGTTAAAAAACTGGTAACATACATCAGTTTGAGCAGTTTTGCTGAAACATGTATTCTATATAATATGATATAAAGTGTAAAAAATTAAGATATTTTACTTACCTGTGAAGAATTGTACAAAACTGACAAATTTCAAGTTATTTTTAGCCATAGGCTCCTTTCATAAAGAGAATTCTTACATAAGAATGATATATATATATATATATATATATATATATATACACACACACATATATATATGTGTGTATATATATATATATATATGTAAAATAAAAGCAGAGATTATCTGAGTGAAGTGTGAATAGAGATGAGAGAGACACTGTCAACTCACTATCCATCTTCCATTATCAAATTATCAAATCACCCAAGAGTCCCATTCATTTCTCAGCAAAATCTCAACATCACTAGACTATAGGGATTGTTTATTTTTTTCCAAACCTAAATGTCTATAATTTAGTAAAAGATAAGTCCTTTTATTTTTAAAAAAATTAAGTTATTTGTAATATCTCTAACCTCTCTCATTCACTAAATGAAAATGGTTGTTATATATAATTTAATAGTTTTATGTATTGAGTGAATTATAATTTCTAAATTATAGGCAAGAAAATTGAGGCTCAAAAATATAAAGTAAGCTTTCTCAAATCCTCCATACAATGAGTTTGGAAACAGAGTTAGAAATAAACTCTATTTCTAAAACCTAGTCTCTTTTTATCACACTTCACAAGAGATAATAAATCAAGGACATAATAAAGGTTCTCTTGACTCTAAATCTTCTTCTTTACAGCCAGTCATTGAAAGGTGAATTTCTAATACTAAAATTTTAATTTTTGGTTTATAACACTGTTCTTTTGATAAAAATCAGACATCCCTAGAAAGTTAACACACTGTTATCATCATTTATTGTTCTTTAGGGTGAATTGGTAAATAAGAGTACTTTAAAAAGTTAGCTTTGGATGACCTCTATAGGGAAGTGAAATATCTGGATCCAGGAGATAGAGCAACCTAAGCACAGAATATTACAGGAGCCAGTTCCCAGTTCTTAAAAGCTTAGGCCTTGGGTCATACAGATATGCGTTCATTTTCCTACTACCGCCACTTACTGTGCAACTTTAGGAAGGTCACTTAAACTTTCTAGAGAAGATTATCTTTATCTGTAAAAGAGAGTAAATAATTGTACCTATTTCACAGGGTGTTTTAGGTGTTAAAGATAGAAAAAGCATTAAGCACAATTCACATAGAGTAAATGTATATCTATTAAACACTTAATAAATAGTAACTATTAATAATATTGTTACCATTGGAGCGATTGGAGTTCCAGTAACATACGCATCTCTAGATTCTTTTCACTGCAGAAGAAATGAATTTCAACAAAGTGAATATGAGAAATATTCATTTATTAAAAACACAGTATGAGGCAGAAGACGGGTCAAGCCTCAAACCTGCTGGCCACGTGAAAATGGGGTTATGTACCCCAAAGGGGAGTGCAGGTTACAGCCAGGGAAGATAGAGAGCTGTAACTCTGGGGGACGGAGAGGTCTGTGTTATCTTTGGTGAACATGATGGGGTGGTCCCAAAGACATTTTAGGTGATTGGCAAGTGAAATCACTTTGATTGACACCTGGCTGCTATATAACTTTGCCTAGTTCACATGTGCTTACCAGAATTCAGTCTGTTATAATTAGATTCATGAACTTCCAGGCATAGTCATGATATTATACTATTGGTATAATGAAGCTGAAGTTAGGGGTAGTACTTTCTGCACATGCGTTTGTGGCTGGAACAGGCCAGCTAAGACTGTGGCCCTCCTTTCCTTTGTCTCTGGGATGCAGGAGGGATTTTCTAACTACCAGTAGAGTGTTCTTTGGGTGGTCTCTAGGCTGGACCCCTATTCCTTTTTTCTCCTGTAGCTCATGTCTGACTAGCTACCTAACACTATGAGGTCATGCAAGGAAGAAAAGAATGCGAAGTTAGGGAAGAAAATGGTAATACAAAACTAATTAACTTCAAATCAGGAGGCATGGCATGCTTCTCCCATCAACAGCTCTTTGTGAACTATTGTGTTGATAATTTTAAGCTCTTTGCATCTCATTTGTAGAATGAAGGAGGAATGTAGTGAGTGGATAATGATTTCTAAGTGTCCTTTCATTTCAAATGTTTCAGTGATTTTCATAATTGTGCCCTGTGCTAGCCAGAACTACAGCAACCTGAAACAAAATTTTTCTACACAGTGAATTTCATTGCCTAAGGAGCAGATATCTTTGGAAGGTATCTTAATCTTAAAAGAGGTGATGATGTAGTTGATAGGATATAGAGTAAGAAGGTCTTATAAAATCTAGACTGTTAAATATCACACTTGTAAGTGTGAAGAAAATCAAGATCATTATGGCTACATTTACTTTTTAATTCTTATGTTAGCAACCTTCAAAACACACTCTTAAGGCGAAAAACTTATTTTAGAGACACTTTGTAGTCCTTGGATCAGATAACGCAATAATTTCTCATTCATTCTAATTGGAGGAAGTAGTTTCAATAAAGCAAAAAGAGAAGAAGGAAAAAAGGTCCTTTCTGGAGGTTTCTACTGCCTTAAAATTGCAGCACAATCTCATTAAGCAGTAATAGAAATGGAAATTACTTGCTCTTGTAGCCTTGATTGTATTCTTGTTAGGTCATTTGCATACTGTTCACTGATTGGGTTACTGGTGAGGCTGAGAGGTCTCAGAATGTTTTCCTATGCATTCTCATCGAAGTCTGCTGCTGGGACTGAGGAGAACTCATTTCCTGAATTTAAGAATATGATCTTCATATAATCATATAAGCCTTCTTTAGATTTTAGATGAGTATGAGAAGTGTAAAATCTTCTGATGTTTAAGTACACATGATTTCAAAGCTGCCTAATTTTTAAAAGCTTCAAATATACTTCCTTATGTCGTGGAACT
Source organism: Pteropus medius (assembly GCF_902729225.1). Taxonomy (NCBI): domain Eukaryota; kingdom Metazoa; phylum Chordata; class Mammalia; order Chiroptera; family Pteropodidae; genus Pteropus; species Pteropus medius. The sequence goes on along the minus strand of NW_024354502.1, from coordinate 12,595,256 downwards.
TTAATAACTTTTTAACAGTTCTAAGTGTGAAAAGCCAATACTTACTTTTATAAACATGGCCTGTGTGGAATGAAACAATGAAAATCAGAAATAGAAAAATGATTTCTAACTAATATATAATCACCACTTTTTTCTTCTCCACTTTCTCTTCTGGTCACTTTCTCATTATTTGACAGTATGTAATTCTCCCCCAGTATAAGTCCCCGGAAAAGTAAAGAGAGTATTTTATTTTATTGTCACCTCCAGGACCTATCATCTAACAAGACACTTTTTACACAGCCTGCATTAAATTAACATAAGAATCAATTTCTATATATTTTCTTCACATATACACACAAACACAAAGGAGTAAAATTTTAATGTAAACATAGAAATTAATATCTATAAAGTCACCTTTTTTAAAAGCTTTCTCAGCAGTTTTAAAGAATTATTTGTGCTAGTCACTTCATTAGGCATATTTTCTTTCACCCTTAGTGAGGAAATATGGATGATAGCCATGCCACAATATTGGCATAAACTGAATATTTAAAACAAGATCAGACATTGTTGTCACCAAGTGTCGATATTTCAATTGTATCTCTCGGTTTTGTCTTCAATAGCACCTCTGAGGAACTGGCTCTTTGAGAGACCCATACCTAAAAATTGTTGAAATTTATAAGATAAAAATGGATATTATTTTTTAAAGAAACACTGATGTCATGTGTTGACTTTTTATAAATGTCCAGCATTGGGAAATGCTCCAACAGTAGAGATGAGAAAACTGAATTTATGTAGCTATCCTTCCCCTGCCCCATGATTTTTGTTAATATGTTGGTAGTATTTTTTCCAACTTATTACTTGTTTTTCAAGTTTCTCTGGCATCATACAAAGATTCACAATTCTTTAATTTCTTTAACAATGACAATTTTTCTGTTTATTTATTTAACTTTGTTCTTTGGTTCTAAGAAAAATTTCTTCCATTTCATACATTTCATAATTATATTAGATATTTAATATTTTGTCTTTTTTTTTCTATCCAGGTCATAAAGTCTTGTATCCTCTTCTAGTTTGTTATAACTTTTAAAATTAAAGTCTCTAATAAATCTCTAATATGATTTCTTTATCTATCTCTGTCTTTCTATATAGTTTCTGTACTCTCTATGATGTTATTTGATAGTCTTTTTTTGTTTCATTACTCTTGTAATGCACATTTATAGTTTTTATATACAATATGTCAAGTACTCTTTTTTTCCCAAAAAATGTCTTAGCATTTTGCACACTAATTCTTACAAATGACCTCTAGGATTAATTTGTCTAGCTTATAATAAAACAAAGCAAACCTTTTCCTCTTCACATGAAATCTAAACACTTAAGTTTTACATTGAAATGCTTAAACTGATTTTTATGTAAATTGAGAATTTAAATTTATATGTTTTCATTGCAAAAGTTTAATAGGAAAATATGAAAAATTGAATCTATTGGATATCTTCACTATATAAATTACTACCTTTAAACAATTTGAACTAAAATGTCCATTTGTTTTAAAGCTGCAAAAATTCAAAATGATAAAAACCCTTCCACTGTTGAACATTTAGAAGACAAGATTAGAGGCCTAAAAATGGAGAGAAAGCAGGGTGAGGCCAGGCCAAGTAACCACTGACTGTCTCTTCCTGTCCCTGCCTCCTAGCCTAGGACAACCATGAACTCTCCCAAAAGTGATAATCAGACCAAAGTTGAAACTTGGCAGAGACAAGGAGAAAAGGGACTTTGGAGGTAGCTGGCCTTCAAGGACACTATGGCCATCTGCAATCATGTCCTTTGGTTTGAAGGAAAGACTCCAAAGGGGCCCAGCTCAGATTGAGGACATGCTGTCAGCCTGGTGCTGCACACCTTTTGAACTGGGGGTTCTGGAAGCTACCTGCACGGCTGTTAAAAACAAACTGCCAGAGGCCTGTGGCTACAAGACTAGGTGCCGATTCATGTTCTCTAATGGCTGCCAGCGCTGGTCAGTGGAAGATGAGGATATTCATGATCTCTTCTGCAAGCTTTTTTCTTTTCTTTCTTTTTCTTTTTTTTTTTTTTTAAATGAAACCAGATCATACCTTGAGTAGAAATGATCTAGAAGTCAGGGAGGATCTCTACTGGGCAACAGTGGCAGAAAGGACCTTTCAGCTGTGGCTTAACTGGGCCATGGTCCTGTCACCTAGCTGGACACTAAATTATCAACATTTAATTAAATTTTCCTTGTATACTTTTAAAAAGAGTTTTAGTGAGATATTTACATAACATAAAAGTCACCCACTTAAAGTGTACAGTTCAGTGGCTTTTAGTATATTTACAACCATTACAATTTTAGAACATCTTCACCCTAAAGAGAAACCCATAAGCATTCATTCACTCCCTATCCTCTGCCTACTCTACTCCCAGCCCTAGACAACTATTAAGTTATTTTTTGTCACTATAGATTTGCCTATTCTGAATTTCTTATGAATGCTCTCTATTTTTTATATTTTATATTTTAGTTATATTAATATATGTATGGTGACCAGTAACTATAAATTCAGATTCTATAAACTCGAATCATTTAAGGATGGGATTTAAACATATATTTGAGCCTTTAAAAATATAAATATTTTTTATTTATAAAAAGTATTTTGTGACCTACTGTTAAATATAATAAAAGACTAAGCTACAAAGTAAAGTTATATACACAATATCAGATATTTATGCAATTTCCAGGGCTTTATTTATGGAGAATGTTTTAATACTATGCTCACTTCTATCAACTCCTAAATATTCCTGGAGTATGCCTTTTTATTAGTCTGTGTGTGCTACTATATGCAAAATAGTTTTAAGGTTAGGCAAAGGAAAGTATAATTACAAAGATAAATCTTCCCCAAAGCCTTCAACACACCCTCTACACACACATGCCTTGATTTTCCAAAAAGTCATTGCATCAATTAAAACTACTGACTCTTAAGCCTATTCAGTATGACTCCAGCAATGATGCTAGAGCCTACTTTTTTTAAAATGTTAAATGAGTTTTGCTTCTGAAGCAGTAAGAAGAGATGTTTCACATGAGAAAAATATAAATTGTGCTACAAGTTGTGATTTGTAGACCTGGAGCAAGGTTCCCTTCTACAATCATATTTTCATTCCTTTTCCTTCTAACTAAGGTTTCTAGGATACATGAGACATTCATTCACTCCTTCAGTACTTATCAAGGTGGTCAATATTGGCATTGGGGCTAATTTTTATTGTGCAACAATCTTATATTAAACATTTAGCATCCCTGACTTCAAATCACTAAATGCCCTTGACCTCTTTCTCTCATGATAACAGCTAAAAATATGTTTTTACCCATTTCCAAATTTTTCATGGGGAGCCTTACATCTTCCCCTGCCACCTTAGTTGAGAATCAATTCTAGAGTAAAAATCCAGTAACCTTCTTACTAATTACTGCTTCAGTTCAAATTTCTTTGTCACACTAAAAACAGATCAGTAGGCCTGGGCTTCAATTCTTAATGCTTATGTTTTATTTCCCATTGTATGTCTTTGCTCATGCTATTTCAACTCAAAATTGTGGAGAATTTTTCCAGCACATGTTCCATCTGCCTACTTTAAAATCCTGACTAAAGTGTAACATTGACAAAACCTAAGAATCTATGTCTCAGGGTCCATTAGCACAGTTTTTATACAATTGTCTCCTCTTCCTATTGGATACTGATATGTTCTTACTATTTTCTTTCTCCCAGATGGCTAGAAGCTTTATTCTGTCAAAAGACAACTGTTTCAACTATAATCAAAAAAAAAGGAAAATAAAGAAAGAAGGAAAGGAAGGAGGAAGGAGGAAGGAGGAAGGAGGGAAGGAGGGAAGGAAGGAGGAAGGAGGGAGGAGGGAGGAAGGAAGGAAAGAAGAAAAGAAGAAAAAGAAAAAGAAAAGAAAGAAAAAAGAAAAACCCTACCCATTCAATGCAAAAGTGTTTAAGGAAGGACCTCCAGAAAGTTCTATCACCTAGAAGCTTCTGTGTTCTTACTTTTCTGGTCCTCAAGGAAATAGAACAAATGAATGTCATATTAAAAATAAAATTTGCAAATTATATAAGAAATGTCAGTTGCCATAGCCAAGTTTGCCTTTAGTTCTTATGGTCATTAGGTAAACTCTAAAAAGAAATTATAGTCTATCCTCATATGAGTTGGGGATAGCATATGTGTCTGTGATCATACTTCTGTCTTTGACTCTTCTTTTACATGTTGATATGTCTAATTACTATAAAGGTTTAATGTAGTATACCCAAATGTATAATTAATAGGTGCAAGTGGATTTCCCCATAAACAAACCACAAGAACCTCTACATGAGCTTCAGTCCAGAGATCTGATTTACTGAAAACATACATATAAGATTGGTTTTGAACCTTATTGGAAAGGACCATATGGAGTACTAACTACAAAAATGGTAGGTGACAAGACACAGATCACTGAATCCACATTCTTGAAATCAGACATACTATCCTGTTTTTACAGCCTGAACACATTCACTGAAGTTTCCTCATGATTCTCCAAAAGCAGACAACATTATACAGCAAAGAATTTTTCAGGAAACTTAGATCAAGCATCAAACTTTCTGAACTGGACAGCATCCAACCAAGATTCCTAGGAAAAAAAAAAAAACCACAAATACCATGAACCATTGAATGTCACATGATTCTTATATTCTTTCTCTCCCTCTTTTAAGTCATATTTACTGAGGCATAATTTACATACAGCAAAATTTACTGTTTTTTAACATACAGTACTAAGCATTTTGACAAACTCATATACTTTTGTAAATACTGTCGTAGTCGAAATATAGAATTCAGTCACTGACCCAAATTCTCATACCCATTTACAGTCAAACCCTTTCCTCATAATACAGCATCTAGCAATTTATGATCTGTTCTCTGTCCTTATAGTTTTGCATTTTCCAGAATATCATATAAATGGAACCATGCAATATGTAATCTTTTAAGTCTGACCTCTTTCACTTAGTATAATGGGCCTGAGATTTACGTTTTTTCTTAATTGTTGAGTAGTATTTTACTTCATTAATTTAACATAATTTATCTTTTCACTAGTTGAAGTATATTTTGTTCGTGGATATGGACAGGTTTGACTATAACTACTTTGAAGCCTACATGTTTTGGGGAACAGAAGTAGTTTTTTGGGGTTTTTTTGTTTTTTTCCAGTTGTATAAATTTATAGTAGTGAGATTATTGAATTGTATGGTAAGGGTAGGTTTAATGTTACAACGAACTGTCAAAACAGTTTCTCAAAGTTATTGCTATATTATTTTGCATTCCCATTGCAATGTTTGAGAGTTATATACATTTCTCTGTGTACCTACTAGATATTGTCAGGTTTTTTTTGTTTTGTTTTGTTTTTTTTGTTGTTTTTTGCCATTCTAATAGGTCTGAGTAGAATCATACTATGGCTTTAACTTTTTTCTTCTTTGATCTTCTTGAACCTGGATATGCAGTTTGATGTTTCATTAATTTTAGAATATTCTTGGCCATTATCTCATCAAAAAATTTTTTTTGCCTGCAGTTTTCTCTTTCTTCTGATTCTGAGCTTCTAATCACTCATGTGTTATAGCTTTTGATACTGTGTACAACTCCTGGGTGCTCTTTTATTTCTTTAAACTTTTTGATTTTTGTTTTTAGTTTGGTTAATTTCTACTAATTCTAAGTTCATGGATTCTTTTCTTTGCTCTGTCAAGTCTACTATTAAATCTATAAAAGGCATTCTTCATTTCAGTGATTTTTATTTTTTACATTTTCATTTGATTCTCTTTATACTTTCCATCTTTCTGCTGTCCATGCATTTTGTCCGCTTTTCTACTAGAGCCTTTACATATTAATCTTAGTCATTTTAAATTTCCTGCCTGATACCTCCAATACCTGAATTGTCTGTGTCTGGTTCTATTAATTACATGTTTGCTTGTCTGACAGTTGATTTTTTTTTTTTTTGGTGTCTCTTAATTTTTGATTGAATGCTGGGCATATTTAGGATATTAGTGACTAAGATAAATAGTACATAAATAGCCATGCCTCATACTCTGCTAAACCATTAACATGTTGAGTAGAGCAGTTGAGTAGTTGAATCAGGAGTTAAGCTGGATTTGAGTTTGTTAACACTATGTTTATATTCTTCACATCACCATCTTTGAATTTCTCTAGAATTACATTTTTCTTAGGATGGTGCAGGTTTGCTGAAAAATTTTCCTCAATGTTCCTGCTCTAACTTTAGCTTTAAACATAACCTGTTTGCCCTGTCTTGTGTTTCTTCCTCCCCTGTTCCACATCTAGCGAGCCTGTGCTGTGTCCTATCTCCTTGATGACGCTTATCTTTCCTTCAATATCATTCTAGTTGTTTGCCCAGAAACTCTCTGATAGATTCAATAAAAGGTATGATTTTGTAGATTATCCATCTTTTTCTTGTTATTAACTTGAATTTTGTACTCCTTCTAACTTTCCGAATCCTAAGTGGAAGCCAGGTATTCAATTTCTTCTTTTCATGTCTATCTTTATACTTTACATTTGTTTCAAATTCTATGTTTTTAATTATCAAAGTCTGCAAGATTTTCCTCTTTAATTCTCCTTTTTTGATTTCCAAGAGCTAATTCTTAGTATTTTGCCAATTTTTGGAAGAAAAGATAAAAAGTGAGACAAAAAAATAAACTTGGTGACCTGATTACTGTGTTACTTTCCTGGTTATTCTAGAGCTATTCTCTATTCTCATATTGAAATGTGTGAATGTACTTTAAACTACAGTTTTGGTTGATTTTTCTTTTCCAAAGTTCGACGCTTATATTTTCTATGTTGAATTTTCAAACTACTTGATATATAAACTCTTTTATGTAAGCTTTAAAAGTCTTTACTGACCACCTACATTTTTGGATAACTATAGAGTAATAAGTATACTAGATAACGTGCTAGTTCTTGGGATTTTGAAGACAATATCTAAGAATATTCAAGTAATTTATATTCTGTTGTACTCCGGGCTTTTTCTGATCTCTTATCATATTTATCTCAGCTTGAAGGCAATGTGTACAGTAGTTAAACTTTCAAAATTCTATACTTGGGGCATGTATTTCAAAAACCAGCTTTACAACCTAATACCTACGTAATCCTGGACAAATTACATTTCCAAACCCAATTTTCACGTATAAAATTGGGATAACAGTTGTGTTTTGTTTATAAGACTGTTTTCAGCATTATATGAGGTACTGCAGATTAAACTCTTAGTCAATAATGAAAACACAGCAAATTTAAATAAATATTAACATTTAAAAAAGACATCATAATTTAGCATTACCACCTCTTAAAATTCTGTAAGAATTGAGCTTTATATCACTTTTACCCACTCATGATATTTTCAAGTTAAAGGAGAACAATATAATCCATAATGATTAGCATAAAATAAAAAATCCAATAGACTCATAAAAGTTTTCCTTGAAATTCAGCGAGTAGATATTTTAGGAATATAACTTTTAGGCAGTGTTACTGAGGGAGGAAGGATTACTAAGAAGAGAAAAGGTATAGAAAGATGTCATAGCAATATTCTTGAGAAACTGGGATGACGTTGGTATAATAATCCCCAAAGAAATGGCGGATAAAGGGAATTACAAAAGGGAAGATTTTTATTTGATAAATAACAGTTTTGCCTAGAGTTCATCCTGGATGCAAACGCAACCACCAAAATATGTTTTGTTTTACTTGAAATTCATGCACAGATCAGCCTGTCTAGTGTATTTGGGTCTTTATTTATGAGCATTGTTGTTTGTAACCATAATCACAACCTTAAGAGGTAGGTACTACCTTCTATAACACTGTTTGGCATGGCAAAGAGAAAAAAAATCTAATATCACACAGTTAATAAGTAGAATCATCATTCCAAATATCTTTCAAGTTATTTAGATATTTAATGAAGACTTGAGTCCGATGGTTATATATAATAAAGATTTGTTTTGTGCATCTGGGTCAACCACTAATTCCTTTTATAATATGTGTTTAAATAAAAAAATAAAATTTTTAAGTATGCTATTTTATGTCATTTCAAATAATGCAAATTCTAAATTTGACTTAATTACACAGTAATCTTCAGTGCATTCTATGATTTTTCCTCTGTATTCTGAAATAATTATTTTTCTAGTCATATATATATCTTTGTATAGTTTGAGTTGTATCATTCTTCTTACTTAAATTTCTTTTGAACAGGAAAAGCTTTATGTCCTTCATGAATTTATTTTATTTATATCAAATTTGCAGTCATATTGATAATTTCACACATGTGGCTTTTTGTCTTTATTATTTTCATTTGAATCACTTCAATACGTAAACTATTGCATTAAATGTACAACTTTTTCTCTGTCATTTTTAAAATGTTAATTTGGCCTTCTGTTCTCATCTATTTATAATCTTCTTATCACCTTTATGCTTTGTTTGCTGGCTCCCTATTTAGTTAGCAAATGATATTTGTCAAAGAAATTATTTGTATTATCAAAATTTTATAATGGTCAGTTTCCTAATGTATGTTCTTTAAGAGGACACATTGGATACCTCTTGGTCCTCAGGAAAAGGATAATTATGCTTCTCTTATGTAACTAACTGGCTTTTCTTTACCTTCTTGGTACTCTAATTTATGTAATGAGACCATATTTGCTTTTGTATTGGTAGTTAGGAATTGTGAAGCAAACTTTGTGACCCCTCTAGTTAATATACTTAACTTTTAAAGCTATAAATTTGTGGTATTTCTGTGTTTGATAAAATTCGAGAGATGATTCTGTCTCTCTGTTTATCAACTTTTCACATTAATTCTGAAAGTGCTGACCAGAGAAAGCTATATTTTTACTTTAATCAATTTAAGAAACTGATAAGATTTTTATATTTGCCTAGTATATAATACAAAAATAAAAAACAGTCTGTTTTGCTTCCTATATATAGCATCAGAATGTTTAAAAATTTCTCTGCTTTCTAAGCTTTTAATTATAAAATAGTTATCTTAAACATATAGAGTAGGATAAATTCCAGAAAGATGTGTTAAATTTCATTTCTTCATAAACAAGGTACATTATAGGATATAAATGTATAATAAAACAATACTAGTATGTCTAGCTGTCACATGTGTTAACTATCATCCTGATTCATCCTAAAATTAATTTATAAATAAAATTATACTTTTATTCAACAAAAAGTTCATTTTGCTTCTTAAATAGGCAATAGACTTTTTATTCCTTAATTTCATTTTAGTACACTTAAAATTTCTTAAAATAATTGACTTTTTATAACTGACCTTCGAATCACCTAGGGTGAACTGAAAGAAAATTAAAGATTTTTATATAATTAATGTAGCCTTCTCCATTCTATCAGTCATTTATTGCATATGCATTTTCACTTTGAAATTATGCTCTTAAATCCAGAAACATGTGTGTTTTGTTTGCATAAGTCCTCAGTGCCTAGAGTAGTGCTCGGCTATGGCACGTATTCAATCAATATTTAATTAATGAACAAATGTTAACACACACTTCCCAGAGAGGAAACAATTTTAAATGTCTAGATTGCAATTCTGTCAGACTCTGATTTTTTGCCAGGTTATTATCAATTATGCCTTAGGTTTTTTCCACTGATTTGCTCAGCTAAGATCAGAAACCATTTGAGGATCTCTAAGTCAGTACTTGGGGGAAGTCATGCTCCCAATCTATTTTCTTTTTGTGCTTTCTACTAATATTAACATATAACCTGCTTCGCCATATAAAAATTTTTCAGCTCGAATAGTAGTTAAAATTTAGGAACCAATTATTTTTCTTATTTTAGAAATTCTCAAAAATAATTTCTACCTTTGCGTTCAAGAGCACTCATACTAAAGCCCTAAAAAAAAAAAAAAATTGGAACCCATTTCAACATTGTTTTAGATGTGATAAAGTCTGGACAATCAATTCTTCTTGCATCCTGCAATGTCCTTAATGTTACTTCTTTTTCAGGATGAATTTACCTTTCGGTTAATAACAAATGTGTTTCTGATCTTATGATTTTCAGCCTTGATGTTTCTGTAGCTATATTAACTATTATGTAGTGTCTCATAGTAGAAGATATATTCAGTGACATCCTTGAAAACTGGATTTCTAGGCTGTAAAATATCTAGAGCTTATTTCTTTTATCAACACAATCAAACATTTTTCTAGAAGTTTTAAAATCCTATCACTTTGCTTACCTTTTTATCTGCGAGTTCAAGAGACTTGCTCAGGTAGAAAAGGAAAATAGCACATTACATTAAAAGGGCATGAGGAGTATTATTTGATTATATGATTATCTATGATCTTTTCTTCTCTGAAATAACTATCCTATTTTTCAAGTTGTATACTTTTTATGGCATAAAACCATAATTGTATACTTTTAAGGCTTTTTATCCTTGTTCTAAAAGCCACTTTGATAAATGTAGTGGTAAATGTAGGAAAAAAAATAAGGTTCTGAAGAGAATTTTATGAATGACTTATTTTATACTTTTATTTCTTCTTTGATATTGTTATAACTTTCTAAAAGCTTCAAGAAATTTGTTGTTTTTAAGAGAAAAAAAAGTCACTTCTAAAACCCTGGAAATCTATGATCTCAAGATTCTAAAGTCTTATATGTAAGATCTTTAAAAATATCTCAGACCTTATTCTGCTGACAGACCAGTTTTGTTTGGTACTGTGCAATGACCTCTCTCTTTCACACAAAAACAAGGAATTTTATGCTAATAACGGTTGCCCAGTTCCCATCACTGCACCTCTTTCATTTATTCATTTATGTTAACTGTTCTGGTTCTTCTACATTTAAGTGTAGACATGTGTTCTAAGTTATATTTTAATGCAAATATCACCTAATGATCCTTGGCAATATTCATTAACCACCACATATATTTAAAAGAAGACATTGAAGGAGCTCATGTACCTAGAAACCAAAGGAGTTGAGATTACAGAAGTTAGAGTCCATTGTCTGGTATAGAATTTTCAGGTTTAGATTGGAGTTATTAGAAGTCCTTTTAAATTATAATGAATATTGCCAAGATAAACTAAGACAATTTCATAGCATGAAGATCATAATACTATGCTCAGACCAAAGACAAAATTGTAAGGACTCTGATAGCTGGGCCTTGTTTTATGCCTATTGGTAATACTGCCACAAAAACAATATATTTTTTTCTGGCTATATTTAATTGAAATATAATAGACCTTGTATTTACATCATATAATTCAATGAGTTTTAAATTATAGTTGGCATACAATAATATATTAATTTCAGTTGTACAGCATAGTGATTAGAGATCTATATAACTCATGAAATTATCGCCCCACTAAATCTAGTACCCCTTTTCCCCTTTACATATTTATTACATTATTATTATCTTTATGCTACATTTGATATTGCCATGTCTGTTTTGTAACTATCCATTTGTACTTCTTAATCCCTTTGCCTTTTTTCGCCATCCCCCCTAATCCCCTCCCATCTAGTATCTATGTATCTATGAGTTTTTTCCATCTTGTGTTGTTATTTATTTTGTTCTTTAGATTCCACATGTACGTGAAATCATGCAAAATTTGTCTTTCTCTATAGATTTATTTCATTCAGCACAATACCCTCTAGGTCTATCAAGGCAATATCTTTTCCATCCCCTTTTAGTCTGAGTGTGTCTTTTAATCTGAAATGAGTCTCTTGTAGGCAGCATATGTAGGGGTCTTGTTTTCTTATCCATTCAGCCACTCTATCTTTTGGTTGGAGCACTTAATTATTTTCCATTTAAGATACTTGTTGATAGGAATGTAATTATTAACATTCTCTATTCATGTTTTTGATACATGTTCTTTCTTCTTAAAGAAGTCCCTCCAACATTTCCTGTAATACTGACTTGGTGTTAGATAAATTCCTTTACCTTATTTTGTCTGGGAAGGTCTTTATCTGTCCTTTTACTCTAAATAATAGCTTTGTTGGATAAAATATTCTTGGTTGTAGATCCTGGGTTTTCATCACATCGAATATTTTGTGCCCAGCCCTTCTGTCCTGCAAAGTTTCTTTTGAGAAATCAGCTGCCAGTCTAATGGGTACTCTCTTGTAGGTAACTATTTTTGCTGCTTTTAAGATTCTCTCTTTGTATTTAACTTTTGCCATTTTAACTATGATGTGTCTTGGTGCGGACTTCTTTGAGTTCATCTTGTTTGGGACTCCCTGAGCTTCCTGAAGTTGTATGTCTATCTCCTTCATCAGATTAGAAAAGTTTTCCATCATTATTTCTTCCAATAGCTCTTCAACATCGTGTTTCCTTCAGGTATCCCTATGACAGATATTTTTATATTTAATTGTGTCCCGTAGACTCCTTAAACTATTATTATAATCTTGGCTTCTTTTTCTTGCTGTTCTGATTGAGTGTCCTTGGTTTCCCCATCCTTTATACTAGTGGTTTGATCCTCTTCTTTATCCACTCTGTTTACTCCCTGTAATATACTCATCTCAGATTATGTGTTCTTCATTTCTGACTGGTTCTCTTTTATAATTTCCATTTCCATTTTTATGTTTTTATCTCTTTGTTAACATTTCCTGTAATTCATCTACACTGAATTCATGCTCAATGAACTTAGGGGAAGTGTAGATGAATTCAGATGAATGTTAGATTGCTTGGCTCCATTATTCCTGGATCTCTGTTCTGTTCTCTCATATGGCTTCTGCTTCTTTGTCTTCCCATTTTGGCTGCCTTTCTGTGTCTGTTTCTATGTACTAAGCAAAGCTTCTAAGTCTCCCGGTCTTATTAGTATGGCTTTGTGTAGTACGTGTCCAGTGGCACAGTCCTGAAAGGGGTTTGGAGCAGGACAAGTTTAATCCTTGCCTGTGACCCTCTGGGGCCACCTGTTAAGATTCAGCAAGCAATCCACAGATGCTGTGCTTATAGTTGCCTCAAGAGGCCATGCCAGAAACCAAAGCCAGCTGCCACCAGTGAGTCTTGGCTGCTCAACAAGGAGCACCAGATTCCCAGAGAAGACACTTGGATGTGGCTTGGGTAGGGCTGTGAGTTGGAGGAGGTGGAGTTTCAGGGAATCCTCTGGGTGTAGCAACCTCTGTTATCCAGTTTGATGATGTCTCAGCTATGGTGGCACTGTGTCCGCACACTGGGAAGGGGGCAGGTTCAACCGAGGAATGATGGATACCACCAGCACTTCTGCCTGGGAGAGAGCCTTGCCTCCAGCCCTCACTCCGGCAACTCAGTGTCCCCATGTAAGTCCTGGTGCCCCCCCATGCAGCCGACCTGGTGTTGCTGCTCAGGGCAAGCAGGTCCACCACCATGAAAGTCCGCTCACAGACATGGCCCCTTAAGAGGCATCTGTGGCTGTCAGCTGCTGCCATAGCCTCTGTCCCTTCCTACCTTCTACTGTTGCAGGTTGATTAATTCTCTCTCTCCCTAATTGTAGTGCTGAAGTTCCTCTAGATCCCAGACGACTTTCCTTGCTGTTTGCTCCATGTTCTGTCATAACTTATTTGATCATAAGAGGGATGAATAAAGCCTCTATCATCTATGCCATTTTTTTCCTGTCCTCCAAAAACAAGAATTTTGATCAATTAATTCATTCAAAGTTAGAGTGATTTTCAAAAAAGTATTTGAATGAATGATACTATTTTTTATATGTTTTTGTGATTCCATAATCACATTCATAAGATGGGATGCATTCATATGTATTTGTTAGTGAAAACTCCCTCTTTTTCCATAAGTTAAAACAAAATTATCCCAGTTGCTCAACCTAGAAAATGGAAAATCATTTTGATCTTTCTTCTCTAATTTTAAATATGTCAAATCTCACAAAGTTGTCCATAAATCTATCCCACTTACTCCATCCTCATTGCAATTATTTGTGCCCAGGACCTCATTCCTTCATGGGTTATTGTCCCATACTGTTTGTTTCAATCTTTTCTCTACATTGTCATGAAAGTCATCTATTTAAAACACACATTTGATTATGTAATCCTGCTGAAAAATCTTTTATAGTTGAATATTTATTACAGTATGTAGCCTAATATTCTTAACTTAGTATTAAAGGCTCTGGATGATCTTGCCATTGCTTACTTCTCAGCCTCATCATTTGCCAGGTGCTTTTTTTTTTTTTTTTTGTCCATGTTGTTGCATCTGCCTGAAGTGCTCTCATTTGGCTTATTTCTCCCCTTCAAAAATTAACTCTGGTTTCTTTAGAAAGTTTTTCTCGACTAACACTATTAATCTGAGTGATATAATTCTCATTTATATTTCTGTTATGTTTTTAATAGCCTGCCACATATAACTGATTTTAAATTCTCTATTATTTTGAGTATTATTAAAGGTAGACTCTGTGTATGAATCCTATAAACCAACATGATGCCTATAACCTAGTAGGTGATTGAAAATGATTGTTAAATTTTAAATAAATGAATTTATTTTCCATTTTTGTGTATGTAATACCTTAATAGCATAGACAACATTAGGAAATGGAAATGATTATATAATCAAATATGGACCAATGTAGTAATTTTCATAATCTTAGTTTTTTCCCCTCTTATTGTTGAACAAGAATTTGAGTCTAAGTAAATAATATAATATAGCTGTGAATCTCAACTCCATTGGTGCCTGGATGCATAACCTACCTCTATGCTCACTTCCTCATCTGTAAAAATAATTTTTCTAAAGTACTTACTGTAAGGATTAAATTAATATACGTGAAGCTACCTAACGTATTTAGCGCATAATGAAGATATAGCGAATAAATTTTAAAAAATGGACTTTGGATTGTGACTCTGAATTCACTTCAAATAGTCTCTAAGTTAATCTCCAAAGTATCATTTTCACCAGTGGCAGAAGGGGAAGGCTATTGTGAACATTAAATAAAATTATCCACTTGAAGTAACTGGTACATTGCAAAAACTTTCAGTAAATGTTAAATATTACTAATTATTAGAGTAGGCACTTACTCTAATGATTGTTCTCTGAATTCTCCTTCCCACTCATGTCTCAGCATAAATATGACAAGTATTTAGTTAGGTATTCTAACAGCAACTATGATAGAACATTAAGAATTTTTGTATTCAGAATTTTAGCATAGAGAAACCATTTGAAAAACATTTTCAAATGTTGAAGAGAGTGATAAAAATTATTCATGCTTCATGGGATTTTTCCTTTACACTGATTATTCTTTTCAGCTTTATTGAGAAATAATTGACATATAACACTATGTAAGTATAAGGTGCACAAAGATGATTTGGTACAGGTATATACTGAGAAATGTTTTCCACAATAAGGTCAGTTAACATATTCTTCACCTCACATAATTACCACTTTTTTGTTGCTGTTGCTATGGTGAGAACATTTAAGCTCTCCTCTTAGCAACTCACAAGAGTACAAGTCACAAGCGTACAACACAATATTGTTAACACTACATGTTAGATCCCCAAATTTTGGTTTGAGGGGAATATTGGCCTTTTAATTGAAAGTTTGTACCCTTTGAACAACATCTCATTTCCACTACCCCTAGTCCCTGGCAACTACCAATCTACTCTTTGTTCTATGAATTTGGTGTTTTTAGAGTCTAGATAGTGAGATCATATAGTATTTGCCTTTCTCTCTCTGACTTATTTCACTTAGCATAATGCCCATCCATGTTGTCACAAATGGCAGAATATACTTTTTTTTATAGTTGAAAAATATTTCATTGTATGTATTTATCACATTTTCTTTATCCATTCATCTGCTGATAGACTTTTAGATTGTTCCCATACCTTAGTTATTGCAATAAACATGAGAGTACAGATATGTTCCCAGAAGTAGTACTACTGGAGATTAGAGTGTTGTTTTAATTTTTGAGGAACCTCCATAGTGTTTTCCTTGATGGCTGTGTCAATTTATATTCTTACTAACAGTTAAAAGAGCTCCCTTTGCTCCACATCTTTGTCAGCACTTTTGACTTTTTGATCATAGCCTTCCTAACAAGTGTTAGGTGATACATCTCATTTCTGTTTTGATTTGAATTGATCTGATATTCAGTGATGTTGAGCATCTTTCATATACCATCTCTTTTGTTAGCAGTTTGCATGTCTTTGAAAAAAAAAAAAAGGTTTATTCATGCCCTTTGCCCAATTTTTTAATCAGGTTTATTTATTTATTTTTTCTGTTGAATTGTATGACTTCCTTGTAAATTTTGGTTTTAACTCTCTATGAGATGTATGCTTTGCAAATATTTTCTCCCATTGCATAGGTTTGGTTTTTAATTGGTTTGTTGGCTGTTAACTTTGCTCTGCAGAAGCTTTTATTTTGATGTGGTCCCACTTGTTTATTTTAGCTTTTATTGCCTGTACTTTTGACATCATATCCAAAAAGCATTGCCCAGATCAATGTCAACGAGTTTTACCTAGGTTTTCTTATAGGAGTTTTAAGATTTCAGATCTTATATTTAAGTATTTAATTCAATTTTTGTGAGTGGTGTAAAATAGGGGTCCAGTTTTATTATTTTACCTGTGTGTATCTGGTTTTGCCAACACTATTTATTAAAAGGGCTATATTTTCTTCATTGTGTGTTTCTGGCACCCTATAAAAGATTAGTTGATATTTGTGGGTTTGTTTCTGAGCCCTCAATTCTGTACCATTGGTCTATGTGCCTGTTTTTATTCTAGTACCATACTGTTTTGATTACTATAGCTTTGAAGTATAGTTGGAAATCAGAAAGTCGATGCCTCCTGCTTTGTTCTTCTTAAAATTACTTTAGACATTTGGGATCTTTCATGGCCCCACATGAATTTTATGATTTTTTTTTTTTTTGTATTTCTATGAAAAAAATGCCATTGGAATATTTATAGGGGTTGCATTGAATCTGTAAGTTATTTTGGGTAGTATGGACATTTTAACAATATTCTTTCAATCCACGAACATGGGATATATATTTATTTGTTCTTCAATGTCTTTAATCAATTTTATTTTAGTTGTACAGGTTAAATTTATTCTTGGTTAAATTTATTCATAAATATTTTACTGTTCTCATGCTATTGTAAATGGGGCAGTTTTCTTAATTTGTTTTTCTGAGAGTTTGTTATTGCACAGAAATGCAACTGATTTTTGTATGTTTATTTTGTATCCTGAAACATTACTGAATTTATTTATTCTAACAGTTTTGAGGGAAGTATTTAGGTATGCGTTTGTATATGTATATACACACAAATACCATGACATATGAAAAGACATAATTTTACTTCTTCCAACTGGGATGTCATTCCATTTCCTTACCTAATAGTTCAAACTAGGACTTCCTATACTATGTTCAATACAAGTGGTGAGAGTGGGCATCCTTGTCTTGTTTCTGATCATAGAGGAAAAGCTTTAAGCTTTTCACCACTGAGTATGATGTTAACTGTGGGCTTGTCATATATGACCTTTATTATGTTGGAATACATTTCTTCTATACCTAATATATTGATAGTTTTTGTCAGTCTTTTTCATATGATGATCATATGATTTTTATCCCGCATACTGTTAACATAGTGTATCACTTTTGTTGACTTGTATATGTCAGACCATCCTTTCATCCCAGTGATAACACTCAATCATGATATCTGATCCTTGTAATGAGCTCTTGGATTCAGTTTCCTAGTGTTTTGTTGAGGATATTTGTGTGTAATTTCATCAGGGATATTAGCCAGTAATTTTCTTGTATTGTCTTTAGTTTTGATATGAGGGGAGTACTGGCCTTATAAATTAGTTTAGACTCTTTCCTTCCTCTCAACTTTTTGAAAGAGTTTGTGAAGGATTGGTATTCTTTAAATGCTGGTAGAATTCATCAGTGAAGCCATCTGGTTTCTGGGCTTTTATTTTCTAGAAGATTTTTGATTGCTGATTCAACGTTCAGGTTTTTTATTTCTTCATGATTTAGTATTGGTAAGTGATATAATTTTGGGAAGTTATTCATTTCTTCTAGTTATGCAATTCCTTGTATCCAGTTATTCAAAGCAGACTTTTAGGATCTTTCGTATTTTTGTGGTATCAGTTGTAATGTCTCTTTTTATTTCTGATTTTGAGTCTTCACTTTTTTCTTAGTTTAGCTAAGGGTTTGTCAATTTTGTTTTATTGATCTTTTCTGTTGTATTTCTAGTCTATTTCATTTATCTGCTCTAATCTTTAATATTCCCTTGTTTTTTCCTTGTTCATAATAAGTTTGGGCTTAGTTCATTCATTTTCTATAATTCTTTGAAGTGTAAAGTTAGATTGTTTATTTATTTTTGTTTTTTCTTCATATAGATATCACTATAAATTTCCCATTTTTTGATTTGCCTATTAATTTCTTCTTTGACCCATTTGTTGTTTAATAGTGTCTTGTTTAATTTCCACATTTATTTTTTAGCTTTCCTTATGTTATTGATAGCTAGTTTCATACCCTTGTGGTAAAAAAAAAAAAAGATACCTGATATTATTTCAATCGTCTTAAATTTGTTAAGACTTGTTTTTTGTCTTAACGTATTATCTTCTTGTAGAATGTTCCATGTACCTTGAGAAGAATGTATATTCTGCTGCTGTTGGATTAATGTCCCGTATGTTTCTGTCAGGTTCATTTTATTTAAAAGATAGACCAAGTTCACTATTTCCTAATTTATTTCCTGTCTAGATCAATAATCTATCCATTGTCAAAACTGGAATATGAAATCTCCTATTATTGCTATATATTGCTGTCTTCAGATCTGTTAATTGCTTAACATATTTAGGTCTTCAATGTTAGATATGTATATATTTACAATTGTTCTATCTTTTTGAAGAATTGACACCTTTATCATTATATATTGACTTTTTGTCTCATTACATCTTTTACTCAAATTTGATTTGGTCTGATAAAAATATTACTAACCTTGCTTTTTAAAAACTTTTATTTGCATGAAATGTCTTTTCATCTTTTCATTTTCAGTCCGAGTATCCATAAAGGTGAAGTGAGTCTCTCTTATAAACAGAATAAAGTTAGGTCCTTTAAAAAAAATGTATCCAGCTAATTATCTCTTTCCACTAGATAATTTAATCCATTTATATCTGTAGTAATTATTGATAGGAAAAAAGAAACAAAATTGCCACAAAACAATGAACAAGTGGCATAGTAAGTCCTTACCTATGTTACTGTCTTACTTTGTGAATTGATAGGTTTTTTTTTTTTGTAGTAGCATGCTTTGATGCTTTTCTCTTTACCTTTTGTGTATCTGCTATAGGTTTTTGCTTTGTAATTTTCATGAGGTTTAAATAAAACATAGTTATAGGAGTGCATTTTAAGCTGATAACAACTTTGATTACATACAAAAGCTGTACACTTTACTTAAGCCCACCCCATTTATTTTTTCATGTCACAACTTACATCTTTTCATTTTATTGTTAATTTATAAATAAAATACGTTTTAAAGTAAAATGGCTTTTAAAGTAAGAGACAACAAAACATTTATTTGAGATCAATAAAAATAGCTATCTGGAAATTGATTCAGGCTGAAGCCCAAATGATGTTGTTTAGGAGACAATAGTTATGAGAAGGGGAAGAATTATATCAGTTGAAGAAAGCCATTTTTCTTGGTGCAGATAACATAACACAATGATATTAATTCTAAACAATGTTTTTAATCTTCAGTCCAATAGTCATAATAACTGCTTTCTTGTTATCTTTACAAATAGTTTTGGGAAACAAGATTGCTCAAGGCCCAGTGCAAAGGTTATTTTACCTTGTTTTAACATTCCTAAGATTTGAGGCATAAAATGTGCAAGGCACTTTCTCTGGTATAATAGCTCTAATTCCATTTTAAAGTGGCTCTGTTTATATTTTTGTTTGTTTTCTTTTTTTTGGTCAAAATCAAGATCATTCCTTGAAAGCATCACTGATTGATCATCAGAAAGTAGCACTAATCAGTTATTAAAAGCATCATCAGTCCTCAGTTTTCAAGTGGCTCATATTGGATAAGTCATCCCATTTATTGGTCTTTCTTTGCCAGGAAGTCTCATTCCTTGTAGCTCATGTCCATGTAGGAGGGGCAGTAGTTTTATTTTTTCTGAGGAGCCTTATGTCGTATTCAAGCAACCAGAATGGCAGAACATAGGAAGGCCTTACCATCATGTTTCTTTAAGGGCAAACATCTTTTGTAGTTTTTTGAGGTTTCTCATTTGATATCTCATAAGTCTTAGTGATCATCTCAAAATGTTGAACAGCCATTATCAGAGTGGTATCTTTATAACATCAAATTATGAAAAACAAAGATTTATAACAGCAAAAATTAATAATAAAATGCTGCCCTACCTGAAGAATAGATCTGAGCCGGGAGGTAAGACCTGAGGGCAGTCAACTAAGACATTAAGGACCATGAGGTATTTTATCTAAGTACAATTAGAGGTATTATCAACAACATAAACCTCACCTTGCTTGGCTAGGAGATGGTTAAGAGCCGTGATATAGTTAGTCTAATATAACTTGTGAAAGGGAATTTAAAGATTTTTCTCCTTGTCTATTGCTCCAGAGGTCATTTCAACACCTGCCCAAGAAAAAGGTATTCTTTCAAATCTGGTACCTTAATTGGGGCTGACATCGCCAGGCATTAAACATCTTTGGCTTGGTGTGTAACTTGTTGCTCATTTGACTTACAAAGTAGCTTTAAAGATGATGCCCAAGGTTAATTCATCTTTCCAGACAGAAATTAAGAGGAAAAAGGAAACAGTAACCATTATAGTATTTGGCCTCTCATATTTTTGAGCGATAGTTAAGAACTAAAGAAAAATGAAGGTATAGATGATATATGCTGGGTCCAAATTTTGGATGTGTGTTCCAAAACAGATATCATCTGCTTCACTTCCTAGAAATTTTCATTTCCAATCTATTGGTTGAGCAGACCAGTTAGATGTAAGAGCCTTTTTAAATTGGGAAATAAGTCCAAGACCCAGTACCTTTAAATTTGGTCATATATGGATTGGTTAAAGAACCTGAAATTTTGGAGGGATCAGGTAGGAAGGAAAAGATAAATACTTTAATTTCATTTACAAAGGTATAATTTACTAAATTACTGTAGCTCATACGTAGCTTAGGAGGAAAAAAATCTTATATCTGGAAAATAGTAAAAAACCAGTAATATTTCGTATAAAAATCTATAAAATTATAATCTTATCTGTTCATTTAGTCCCATGTTATTAATTCTTGTTTATTTTGATCTTGTTTTATGAATTGAGTTTTTTACTTAGAGTTCTGTAAATCTACACAGTTTAGTGTCATTGTCTGAAAGTTAATTAGAAATTTTCATTTTGGTGTCAGTCTTTTCCATACATTTCTCTGAAAATATCTTTGTAGAAATATTTTTGTTAAATTATCAGAGTAAAACAATTGTAAATGATAAACTTAAAAACAACCATGGCTAAGGATCTGGTGAGCATTCACGTACATATATACATATAAATAATGCAATTGACTTAGTTATCCATTCCAACCTTAGCTTGACCACATATAAAATTCTTTTCTCAAGATCTCTCCTGCATGAAATTTCTGCAACTTACATATACCTTTCAGTTTTTGTCCTATCTTTCTTTTATCTTGAAACAATTATTTTACTTTAGGATAAAATTACTTTCCTTTATGAAAAGAAATGCATGTCCTTCATATACTTTATCCAAAAAAGAAAAAAGAAAAACATATTCTATTTTTCTTTCTCTCAACAAAAGTACATCTCCATGCCTCATACCTTTCTCCACTGAAAACATATCCTGCTTTTTATACACAGTCATCCTATTTTATTCTCATATTTTTTTGTGGTTTTATAAAAATCCATAACTCTTTTATATATCAATTTTGGTAAAGGAAATTATACAGCAGTTTGCATTTTTAAAGGCTACTTTTTCTCTTCAGTCTCTGTGGGCGATGTTTTGGTTAGTTCCTGGTAATATGTATTTCAAAGACAGAATCAAAGCTTTCAGAGACAGAAGGTGACTAGGTTTTATAGCATTGCTTATTTGTCAATATTTTTCATGTAATTTAACAAGCCTAATTAACTTCCTCATTTTATAAAGAGAACAAATCTTGAGGTGTTTCAGGGATCCTCCTGAAAAGCTACAGTTTTAAAAAATATCAAATGTTAAGAAAATATTCTATTTAATATTTGAATCTTGGGAAGTTTGTGAGATATATCAAAAGTTTTAAAATATTTGGTGAGATAGAATCATTGCTTATTGTAGAAGACTACTTATGTTATTAATTTAATGAAAGTGACAAAATATTTTAAAGACAAATACAATTTACAAAATTATAAGCAAAATTTTAGCTTTTCTAATATTAAGAAGCCCCAGTGTACTAAAACAATGTTACCGAACTCCAATTTTTAAGTTCATCTTCCTTTGTGTCCTGGCCAGAAAGTGCCCAAGCAGAGTTTGCAGTAAAGAAATTAGTTTACTAAAATTGGCCAGTCCAGAAATAGGTCAGCTCATGGTCTGAAAAACCCAACTACCCAGTGGCATGTAGGTAACAGATTATAACAGGCAAAATCACTAGACACCATGGGTTAGAAGTTCAGGGTCAAGTTAGGAACTGATTGGTCACAGGTGACATAGAGGTAATCGCTTCTTCAGGTCTTGAGGACAACTGGGAGGTCAGCTGCAGTGTCCAGAACTGGTTTCAGGGATAGGTAGCCAACAGAGTCATCCGGCCTTAGGGCTCAGGAGCTGAAACATAACTTAGAACAAGAGGTTATCTTTAGCCTGCCAGGAACTTGGACCTTGGGAGGATTAATCACAACCAGGCTATTGTCTTCTGCTTCACAGGTGAGAGAGAGAAGAAGAAAAAAACATGAGTTTTAAAACTATAATTTAAATCAAATCAAAATAATGATGCTAGGTTCTATTAAAGACCTAATGATAAATAGCACAGCAAATCATTTTAACAATATCTTTGCTTTCCTTTTATAGTCTCTTATTAAAAGCATACCCATAATACAGGAAAAGTTTATTCCTTTAGCAGAGAAATAACATTAAGTTTTAGCTTTGTATAAGCACATCACAAATATTAAAGCTTGATATTAAAAAAAGAAACCCTTAAAATAATAATTTAACTTTAGTCAACTTTATATATAGGGTAAAATTCTGAAATAACCAGAACAAATTTTTATTTTCCTTAATCAAAATATATCTCTATACCATCTTTTACTAAAAATATATATCAATTTCTTCCATATAAAATAGAATTATTGATCCCAAGAAACCTTAATTTCAGTGACAATCAAAAGTAAACAATTAGCTTTCTTTAGATTGTCAAATTTATTAATACATTTCATAACCTTTAGAAATGCAGAGTTTTTGACCGGCAAATAATTTTTAGAAATATACTTCTTTAACAAAGCACAATACATTCATTAACAGATCCAAATTTACTTTTAGTTTTTTTTTTTCCTGTATTAAGAAGGAATGATTAGGTATACTTAGATTAATTAGCAATTAATGTTTCAGTATTTTATGTTATTTGGAAATAGTATAAATATTCAATCATTTTTTCATCCTTTAACTTAGTAAAACTGTAAGGTTTCAAATTATCAAAAGATTTTTAGAAACTATTTTTAAGCAAACATACCATAAAATAATTATAGAAGTTTCACCCAAAAATCCTTTAATTATTTATATCTTTTAAATGTATTAATTCACAATATTTACATTACTATGAAAATTTTATGAGCTATTAGACAGTCATTGATTATCCTAACTTATTTTTACGTTGACAGACCCTGCAACAGAGATAAAATAAACTTATTTCTTGTAAACCCAGATAAAATAAAAGTAGTAAATGTTGATAACTCTTAGATATGTATGTTTAAATTAAACTAAACAAGTCCATTTTAATACTAAATATTTTCCTGAGTATGTGATATTGAAAAGCATTGGGGGAGTTTCTATTATATTTCTTTATATAAGCACTTAATTTTTAAGCCAATTAAACAGCTTTTTTAAAATATAATTTTATTAATTTCCTCTAGAGGAAGACATACATTCACATATAGGCTGACACAATCAGAGATCTGGTAATTTCTTTTTTTCATTAAATTTATTGGGGTGACATCAATTAATTATACAGTTTGCAGTGTATAGTACAATAACATATCATGTCTATTGCATTATATATTCGCTACCCAAAGTCAAAGCTCCTTCCATCACCATATATTTGACCCCTCTAAACTCTGTCTACCTTCACCCTCCCCCTTTTCCCTCTGGTAACCACTAATAGTTGTCTTTATCCATGGGTTTGTTTGTCTTGTTTGTTGCTTTCAGTTTTACATCTTACATATGAGTGAAATCATATGGTTCTCAACTTTTTCTGTCTGACTTATTTTGCTGAGCAGGATTATCTCAAGACCCATCCATGTTGTTGCAAATGGCCGTATTTCATTTTTCCTTATGGCTGAGTAATATTCCATTGTGTATATGTACCATATCTTCTTTATCCAATCATCTATTGAAGGATATTTTGGTTGTTTGCATGTATTGGCCACTGTGAATAATGCTGCAATGAACATTGGGGTGTATATATCTTTATAGATAAATGTTTTAAAATTTTGGGAGTAGCATAGTGGTCATACCAATTTACATTCCCACAAGCAGTATATGAAACTACTTTTTACCTCACAACCTCTCTAACACTTATCATTCTGTCGATGATTGCCATTCTTACAAGTGTGAGGTGGTATCTCATTGTGGTTTTGACTTGCATTTCCCTAATAGCTGGTGAAATTGAGCATCTTTTCATATGTCTGTTGGCTATTTGTATGTCTTCTGGGGAGAAATGTCTGTTCAGGTCCTCTGCCCATTTTTTAATTGAATTAATATTTGTTATTGAGTTTTAGGAGGTCTTTATATATTTTGGATATTAGCCCTTTATCAGAGGCTTTGTTTGCAAATATCTTCTCCCATTCAGTTGGTTGCCTTATTGTTTTGTTGATGGTTTCTTTTGCTTGCAGAAGCTTTTCAGTTTGATATAGTCCTATTCATTTATTTTTTGCTTATACTTCCCTTGCCTTCAAGGTCGAATTCATAAAATCTTTTCTAAGATCAAGGTCCATGAGTTTAGTATTTATGCCTTCTTCTATGCAATTTATTGTTTCAGGTCTTATATTTTGGTCTGTGATCCATTTTCAGTTAATTTTGGTGTATAGTGACAGATGGCAATCTAGTTTCATTCTTTTGCACGTGGCTTTCCATTTTTTTCTAGCACCATTTATCGAAGAGACTTTCTTTTCTCCATTGTATACTTTTGGTTCCTTTCTTGAAAATTATTTGCCCATATATAGAAGGATTTATTTCTGGGCTTTCAATTCTGTTCCATTGGTTCATGGGTCTTTTTGTCAATACCATGCTGTTTTGATTATTGCTTTGTAGTATAATTTGAAGTCAGATAGAGTGATGCCTCTGGCCTTGTTCTTTTTCCTCAGTATTGGTTTGGCTATTTGGGGTCGTTTGTGATTCCATACAAATCTTATGATTTTTTGTTCTATTTCTTTAAAAAATGCCATTGGAACTTTGATGAGGATTGCATTAAATCTATATATTGCTTTGAGCAATATGGCTATTTTAAAATGTTGATTCTTTCAACCCATGAACATGGAATATCTTTGTGTCTTCAGTTCTTTTAATAATGTCTTATAGTTTTCAGTGTATAGATTCTTCACATGCTTCGTTAAGTTTATTCCTGAGATTTTTATTTTTTGTTGCAATTGCAAAAGGTATTGATTTGGTAATTTCATTAAATTTTTTTTTAGCTATGAGACAGGTACAGCAAAAAAAAATGCTATTTATAATAGTTGGAATACGTTTATTCAAATGGCTAAGGCTTTAAGGGGTTTTTGTTTTGTCCTCAATAAATTATTTTTAAGGAAATAGGAAGAGCTGCTGGTTAGGCAAGAGAAACTTTTAAGCCACTCGTGATTTTTTAAAAAAAGTTTTTCTTCCATTTTTTCATTTTCTTTTAGTTTATTTAGTCTCAGATAGTTGTGGGCTGTGTTTATATTTCTGGTTATCAGTAGGAAGACCTTGAAAGCTCCTGAAGCTTAGAAAAATCCTACTAGACTTTTAATTTTGTCAGATTTCAGACAGGACAAACAGCAAGATACTTTAAGGTACCTACTAAGATGGCTAAAAATTATTTTGTCTTTTAGAAACTTCTGTTTAGCAATTAAAAAATGTATTTCATTGTCCCCATGTGGTTTGGATTCTTCTCCTTATGAAATCTTTTTCTTATGGCAACAGGGGCAAACAAAGGAGTGAAATTAAATGAGTACTTACACATTGGGAAAGGAACTCCTGTTGCAACATCCTGCTACTTGCCCACACCTAGGGCAGTCCCTCTGCTTGAGGGGAAAAACCCTCCCTAAGATAAAGGCATTTGACCTCTGTCATACAAAGAAGGAGGTTTGTGAACCTAAGAGGGCTTCACAGTCAAGGGGACAGCAGTTTATGGAAGCTGTGAGCACAAAAGAGTCTCTTAGGTAACATTTCTTGTATCAGGAGGTGCTTGACCATTAAGGTAAGACCAATTTAGGTCTCTTACATTGTCACCAGTTATGTTAGCCTATTAAAAGGCCTTTTAAAGTGAAAGGCAACACACCTTTGAGATCAATAAGAATAGCTATCCGAGAATCATTAACTCAAGCAGAAGCCCAAATGTTTTGATTAGGAGACAAAGGCAATGGCTATTTATGAGAAGGGGAATACATACATCAGTAGAAGGAAGCCATTTCTATTGGTGCAGATAACATAATACAATGGTGTTAATTCTAAACAATGTTTTTAATTTTCAGCCCAATAGTCATCAGTCTAGTAGTCATAACTGCTTTGTTATCTTTGCAAATAGCGTTTTTGGAAAACAAAATAGCTTGCTTCTCTCCAAAAGTCTTTAGCACATATTCATTTCTGAAAGACGATTCTGCTGGGTTAAGTATTCTTAGTTGTCAGAGTTTTGTTTTTTTTTTTCTTTTCCTTTTAGCACTTTGAATATATCATCCTGCACTCTCCTGACCTTGAAATATTTTTGCTGAGAAACCCACTGATAATCT
The DNA here is from genome assembly GCF_902729225.1 of Pteropus medius. Taxonomy (NCBI): domain Eukaryota; kingdom Metazoa; phylum Chordata; class Mammalia; order Chiroptera; family Pteropodidae; genus Pteropus; species Pteropus medius. The sequence goes on along the minus strand of NW_024354502.1, from coordinate 12,568,181 downwards.
TATAGGGGCTCCCTCACATGATTTTTTTCCTCTTGCTGCTTTCAAAATTCTTTCTTGGGATTTGATTTCTGAGAATTTGGTTGTAAGGTGGCTTAGTGAAGATCTGTTTGGAGATCTTTGAGGTTTATGTACCCCTCTCTTCCCAGATTTGAGAAGTTTTTAGCCATTCAACTAACTTTCTACCCCTTTCTCTTCTCCTTTTAGATTCCCGTAATGTATTTGCTCTTTGGATGGTGTCCCATAGATACCATTAGTGTTCTTCATTCTTTTTTATTTTTCTCTTCTGGATGGCTAAGTTCAAGAGATCTGTTTTTACATTTGCAGATCCCTTTTTTTTTTCCTGCTAATTCTTCTGTTGAAGCTTTCTATTGAATTTTTCATTTTGTTCATTGTGTTCTCCAGAATTTCAGTTTAGTTCTATTTTATAATTTCTGTCTTTTTTTTAACTTCTTGTGTTTTCATGTATCATTTTCATGAGTTTGCTGGGTTGTGTATTTGGGTTCTCTTGAATTTCACTGTGGTTCCTTAAAATTATATTGAAGTCTCTTTAACTTGTAGTTCTCTATTCTTTAGGGTCAGTTATTGAAAAATTAATGTTTTTTAGTGGTGTCATGTTTTCTTTTTCATATTTCTACTGGCCTGTGTTAATGGCCTTATTGAAGGACTAGTCAAATCTTCTAGCCTTTCAACTGGCTTCAGTGTAGACAGGTTTTTACCTGCAGGTGGTTGAGTGGAGTAGTGTCTCTTCTGGGAAGGGTACAGTGACATAATCTTGCAGTTCTTTCATTTGAGGTTGCTGTCAGTGAAGACTGAGGGATTCCTTGGTGACCAAGGCTATTGGTATCTATGGTGGCAGTGATGGCTAGGGCTGCTGGGGTTCTATTTTACATTGGGGAGAATTTCTTATTGCAATTCCTCCTGATGTTAGGCCTGGTGCACAGCAATTAGAGCAGTAGTGGAGCTGGAGTCCTGAATTCAGGGCTATGCAGAACCACTGAGGCACAGTAGCTCCAACAGGGGCACCAGTGTCTGAAGTGTAGGCATGTGCAGAGAGCACGTGGAGCTAAATTCTATCTCTGGGTTTCACTGCTGTGACTGGAGGCATGCAGGATGCCTTAGTACCATGGTCCCAGAATGACAAGGTACAGAGGTAGCCTGGACCCAGGGGACATTGTGCAGCAGCGGGATGGTAGGTCAAATGCCTAACACAGGATCAGAGGGAGGGGACACAGAACAGTGCAACCCAGTAACAGTGGGTCACAGCTGGACTCAGAGGGTAAGGCTCAGTGAAGTCCTCTGTTCTCTTACTATTTTATCATTGTGTGACTGTCCTGGACAAGTTTTAATATATATGACTTCTTTATTTGAAGGACAAAGAATGGGCTTTACTTTTGAGATGCCTACAGTAACACACCACATTAAATATTAAATAGTGGAAATTGAAAATGTCTTCAGTAAAACATTGCTGTTGTATTTGTTTTAATCTATTTTCTGTGTTGAACTAAGATTGATTAACCTGTTGAGATTTTTTATTTATCCTAAAATAGCTAAAATTTAAGACAATTAAAGGTAAGATTTTAAAAATTCCAAGTTTCTAGCATTTATTCTGTTAAATAACTCTATACTGACTAGGTGCAGGGATACAGTAATTTTTTATGTGTCCAAAATGAGTCTTTTATGCTTATATAGGGTTGGACTCTTCACCTAGTTAATGCTAAAATGTGGGTTTAAGCATATTTAAATTTCTTATCTCTTAAAACAGGTTCAACCTTGAATTATGTATTTGTAACAAAGACACAGGACTTCAAATGTGCTCTGTGGAAAGATGCTTAGCTTGTTATTCAGTGCTCTAACCTCTTAGCTTTAATTTTGTTTTATACATCAAGAATTTTTATATTTACCAAAAGTTTTGTTTGCCATTTACATATTCTTCATTTATCTTCTAATCTTACCTGCTTTCTTAAGCGTTTCTCATTTTGTCTCATAAATGTGCCAGTCAAGAAGATGCACTCTGCTCAGACATCCCATCAGAAAATACATGCTGGTTAGCCTTAAAGAGTGCCTTCTGCCTGATGTCCCTCAATGGACAAGACCAAGAAACTTGGCATTCCCAACATCTCTAAAGGCTATAGCATATACCCACTTTCTTTTGTGGTTTCCCATCTGAGGTAGTTCTCTTCCCTAACAATACCAGGCAATGATTAAGCACTTTAGGAGTACTAGAATCCGACCATTTCTGCCTACAACACAACTCCTTTTTGGTTAATCTTTGCTTTGAAACTTCATTGGGTTGACCAAGACACATTTGTTACATAATCTGAGGTTCTCCTTAACCATCCCTGCTTCATCCTCTTTCACAGGCTTAATCCCACAATAGACCTCTTCTATTCATAATTCTGTATCAGCACCTGCTTTGTAGAAGATCTAACATAGCTCCGGAGTAAGTTTGAGGACTACATCACTTATTGCTTTACTGACAATAAGGACCATAATACAGGGGTGAATGAGACACAAATAATCCCTAGCATAAAGAGGTACCTCAATTACTTTAATTCTCATTGGTAGTGACTTAAGAGAATGTTTTGATGGAAAGACTACCCTGGTTATTTCAGTGATTTAATATTTTGAAAAATACAAGGAGAATCATGCATACCTGGATAATGAAATTGTTTTTTAAGTAGTGCTGATGCCTGTTAGAGGAGTAACAAAGAGTTGAGAGAATTTTCTTTAAAATGGAAAACCAACTAAAGCACAAGTTAGTCCAGAAAACAAATCTCAATAAATTCAAGACTGAAGTCATACCAAGTGTCATTTCTCACAATAGAGGCAACTATAAATCAATTATAAAAAGAAAACTAGAAAAACTACAAAAATGTGGAGATTAAATTATTGGATGCTACTGAACAACCCCGATAGGTCATCAAATAAATGAGAAATTAAAAAATACCTAAAGACAAATAAAAACAGAAATACGACATCCCAAAATCTATGGGATGGAGCAAAAGCAGTCCTAAGAGGGAAGTTCATAGCAACACAGGCCTACCTCAAGAAACTTGAAGGAAGGAAGTTAGATATGAAAACATCAATAAGACTAAGAGCTGGTTCTTTGAAAAGATAAATAAAATTGATAATCCTTCAGCTAGACTAACCAAGAAAAAGAGGGCTCGAATGAAATCAGAAATGAAAGAGAAGTTACAACTGATGCCACTGAAAAACAAAGGATAAGAGACTACTCTGAACAACAAATTAGACAATGAAGAAGAAATGGATATGTTCCTAGAAATATACAATCTTTTAAAGGTTGAATCATGAAACAATAGAAAACCAGAACACACCAGTCACTCATTAATAAGGAGATTTAATCAGTAATCAAAAACTTCTCAGAAGACAAAAGTCTAGGACCGAATGGCTTGTAGTTCTGGCGAATTCTAATAAACTTTAAAGATTTAATACCTACCCTTCTAAGTCTTCTAAAAAAATGAAGAGGAGGGAACATTTCCAAACACATTTTACAGGGACAGCAATATCCTGATGCCAAAACCAGGCAAGACACCACAAAATCAAAATTAATATATGATGAACATAGAGGCAAAATATCTTAACGAAATATCAACAAACCAAATTCAATGATACATTAAAAGGATCATATAGTCCAATTAAGTGGAATTTACTCCAAGGATGTTAGGCTGGTTCAATATCCACAAATCAATCAACATGATACACTCCATTAACAAAATGAAGGATAATAGTCATATGATCCTCTCAACAGGTGCAGAAAAAGCATGACAAAATTCAACATCCATGTATGATAAAAATTCAGCAAAGAAGGTATAGAAGGAACATACCTTAACATAATAAAGGCCATAATCAACATCAAATTCAGTGGTGAAAAGGTGAAAGCTTTTTCTCTAAGATCAGAAACAAAATAAGGATGTCCACTTTTATTCAACATAATGTTAGAAGTTTTAGCTCTAGAAATTAGGTAATAAAAGATATCCAATTAAAAAGGAAGAAGTAAAACCATCACTATCTGCAGATGACATATATAATTTTAAAAAAAAAACCATCAAAAAAACTGTTAGAATGAATGAATTCAGAAAAGTTGCAAAATATAAAATCAATTTACAGAAATCTGTGAAGTTTTTATACACTAAGAACCAATTTTCAGAAAGAGAAATTAAGAAAAATATCATAGATTGGAAGAATATTGTTAAAATGTTATTACTGCCCAAAGCAACATACAGGTGCAATGCAATACCTATCAAAATTCCATTAGTATATTTCACAGAACTAGAACAAGTAATTCTAAAATTTGTATGGAATTACAAAACATTATTAATTGCCAAAGCCAATCTAAGAAAGAACAAAATAGAAGTATCATTCTCCTTGATTTGAAACTTTACTACAAAGCTATAATAATTAAAATGGTATGGTATTAGAAGAAAAGCAGACACACAGACCAATGGAACAAAATTGAAAGTCTCAAAATATATCCACATATATATGGACAATAAATGTACGAGCCAAGAACACACAAAGGAGAAAACATAGTCTTCAATAAATGGTGCTAGAAAAACTAGACAGCCACATGCAAAAGAGTCAAACTAGATTGTTATCTTATATTATACACAAAAGTTAACTCAAAATGGACTAACGACTTAAATATAAGACCTGAAACCATAAAATTCTTTGACAAAAACATAGGAGGTATACTCCTTGACATTGTTCTTAATGATGTTTCTGTGGCTCTCACTCCAAAGGCAAGGGAAACAAAAGCAAAAATAAACAATTGGAACCACCTAAAATTAAACAGCTTCTGCACAGTGAAGGAAACAATCATCAAAATGAAAAAAGCAACCTACTGAATGAAAGAAGATACTTACAAATCCTACATTTAGTAAGAAGTTAATATTCAAACTATGTAAAAAAACGCATTATTCAACAACAGCAACAACAACAACAGACAAACAACCCAAATGAAAAATGAGCAGAGGATATGAATAGATATTTTTTCTAAAGATAACATACAGATGGCCAAGGGGCACATAAAAAGACGTTCAGCATCGCTATTAGGAAAATGCAAATCAAAACCACAATGAGATATCACCTCACACCCATACCTGTTAGAATGGCTAATATATAGTGCTGGAAGGGGCATGGAGTAAAAGGAACTCTCATACACTGTTGGTGAGATTGTAAATTGGTGTATCCACTATGGAAAACAGTGGGGACGTTCCTCAAAAAATTGAGAACAGAATTACCATATGATCCATCTATTCCAAGCCTGGAATATATTTATCTGAAGAATATAAAAACACTAATTCAAAAAAATATATGCACTCCAATGTTCACTACAATATTTTTTACAATAGCTAGACTATAGGAAAAACCTAAATGCATTGGTGGATGAATAAATAAAGAAGATGTGGTACATATACGCACACACATACACAATGGAATACTACTGAACGATAAAAAAAAAATAGAATCTTGTCATTTGCACAAACATGGATGAACCTTGAGGGTATAATGCTAAATGAAATAAGTCAGAGAAAGACAAATACTGTATGATTTCACTCATGTGGAATCTAAGGGGAACAAATAAACAAAACAAAACAAAAACAAACTCATAGATACAGCGAACAGACTGGTGGTTATCAGAGGAGAAGGGGGTTGGGGATGGGTAAAAGAGGTCAATTGCATGGTGATGAATAGTACCTAGACTATTAGTAAGTGACCACTTTTTAGTGTATGCAGACATCGAATTATAATGTGAATCCAAAACTTAATATATATATGTACACATATATATATATCAACTAAACATAGTCTTATTGTGCATCCAACAACTGTGCTTTTATATACCAAATGAATTGAAAATGTACATCCATATAACAACTTGCACACTGATGTTTATAGCATCTTTAGAGTTGCCAAAACTTGAAAGCAACAAAAATTTCCTTCAGTAGGTGAATGGATAAACTGCGGTACATCCAGATACTGGAATATTATTCAGTACTAAACAAAAAAAATGACCCTAAAGTCATGAAATGATATGGAGGAAACTTAAATGCATATTGCTATGTGAAAGAAGCCAATCTGAAAAGGCCATGTACTGTATAATTCTAGCTATATGACATTTTTAAAAAGCAAAACTATGAAGATAGTAACAAGGTCAGTGTTTACTGGGGTTAGGGAAAGATGAACAGTCAGAGCACAGAGGACTTTTAGGGCAGCCAAACTATTCTGCATGATACTACAAAGATGGGTCATGTCATACATTTGCCAAAGTCCATATAATTATAATACCAAAGGTGAACCCTAATAACGATGAAATGATGTAGATTTTTGTGTAGTAATAATGATGTATCAATGTAGATTCATCAATTGTAACAAACGTATCACCCTGGGGCAGGATGTTAATAAGGTGGCAGGCTGTGCATGTGTGGGGACAGGGAGTATGTGGGAACACTCTGAACTTTCTATGAAATTTTACTGTGAACCTAAAACTGCTCTAAAAATAAAATTTATTAATTTAAAATAATCAAAAACTTAAAAAATGGAAAATCCACTGGATTTATTATATAATAGTAACATTTATTATATATTAGTAGCCTTAGAACCTCTTTAGTCACTTGTAAAGTGGCCCTCATTAATTACATAAGAGTGAAGATAAAGATTAAGCCAATATCAGGATTTACTAGTTAAAATTACAGTGCTTCAAAGGCAATTAAATACTCAACTGAAGCAAATCTTTTGTGCCAAGATTTTTTGGAAAATCTGGGCTCCTAAAACATGGGATAGGGACATCAATGTGCATATTCCCAAGAATTTTGGTTCACCAGACCCTTTTTAATCCCCAAAGCCTGAAGAGGAGATCTTCCTATTAAAAGATAGCACTCTTGAGAGCCTAAGAAAACGTCACTATCCAGGGACACTGCAGAGATTGCTTCCCCAAAAGTCAGTAGGAAGCCCATCAGGATTTTCCTCACCAGCTCCTGGCTGGCAGATGGATAACTATGGTTAAGTACTAATATAAGCCAACCAGTAACATTGGGGCTTGATAAACAAGGAAACGATTGCATCCCAGAGAAACTACAAGAATTATTACATAATTGAAATAGAGGAAGTACCTTGTGGGACTCAATTTTGAGGGTGATTAATCAAGGGAGTGTTGGAACATAGGACTAGATAAGGGAGAGATTATTGATCTGAGCTCACATGCTCGAGACATAAAATTTAACATTTAGCCAAGTACCCTAGGGACATTAGAAACTCTACTAGAAGTGGCTTCTAGAAATCTGGAGTAAGTGTAGCCTATCCTGAATGAAGTTGAAATGACAGAATTGCCATCATAAATGGTAAAAGAAGAGATTAAAAGGCTCAGGGAAATGAGCATGCTGAAATGGTTGTACTTCGTGAGGCCAAAGGCTCACTACCGGGATCATGTTGTGTAGGAAGAAACAGATAACACATTGCTCACTGAGACTATCAGGCATGTGCTGATGAGAGGGACAATAAGAAGTTCCATGGTGCTGCTATGGGGCCAGCACTGATGAGTGAGGCTCATTGATGCAATAGGGACTGTTGGGCCCTCAAGCAATAGGTGGCAGTTGGCAACACATAAACACCAGAAGCCAAGGGCTCTTTAAATCAAAGTGGAAACCAAAGGGCCTTGACTGGCAGAGTCTAGTCAGTGCTACTGTCCTGGAACAACCTGATCCAAAGGCATAGAATTCCACAAAATGTAGCATCTGGCCACATAGCCCACTTTATAGCAAATGATCCATAGGCATAGACTCATGACCATAGAATCCACTGGATTCATTATATAAGGTGCCATGTAGAAGCAACTGGCCTGAGAAAGCATTAGAATGGCCTACAAGTACAATTGCAGTGCCTTCTTGGTGGCAATATCCTCCAAGATGAATCAAAACTGTATATGGCCTTGTATTCCCAGGAGGAAGAATGCATGGATCTGAGACAAAGAGATGGAATAATGACTGTCTCACTTACCAATTATTCTGTGACTCACTGGGGGATTTATGCTTCCCATCCTTATGCCTCTGGGATCTGTAGGATTAGTGGCCCTTCTCTTGCCAAGCAGCATACAAGCTATGGCTATCACCTGGGAACTTACTTTGATTTCTCTTTTTCTAGGGATTTACAGACAAGAAGAGGAGTCATCACATAAGCAGGAATAATTGACCCTGATCAGCATGAGGAAGTAGGACTGCTCTTAAACAATTAGGGAAAGAAAGGCTGTGGAACTCAGGTGATGCCCTTGGGAACCTCCTGGCATTCCCTTCCCACCTGTGAATATAAGGAATAAATGCAGCACCCAGTTTGACAAGGAAATGATTTCCAGGAGCTCAGTCCTCTTAGGAATGAGGACTTGAGTACTACCACCAGGTAAGCCACTGAGACCGATGTAGGCAACGACAAAGGGCAAAGAGAACTTAGAATGGTCAGCAGACAAGGGAGGTGATGAGATGAGGACCCGTAACAAATAAAGCCTCAGTGCATTGATGAGTGTTGTCATTTATCCTACTATCTTCTCTCTCTTAAGTTTTCCCTCAGAAAGACTGGACCCTTAGAACCTTAGAGGAGCTGCTACCAAAACCTGTAGGGTAGAAGGACTGCACTTTGCCACACATGGAAGTGTGCTGCTCAGACCTTTAGTCAAGAAAGAAATCACCTGAGGGGTGGAAAGACAGACTATATTTCTGAGCCTGTTAGAGGTACTAGAGATTGGACATTTTTGCCTAATGCAGAACTCCTCTGTGGCAATCTTTGCTCTGGAGCTCCCATTAGGTTGCTGAGAATTTCTCCTCTCTGTCCCATGATTTAAGCCTCTACATTCCCAGTCTTGTTCCTCCCTCTCTTTATCCTTTTACAGGTCTCAGCTCTATAGCAATGTCCAAAGCTTTCCCTGTCATATCCTTTTAATCATATCCCTTTTATCTTTCACGGGCATTAGGCCTAGATAAACCTCTTGCACACCTAACCACATTTCAGTTTCTGCTTCTCAGGGGACCCAGTGAACACAATAGCTATTTTAACTTAATGCTGGTCTCAATGGATTTTAATTTCATAAATCCAATTGACCTTTTAGAAACTAGCCACACACAGTCCTCACTTAGGTTCTGGACTGATGTATCTTGCTTCATCTACCTCCACTGCATCTTATCAGAAAACAGATTTAATATATTCTTAATTCTGATAAATCTTATACATTTATAGTCATGAACTGACAAGGACTAAAATTCTCTTCTTTAGTCAGTATGCTGTAAAAACAAGTAGCTTTTATTCTTGATGGAATACACAATTTATTCCAACATATTTATTAAGATTTTGAAATGGAATTCTTCATCGCCATTCATAACTAGTATTAATAACTATAGAATAATGTAGATGAAAAATAAGAGTAGGCGATTTGAAGATATATGAATGTGATTTATATGAAAAGTACTTAAAAAACTGGCTGAATACAATTTTCTTATTCTGGGCTGTGAAAGTGGGTGATTTTTCTTTCTAATCCTTCCTTTGTATTGCTTCATTTAATTAATTTAGAAAAGACTCACCACTTTTTTGATCTACGAAACTCCTTAAGGGTCACTTAATATGTGATCCTAAGAGTCATAGTTAGATATCACATACACAGAGGCATTCTTAAAATTATCAAATATACTCCTCCTTTGACATAAATTAAAAATAAAAATGAGCAAGATAGAAAGTAACTATGGAAAGAAAACATGATGTTTTATAAAATGCAGTAGAGTGATGGAAGCTCACGTGAACGAATTTCTGAATATAATTTTAAGGTATAGGTTAAAAAGATTGCTGTAAGAAAAAAATAATACAAATTTGCATGATGACATTTCTAAAATAAAATATTGGTTCTTGTCAGATATTTTTTAGAAATTCCTATAATATGTATTTTAAATATGCCTTGTAATGTTTAAGGAAGAAATTACATTAGTCATTGTTGAATGCAATATAGGCACTGAGCATATAAGTTGCTTCCTGAATCATAGCAGGGTTGAATTAACTACTGTAATACTATACTACTATGTTAATGTTTGTTTTGCCCACAAACAGATTTGAATTGAGGGTTCTGGAGGAGAACACCATAATTATAGAAAGAGGAAAAAGAGAAAATAAGTTTTTAAAAAATCAAATTATCTGACTGAAAGGAAAACAGAGGCCAGAGATATATATGTTAATATGAATATATAGAAATCAATCTAATTACACATACCATTAGGATATCAGCAAAAATACTCTGTTGAATCTGTTCTAGAAATACTCATTTAAAAAAAAAATTAAAAAAAATCAGACCCTTTGCCCTGATGTATCTGCTTTTAGACCATTTCTTTATTATACACTACCTTGTTTAACTTCAGCATTTGTTTTTCTTTTCTTCATTACACATAATATACATATCCTCTTACCCTATTATGTACTATGATTCTTAATTTTCCAAATACTTTCAGGCAGCCCATTTCTCTGTCAATATGTCCTTGCCAATAGATAATTATTGTGAATTTTGGGTTGCTACACTGGTTATTATTTAGAAGCTTATCACAAATTATAATATCTCTATGAATTAGAGCAAATCCTGGGAATATAAAGTTATTATTTAATATAAAGTGGAAGTGGTATAATAATTGCTTATTATTATTCAAAAAACTGTATATATGTAAACTAGATGTTTATTCAAGTTAGGATCAGATGTTAAATTTTGTTTATAAGTTTCAACCCTTTTATACTCAATGATAAATTGAAAGTTTAACATTCAGATAAAGCATTCCTAGAGTGAATTATATAATACCAGAACTATTAATAAATTTTAGCAAGTACATTCACACTTATGAACATGCACACAACACATTGCCCAATGATTAAAAGGGAAGCATTAGGATTATTAATATCCCCCATTGTATAAAAAGAAAATGAAAAGAGGTTTAGAGAAGTTAAAGTTAAATACAAATAAATTTAACTTTACCTCCAAATGCTCTGTTAGTGTATAAATGACTATATATATACATACATGTATATATATATTAAACATAAAGTTTCGAGCATCATGATAAGGTGATGACTAGTCAAACAACTAGTCAAACAACTATAATTCAACAAATGATTCGCTGCTCAACACACACGTCTGAGAGATCTACTCATTGAGACATATGAAGGTGGTCATATCAAAATAAGAAAGGGAGACAGGACTTGGGGAAAGACAGAGACTGGAGCTTCACATGCAGCTGGGCACTCACCTCCACCCCAACTAATGTGCTAGCAGTGGAGGTGTCAGGTTGCAGCCCACACTCAACAGCACTGAGGGCCAGAGGGGTAGACGCAACATTCTGGCCCAAGTGGTCAGCATCCATTGTAGCTAAACCCAGTGACAAGGGCGGAAAGCAGCACAGAGTTGTGTCAGCCATGGTCTAGTAGCTGCACATGTGTGAATCTGCCCCCTCCCCACCCATCCAACCAATTGCAGCAGAATCTAGTAGGGGCAGATGGGATACCTAAAATACAGTGCACTTGGCAGCCTCTAGTTACAAGAATGCAACACCAAGAACTCACCAGTTCAGAGCCACATTTCACCATGTGTGTGGCATACTGAGACCAAGGCAAACTGAACACAGAGGAGATGCCCAGTATCTTGAAAGATATGGGAAAGTTTTCATGGTCAAGGCAATTCTAGCCCATCAAGATCCCAGAAGTCCCAGTAGTGCATGTAAGAGAAAACAGAAACTTGTGCTACATCACCATCTACTGGAAAAGAAAAGAGAGATCTCTACTTATAAACTTCCTGAGTTGTTAAAAGAAAAACTGTACCTAAAAAGGAGAGCTCGCTATCTCAAATGTGCAGGCAGAGAAAAAATGCAGCAAGTATCATGAATAACCAAGGTAACAAGATAGCTCAGAAATAAAATGAAGTTTCTAGAAACCAAACTTGAAGATGTGGAAGATTGTGATTTAAATGAAAGAGAACTTAAGATTGCAGTTTTAAAAAACTCAATGAGATACAAGATAACTCAGAAGGGAAGTCAAATGAGTTCAGGAATAAAATCAACAAAAGGAGTACTTTACTAGATATACTGTTTTTTTTTTTTTTTAGTTTCAAACAGATATTGTGAAGCTGAAGAACTCAATAAATGTGATGAAGATTGAATTAGAGAGCATGAGAAACAGAGCAGACCAGAAGAGAGAATCAATGATCTTGAAGGTAAAAATCTACAAATTAATCAAGTGGAAGAAGAGAGAACTGTTTTCTTTTTTTAAAAAATGAAAGAACTCTATGAGAATTATCAGACTCTATTAGAAAAATCAATATAAGCATAATGGGTACATCAGAAAGAGAAGAGAGGGAGAAGTAAGAGAGCCTATTCAAATAAGTAATTGATGAGAACTTTCCAAAGACATGGAAAGAGCTGAACCCCAAAACAAGAAACTAACAGAATACGTAATTACCTCAATTCAAAAAGACCTCCTCCAAGACTCATTACATTAAAACTATCCAAGGTTAATGACAAGGAATCAATTCTCAAGGCAGCCAGAGCAAAATCAAGTGGAGTTAATTTCAGGGACACAAGGATAGTTCAACATATGCAGGTCAATCAACGTGATACACTATATTAAAATAAAAGATAATTATCATATGATCATGTCAATAGATGCAGAAAAGACATTTGACAAGATACAAATCCTTTTATGATTAAAACACTCAATAAAATGGGTATAGAAGGAAAGTACCTCAACATGGCCATATACAACAAACCCTCAGTTACTATCATACTCAATGGTGAAGACTGAAAACTTTTCCCCTAAGATCAGAGACAAGACAACGCTGCTCACTCTTGCCATTCTTATTCAACATAGTATTGGAAGTTCTAGGAAGAACTATCAGGCAAGAGAAAGAAAAGTCATCCAAATTGAGAATGAAAAAGTAAAACTGTAACTATTTGCAGATGACAAGATTCTATAGATAGGAAATCCTAAAGACTATTAGAAATGATAAAGTTGCAGGATACAAAATCGATATACAAAAATCTGTTGCATTTATATATACTAACACTGAAATATTAGAAAAAGAAAATCCCATTTACAATTGCAACAAAAAGGTTAAAATATTTAGGAATAAACAGCAAAGGAAATGAAGGACCAATATACTAAAAACTACAAGATATTGCTGAAATGAGTTGAGGAAGACACAAATGGAAAGATATTCTGTGTTGATGGTTTGGAAGGATATTGTTCAAACGACCATATTACCTAAAGCAATATACAGATTTAATGTAATCCTCATCAAAATTCCAATGGCATTTTTCACAGTAATAGAACAAAAATGTCCTCAAATTTGTATGGAAATACAAAAGACTCTGAATATCCAAAGCAATCCTGAGTAAAAAGAATAAAGCTGGAGGTATCACACTCCCTGATTTCAAACTATACTACAAAGCTACAATAATCAAAACAGTATAGTATTGGCAGAAAAAAAGACAGACCAATGGAATAGAATTGAGAGCCTGGAAATAAACCCACAAACTTGGGCAACTAATTTTTGACAAAAGAGCAAAAAACACAATGGAGAAGGAAAACCTTTTAATAAATGTGGTTGAGAAAATTGGTAAGCCCCATGCCAAAGTACTGCTATCTGAAACCATACACATTAACGCAAAATGGACTAAAGACCTAAATGTAAAACCTGAAACAATAAAATGCATAGAAGAAAAATAAGTACTAAACTTACGGACCTTGATCTCAGAGGGTTTTTATGTGAACTTGAACCCCATAGGCAAGGGACGTAAAAACAAAAATTAATGAATGGGACTACATCAGACTAAAAAGCTTCTGCATAGAAAAACAACAACAACAATAACAACAATAAAACATCACAAAACAATAAGGCAACCAACTGAATGTGAGAAAATATTTGCAAACAACACCTATGATAAGAGGCTAATATCCAAAATATACAAAGAACTCATACAACCTACCAAAAATAATCCAGTTAAAAAATGGGCTGAAAACCTGAACATAGAGTTCTCCCAAGAACACACCAAATGGCCAACAGACATATGAAAGCATGCTCAATTTCACTAGCTATAAGGAAAACACAAATCTAAATCACAATGAAATACTACCTCACACCTCTTAGAATGGCTATATCAATCAGACGATAATAACAGGTGCTGAAGAGGATGTGGAGAAAAGAGAACACTCATACACTGCTACTGAGAATGTAAATCAGTATGACCTCTATGGAAAACAGTATGGCGGGTCCTCAAAAATTTAGAGCTACTGACACTGCAATCCCTTTTCTTGGTATCCATTACTAAAATTTGAAAACATTTATTTGTAAAGATATATGTATCTCTAAGTTCATTGCAGCATTATTCACAATGGTCAAGACATGCAAACAACTTCGACAGATGATTGGATAAAGATGTGTTATGTATATAGAATGGAATATTACTCAACTACAAAAAGGATGAAATAGTCTCATTTGCACAACATGGATGGATCTTAAGAGTACCATGCTAAGTAAAATAAGCTAAATGAAAAAGGACAAGAACCGTAGCAGGCAGATTTTACTCATACGTGGGATATAAAACAAAAAAACAACAATGAATAACCGAACTCTTAGAAACAGAAAACAGTATGGTGGTTACCAGAGAGTAGGGGAGTAGAGTGAGATGAAGGGGGTCAAATGTGTGGTGATGAGAGGAGACTAGAGTTTGGGTGGTGAGCACACAATGTAGAAATGATGTATAATAAAATTTTAAACCTGAAACTTATATGTTATTAACCAGTGTTATACCAATAAATTTAAATTTTTTAAGTTTCTTTATATGTATATAAATTAAATATATTTTCTTGATTTAAAGTGTCATTTTCAAAGTGATTTGGAATAAAATTATCTTGGTTCCAAACTATTCATTGTAGTATAAAATATATTATTAATATAATTATACTCCTGAAAATTGGTTGGTTTTATTAATTTATTGTGCATAATGAGTATTGTATTTCATTCACTATTCACATGTGAAATGTATAAATGAATGTGTAGTTATATGAAAATAAATTTATGAAAATTAAACATCTGTAATCCATTTTCTGAAACCTTGGAGCCAAATGTATGTTAAATCTTATTTCAGAAAGATAAAGTGATGCATAAACCATATAAAATATAACATTCCTTTTATTCCATAATCAGTTACTGATATATATATGAAATATATATAAATAATTATATATATATAAATATATATATAATATATATAATAATATATATATTATTATATATATTATATAATATAATATTATTATATATATAATATATATGTATATATATAATATATATACATGTATATACAGTATATATAATATATATATACTGATATATATATGAAATATATAAATAATTATTATAAATATATATAACAATATATAATAATATATATATATTATATATATATATATAATTTATATTATAATAATATATATATATAATTATATATTATATTATATATATATTATATATAATATTATTATAATATATAATAAAATTATATATAATATATATAATAATATATATATTATTATATATTATATATATTTATATATAATTATTTATATATATTTCATATATATATCAGTGACTGATTATATATATATATGATTAGTAATTCATATATATATATCTCAAAACCAACCCACATATTGGGATAAATAAAGACTTTAAAAAGCCTGACATCAGTTCTGATCGAGCTTTATTACCAAACGAATTAAGACTAGTTTGGGATCTGTGGACTAATGAGCAAAATATAAACAAAGAAACAAAATTAAGCAAAAACTTGATTTGTAAACCTTTGAGATTACAGATGACATATGACAGATTTTAGACTTGTAAGATCTATAAAGAGAATACCATTGTTAATAATAAAAACCATGATCCCTGATATTACTGTTAGGTAGCTAGTCAGGCATGAGAAACAGGGAACAAAGGAATGAGGGCCAAGCCCAGAGACCACCCAAAGAACACCCCATTGATAGTTAAAGAATCCCTTCTACATCCTGAGAGACAAAGGACTGGAGGAATATAAACCTATAGCAGGTTTAACCCGGCCACAGACACCTGTGCAGAAAGTACTACCCTAACCTGCCTACAACCTCAGCCTCATTATGCCATCATTATAATACCATGTTTATGCCCAGAAGTCCATGAATCTATAACACTGAATTCTAGGTAAGCACATACACACTAGGCAGAGTTATATAGCAGCCAAGTGTCAATCAAAATGAACTTACATGCCAATCACCTAGGAATGCCCTTATAACCACCCATCTCAGCCCAAATATAATACAGATCTTCTTATTTTGAGGTCATTACAGCTCTCTTTGCTGAAAACCTGCTTTATCGTTGGTACATATTTTATTTTTTTAAATCTTTTCACCTCCCACATTCCACAGGACTGAAGCCTTCCTTAGCATGGCCTGTTTCCTTCTAAAATATACCTTTAATAAATCTTTTTCTAAATCTCCATGACCTGTGATTCTTTGCTGCATCAGTGGGGAAGAACTGAGGAAAATGCTAACTGCACTTCTATGTTGTTACCTGCCCCCATGCCCCTGGGGCAACACCAGAGTTCAGCTAGCCCCCAAATGGTAATGTTGCAAAAAGAACAATGTACTTTTCATTAAAGAAGCAGATCAGTGTTATTCTAAGGAGTAAGAAATTGTCAGAATAATTTTACACACTTATTTGATTAAAAATTATTCCTAAATATTTTTAAAATCTATTGATGATAATAGTGATAAATACATTTATTACAAGCTTGCTAAGTGCCTGATATCTCATTCAGTATTCAGTCAATACTTAGAGCTAATATTAGCAGTCACATTATATAAATAAAAGAACAGAATTTTAGAAATATTAAGCAAGGTAACACAAGTGTTAAGTGTCGGAGCCAAAGTACAACCTAGATAATCTAGCTCTATCACAGCCTGAAATAACAAAGCTCAACTACATAAAAGTATTACGCTTATATAAAATGTGGCTTGAATCTTTGTTTTATATTATTTGGATTCAACTCTCCAAGTTTCAATGAAAGATAACATTCTTAAATAAGCTCTTTGAAATGTTGCTATTGCATAAACTATTATATATTTATAATGACAACTGAAAAAAGTGTTCTCATATAAACTCATGTTAGAAATAGATTAGATAACTTACCACAATACAAATGTGTGTTTTTATTTTTTCTTAACCATTAGTAGATCTGCCCATATTTTTTCTGTATTTTTTTATAGTACTTGTCTTCAGTTGAAATGTAGGAGGGCATATCCTATTATAGTTGGAATTGTGCTATGTCACAGTGGTGCTTTTAATTTTAAAATATGTATTTGCTGAATATGTGAGTCTCAAGAATTTTGGGGGTCTTGTGATAAAGTTATAAATACAAAATTATTCCTCTTCTCAATAATCGTAATTTCTATGTTTATTAAAAAATCTTATTCTAAATTCATTGCTATTACATTTAGAATTCATGATTTTTATTAAAATGAACATGGGAGTAACTAAAGGAAAAGTCAATGTAGAACTTAATAAAATATAACCCTAAGTATTCTAGTACATATATTCTAATGTTCACTTCAACCCCATAAAACAAGATTTAAGATTATAATATTGCAGTAGGGAAACTTGATATTTAAGATGTGGTACATTTCCCAAGAGTATGGACAGTAAATAGCAAAGTATGGTTTTAAACTGATGAGTCTCAGATTGTAAACTGTTAGGGTTTATACTATGAAACACAGCAGAACAAAAAGAAAATATTCTAAAACTTGCATATCAATTGGACAAAACAACATTTTAGTTTTGCCTATCTATCTTGTTTTATAAATTTAACATTTTTTGTATTGTTTTTCATTGATTTTGCCACTTTCTGGTGTTATTATAAAATAAATTGCATTTAGATTTTTGCAGCTAAATTCCAAAACAATTTTGTGTGTGTGTGTGTGTGTGTATATATATACACACATACATACATATATATGTGTGTGTGTGTATATATAAGTGTGTGTATGTTTGTATATATACACACACACATACAAACATACACACACTTATTACTGAAGACAAAATTATTTCTGTAACAAACACATGTGCCCCTCCCTATTTTTTGCCCCTTTCAGTATATTCTGTACGTGAATTGTGTTTTTAACACAAGGAACCAATATATGTTGTTTGAACTGAGATCACATCTTAATTTTACTTTTTTATTTTGCTGTCTCCTCTGCTTCTCAGAAATCAACAGTATGATGAAAAGGTTTAAAATATTCACAAAATTGTCAGTATTTGAATCAGATATAATAGTTGTTTGCTATTATATTAGAAATTTTTGTTTTTCAAAATGAAAAGAGCTTTACTATTTTGCCTGATTATACAGTTCTTTAAATACACAAGAAAACAGCAAATTGAAAATGAATAAGATTTAAAACAACCAGCAACAAAACCATGTAATTATAAGATCTATGATAAACCAATTAGAATTTTGAAAATCTCCTTTAGAATATCTATAATTCTCTTTTTCTTTCTCAGACATATATTTATTTCAATGAAAGGAAGAAAAACTTTCAACTTTCCTATATTTGCATTCCCTTATATCTGAGATTCCTTTTTTTGTTTCTTTTTATATAAATTTCTTTAGCTATTATTTTAGAGTAAGTCAGAAGGAAACAAATTCTCTTAGTTCTATTTCATCAGAGAATGTCTTTTTTTCATCTTCATTTCTGAATGATATTTTCATTGGATATGGGATTATGGTATGACAGATCTTTTAGCACTTAAAATTTTTTCTTTCACTTTCTTGGCCTCCATAGTTTCTGATGAGATATCTACTGTCATTACAATTGTTTGTCCCCATAGGGGAAATTTCTATCTCACTGTCCTCAAGATTTTTTTTCTTTAATTTCCAGAAGTGTGGTTATGATGCGTCTTGGTGTGGATTTAAGTTTATCTTGTTTGAAATTTGTTTAGATATTTGAATTTTTAGGTGTTTATAGTTTGACAAATATGGACATTTCCAGCCACTGTTGTTTTGAATATCTTTCCATCCCTGTCATCCATATCCTCTCTTGGGATGCCAAGGACATGAGTGTTAGAATTTTTAAATAGTCTTGCAGATCTCAGAAGCTTTGTTAATTTTTTTAGTCTGTTTTCTCATTGTTGTTTAGCTTAGTTAATTTGTATTCATTTGTCTTACAGTCCACTGCTTCTTTCCTCTGACCCTTTATCCTGCTTTTGAGCCTATCTACTAAAGTTTTTATTTAGGCTTTGTATTTTCCATTCTTAACAATTATATTTGGTTCTTTATAGCTTCAGTCTTTGCCGAGACTATTTCTTTGTACAGACTATTTTGTAACATATTTAAAGCATGCTCGTAATTGCTTGTTGAAACTTTTTTAATATGGCTGCTTTAAACTGTCAGAGCACTTTATCATCTCAGTCATTTTAGAGCATTTATTGACTGCCTTTGTCTTTCAGTTTGAACTCTTCCTAGTACTGGATATGCAAAGTGAATTTTGATTATAAGCTAGACATTTTATAAGTTATATGTCAGACTTTACCTCTTATTTAAGCCATGTGCTTAAATAAAACAGTCCTCTGGCAAGAGAAGGGGTACACCACTTCATTAATGCTAAGAGCTGTGAAAGTTCAGATTCCCATGTAGCTTCCACTAAATGTGAGAATGAGGGACTCATTACTGCTAGATGGTGGTGAAAGTCCTATTTCTGCACCAGGCCTTCTTTGATAATACTCCACTGGACAGAGGGAGGATTGCCTGTTTCTGTTGGGTAAAGGTGAAATTCTGGGCTCTCTCCATAGTCTTCACTGATTTTTTTGGGGGGGAGGGGCGTGTAAGAGGGAGGGAGGTATGTTACAGCCCAATAGGTTTGAAAGCCCTGGCTCTCTACTTGGACTTCTTTGAGCCTATCCTGGCTAGAGAGTTGTGATGCCTTGTTAGCGAGTGTGAAATTCTTAGTTCCGCATCAGCCTTTTCTGGCATGGGCGGGTGATCTTGCAGCTGACATTACAGATCTAAGTCACTATGCCACCACTCAAGTCTTAGACTTGGGTCTACCACACACTCCCGTACTTCGAAAACATCGTGCCGCTAGACCTAACACTACAGTGCACCTTTGTGAAACACTCCAAGTCAGCATCACCATGCCCCCCCCTTTTTTTATTACCAGATTAAGGTCACTGAAGCCAGTCTATAGACACACACACACACACACACACACACACACACACATATAGTGTCTACGAGAGGTAACTGTTTCTTCAAGTGCACAGGCAGCAATGCAAGGATAGAAGGAACAAGAAAATCAGGAAACATTATACCAAAAAAGGAATACAAAAACTTTCTGTAATCAACCACAAATAAATATTGAACCAAGCATTGCCTGTCAAATACTTCTAAAGAAGTTCTGCAAGATTCAAGATAAAGGAAGGAAAAGTAAATATAAACAAGTGGGACTACATCAAAATGAAAAGCGTCTGCACCGCAAAGAAAACCATCAACAAAATGAAAAGGCAATTGATAGAATGGGAGAAAATGTTTGCAAATCATATATCTGCTAAAAGGTTAATATCCCAAATATATAATAAAGTCATATTACTCAATAGCAAAACATCAAATATCCCATTAAAAATGAGCAGAGGATATGAATTTTTCCAAAGGAGCCACACAGATAGCCAACAGGTATATAAAAAGATGTTCAATGTCACTAACAGGAATGCAAATCAAGACCACAGTGAAATATTACCTTATACCTGTTAAAATGGCTATTATTAAAGAGATAAAAAATAACAAGTGTTGGCAAAGATGCAGAGAAAAGGAAACCCTTGTACACTGTTGGTGGGAATGTATGAAGTTTCTTCAAATTATTAAAAATAGAACTACATATGATCCAGCAACTTGATTTCTGGATATATATCTGAAGGAAAAAAGAACACTAATTCAAAAAGATGTATGCATGTTTCTGACAGTATTATTTACAATAGCCAAGATATAAAAACACACATCAAGGGATGAATAAAGAAAATGTGTTATGCATGTATATATCCATTAGATATATATTCCATTAGATATAATATTCCATTAGATATATGAAATGAAATGTTATTTAGACATTAAAAATAAAATCTTGCCATTTGCAACAACATGAATGGACCTTGAAGGCATTATTTTAAGTGATATAAGTCAGGCACAAAAAGATAAGTACTGTGTGGCTTCATTATGTGGAATTGGAACAAAACAGAACAAAGCAAAAACTAAGCTCATGAATTTAAAGAAAAGATCAGTGGTTGCCTGAGGCAGTGGGGTGGTAGGTGGGCCAAATGGGTGAAGGAGTCAAAAAGTACAAATTTCCAGTTATAAAATGAATAAGTCATGGAAATGTAATGTACAGCTTAGTGATATTTAGTAATATTGTGTTGCATGTACATGTATAAAAGTAGATAGGAGAGTGGACCTTGAAAGTTCTGATCACAAAAAAAATAATTTTGAAACTTTGGTGACAAATATTAACTGCATATACTGTGATGACCATTTTATAATATACATATATTCTCTCTCTCTATATATATGTGTATATATACACACATATATATGCATTACATTATATACGTGAAACTAAAAGTATTAGATCAATTATACCTTAATAAAAATGTATATTGTAAACCCCACAAAGCAATGAGATAAATTAAAAAGTAGATGTAAAAATGGAATTATAAGAAATATTTAAATAATAAAAAAGATAAGGAAAAAAAGGAACCGGCAACAGATAAGACAGATAAATGAAAAGATGGTAGATTTACATACAACCATATCAATAATTAAATACAAATTGTCTAAACATCCCTATTAAGATGAAGAGATTGTTAGGTTGAATTAAAAAGCAATATGCTTACGGGAGTTATTCAAATGGAATGAAAAATATATTAAATAGCAATATGAAAGCATATGAAAATATAAATCTTACAGGTAATGTTAAATATATAGTAAATAGAGTAAATAAATTAAAATAAGACTATAATGGCAGTGCATAAAGTATCCGAAAACCTAATATAAGAGTTATAAGTAGCAAAAATAACCACAACCATAAAAATCAGTAAGATTCAGAATAAAGACACTATAAGAAAATTATAGCCCCATATTCCTGATGGATATAAATGCAAAAATCCTCAATAAAATATTAGCTAACTGAATTTTGTAGTACATTAAAAGGATCATTCACCATGATCAAGTAGCATTTATTCTTAGAATAAAATGGTTCAACTTATGCAAATCAATAAATGTGATACATCACATTAACAGAATGAAAGATAAAAAATTATGTGATCATTTCAGTAGGTGGATAGAAAGCACTTGACAAAGTACAACATGATAAAAATGTCCACCAAATTGGTTATAGGACTCAGCATAATAAAAACTATTTACAAAAAGTCCACAGCTGATATCACATACAATGGTGAAATGTGAAAAGCCTTTCTTCTAATATCAGGAACAAGATGCATACTCTCTTCATTTCTATTTTTAGTACTGGAATTCCTGCCATAGCAATTAGGCAAGAAAAATAAATAAGTCATCCATATTAGAAAGGAGGAATAAAACTATGTCTGTTTGCAGATGACATGAACTTTATATAGAAATCCTAAAGACTCCACCAAAAAACTGTTCAACTAATAAATGAATTCAGTAAAGTTGAAAGCAACACACTCCCTGATTTCAAACTATATTCCAAAGCTATAGGAATCAAAACAGTGTGATACTGGCATTGAAACAGGCACATAGAACAGTGTAACACAATAGAGAGACTAGACATAAACCCATGCATGTATGGCCAATTAATTTTTGACAGTGGTGCCAAAAACACACAATGGGAAATGACAGTCTCTTCAAAAAGTGGTACAACAAAAACTGGATATACACATGCAAAAGAATGAAACTGGAACCCTGTCTTACACCATTCACAAAAATTAACTCAAAATGGATCAGACACTTAAATATAAGTCCTGAAATTATAAAACTTCTAAGAAAAAACTTACAGGAAAAGATCTTTAACATTGGTCTTGGCAATGGTTTCTTGAATAAGACCACGAGAAGCACAGTAAACAAAAACTAAAACAAATGCAACTACATTAAAGAGCTTTTGTATAACAACAACAACAAAAAAGTCAATGAATTGAAAAGGCAAACTACTGAATGGAAAAAAAATATTTGCAAATCATATATTGGCTATAGTGTTAATGCCTAAAATATATAAAGAACTCATAACTCAGTAGGAAAAATGATCCAAGTTAAAATGGACAAAGGGCCTGAATAGATATTTTTCCACAGAAGACAAATGGCCAACTGGTACATAAAACATTCTCAACATCGCAAATTATCAGGAAAATGCAAATCAAAACCACAATGAGATATCAACTCAGACCTGTTAGAATGGCTATGATCAAAATAAAAGAGATAAATGTTGGTGAGAATGTGGAGAAAAGGGTATCCTCATACACAGTTGGTATGAAAGTAAAATGGTACAATTGTATGGAAAAGAATATGGTGGTTCCTCAAAAAATTAAAAATAAAACTACCATATGATCTAACAATCCTGGGTATGTATCTGAAGTAATTAAAATCAATTTCTTTAAGAGATACCTGCACTGCCATATTACTTATTCACAATAGCCAAATACAAATTTGGAGTTGTAAGAAGTTCTGAGGATCTAATGTACAGCATGGTGACTGTAGTTAATAATATGGAACTGTCTACTTATAGGTTGTTAAAAATAGCATTCTCATAAAAAAAGTTATCTATGTTAATTATGTGAGGTGACAGACATGTTAATTATCTTAATCTAATTAATTATTATACAATGTATATGTATATCAAATCATCACAGTGTACACTAAGTGTTTTCATTTATATTTGTCAATTATTCCTCAATAAAGCTAAAAAAATCAACTGAAGAAACAATATGAATATTAAGCAAGATTTAGAGCAAAGAAAACCATAACTAGACAGACCATGGTTAACTACTGAGAATTAAAGACAAAGAGAAAAATCTTTAATATTTTGAGAAACCAGATATTTTACTTGCAAAAGATCAACAGTAAGATCAAGAGTTCATTCTCAAAGAAACAGTGGAAGCCTACAGACCTTCAAATATCTTCAAAATGTTGAATGCCCAGTAAAAGTTTATATGCCCAGTAAAAGTATTCTTCAAAATTGAAAATAAAATGCAAACACTTTTATAACAAAAACACTAAGATTATTAGCTAACCACATTAAAGGAAATTCCAAAAGCGATTTTTAAGGTAGATAGAAAATATTGTCAAATGGAATCATAGAGTTGTATGAAAGAATGAGAAACACAGCAAGGGATTAATATTTGCCTAAATATTTAAAAAATTACGAACTATATAAAAAATAAATGCACTATAAACAATAATAATTTTGTGTGTATATTTTAGCCTGCAATGACCTCTGGACTGTTTCCACTCTAATCTATTCATGGAACTTTATACTCTGTTTATGTAATTTTTTTGTTAAATTATTCCTATGGAACTTGATGTTCACAAGTCTTAGTTTGCTACAAGGAAGGATCTTCATGACTACATTTTTGGTATTTTCTCTTACTACTTCCTCCTCCCAAGTTATGAATTCTGTCAAATTACCTACTGTTCTTCAAATAAGCCATGTTATTTTAAGCCCTGCTCCATTTCACAGGCTACAAACTGTATTAACTTCTCATTCTTTGAAACTGGACTTAGATATTTATTCCAGTGAAACTGCCTTGGCCCAATTATCACATGATAAAGTATTGTCATGACTTTCTCCCTATGATACTTGAGAACTCTATTACTATTTGTCATTTATTTCTATAAACTCAGTACCTAAGGAGTGCCTGGATTTCAGAAGAGATTCAATAAATGCACAAATGACCAGTAATTGGAAACTTGTACTGCATTTTCCAAACTATTTTAAGAAAAATGCTGATAAACATAATGTATAAAAATGATTCTGTATTGTAAATTTGGGAAATTCCAAACTAAATACACTTAAGTAGTATATTTATAACAAGAATTCTGAGTTATATATATGCTAATTCGCATTGTAGCTCTCCAAGAAATGGCTACTATATGTAGTGTTCACCAAATTTGCTTCAGAACCTCTTTTTCCCTTGACATCTAGGAACATTTCAAGGTATTTTTTAGAACACAGTTTTGGAAAAGCTGGGCTAGTCTATCTTCACTTATCCAGAACATATTTTATTTTCCCACATAATGAGAGAGAGAAAGAGAGAGAGAGAGATGGAGAGAAGGGGAATAGTTTCTGTACCGTTATATCTTTTTATCATTTATCACAAATACAATAATTTGAGCATTAAATTAGCATTTCTACTTCTATACCACCTTTATTTTTCAATGTTTGATCTCTTGAATTTTATAAAACTTTCTATTTTAATATCATTGTAAAAATAATAAAGGAATGATAGTTGGTTCACTGAAATAAGGAATTGTAGTCAAAAGCAACTTTTCTGTTATTGCCAAGAGGATATGCTGCAAGCCATAATATCATACATAAAAATAATTATGATTAGTCCATTTTTGTTATATAAGCCTTCCTTAAAACAATACTTTCCTGAAAAATCCTTTTTTATTCAGTTCAACAGCCTCATTGAACTACATTCATTAATACAAAAATGATGTTTTTTTCTTTGTGAAATGCTGACCTGGGGTTTTCACATATTCCCTTCTACAGATAATGCTGAGGTGGTTACTCAAGTATTGAGCTACTTAATAGACACCACTCTTGGTCTCTACCTTGTGACTGTTCCACCTTAATTTCTGTAATGATATCAATGATTTTAATGCTATTTTTTCAGCATTTTTCAATTCCATAAATCACATATCCAAATATATCTATATTAAGGTTAATTAATTTCCTAAATGATAGCAACTGACATGACTGTCAAAAATCCTAACCTCTCAGGAGTAACCGTTTATAAAGGTTTAAAGGAACTATATATCAATACTAATGTATCAGTAAAAGATACAAGTGGTGTGAACACTTACGAGAAAGAATTAACAGGTGCAAAGGAAAGAAGGTAGCAAATCCTGAAACTTGTTCAGGAACAATTGGTTGTGCTAAGCAATTGTAATGTTGCACAAGTGTGCAGAATAAGTGGATTATAAACTGGAAAGTTCTTTTGAGGCCATTTTGTGGAATTATTTGAAAACTAGGCCAATAGATTTGTATTTAATTTAATTGATACTTGGGTGTCATTTAAGGTGATTGAGCAGGAAAGGGATTAAATCTGAGTTGCTTTTGAGGAACATTGATCAGCCATAGGAAGAGTCAGAGTGTGCATGAGCCAGAGACAGAAATACCAATTAAGTAAAAGGCAACAGACAGAAAGCTTGTGAGAGGATTCGAGGTTCTCATTAAAACTGGGATGAAAGTAATGAGGATGGAAAAGAGAAGCTGGATTTGAGAGTTAGAAGATACTGACAGACACAAAATAGTTGATGTTGAAGGGTATTCCAATATTGAACTTTAAATAAGACACAAACAGAAGAAGTGAAAAATTAGAATTACCTAATGGGAATTTAACAGTTTTACAACAGGTATTTTTTCAGTTATGTTGAGATATAATTGAAATACAACATTGTATTAGTTTAAGGTGCACAACAGGTATTTTTGAAGCAAAGTGATTTTCTTTTGTTTACAAATCTGGGCAGGTTTTCTTTAAGGAAGTAAAACATTACAGATTAGGTTGAATTCCCTTATGTTGCTCTCCCTCGTGTAATTGTATTGGTATTATAATAAATTCAATGCACATTCTGTACATGGTTTAAAAAATTGTCCTACATATATGCTTCCTTTTGTATGGTCTGAATATGCCATAATGTATTTTTTTTTATTTCCTTAAAAATAAAGGTTTAGGTTGATAACTTGATTTTTCTTTTTGTGTTATTTACATAAACTTTTTATTTTGGAATAGCTTTTGATTTAGAGTTTCATAGATGGTACAGAGTCCGTGAATACACTTCACCCAATTTAAATTTTACCTAATGCTATCCTCATACATTACAGTGGTACACTTATCAAAACTACATATATGTATGACCCAATAATTCCATGTCACTAGGCATTCTATAGAAACTAAACAGACAGTAGGTAGGTAGCTGGATAGGTGGATGGATGTAAGGATGAATAGATAATGTATGTTTAGCATTTTTAAAGTGTGAATAATTAAAAATACTGTATACTAATATATCCTCTACAGAACGATTCTTATTGACATTGGGAATAATAGGGAGCCTTTTATTTTTCTTCAGAAAATGTTGACCTAAAATTACACGTTAAAAGACTAAAAACCACAGTGGTGATTGTCACAAAGATATTACAAGTAATTTCTTTGTCTTTGTTGTGCATTTATCCTAGTCTAGGCAATATTTAGATGCTTTTAATTGAATCACAGTTGCCAGTTAAATATTATTAATTTCTTTTAGCAAGGAAAACAATGGATTATGTGTGTGTTATGGGGTGGGGGAGGTTGTCACCAAAAAAATGCTAGAAAGAAATGGAATTTTTTTAAAAAAAGTTACAATAAACTTTGGAGGGTCCTCACTTCCAAATTCTCATTATACAGAGGGGAAAACAAGGTACCAGTGAGGAAAAGTGATTTTTTTCAGACTATGCAACTGATAAGCATTAGCAGGAAGCAGACCCAGGTTTTCTTGTTCTCAATCCAAAACTTTTATTTCCACTGAAGTTTACTGATTTGGGGCATAGAGCTAAAAATAAATTTCAATTAATTATACAGCATTTTTTTTTTTTAAAAAAAGGTATTTATCAACCTATTCCTATCAAAAGGAATAACTATCTTTCTTAAAATTTAGGAAAAAAGAGACATAAAAGTTTGTCCATGAACTTTAAAAAGCCCCGCTAAATTATAGAAATAGAACATCTGTGAAACTCTCAGTCTAAATGAATAAAAATGCATATTTTAAAATACCTTAATTCTTGTGATAGATTGAAAATATGACCATAATTCTTCACTTCTCCCTATGTCCATGACCTTTGCAACGTGACTTTACATGCACTCATGTCAGAGGGAATTCCTTCCTCTCACCTTGTATATGCCTTATAAAGTCTTTTGGTCAGAGAATGCAATGCAAGTAATGTGGAAGCTGTTCCAATTCTAGGCCTCAAAGAAAGTCTTGTGCAGTTCTGCCCTTTATTTTGAAACCCTACCCAGCCACTGTGAAGAGGCTCAAGCTGGCCTGTAGAAAGTCGGGAGAGGAATCACCCCAGCTGGTTCTAGCTAACCCAGAAGGTGATCTGGCAACTGACCACAGATGCATGAGTGAGCTTAGACAAAGGTCACTGCATCTGGCTCAGATCAACAGAAACAACCAGATGACACATGAGCTCATGAGATAAATAAAAGATTGTTGTGTGAAGCCATTAAGTTTTCATTAATTTTTTATGCCAATAGCTAAGTGACATTCTTTAAAACCATTGTTTACATGAAGGCATGGAAAATTAGATTGTGTTACTTATGTGATATGTGTAAGCTCTTTCATAAAAAGTAATATTTGATTCCACAATGATATACATAATATCTTTTTCTGTTAGAAAGCATAAATCTGGACTGGATCACTAGGTTAATATATTCTTTAATTTTCAGAAATGATGTATCTTGCTATGGTTATGATTACTTAGTATTATAATGTTTTTAAGATTATATTTTATAATCTCACCTAATTTGTAAGTTTGTTTTGAGCTTAAAATGTTTTAAGTTCTTTCATTATTTATATTGATCTGCATCAAAAGCAATGCTAAGAAAAGACAAATCAAAATTCTCAATTTTAATAACTAAGCCTGGTTCCAAAATGACTCAGTCACAGTCAAATATGTAGAGAATAGAATGGTGGCTGCCAGCGGCTGGGAGCAGGGAGAGATGGGGAGTCGTTGTTCAACAGGTGTAAAGGTTTGGTTATGAATGATGATTATTTTCTAGAGATCAGCTGTACTGCAATATTCTACCTGTAGTTAACAATATTGTATTGTGCACTTAAAATTTTGTTGAGAGTAGATTTCATGTTAAGTGTTCTTACCACAATCAAAAAAAGAATTGCAAAACAAACAATATCAACAAGATGGGGCGACAATTTTGTTCCTTTAAATCATTTGACATTCAATTTACAAAAAATGAATTAACAGAAATAATTGCAAATTAGAAAATTTCTTAATTACATTAGCTAAGTGTAATATTTATATGTGACCACTAGATAGAGCTATTATAATAATATCCTGAGAGGAAAAAAATATATATATATAAACACTATCATATACTTATCACATGTATAGGCTATTTTTCTTTATATTGTATTTTATATGATCCACAAGCTCTGAATTTGTTAACTCTAAACTAATACAATTCAGCTCTGTTGTATTTTCACTAAAATATATTCAACTACTACTTTTATTAGTTTCCCAGTAGTGATCTGCATCTATTATGAAGTTTAATTAATAGTAGTAATAGTTCTAAAACCATAATTTTAGGAAGTTTTAGCATGAACATTTTCCTAAAGCCACCAAAAATATTTTTTTATGAACTTGTAATATATTTTGATTTTTGATACTTCTCTACATTATAGTATTTATCATACATGGGACAAATCAGGCTGGCTATTTTCAGATAAAGATTAAATATAAAATGAAGAATATACAAAAAGAAAGGTTCAGACTAATGCTGAGAGCTTAAAAGCAGAATAAGTTGAACTAAAACATGTTTCTTCTCTGTTTTTATCAGCAGACAGATCTCTTTTATAAAACCAGCAGTGAGAAATACAGTTTATAAGAAATTTGAAGGCAGAGATGTCTTACACTTCTATAAACCCTCATCGCTATCATCATCATCATAAAATAGTAGCACAATAAGCCCTTGGAGATGCATTCTTAAAGATCAGTTATTTATTTGCCAGCTATGTTAATTCATTATAAATATGCAGAAGTTAATTTGATCATTCATTGCAATCTATGTATTATTACTATTTCAAATCATGTATTACTATAATTTCAAATTAATGACATCTCTAAAACTCATTTTTTTAGGTTGTAAAATGGTTTTAATGTTATTGATTTTTAGCAATAAAGTTAGGAGCAATTGATTTTGCTAGTCAATAAAGCTTTTGAATATCAAAGTCATCCAGGAGCATATTAAAATGAATAGCCTAGAGCTTATTTCCAGAGAGTTTGACTGAATTCTATTATGAGTCCTAAAATACATATTTTATCAAGTGCCCCTAGTAGTTTTGTTGCAAAACTCTTTATATTGTAATTTTAAGAGTACACTAGTTGAGGACATAAGCAATAAATTGAAACAAACCTCAAGTTTAAACCTCAGTTTCTAAATCGATAAAATGGAACAATAAAACCTAACACAAGTAGCTGCAGGGGTTAAAGCAGGTAATGCATAAAAAAATAACAATGCCTGGAACATAGTAGCAAGTCTATAATCGAGCTCAATATATTTCTTTCTTTAATTATGTCTAAATACTGTGAATATTCTCTGACAAAATTATTCCAGGAAATAAATGATGATGTTAATGATAGGCATTTTCATTTTGTTGTGATTTTATTTCTCGTTGTCATTTATTATATTATGCAGTTTCTGTTAATCATATGCTTACATGAGTAGCAATGTCACTTTATTGATAATTACTTAGAGTCTTGTTCTTGCTTAATAAAAAAAAAAAGAAAGAAAAACCATGTTTAGGAACAGATTACATTGCCACAAGTTATGTCTGCCTTGTTTAGCACAAATGTAAGTTGTCAAGAAAATATACAACATGCCATTTCTCGCAAAGAGCTCTCAGAAAGGAATTTCAGAACTCCCTCCTGAAGAAAATAATTCAATTGAATGTTGTCATCTAATATTTTAAATCCTTTACTTGTCATAGGGTTGCTCATAAAATTGTTAATGCATGACCTTCAGTGAGTCCATTGAACTAAGCTGCTTTTATAGTTTTGCATTTTCATAATCCTGCTTGCTGGTATCATTCTATTATGTGAAGAAAAATATGTGATGTGTATAAAATACACCGAATGATCTCTTAATATAATTACCTTTTCTTTGCAAAATGATCACTTTGAAAAGATATCCATTGATATATTTATATGCCTTTTGAATAAAGTAGCTGACCTATATTGACATATATAAATATTTTGAACTAAAAAAAAAAACCAATAATATATGCTACATAATAATGTGCTTGTCCAAATATTGAACTGGATATTTAGAAGGCAAACTATTTCAAATGTTTTCATCATGCGTTTCTTTCTCCCCACTCATAATTAAACTTAAGGGAGTGAGAAATAATTAGTTAACATACTGAGCACTCCTAAATGCTCTATATTTAATACCTCATTTAACCCTCACAAAATAATAAGGTAGAGAGTACTATTTTCCTGCTTTTACAGGTGAGGAAACTGAAGCACAGAGAATTCTAAACAATGGGCCAAAGTTCATGCAGTGGAGGATTCAAGATTTTAATCCAAGCAGTCTTATTCCAGAGCCGCTGGTGGGAAATCACATCAGAACCTCCTCTCCACTTTCATTTTCACAACCCCATCTCTAGTCGACATTTATTACCTCAAGCTGGTCTTTAAGGGTAGGCGGGGGCTTTTCAGACACATCAAAGTTTGGTTGCAGTCTACTTTGCCAATCTATTTTGCAGTACTTTAGTTTTCCATCACTTCCCTTTTGGCAATTGCTGTATCTTGAACTAGCTCACCTCTAAGTTATCGCTTAACTCATCTGAATGTACTGCTTTGCATTGTCACATGCCAACATCATGGCCATTCTACATCCCACTCAAATCCTTCGTGCTTTGTAACATTTTGTTCAAATCTCTGGTGCAAAGCAGTTTCTATTTTTTTCTGATCCTGGTAGGAGAATCTTGATAGCTCAATCTGAGACCATCTGAGACCCAAGGGTGACTAAACTCCAAACTCCTCTCTCCTCCAATATATATTTATTTCCCAGAAATAACCTTGTACTTTGGGATATTTTCCACCCTTGGGGTGAGATGCCCTTCATCACATACACTGCAATTAAGAGATTTAGAGGTGACTCACATTATGATTTATAACTCAGTGCAGTGATCCATAAGGAGACTAAATCACTAGCCCTACAGGTCCAGTGACTTGCCTAATGAAGAACCTCAATCCCACCACAGGATTTATCTTGAGAGACTTCTAGACATGAAGATGTGAATGAAAGTGCAGCGGTACAATGCTTAAGTTTCACATGGAAACCCCTACTATGTCTGTATCAGTGGCCCCCACCTTTTCTTTGTTAAAAAAAACTGTTCACAAATCCTACTATGGTAATCATTACATATTCAATATAAGTTGTTTTAAAACAAAAGCTATAATGATTCCAGTAACACAAAGTAATTTTAATTTTGTTAAGTTCAAGAGCACCTATTATCACTAAATATGCAAGGTAAAGTTTTAATCACTCAGAAGATAATGTGTGGAACCTATGAATTTGAGGATTTCCTAAAGTAAATCTTTTGCCCTAAGAACCACACACTGAAACCTCACATTAGGAAACTTTATTTAGAATTTTACTATTTACTACATTGTAATATTATTCTAGCTCCTCCTCTTTCTTCTCCTTTTTCTCTCTTTCTTTCTCCTCTTTTTCTTCTGAAGTCTCACACCTGGGAAAGAGCCATTCTCCACCATTTCCTGGCCAAGAAAACCAACTTTATCCAGATATGGGAGCCTGGCCTTCCTCTTCCCAACCACAGATAATATTGTTTATTCAAGATAATCAAAGTAATTTTTTATTGTTGGTGGTGCCAATGACTAATGGTTTGTGCATCATCGATTAGGTATAAAAAAAAGTCTGTCTCAGAAATGTTTTCTTCCATGATAAAATAAAAACAAAGAGAAATTGTCTTTTCTACCTCTGGATATTTTTCTGTGAAGAAACAATATCTGTGACTGGAAAAACCATGTTGCAATTTTAAGGGACCCGACATTATGTTGAGAGTAACAGAGAAAATAGATGGAAGGAAACTGGATCCTGGATAAACATCTCCTATAAAGTCAGCCTTAATACATTCTACTATGTGATCTCATTATTTAAGCATTGTTAAGATTTTAGTTACTCACAGAAAAATCATCTCATTATGTGTTCATTTTAGTAATCCTATTTTCTCATTAGTTTTGTTTCAAAGAAAATATGATGAAGGTCTACTCTAATTGTAATGATATTACATAAAACACCTCTTTGTCACATTAAATCTGTAAGTTATCTAAAGAATTCAGGAGACAGTAGAAAATTACCTCTTATTTTCAAATGTCTTCTTAAAATTAACAGGAAAAAATAAGAACTGTAGTAATGATTAGGGAAGAAAATATCTCCAACATTTTTAACTTCCTTAATAATTTAAATAGTATTATATAACAATTTAATTAAAAAATGGGCAGAGGACCTGAACAGACACTTCTCTCAAGAAGACATACAAACAGAAACAGACATAAGAAAAGATGCTCGATTTCACTAGCTATTACAGAAATGTAAATCAAAACCACAATGAGGTACCAATTCACACCTGTTAAAATGGCTATCATCAACAGGACAAGTAATAACAAGTGTTGTGAGGAAAAAGTAACCCTCATACACTGCTGGTGAGAATGTAAATTGGTACAGCCACTATGGAAAACAGTATAGAGGGTCCTCAAAAAATTAAGACTAGAATTACCATGACCCAGCAATCCCTCTCCTGGGTATCTAGGCCCCAAATTTGAAAATATTTACCATAAAGATATATGGCACCCCAATGTTCATTACAGTATTATTCACAGTGCCCAAGACGGAAACAACTAAAATGCCCTTTGATAGATGATTGGATAAAGAAGCTGTGGTACATATATAGAATGGAATGTTAGCCACAAGAAAAGATGAAATACTTCCACTTGTGACAACATGGATGGATCTTGAGATAATCTTGCTAAGCGAAATAAGTCAGAAAAAGTTGAGAACCATATGATTTCACTCATGTGGGATATAAAACTGAAAGCAACAAATGAAAAAAAAAACAAAGAAACAGAGACTCATCGACATGGACAAGAGTATAGTGGTTACCAGAAGCAAAGTTGGGAGGTAGAGAATGGAAAAGGGGGTCAAATACATGGTGACAGCAGGAAATTTAACTTAGTTGGTAACACACAATGCAATATGCATATGACGTGTTATTACATTTTACACTTGAAACCTCTATAATTTTATTAACCAATGTCACCCCAATAAATTTAATAAAAAGTTAATTAAATTTTAAATAAATAGTATTATAGGATTGGCTGAGTCATACACAAAATTATGTTTATGTAACAAATGTGTTTATATTACTTTGGGGAGTGTTGTAGCTTTTTATGGGATTTTATAGTTTATTATTATTGTAGCAACATTTTGTCATATATTTTCATTTAAAATTGAGACTTTAACATAATCTTTTCTTTCTAATATTTTATAAATCTAATTCTTAAAATATAATTATCTGGTTCTGGCTTTATTTTGGAGCTTCCTAAGAGTAATGATTAATATCAATATAAAATTTAAAGTTTACAATATTTTTCACCATGTGTCATGATTATAAAGGAATTATAGTATTGGGATTTATTTTTTATTATTTGCATTTAATAGAGAAAACTAATTCCAAAACCCTCAGCATCATAAGACCAAAGGGGCAAAAGAATGGATAAACATTCTCTACTCTCATTCTATATAATTATTCTGGTATGGGTTAGCACAAAATCTGTTAGGAGCTCCACGGTAATCTGACTTAGTACAGTTAAGAATAATTACAGGGAATAGTTAAGGAGGCAGAGATCATTGAGAGGTCTAACAAAGGAGAATAAACAAAAGCTATACGAATAGTTGAAGGTTCTGACATCAGGAATTTAATGTATGTTTCTTAAAAGACTAACAGAGTCAGAGTTAAGAAATAACATACTCTGGAAACTTCAGGGAGTGCAGTATTCATAGAGTATAAGGTTCATCAAACACTATAAAATTGTTCATGTTTAATCATTTTTAAACTATAAAATGGCAATTTCAACTAGTTCAATTTTAAAAAAAAAGGATATATAGGAATTAAGAATAGAGAGATGAGTAAAATTCTTAAGACGAGTAAGATTAGAAGTACCAGGTCATGGAAGATGTTGCAACCTATGATAACAAGCTTAAGTTCTAAACTATTCAGAAGCATTGAAAACCTTTCAACCACAGGAATAAAATGATCATATTTTCATTTTAAATAGACCCCTTTGGATGTGTAGAAGGAACTGACCTAAGGTCAGGGTTAGGAGATTGCATTACTACAGGACACTAAATTACATGGCAGTTGCAATCACTCAGATAATAAATATTGAGGACCTAGACTCTGGCATTGGTAAAAGGAACAAATAAAAGGGTAGATGAGAGAAATATTTATGTGATAAAACTAGCTGTATTATTACATTCCTGAATATAATGTTAATACAGAAGGAAAAAAGTAGGTCACACTCACATTTCTGGCTTGTATGACTAAATGTACATATTTGAATTTAAGTGGCAAAACTGTGACCAAGGGGAAAATTATGGAGAAAAACAGTATATATAATTATATAGTGGGACAGTACAGGAGCCTGTGTACAAATCAAACTCTTAAAGGACAAGCCAAGGAAAAAAAGGAGTAACACCTTAGTCTGATAAAGAATAGTCAAGGGTATCAGAAAAGAAATCCAGAAGAATAATTCAGAAGACAAGAAAGAAGAGAGATTAGAAAGAAAGAAGATCCTCGTAGTGCTTAACTACGAGGATACATTATGAGAAATGCATTAGGCAGATTTATCGTTGTGTAAACATCATAGAGTGCATTTACACAAGCCTTGATGGGATACCCTTCTTTCTACACACCCAGGCTGCATGGTACAGCCTCTTGCTCCTCGTCTGCAACCCCATACACCATGTTATTATACAAGAGAGCATGAGATCAAATCACACACAAGAGATAATGCAAACGAGACCTGGTGAATGAACACTGGGTAAGGCGGCTGCT
The DNA here is from genome assembly GCF_902729225.1 of Pteropus medius. Lineage (NCBI taxonomy): Eukaryota > Metazoa > Chordata > Mammalia > Chiroptera > Pteropodidae > Pteropus > Pteropus medius. The sequence continues at coordinate 12,531,972 of NW_024354502.1, read as the reverse complement.
GGTGTTAACACAGGGTACTGTTTTATAGTAAATTTTTGTTTTTAATAAGTAGAAAGAGTACACTCTAAAATAATGATAAAAATATAGTAAATACAAAAAAACAGTAATAGTTGTTTCTTATCACTATCAAGTGTTTTGTACTGTACATAACTATATGGGTTTTATTGTTATGCAATTGTCCACACAGGTTTGTTTATACCAGCATTGCCACAAAAAATAATGCCTTATGCTACAATGTCCTGGCATCTACAAAGTCACTAGGCAATAGGAAGTTTTCAGCTCCATTATAATCATTCCATTGTATATACTGACCAGTACTGAAATGTTATACGACACATAACTGTTCCAACATTGTTGTAATAAGCAGGGACAGCAAGAGAATGAAGCCTGTAAAACATTTAGCAATTTATAAATTATTCTCTAGGGAAAAATGGAGTTCTCTGAAATCTTGAGTCATCATATTGAATAGGAAAACCAAAATCAACCTTTTGTGGGCTTATCAGAGTTGTCTTTTTTGCACTCTTATTTAAAATTTTTTGTTTTTGTTTTTGTGTTATTAATATTTGCTGTTGTTCTTATTGAGTGGAACCTCAATAAATGAGGTCTTTAGAAGCAGGCAGGTTAATGTTCTAACATAGTTTGTATTCAAGGCAGAATATCTATCCACCCTTGATATGTCATTGGTTAAAGAGATAAGTTTGGGATAACACATTGGTAGTTAACATCTTCAGTTTGAGATGCATTTTGTGTTTTGACCATCTTCACTTTGAGACGCAATTTAGACATCCAAATGAAGTTTTTGAGTGGACAATTCGGCATACATACAATTCTGGCACTGAGAAGTTGATGTTGAAAGTAATAATTTCAAAATTATAATAGCTAAAAGGTGGTTTATGACATCAAAGGAGAGGGCAGTGCAGAAAGAAAAGGCACTGAGAAATCACTGGGGCACATGGATATATAGAGGTCTCATAAACAAGCAGCAGCCAGCAAAGAAAATTTGAAAAGTGGTAATTGAAGGGGAAAATATCATTGAGATGGTGATTAAAAAAAAAAAAAGACAATGAGAAAATGTTTCAAGAAGGGAAAGATAGTAAATTGTGATAAATATTGTTGATACTTTGTGAAAGAGAGAGTAAAAATGGTTATTGTCTTTTGGTAGGATGACATTAATGCCTTTGATCAGCACAGTTTCTGTTGAATAGTGAGGAAAGTAGACTAAGTAGATTGGAGAGAAAATGGGAAGTAGAAGGGTTGAGAAAATAAAAATCTTTTAAACAATTTCGCTGTGAAGAGAAGGAGAAAAAGAGGTGAATAGTTATAGGAAGATGTTATTGTTGCCGGATTTTTAATAGAGGACACAAAAGTTTTGGTATCAATTGAATAAAATTCTCAGTGAAATGTCAACATGTTTTCATTTCTCTAGCACAAACACTTCCAAGTGGAATGGCTGGATCATCTTAAAGATATTTAATTTGGCTGGTTTTCCAAAGATCTTGTGCTATTTAACATTTGCCACAGCAGTGTATATGAGTTCTAGTTGCGCCATTTCCATGCCAATACTTGATATTGTCTTATTAATCATCACAAGGAAAGTGTAGTAGGTTTAATTTATATTTCTCTGATGACTAATGATGTTAGGCATCTTTTTATGTGCTTATTGGGTATCAATACATCTTCTTTCATGGAATGCCTGTGCAAATTATTTGCCCATTTTTTTATCGGTTTATCTTATTGAGATGTTGTGATGGATAATATTTATATTCTAGATACGAGATGCTTTTCAGATGTATGAATCATGACAATTTTCATTATGTGAACTGACATTTTTATGGGGCTTTCAAAAAGCATTTTTAAAATTGTAGACATCTAGTTTTTCAAATTTGCTTTAATGATTCTTTTTCTGTATCCTAATAAATCTTTGGCAATCCTTAGATCACAAAGATTTTATTCTACATTTTCTTCTGAAAGCACTATAATTTTAGTTTTTATACTTAGGTCAATGATCCACTTTGAGATAATTTTGTGTGTGATGTGAGGGTTGATGTTAATTTTTTTTCTTATAGGGATATTGGGTTCTTCCAGCACCATTTGTTAAAAACACTATGCCTTTCTCACTTAATTCCTGAATACTTTCTTCAAAATCAGTTGCCTAATTCTTGACTCTAACATGTTTTATTACTTATATATTACCTATATTTTATTATATCGATTACTATAATTTTATGTTGTTTTAAAAACAGGTAGTAAAAAGTAGTTTTGCCTTTATAAAGTTGGATATGCTCAAAAGTTTGGAGCCCATTAATATGCAAAAGTTTTTCCCTTTAAGGAACAAACTTGATAGTGATCCAGTCAATTCACATTTTGTGTTACAATGTCAATAAATGTCAAAGTGAATCTCTGGTGAGAGATAAATAATGTTGGAAAATGGAACTGCATTTTCCAGTTTATTTATGGCTAATAAATAGGACATTAGCTGTACTTGGTCTATGGCTTGGTTTAGATATTGAAGGTAAAATACAGGATAAATCAAGTATAATTTTTGAAATGTTTGCCTAAACAACTGGAAATATTTTTTAATTTTTAAAATTTTGATAAAATGTATAACAAAATTTGTTTTTTAACCATTTTTTAAAGTGTACAGTCAGTGGTTTTAATTAAATTTATAACGTTATGCAACCATCACTTTTTCATCACGCTGAACAGAAACTCAGTAGCCATTAAGTAAAAACTCCCCATTCTCTCCTCTTTCCAGATCATGGTGACTTCTAATCTACTTCCTGTCTCTATAAATTTGCATATTCTAGATACTTCATATAAATGAAATCATACAATATTTGTCCTTTTAAGCCTCATTTATTTCACTTAGCCCAGTGTTTTCAAGGTTCATTCTTGTTGTAGCAGGTATCCAAATTTCATTCCTTTTTGTGGCTAATATTAGGTTGTATATAGGGAACATGCTTTATCTATTCTATTTATCTGTTGATGAACACTGGGTTGTTTCTACCTTATAATAAATAATGCCACAAAAAAAGCAGTGGTGTACAAGCATCTGTTTGAATCCATTTTCAATTATTTTGTGTATATACCTCAGATTAAAACTAATGGGTCATATGATAATTCTATATTTAACTTTTTAAAGAATCACGATACTGTTTTCCACAGCAACTGTACTATTTTACATTCCCACCATCTATGTACGAGTGTTCCAGTTTGTCTACATATTAACCAGCACTTACTTTTAAATTATCACCCCAGTAAGTATGAAGTGGTATCTCATTATGGTTTGATTTGCATTGTCTTAATGACTAATGATGATGAGCATCTTTTTAAAAACTTATTGATCATTTATATATCTCCTTTGAAGAAGTGTCTATTCAAGTCCTGTGCCTGTTTTTTATATGGGTTGTTTGTTATTTTGTTATTGAGTTTTAGGAGTTCTTTATATATATTGGATATAACACTCTCATCAGATATATGATTTGCAAATATTTTCTCATATAGGTTGTCAATTTACTTTGATAATTTTTTTGATAAAAAAGTTTTTAATTTAGAGGAAGTTCAATTTATCTGCTTTTTTCTTCACGAGAAACATATATAAAAATCTATTGCCAAACACGAAGTCATGAAAATTTACCTCTAAGTATAGTTCTAAGTGTTTTATAGTTTTAGCTCTTATATTTCTTTATTGATTTTAATGTTTGCATATGGTATGAGGTAGAGGTATAACTTCATTCTTTTGCATGTGTAAATTCAGTTGTCCAGCAGCATTTGTTGAAACACACTTTTTTTCCACATTGAGCAGACTTGACATCCCTGTCATAAATCAATCACCCAGAGATATATAGATTCTATTCAATTGGTTTATATGTCTGTCTTATGCAAGTATTACATTGTTTTTATTACTATGGTTTTGTAATAAGTTTTGAAAGTGTGAGTACTACAACTATTTTCTTCTTTTGCAAGATTTTTTTGGCTATTTGGGATCATTTGCAATTCCACATGAATTTGAAGATCAGGTTTTCCATTTCTGCAAAAAAAAAGGCTGTTGGAATTTTGATAAGGATTGCATTCGACCTTTATATTACCTGGGGTAGTACTGACAGTACATTTATACATGTTGAAGCCTCTGTTAAATGACTTTTTCTTTAAAACTGAATCTTGCAGAATTTATTTATTGGAGGAACATCAAGTGTTATGTTCCATTCCTTGGATCCAGATATGACTTCTAATGTGTCAAAACTAATTTTATACACACACACACACACACACACTGAACAAACTTATTTATGGGAGAAAAAACATTATTTTGATTTATTGATTTATATCCTTTCATAGCTTCACAATGTTAAATATACACTTTCAGTGGCTATTTTAATAGCCATATATAGCTCTTTTATTCTGTCTGGAATTTCTGTGCTTTATATAAAAGGGCCTCAACGTTTAGTTTTGAGTGTGACAGTCAGAATAATTTTGAATCACTATAAAGGAAATATATATGTACATAGGGAGAGAAGACTGCTGATTTTTATATACAAGGTAAGTCCTACTTTAACCAAAGAGTTGAGTGGCATTAAACAGGGAGTATAACATAATGGTGAAAGCACAACTCTAGAGCAAACTTCCTGCATAATACCAGCTTCACCATTTACTATCTTTATAACATTGGGCAACTTATTTAAGATCTGCTTCAGTATTCTTATCTATAAAATGAAGATGGTAATAATTACTTCAAAGTTCTCATGAAATTTAAATTATTTTATATTTGCAATGAACATAGTAAGTGTTAAGTCAACTATTATATGGAAATAATAATTTGTACCATTATTTTACTTTATAAACTTATGAAAGACGTATTTAATATACTAATTAGTCCCATTTCACAGGTGAAAGAACTAAAATTCACAAATGATGACATACCAAAGGCATATTAAAAATCAAAACCTATGAAATTTTAATTATGAAAGTTCTAAAGATCTGCTGTACAATGTGCTTATAGTTAATACTGTACATTTAAAAATCTGTTATAGCATATTTCATATTATCTGTTCTCATGACAAAAAATAAGAATCTATAAAATCAAATCATATTAAAGCCAAATAATTGTTTCTCAGACCTATATTCTTTCCTCCAGAGCAAACTACTAGTACTTGCTATTTAAATTCAACAGTAAGAATAATATAAAATTATATAACAGAAAATAAATTGAAATAATGAATTTTAACAACAGTCTGCTGAGAGTTAATTTTCTATTCCTAATGTTCATATTTTTTTTCCTGGTTTTCAGAAGAGAGAAAGTGAATTACTGGTTGTGAAATTTATGCAGTGGATAGCAATCTGCTGAATGTGGGATCATATTCAAAACATTCAGTACTCTAATTTCATTATACATAATCACAATTTATCCCAAGTCCCATAACTCTGGATGTGAGCACATCAACAATGAGCTGTCTTGCATATTTGCTTTCTTTATTTGAATAATTCTTGATTATTGACTCATAATTTAAGAAAATTTACCTTGTTCACTTTGGAACCTCATAAATAAAAATGAAAGATTACATTAACTTCTTTTTAAAGATTCGTCTGTACAATTTAGAATATAAAATATTTTAATAAATCTATTGTTTTAATGAACCAATTATCTAGTTAGTAAATTTGTCCATGTGTGAACTTTACTATTATTATTCATGACTATAATCAGAGTCATTTAAGACAGTTTGATTGAGGTCATGGCTTTAAATTAAATGTAAAAGAGATTATACAGTGTGTAAAAGTGATTTCTATTGCCTTGAAACAGATGTCAATTGAAAGAAAGCAGTATTAGGACCGTGTAATCAGAATAACAAACACTGAGGCATCCAACCCATGCACAAAGAACTCACAGCTTAATAAAAGCATTTTTGTAATAATGACATTAAACATAATCTTATTTATGAGTGATATCTACACACTTGCACCAAAATTATATATGACAATTAAGATTGTACCTATTTCTAAATAATTATTAGTTTTCCTGAACTCTAATTAGTTAACATAATGATACTTAGATTTGTCATTAGTCACTTAAAAGGTAGTAAATGTATCAATTAAATTATTTATAACTTCAGAAATTTAGTAAATAATTGTTGAATGCCCATTCCTCTCTAGATACTATACTCAATATTAGAAACGCAAATAGTTAGAATAAGATCTTGAAATAATGTCCTGAGACCGAGGATATTAGACTCAACAAGCATAATTGAAAAGAGAAATGAAGTTAGTCTGATATAACTTGTTCTAGGAAAAGTCATCCTAGGTACTACTGATCAATTCATTTAAAAAATTCAGCTAAACTCATTGTCAAACTTCATTTAAATAGGCTTTATTCTTTAGAATAGTTTTAAGCTCACAGCAACATTAAGCAGAAGGTATAGAAACTTGTCAAAATTTTTAATCCATATTGTAAATTTTTCATGGTTTTGAAAATTATTTTACTTGTAGAATTTAATTGTTTTTCTGTGCTACTAAATTATTTTTAAACTGTAAGCTCAATTAACTCATATTAGTTTCAGTAAAATTATATGCTGTGTATTATTTTAATTGGTAGTTAATTATTAAAACTTATATTTTGTTTTCAGTGAGTAAATGATATACAATAAATAACATTTAGACAATCGCATAACAGGGAAGATGGGAAAAGTTAGTTAAATTTATAAATCATATCCTTGCCTGAAATAAATTTCTAATTGATTAAATATTTACAAATAAAGAGCAAAACTATAAAAAACATTAGAAGAGAAATATAGTATATTAGTAAAATAATCTAAGGGTGAAGAATTTATTTCTAGGCAACATACAAAATGAAAGCACTACCAAAGAAGAATAAATACATTTCTTATATAATATTTGAAACATATGTATAAAGGTGCCATAAACAAAGTTGTATATTTTAAATACGACTAAAAGCTAAATAAATATTATTTGTGATTTTAACAAGTAAAAAAGACATAGTTTTTATAAAACAAGATTAGAAAGATTAAGATCTATGGAGACTATAGGTCAAACTGTTTAAAGGATAATTGGCAAATAAAATTCAAGGGAACTCAAAATATACAAGTAAAGCAATGACAGAATTGAGACACATAGGAGATGAAGAATAGAAGTGATAAAGTGTAAATTCACATAATGATTTAAAAAGTATTCTCAAGAAAAAAGTGAAAAGAAAAAGTAATGAATGAGAGAAAAAAAAAAAAACCATGTAGGAAATAAGTAACCTGCCTAAAAATTATGTGTGTCCAAATGATGAATGAACTATCTGAAGGAGGTACTAGCTAGACTAAACTGAAAATAGCTTAACGAAGAAAGGAGGAGGAAAAAAGTCTCAGTGTTCAGATAAAAGGGTTTCACTCTGTTTTGGCACAGAGATTCCAGGGAAAAGAGAATGACTGATTTCATGGAGTGGGTCATCTTGCCCCCCCAGCTGTTCTACTGAGGTTGCCCCTTCATGAGTATTCTCATGAGAAAAAAATATCGTCGCACACTACCTCCATTCAAAGAAGTCTAACCACATAACTCTTCCCCAGACTGCCTTGTTATCAGTATTTGAATTGTGGAAATAGACAAATGCCAACTAAATGAGAAAAACAAAGGGAGTCAGCCACCATGACGTGTTTTGGCAGAGAGTCAAAGGCAAGAGGAAGAGTAGGAAAGCTAGTGGGGTAAAGGGAAGGCTTTCAGTGCACACTGATCTGGGGTTTTGGTATAGCAAAACTGAAGGTGGGCTAACTACAAGGGGGCATCTTGAGCAGTTGGTCAGGGGCATGTATTTGACTTCCTCTGATTGGTACCAAGTTGGAAGCAGGGACAAAAATTAGGAAACCTGTTAAATATTACTAAAGTCCTGACCATATTTGGTCAATTGTTACAGAGCTTTTAATTTCCTTAACTACCAATGATAAAAATCTGGCTTCCTGTAACTCTGACTTACAGCAGGCTGATTTCTTGGGTTGTTTATCATAGATAAGTGGGCTGGTTTCCTGGGAAAATTACTTCAGATTATGGGGGCACAGTTGTATTTTTATAGATGGGCTGGCCATTCTCCATTGCTATATGTAGTCCCTCAGTATTGTGTTTGTGCCAAGTCCTGAATCATCATGTCAAACCAGTGATCACTGTGACTGAATCAGTATAGATCATATCTCTGGCCATAACTACTTTCAGGCAAAATGTACTCCAGGTGCATTACTATATAAAGTTCTGTCCAGTAGGGAGATTGTCCTTTAGTTTTTCCCTTTAGAACCACACTGGAACTTTAGTAATACTGACTATCCAATTTTGGGTATTGCTAGCATATAGTGCAGAACTATAAAAGCACACCCATACTTTGTTCCTCAGTCAGTTGGTCATGGGAACTTCCCATGAGACCAAATGTGGTTTTTCTGAGAGAAAAAGAAATTTGTCAGGAGTAGGCATTTAGGCCACTTACTCATGAAACTTGTTTGTGCTGTCAGGGCTTGTTTGAGCCCTATCTTGAATATATCACTTCCATGTGATGTCGGAGTGCTTACTGCTTTGCATGCTCAACTTTGTGACTTAGTGTATGATAAAACGGCCAGTCCATAGTGGTCAAGCTAGTCTCTATTAGGCTCAGTAGCAAGCCAGAAGCTGTATCTCATAGGGGAATAGTTACTTACAGAAGATGGCATGGCTTAAGGTTGTGGTATGATTCACCTACTGGAGTTTGTCGAAAGTTCTATGTAACATTCCTAACTGCTGCAGACAGTGGAAGCACCATCAGATCAGCTGATCATTTGGCCCAGTGGCCAAACAACTTGTATGAGAGACTGCATCTGTTACCATCTTTTTTAATTCTGGATCTCACTCAAAGCAGGAAATCTTTTAAGTTACTTGGTAATCGGTTTGGTGTAGCACACCCGAATGAGGAAATATGTTGCTTCTAAGATCCAAAAAGATCCATTAAGCAGTGTGATCTCTTTGTGGTAGACAAGCAGATGTAGCAAATTGTCTTTCCCTTGAAAAGTATAATTCAACTTTTGCAAGATAAAACTGGAAACTTAGACATTTCACTGATGTGTCACACCCTTAGATTTCTGTGGGACTTATTTCCTGCTCTGTGGCATGCTTGTTCCTTAGCAAAGCACCTAAAGTAGCTGTGACTTTTACTCTTCAGGTCCAATTAATGTTATCGTCAATACAATGGACTAGCATGATGTCTTGTGGAGCTGACAGGTGATCAACATCCCGGTATCCTACATTATGACTGAGAGCTGGTGCACTTCTACGACCCTAAAATAACATAGCAGATGTGCATTGCTGATCTTGCTGAAACTTATGTTCCCTATAGTCTTTTTTAACAACAACAAAAAAGAGTCTCTGAATATGTTTAGTCAAATAATGCATTCTGGAATTGAGGAAATAACCAAAAGTAGATTCAGGAGCTCCTAGATCATCATGAAACAGGCCTGATCCAAAACTCTCTTAATTTCCTATGCTTCACATTTCTCATCTAAAGAAATGGGGTATAATAATAACATCTTCTTTATACTGTTGTAAGGTATGAATGAGATAACTATAAGGACATGCTTATAAAATTTCTGGCACTTAATAAGCCCCAAAATTATTAGATATTATTTTTAACTTGAATCATAAAAAATATTCTTACAGTCCTAACAATTCTATATCAGCAGTATGAACTTGATAAAGTAGAAAAGATTAAAATTAAGAAATCAAAACTAGTGACTATTTTTCATTATAAAATTATGATCTTCAAAATTAATCTTTATTGTAAGACTTTTGACTTAAATTTTTTATTTAAATTAATACACCTTTTATAATAAAAATTTAAAAATAAATTGAACATTCTGTATATATAACTGTTGTAAAATATGTATAGCAAAGTGATGGAAGAAAATATAAATTTTTATAATGGACTGTAATTTTTTTTCTTTTTGTGACCATTATTTGTATTTTATAACATGTGTTAATACCTGAAATAAAAGTATGTCAAATATTGAAAAATAAAAAGTCAGAAATCACTTCTGAAATTTGGAACAACCTCCTAGGCATTTTGCTTATAGTTTGTTACTGTGAGGACAGAGAACACTGGTGAAGTGCAGACATCTAAGAAGGACACCTAGAGCTGAAGCAGATCTAGTCTCTGGGGCTTGTCAGTGAACAGGAAGAACAGAGAGGTGATAACAAGAAGAGTAACATGGGAAGAACTATTGTCATTACAGGATGCATACGAAGGATACAAAACAGCAGAAAGAGCCAAAAATTCAGCATACAAATGGAAGTGAGTAGCAGGAACCCAAGGGTGATAGCAGCAGGCAACGGAGAAGCTCTCTTCATACTTTATGTTCAGCCAGTCAGCTTGTCCTGCACAATTCTTCAGAATTATTCCTTTGGGGCTATTCTGTTTTCAATCCCTGCTGTTATGATCCTGGAAGAGCTCCTCTGTATTACTCAGAATAGGATAGATTTTGCTGGAACAACAAACATCGCAATCTAGGGGCTGAACATAACCGAGGACAATTTCTCCTTCATGTCAGAGTGTGCTGAGGGTTGAACAGTTCTCTTCTAAGCAGTGAATCAGGAACATAGGACTTCAGATCACCATGGCATCATCAGCCAGAAGGCTGGGAAAAGGGAATGGAGGGATGGTAGGCCAGGCATTACATTACCCTTCCCTGAAGTGATGGCTTTTCCTTCCTCTCACATTGCTTTGGTCTGTACTAATCACATGGCAATCCTAACCTCCAGGCAGATGGGGAACTGTAGAGAGGCATGTGGACATTGATCTCACTAACAGCTTTTTCCACTCCACCTTCACCCATTTTACTCAACTAAAATAGTGTTGTTATTAACTCTTCATGACAATTTTCTCCTCCAATTTCAATCTATGTATTTTCTTGGAAATCCTTTCTCAGTACCTTGGGTCTATAACTATTAACTACGTGAAACAAACTTCATATCCTGATTTACAAAAATCTCCATATTTGTGTTCTATAACTTTACCAAATGATAATAAAAGACATCTTTACTATGACTTCTTCACAGGCATGTCACTTTAAATTGTGTTCATGTCATTCTCTTAATGGTCAAGATATTCTTTCTCCTATTCACCTATACAATTAACCTCTATCTGGATACTAAAATGAGTTCACATCTAAGAAGATCCCTACTTCTCTTTACTCTCAGCTTCAATTCAATCAGCAACCAGCTTCCCTGAGTTTTGTGGCTGTGGGACTGGCAAGAAAATAGCTCGGAAAGAGTATGCAGCAACATGCTCTGCAAGATGCTGGAAAGAGAGCTTTAATGAAAAATACTTTCCCTAGAAGTGAGTGCCAGGCATGAAAAATACTAAAATGAGAGTCAAAATGAAATTACTTCTACAGATACAGCCTGGCCTGAGAAAAGCCAATACTGATCTCTAAGCATGCCTGTGAAAGGATTTTCTGGTGTCCTGGTGTCCTGGAAGAAATGATAGTCTCAGTTCTCTCTATCACTAAGGCAAGAAAAGCATCAGCCTTGCAGATGAGAAGTCAGAGAATAGAAAGACTTCATCCATGAGCATGAAAAAAATAAAATGAACTTTATGACTGGCATTACACCAACCTACAGGAGAACATTTTGGTCCCTCTGACTCCTCATAAAATGCCATTTATTAGGGATCACCGAGGCTGGACCTAAATTCTAAGGCAAAGGGAAAACAGCAAAGAGGGCCTAGTAAACAAAAATAAGAAAAGGAAAAGAGAGAGAAATCCCACGGTACAGTGAGATGGAACTGCTATGAGAAAATAAGTTGAAATAAAATAAATAGCCCTTAAGATGATTCAGTTATAGCACAAAATGTTGTCCAGAATATGCAAGTAGGTAGATAGTAAGATCATTATTTAAGTATGTGTGCAAACTTTTTTTAATTAAAAATTCAAAAAGTTCATTGTATTAGGTTACTAAATGAGACCCAAATTAGGAATTAATTCAAATTAAAGAAAAATTTCAAAGCACACAGCAAATAAAATTACAGAAAGAGCATAAAACAACAGGTAGAAGAGGTAAGAATTAAGATGGAACATAACTGATTCTTTAGATTAAAAGGTTTCACTGAATTCCAGGCAAGATCAATGAATAAAGGGAACACTTAGGTATGTTCTGAGATAATTCTTTAACTCCAGGAATGGACAGAAAAATCTTATATGCTACTAGAAAAAATAACTACTTCGTTACAAAGTGAAAAAGATTCAAAGTTAAATGGAACCTTTTAATGCTGATACAAGTTAGAAAATAGAATATGAATAGTCAACAAGAAGCAAAAGCTGAAGGAATTTATCACAACTAGACCAATCTTACATAAAATGTTAAAGAAATTTCTATAAGTTAAACAAGAGCCCTAATTAGTACAGAAAAATATATAAAAGTATAAATCTCACTGGAAAATATAAAGGGCTCATGAAGATTCATCATAGTTAATACTTCAGTGCCCAGCACAGAATATTCTATATTTAATATATACTATATTTAATTAAATATTCTATATTTAACTAAATATGGTTAAATACAAGATAAACTAATGTTGAAATGATAGTGTGTTAATCACTTATAAACCTAGTATAAAATTTAAATGACAAAATAAAAATAACTATAACTACAATAATTTATTAATGGATACACAATATAAAAAAGATAAAAATTGTGACACCAAACATGTAAAAACTTGAGTGGCGGGGGAAGAAGGAGTAAAATGTAGTGCTTCAGAATATGTTTAAGCTGTTATCAACTTAAAATAGACCCTTATAAATATTCTTTATTAAGTCCCACGATAACCACAAAGCAAAAATCTATAGTAGACACACAAAAAAACAAAAACAAAAAGAAACCTAAGCCATCCCACTACAGAAAGGCATCAAATAAGTGAAAAGAGCAAAAAGAGGAAGAAAGTTACAAAGTTACAAAACAGCTAAAAAATAATAAAATAGCGATAAGTCCATACCTATTAATAATTAAATGTAAATGCCCTAAATTCTGCAACTGAAAGACAAAGACTAGCTGAATGACTAAAAAAATCAAGACCCAATCATATACTGCCTCCAAGAGACTCACTTCAACTTTAAGAACATACACAGCCTAAGAATGAAAAGATAGAAAAAGATATTTCATGCAAAAGAAAAATAAAATAAACAAACAGATTGGCTATATTATATCAAACAAAAAAAAACCTGAAAGAATGTAATAAAAAAAAAAGAATATCATTATATAGTGATAAAGTGGTCAATCCAACAGTGAATATAACATTTAAAAATATTTATGCACCCAATATAGGAGTACTAAATATATAAAGTGAATATTAACAAACCCAGAGGAAGAAATACACAGTACTACAGTAATAGTAGGGGATAGTAAAGTACCCTACTTTCATCAGTGGATAGATTATCCAGACAAAAATAAATAAATCAGAAAACACTGGTCCTAAATGACACATTAAACCAGATTAAATTAATAGACATTTATAGAGTAGTGCATCCAAAAGCAGCAGAATATATAATCTTCTCAAGCCCACATTAAACTTTCTCCAGAATGGATATGTTAGGCCATAAAACAAATAATAAATGTAAGAACACTAAAATCTTATCAAACATCTTTTCTGACATGATATGAAACTAAAGATCAATTACAAGAAAACTGGAAAAATCACAAAACATGGAGATTCGACAACATGCTCTCGAAGAACCAATTAGTAAAAGAAGAAATCAAGAAAAATAAAATCTTGAAAAAATGAAAATGGAAATACAATATACTAAAATTTATGAAATGCAGTAAAAAGCAGTTCTAAGAGGGGAAGTTCATAGAAATAAAGGCCTTCATTAAGAATCAGAAAGATCTCAAATAAACAATCTAACTTAACATCTTAAGAAACAAGAAAAACAAACTAATCCCAAGTTAGTAGAAGGAAGGAAATAACAGTGATCAGAGTGGAAATAAAGGGAAGAGAGACTAAAAAGACAATAGCAAAGATCAATATAACTAAGAGAATTAATACTAATTTTTATCAAAGTCTTCCAAGAAAATGAAGAGGCAGAAACATTTCCAAACTTATTTTATAAGGCCAGTGTTATCCTGATTTCAAAACTAGACAAGGACAGCAAAAAATAAAGAATATTACAGGCCAATATTTCTGATGAACTTGGATGCAAAAATTCTGAACAAAATATTAGCAAACAGAATTCAACAATACAGTGAAAAGATCATATACCATGATTAAGCAAAAATTTTCAAGGGATACAGGGATGATCCAACATTCACAAATCAATGTGATATACCACATTAACAAAATAAAGGAGAAAATCACATGGTTATCTTAACAGATGCAGAAAAGACATTTGACAAAGCTCAACATCTATCTATGATAAAGCCTCTCAACAAAGTGGGTATTGAGGGAACATATTTCAACATAATAAAGACTATATATGACAAACCCACAGCTAACATCATACTAAATGATGAAAAGCTCAAGCTTTTCTCTAAAATCTGGAACAAGATATGGATGTCTAGTCTCTCCAGTTTTATTCAACATTGATCATTATAGTCAGAACAATTAGTTTTGAAAGAAAAAGAAATAAAAGTCACCCTAATTAGAAAGAAAAAAGGTAAAACTAAACTATCTCTATTTGCAGATGACATAATGTTACAATAGAAAACATTAATGACTCCACCAAAAAAAAAAAAAAAGGGTAAATGAATTCAGTAAAGGTGCAGGACACAGAAATAAATATACGAAAATCAATTGTGTTTCTGTACAATATAAAAACTATCAGAAAGAGAAATTAAAAAAAATAATTCTTTTACAATGGCATCAAAAAGATTAAATACATAGGATTAACTAAGGAGGTAAAGATTTATGAACTGAAAACGATAAGACATTGATAAAAGAAATTGAAAAGACTCAAATAAATGGAAATGTACACCATGCTCTGGAATTGAAAGAATTAAAGTTAAAATGTTCATATTACCCAAAGTAACATATAGGTTCAGTGCAAACCCAATCAATATGCTGATGGCATTTTTCAAAGAAATAGATAAAATATTAAAATTTATAAGGATCTACAAAAGATACAGATTAGAAAGCAATCTTGAAATAGAATAACAAAACTGGAGGCATTATTTCCTAATTTCAAACTATACTACAAAGCTACAATAATCAAAGCATTATGGTATTGGCATAAAAACAGATACATAAATCAAGAGAATGGATTAGAAAGCCTAGGTGAACTCATAAATATTTAGTCAATTTTCAACAAAAGAGCCAAGAGTATACAGTGGGGAAAGGTTAGTTTCTTCAATAAATGTTGTTGGGAAAATTGGACATGCAAAAGAATGAAACTGGATCACCATTTTACATCATACACAAAAATCAACTGAAAATGAAGTATTTATTAAATGTAAGACTGAAACTCATAACACTCCTAGAGTTATCATTGGTAACGATATTTTTGAATTTGCACCAAAAGTAAAGGCAACAAAAGCAAATTTAAAACACGTGGGACAATACCAAATTAAAAAGCTTATGTATGGCAAAGAAAACAATCAATAAGATAAAAAGGCAACCTACTGAATGGTAGAAAATATTTGCAAATCATACAACTAATAAAACATTATCATTCAAAATATTTAAGAACTCATAAAATCAATAGAAAAAACTCCAATTAAAAAATGGGCGGAGGATCTGAAGACTTTTTTTTTCCACTAAGTAAATAAAAATGTACAACACCACTAATTATCAGGGAAATGCAAATCAAAACCACAAAGAGATCATCTCACACCTGTTTGAATGGCTGTTATCAAAAAGACAAGAAATAAGTTATAACAAGGATTTGGATTAAAGTGTCCCCGTCTGCACAGTTGGTTGGAATGCAAATTGTTGTAGATACTATGGAAAAAGGTATGGAGATTCCTTAAATATTTTTTAAGTGGAAATATTATATGATCTAGAAATTCAATTTCTCAGCATTTATCTTAAGGAAATGAAATCACTATCTTGCAAAGATCCATACCTCATATTTAAAGTAGAGTTATTTACAATAGTCAAGACTATATAACCTGTGTCCATCAATGGATAAATATTTTAAAAATATATATAATTGTATATATACACATACATAAATATATATATACATATATACATACAAATACACACATAATGAAATATCATTTATTCATATAAAAGAATGAAATCCCGCCATCTGTGATAGCATGGACAAACCTTGAAGGCATTATGCTAAGTAAAATAATTTAGACAGAGAAAGACAAATACAATATGATCTCTCTTAAATGTTAAATCTAACAACAAAACATTGGATTCATAAATACAGAGAAGAGACTAGCAATTTCCAGGTAGAGGGTGTGGGGGGAATGGGGCAAAAGGTACAAACTTCTAGTTAAAAGATAATTAAGTCCTGGGGATGTAATGCCCAGCATGATGCCTGTAGTTAATACTGCATTGTATATTTTAACGTTGCTAAAAGTAGTTCTTAAAAGTTTTTATCCCCCCCAAAAAATATTTATATATGTGGTGATGGATGTTAACTAAACTTTTTAGGTAATCATTTTGCAATATATATATATATATAAAATCATTATGTTGTATACCTGAAACTAATACAATGTTATATGTCAATTATATCTCAATAAAAAGACACGTATATTCAAAAACAACAACAACAAGATACGACTACCCCTCAGAATGGCCAAAATCTCAGAACACTGACACCAAATGCTGGCAAGGATATGGAGCCACAGGCTAGAAGGTCAGTTCTCATTCACTGCTGCTGGGAATGCAAAACTGTGCAGGCAGTTTGGAAACCAGTTTAGCAGTTTATAAAAGCTTTATTTATAATTGCCAAAACTCGGAATCAACCAATATTTTCTAAAGTAAATGGATAAACTGTGGTATATCCAGATAATGGAATATTATTCAGAACTAACAAGAAATAAGCTATCTAGCCATGGGAAAATGTGGAGGAAACTTAAATACATATTACTAAGTGCAAGAGGCCAGTCTGAAAGGCTACATACTGTATGATTCTACCTATATGACGTTCCAGAAAAGGCAAAACTATGGAGATAGAATAAATATCAGTAGTTGCCAGGGTTTTGGGGGGTTGGGATGAATAGTCAGACCATAGGGGATTTTTTGGAGAAGTGAAAGTATTCTGTATGATACCAAAATAATGGATAAATCTATTTGTGTACAATAGTGAATCATAAGGTTAACGTATGAACTTTGGATGATAATTATGTGTCGATGTAAGTTCATCAGTTATAACAAATGTACCACTCTGGTGAGGGATGTTGATAATGAGGCAGGCTATGCATGTGTAGGGTGGAGAGTACATGAGAAATCTGTTTCTTTGACTTAAAATTGTCGGGAACCTAAAACTTCTCTTAAAACATTGTCTTAACATAAAAAAATTAATTAAAAAATATAAATTAATTACTAGATCTATAGCTTGTCAGGATACTATTAAGAGAATAAAAAGTGCTTTATAAAATTTAAGGATGCTCGTGATGGTAGATACCTGGGAGACAGGACTCTTGATTGTAGCTCCAAACAAGAGTTTGCTGCCATGCAGCACCACACAGAGGTTTACCCGCAGAACGGGGTAACTGTAAGCTGGAGCTATATGCCAGGTGGGCTTGGATTAGCTAGATTTTGCAAGCTTTCTGTGGATAGTTTAATTTCACAGGCTCAGGGACTCTCCTGAGTTGTCTGGAGCCTGGCCTTAGTGTGATTAGAGCAGGTGCATAGTGTGTCTCACACCAGAGTGTGAGAGTCCAATAAGGAAAGTGGTTGCCAAGTGTACTTAATCAGCTGCTCAAATAGGAAAACTGACCTGCCTTCAGCCATGGCCTTGGGATCAAAAAGAACATTTTTAAAAATATTGAAGTACATTAAAAAATGCAAGCCGAACTTGAAGAATGTGTTCACAAAACATATATCTGATAAAGGATCCTTGTCCAGAACATATAATGGTTTTCAATTCTACAAGATAAAGACCGAAAACTTATTAAAAAGAAAAATCTGCAGAAAATAGACCCTTCCACAAAGAACATATAAGATTAAGGAATAAACATATTAAAGGATGCTTATTAGTCATTACGGAAATACCGAGTAAAACCGGTGAGATGCCACTAAACATCAACCAGATATGGCTAAAGCCAATATGAAATGTTGGTAATAATATAAGTGGAAGTCTCACATTTTGCTACTGAGAATACAAAATGGTTTACAAACTTTGCACAATACCGTAACTGTTTCTAAGATCCAGAAAATTCTTTCCTAAGCATTACTCGAGATAAATGAAACTGTATATTCTCATAAAAGATTCTACAGCATCTAGATATTCACAACAGCTTTATTCATACTATCTAGATGCTGGAAACAAACTTTATGTTCATTAACTCATGTATTAATGAAGAAATGTTATACTCTTACAATAGAAATCTACACAAGAACAAAAGCAATTAACTACTGATTAACTACTGACACACCCAATAGCATGCATGAAACTCAAAAAGAGTATGTTAAGTGAAAGCACCTGGACCTAAGACTATAAATTTTATGATCCATTCATGTAATATTCTGGAAAAAGTAAAATTACCATGTCAGGAAGGAGAGCAACAGCTGCCAGGAGCCAGCGATGGGCCATGGAATAAGGCTGACTACATAAGGGCATGAGGAAACATTGTGCAGTTATGGAAATATTTTATATTATGCTTTTTAAACTCATAGAATTATATACTTAAAACTAAATTTGTCACATGCGAGTTAT
This sequence comes from Pteropus medius, assembly GCF_902729225.1. Lineage (NCBI taxonomy): Eukaryota > Metazoa > Chordata > Mammalia > Chiroptera > Pteropodidae > Pteropus > Pteropus medius. The sequence continues at coordinate 12,513,145 of NW_024354502.1, read as the reverse complement.
ACATTGAAAATGCTGATTAAAAAATAAGCCCACTACAACTTGGTTATTTGAAATACCAGCATCCAATTCCTTTACTAATGAAATTCACAATTTAAGTTCTAGTCATAATTCCTAACTTAACTCAGGTTTTTCATCTTTAGTTAACCCATTTATGACTATTCAGTCAAAATCACTGATTCATGCCTTTTAATTCCCAGTTTCCTTACACTCTTAAGAAAGCAGGTTTACACGTATATATTTCTCACTAGATTTTAGCCTTTTCAAATAAAATAATACATGAAGTACTGTTCTGTAAACTATAAAACATTATAGAAGTGATAGTTATTCTTTAATGTAAGAATTGTCCCTTTAATGTAAGTGTTGTTCATAATTCATCTTTATATGGAATCAGAGCATGCGACGTGATTTTTGTTCAATCTGTGTTGAATGCAGTTGAATAGATGATTAAGAATGATTAAGATCCTTATTTTTATATTTTGATTTTTTTCCAAGTTGCCATATTTAATTTAGGCCCAACATGATACCATTATCCTTGGGAGAAAAGCTGAGTAGTGACTAACAGTGACTATCTTGTTTTTCTATCGGTTTTACTCATCATCGCATTTCCTCCAAGTGAACTATTTATTGAGTTTCAGTAGCACTGAATGCCAAAGGACAATTAAATTGATCCTCAACAAATTACTAAGAAACACTTCTTTGATTTTAGTGTTTCCTCTTAACTATGAAGCCATGGCAGCTCCACGAATAAATAGGTCACTTAACAGACTCCGCTGCTAATAATGTGGAAAGCTCAGGTTACCTGATGCTGCTTACAACATCTCTATTACTACTCTGGATGTATCTAAAAACAGAATGACAGAGACAAGAATAGTTGCTATACTTTTTACCACAAACCACTTTATAAACACACATGCATTAAAATAATAAACTCATGCATGCTTTTAAAATGTTTCACCCTTGCTCAATTGCAACTGACATGAAGATTATTTCTCATAAACGGATTATAAAGTAGATGAGAGAGTTTTATAGATAAAACTAAGTCTCAAAGTATGACATATATCAATGTATGACATATGTATATATATATATATGTTTGCCAGTTTATCTTTTTCTCTCTTTTGTTGCACTTGTCTTTTAAAATCTTCCACAATTCAGTTTTAATTTCAACACAAAACTGTTTAATTTAACTCTATTTTCAAAAATTAAGTATGAGCTACATAAGAGTAGCTCTCTATAAATTTTTCAGCATTTCATCAGCAGCACCTATCATGTTTTTCAATTCATAACAACTGAAACAAATAAATAACTACATTCCAGAAACTGTGTTAAGTGTTTATAAAATATCTACTTTGGTGGAAGATAAATACATTCCCTCATGTATTAGTTTTCTGTAGCTATCGTGACCAAGCACCATAAACTTAGTGGCTTAAAACAACACGAATTGATTACCTTACAGTTTGAAGGTCCGAGTTTGAAGGTCCGAGGCCCTAGCGTAGGTGTTGGCGCGTCACAGTTCTTCCTGGAAACCCTAGAGAAGAATCTATTAAATGTTTTCCAGCTTTTAGAGGCCACCCACATGCCTTGGCTCATAGTTCCCATTCTCCATTTTCAATACCAGCAAAGTCAAATTTCTCTCTGACCCTTTTTCTGAGGTCACATCTCCCTTCGACCCCCAACCCGGAAAGATTTTCTGCTTTTAAAGACCCATGATTAGATTAAGTCCACCTGGATAATCCAGGCTCCTCTCCCCATCTCCAGGTCATTAGCCTTAATCATATCTCCAAAGTCTCCATTTCTATGGAAGGTAACGTATTCACAGGTTCTGAGGATTAACTCATAGACATCATTCAGGAGGCATTAATCTGTCTGCTACACCTGTATCACCAGCTTTTCAGTGATGTTTCTGACTAAACTGAAACCTAGCTTCTTTCTGAAGTCATTGCTTTTCTCACTAGAAGGAATCCTTCTTTCACTTCCTGTGTGCCACGAGGACCAGAAATGGGAACTGTGTCATCCTGGTTCCCTGTTAACTCCCAAGCATTATTTCAGAGTGCTTATTCTTGTGAGTTTCTTGCCATCCAGACATAGTATCTAGCCACTTTGTAATTTTCTCCCTCAATTATTAGGCTTAATAATCCACAATAAACTTTCTTCTTGCCAACTTATCCCCATGGCCTCATTCCCAACCTTGCATGTCAGTCTCAGTTGGACTACCAACATATCGTCCACTTATTTTTCCTTCTTCCTGTTTGTTTTGCCTTTTTACCTTTTTTAAAGTTTCATCTTTACAGGCACTGGTGAGCAGAAAGAATTAGGAAAATATATCTCAATTATTATTCTGTCCCTTTGGATTCACCAACACTCTGGTCAGAATTTTTTTAATTACCAACTGGGACATTTTAAAATACAAGTACGACAAAAGAGAGAAGAAAAATGGCAAAATGTTTCTGCCAGAGTTCAAGGAAAAAACTTCGTGATTAGTTTCCTCCTCCAGGAATCCCATGGTGAGAGCCACCACTACTTCATACAGGATCTAACTTGGTTCTTTGCCCTGAGGCCGTGTTTCTACTTTCTGAATGAAACTTTCATTAAATCTTGCCATAGAAATCTCCAACCACCTCTGAGGAAAACCCACTGACATATATAGGGATGCATAGTTTTGCCTGAATCCATTCTTCCTCTCCCTTTTATATGCCAAAATTAAGTGTGAATATTATTGCCTTAGCTTTCCAAGTAGTGATGCCCTTTGTAATTAAAGTTCTGTCAATTAGAGTCAGGTGAAGTCAAAAGTTCGGGGTAGTAGTGGAGGAGAAGGTGGGGGTAATGGTGGAATGAATTCCGGTACTTCACCATTGAAAATGACCATGAATTCATCTTCGTTGTTATTTTAACTTGTAAGAGCTTAAAACATGATTTTCTCTCAACAGTGAACCTGTTACATAATCCCAGGACAGAAATTCACATGGAGACATGGTCTAATCTAAATCCAGATGGAAGAAGGCAAAATTTCCTAGTTTGGCAAGCTGTGTACCATTTCCTATGAAAAGAATAATTCCCATTTTATTATAAAATATAGCTTGGTTTGTTTTCAGCTACATTAAGTACCTTATCAGAGTAAGTAACAAATGGAATAAATTACCTATTAGGTTTCTCCTTGGTTTTTACAGGAAAGGGTCCTAGTTTGTTCATTCTAGTAAAGACAAGAGAAAATTGTGTTAGACTCAGTTTTTCTTCGGATGTAGAAAGAGTAGGAGAAAGGATAGTCACATTTTCCATCTATACTTTAGAATCTAATTTTTCTGCCTCATAACTGTGTCTGATAACATTGCAAATTCTTGGGAATCTTCAATTGTTTAATGCTTCTTTCACCTGTAACATAACGTCTTTACTAATAAGTTTTCCACTGGCATGTGTTTGCTCAATATCTTTTACATAAAATTATTTTTAAATAGTAAAAAAATAAAATCATGGACAATCTTCTTTTATTTCACTTCCCCATCAGCTATTTTTCTCTATTTTTACCTATATTTAGAGCCAAAGTAATTTACAACATTTTCTAAACTTTTCACTCTGATTGGCTCAATGATTATTATCTTTGATTATTACTTACTCCTTATCACACTGAAATTGGACTTCTGTCCCCATTACGTACCAAAATAATCTTCCTCAGGTCACCTTTGGTCTTCATGGTGTAAAATCAGTAGACATCTCAGCAGCTTCCCTGTAGAAATATTCTTTTTTTAGCATCTCTCCCCTTTCTCCTTACTGAAATTTCTCTTAGTGGTTCTTCCTCTATCCCTTTAAGATCTACTTCTCCTCATCAGTTTTTTTTTTTTAATTGTTACTATTCTTTAATTTCAGGTATTTTCTCTTCTCAGTCCACAGGCCTTGCAGGATGACCCTACTGCAAAGATGTCTAAAATTGCTACTACTATTATGCCAATTCCCAATTCAATATCTCCTATTCAGACCTCTTCTGAACTTCAGGTTTATGTATCTAACTCCCTCTAGCTAATGTTTACGTAGGCTCCTCTTAAGAATCTCATTCATAGCAGATCAAAACCACACCTTTTTATTCCTGCTTCACACTTAAAGCCTACTTTATTTAAAAACAAAAACCAAAAACCAAAAAAACAAAAAAACAGTGTATCCTACATAAAAAATGACCCAAATTATCAGTAGACATGAAGATATTTTGGACAAATATAAAACTTTAAAAGTAGCTAATTGTTTAATTCCTCATTAAAATGCAGTCTCGAAATTATTCTATATATTGTCATTTGGGGATGAACTACAACAATATGTATATTTATAATGTAAATATAATTCACAAAACATGTAATTAATTCTTGGATAAAACTGAACAAAATGAAAAATCACAAATGTAGATATTTCTATTAAGTCACTGAGTGTAACTTAGTTGTGTATCTTATGTGTATACATTACCAAAACACTGCAGTCTGTAGCTTCTTTGGAGAAATGTTTATTTTTCTATATGTGTATTTATTCCACATTATGCATTTTATTGCAACCCATCTGAAAATATGGAGGAGATTAGTGACAATGTCATGGCTTTTGGAAATACACAGCCCTGATGTCAAATCCTATTTTCTTACTTACTAGCCTATAATCACTGGAAATTTACTTAAACTTTCTTGGCCAGTTTCCTCACCCATAAAATGAGGTCACTGGTATTTAACCCGCAAGCTTGATTCAAGGATCATGTCACTTTATTAATCCTGTGTGTATTAAGTAAATGCATGTATCTGACATTCAAAAAATGGAAACTGCTACAAGTATTATTATTAACAATATTGTTTAGCTTTATTTTTCAGGTACATGTTGCTATAAGGAAAGAATAAACAGCTAATGTTTTATTTGTGAGTTTTGTTATTTATAGTTAATTCTATGCAAATATTTTTGCAACCATTTGTTCTTTTCCTTGGTATATTTTGAGTTTGTATAGTGTGTGTAAATGCTCTCAGACTACTCAACACAGTAAAAAAAAAATCAAGTGTAGAACTTGAACTTACAGAAATGAGCCCTAGACCAAACCAGTATATTATTTTGGGGGAACTTAGAGTGACCACCAAGTTATCATCCTGACTGAACTTGACTAAGGACCATGAACTTTTCTCCTAATGACAGTATCTACTCTCTCTTAGGATGCAGCTATACTTTGTGAAAGTTATATCGAATGTGGCATGATCTTCACACAATGATTTCCTAGAACCAATTGTAGCAAATATTTTGTCATTTTTATTCCTCTTATTCTTTAATTGTTTCGTTTTTTATTTTACCCTAAGTAAAAAAAATAAATAAATAAATGGTATTTATCTAAAATAACAATGGAGAAAGCTGTATAATCATCACATTTTGAAAATACCAATTTCAAGTTCTGTTAGAATAAATGTTTACTTTTGCTTACTATAAATATTATTTTAGAGACCTACATTTGAAAATATTTATTAATGTAAACCATGATGTAGAGATGATTTCTCAGAGGGATTTTTTATAAGTAAATTATACCAAATAGAATAATATTTGGTATAAAAATAATTTTAATGATTATTAATTTCATAACTCTTAACAGAAGAATAATTTGGAGTCTTTGATGCTTGCAAAATATAATTATCAGGCATCAATTCGCTTTGAGTAATAAATAAGCTAATTATTTTAATTAATTAGCTTTGTTGACCATCTATTCCGTTTTATTGGAATTTATTTACAGATTATTTTATCTCCATATTATTCTGGCAGGAGATAAAGTTCTGTAAGGTTAGTGATAAACTATTTTAAAATAGTATATACCATTCATTTTATGGAACTTAAAATTGTAAGAACATATATAATTCTCTGGACAATATCATCATAAGTTACATTAATTAGCTTTTCATATTCAGTTTTTTATACTGAAATCTAATTTAAATCATTCTCATCTCACTTTTCTTACTCATCTAAAATGAAGCTAATTAAGTCATGCTAGCATTTGTAAGATTAGAAACTGTTTAACAGTGAAATTTATCATTTATCTCTCTGCAACTGGTTGTCAGGATAATTTTGTTAGTACTTACAACTATAGCACAGCGACATTTTTTCATAAAATGTAAGAATTTACACTAAAAAATAATTTTATTGCAATGAGGTAGGAATTGTATTCAAAACATGTTCAGTAAAAATAAACTACTTATTTTAAAGTATAAAATTCTAAAAAAAAGATGATTATTTTGAATGCAAAAAATAGTTACAAAAATAATCACAAAACATTCTTTCACTAATGTATCAACAAATATTTTAAACTCTATTTGTCAGGCTTTATGCTAGACTGATATCCTGAGAGTATGAAAGCCAAACCCTGTTCCCTCAAAGAGCTAATAACTCCTTTTATTAATAAAAATAGATATTTCAATGCGAGATTATTGATTAGACTTCATATAAGTCTAATATTTTTTCCATTTTGATGTTCATGGTAACCTTTATATTTATATAATTGTTACCCCAAATTGTAATGTGAATTATCCCTATATTTAGTTTATTAATATTATCTACCAGCTCAATTGTTCAGAACAAATCCAAATTAAGACTGTTAAATAATAAGTGATGACTGATTTTAATCATACATTGTAATCCAACAAATCATCCCAATCTAGCTGAATATTTTTGTACCTACATATAACTATCTGCACTGGAGATTAAGCACCCCTGCCAAAAAAAAAAATTCTGTCAGCGTTGCAGCCTCAAAAGCTGACCCATCATAGTTCATGGTTGCAAGACTTGTACCTAACTCCTCCACTTCTTTTGATATTTTAGTTTGAACAGAAAGAAGGAACATATCATCAAACTGAGACATACTACAATTTTGAAGACTATCCCCTCACCTTAAAGGAGCATGCACATATGTTTGTTTACAAGTCTCGAAAGCCCTTTTTCTTGTATATTTCCCTGTTGGGGGAAAAGGCCTCAAAAGTCTCAAACAGCATGCCTTATATGATTCTTCATTAATTAATATGCAGTGTTTTATTTGAGCTCTTACGTCAAATATCCTGATTATATTTTTCTATGTCAAAGTGCTTTTTTATAATTCTATGCTATCCCCACTTGATAATTCACCTTATTCAAGCCCAAGTCTCTCGCCTTCTGATAATTTCTTATTCTAGTTGCTGTTTCTGATTTACATACAGATACCCCACCCTGTCTATCATGATTTTAGTTTATCATTCCTAGTGCAGAGCAGAAAACTAGAATTGTTTCAACAGGCTCCTCACTGATTTGCAATGCTCTTGAGTGATAATCATATTGTGTCTGCTTAATCTTCAACTAACAGGAATCCAACCACTCTATGCAGGCCAGCCAATGTCATCATAAGGCAGTTCTAAGATAAGGATCATCTTTCTTATACATAGCCAAAGCCTACTTTCTTATACTAATCATTCATTCGTTCAGTTAATACAGAGTGAGTATGTTATGCACTAGACTCTGAATAAAAAGAAAACAAGATACAATAGTTGCCTTGAATGCAATTTGTTGTCTAATGGGAAAAAACAACAATAGAATAATGATCTTGTTCCAATGAGGTAGCTGTCTAACTATATCTTCCTTTCTCTGTGAAAGAGTCTTCCCAACTAATCCTTCCAATCTCTCATTAAACATCACTACATGATCTTTGAACCAAAGAGGGGTCCATTGTTGTATGCGGTGAGAAAATCATACTCTCTTACATTGGAGCTATATCTCCATTTTTATAATTATGACTATATAACTCATCTCTCTCCTGTTACACTCTAAGCCTCATGAGAGTAGGAACTGGACTGCATGCTTTTTTGCTCTTATTGTTTCTAATATAATGCCTAGTATACAATAGATTATAACTACTAAATGACTGAATAAGTGAATGAATGAATCAACAATTTTAGTATTGGCCTTAGTTTTTCACCACCCTATAGCTATATTAGTTATCTATTGCTGCATAACAAATTACCACACAATTAAAGTCTTAAAACACCATATGGTTATTTCACAGTTTCTGTGGATCAGGCCTCCAGGCATGGCTTAATTAGATACAATCACCTTGGAACTTGGCCCCAATAAGGTGTCAACTGGATCTCAGATTTCATTGAGGCTTGATGTCCTCTTACAAGGTCACTGTTTTTGTTTGTTTGTTTGTTTGTTTTGTTTTGTTTTGTTTTGACAGAATCTAGTTCCTCATAGTTTGTAGCTTCTAGAGGCTACTGCCATTCTCTACCATATGACCCTCCCTGCTGCATGGCATTTGACTTATTCAAATCTAACAGGAAATTGTCTCTGACACTTTTTTTCTCTCTGACATCCAAATTCTTTTTTAAAGTGTTGTCAAAAGTTTAGCTAAGTCAGTCCATGGTATTGCTACTTCGACATCCATTTTGTTTGGCTAAGTAGCCTGCAGTGACTTCAGACTGACACTAGCCCCTCATGCAAACACTTGTCATAGAGAGCAGCCCTTATGGTCACTAGAAAATCTAAATTTCTAACATGACATCACCAACGGCCCTTGTGATCAACAGTCATCCATGCCTTCCATTGTTTTCCCCTTATGCACCCCTTAGATAAGATCCCTGCATGGTTTATCAAAATCCAACTCCCTTGGTTTGAATTAACCAATCTGGCCTTAGACTGGAAACTCCAAAACACTTCATCCACGGACTCTAACAAGGGCATGGGTACCCCAGCTCCTATTTTCCTGTCTGTCTATACTCTGACTGACTTCCCTATGTGGCCCCTCAAAGCATGCCTGGTCCTTCCACCAGGACTGTGAGTAATAAACTTCTCTGTTTCAGTTCCTCTTGTGATATGTTTTTGAACCAAGGCTTAACAACTGGCAACCTGTGCTCCACTGAATAAATGTTAATTTGACAAATTCATAACAAAGGTTCACCTCATTAAATCGGGCCCATCTAATCACCTTTTTGATTAACTTAAAGTCAACTGATTAAAAGCTTTAATTATATTTATAAAAATCCTTTCACCTTCGTAGTCAATCCCATACCACAATATGGAAAGTGTACTTCTAAGTATAGAGCCAAATTTTATATTATCTCTAGAAGTTATGCCATACATAAGGTTAGAGTAAACTAAATCCTTGAGTCCCTATTCTAGAAACTCCCTCAAGCGAAGTTTTTGACACTTGTATTTGGAAACTACATGCAAACTTTATTTACTAATAAATCTCTTATGTGTTTTTTTATTTCACTTTTTAAATAAAAATTGAGATAATTGACATAACATATAAATTTCAGGTGTACAACATAATGATAACAAATAGAAAAAAATTATATGTTTTTTACATACATTCATATATATATCTCATCTTCATTATCCACTCATCTATCAACATGTAGGGATATGCACAAAAAAAAGGACTAGAGATATAATGCACAAGATTATTCTAGCTAACGCTGCTAGGTGATATATAAGAAAGCTGTTGAGAGTACATCCTAAGTGTTCTCATCACAAGGAGAAAATGTTTTTTCTTTTCTTTTTATTGTATCTATATGAGATGATGGGTGTTAACTAAATCTATTGTGGTAATCCTTTCACCATTTATGTAAATCAAACCATCATGTGGTATACCCTAAACTTACTGACACATGTCAATTATTTCTCAATAAAACTAAAAAAAAAAAATATTTACTTAAATTCTCAAGTCAATGTAATCAAATATATTGTATATTTGAAAGTTAAGAGAATAAATCTTAAAAGTTCTAATCAGATTATTATACATAAAAATTGTTTCTTGAGGCTACTGTTAAAGTTATGTACGGTGACCATAGGGTGTAAAAATGACAAAATAGTGTTTTCCAATCTGGTTGCAAAGTAGAAGTAGAGAATGATGATAGAGTACTCTTTTGTCTCAATATTATCAAAGTTAACTAACATAATTGTGTTACCTTGAGTTATATAAAATGGAATAGAAATGCAAAAAGTACTTTTGTAGCCATATACAAAAGCAATTTAAAATTAAAATATGTGCACCAGCAAGTTTGATAAGATTTTGAAAAAAGTTCCTTAATAATCCCTCTTTTTGAGAGTATATTCAGATATAAGGAAGGACTGAAGTTTATTTAAAATGTCAAGAATTTTATAATTTATTGAAGAGACAGATGTAAAAAATTAGTACCTATTTTGTTTTAATTTTTTGTTTTGTTATAAATCCAAAAATTTATTTTTAATAATCTTGCAATGGAATCTGATAAAATCCTCAGATGATGATTTTTAAATAAATCAATTTGTTAAAGAAAAAATAAAACTTGCTTATATTATTATAATTTGAATAAACAACTGAAAACATTAACAGATGACTAAAGTTATTAATTTTTCTAAAATATTTTGGTGTATAAATATGTATACACACACACACACACACACACACACACACACACACACACACACTTATATAACCTCGTATAAGAGTGATATTTGGAAAGGGAACAATAGAAAGATGCCAGGTTCATTCATGGAAAGTAGAAGAGTAAACATATTAAAGAGGAAATAATGAATTCTTGATATAGAGAGAAGTGGATTTGTAAAGTAAATGATAGATTTATAAAGTATTGACATATCACTGAGGGAGGAATTTGGCTCAATGTTAACATAGATTTTCACTCAACATAAGGAACTTTCTACCTGACTAAAAATACTTGGATCATTCTATCAGTTGACAATTTCCATCAATATGCATATAATAATTAAACATTCTGCAGTTGCTACAAGGTTAAACTAAGATGACACCTTCTAGTTATAAGGGTTTTATTTTTTTAGTTCTAATATTATATGCATATAATACACAGATTTTTTCACTGTAGGAAAATAGAGAAAAATTATATTATAAATAATAGATATTTCAAAGATTTTATTATATTGAAATTTAAATCATATTCTCTAATTTTTCAGGAGAGTAAAAGTTGGTCAAGTCCTGCTCATTTTTATTCAGTTAAAGAAATAACTAAGGACTTACTATCTCTAGCTCAAAGCCAAATTTTATTTTTATTATTTCAAGGAAAGTACAGGGATTCTTATACTATATTATGGATTTTCTCTTAAGTTTTAACAATAGTGAAGGGCACGTATTTGATTAAAAAGTAATGACCAGCTGCCAGAACATTCTGTTGACAATATATAAAAAAAGACTCAATTTATCTAGGAAAAAAATATTGCCTGGAGTCTTTTCCAAATGAATATAACACATAAATGTAGCAAAACTCCTGGTAAATAACACTAAACAAAGGAAGCTTACATTCGCTCTTACTTCCAAATTGAATTGGGATATAAAGTCCACACCAAGCAAATTAAATGTATAACAAATATTCTGCACAAAAGACAGTGAAGATATATGTTCCTCATAATAGAGACCCCCAAAGTCCACATGCACCATCTACAAAGAATAAAGAAAGGAACTCATTTTTAAAGATAGAGAAAAAAAATGATATGGAATAACAAAGTATTACCATGAATATTGTGATATTTTAAAAAGTCATGATACTAAAATATTTCTGAGACTCCAGGGGCCACAATTCAAGATCCCAAATATCACTCCCATCCCCAACTGTCAAGGACCATGTTCTTCTTAATATTTATTTTTAAAAGATGAATGACATTCTTTTTTTTCTCCCTGTAATTTTCCCCCTGTAATCCCACATCTCTCTCTTTTTATCTGCTTTAACCAGTTCTATTAAAAACCCCTTCTCACTTTACCATGTGATTGAAAGAAACTATAAGATTCAGTCTTTTCAATATGATGTTATTACCATTTTATGGGCACCAGTAAGGACATATTTTGCTTTACTATCTGTATCAGTCAGAGTCCTGGCAGGAAACATTCATTTATTCATTATAAAATTATTTATTGAGAAGCTACTAGATATGGGAGATATAGCAGTGTTCTTGATTTACTATTTTTGGGGAAGGAAATATGCTATTAATTACACATTCAGTAATTAATGAAAATTGTATTAAGTGCTATAAAACTCAGGTACCAGGAACTAAGGGGGCACATAATACAAGTATCATATTTAAGGAAGTCAAGAAAGGTGTCCCATGAACATACAACTTTTAAGCTATCTTTGAAGGTAGTGTAAGACTGAACTTCACTAAGTTTCTTGTTGGAGAACGTCTAAATAACCTAAAGACAGGTGATTTTATATGAATATATCCCGAAGTGAGAAAAGATGAACCTGCCAATTCATAAAAAGAAATCTAGAGGCAAAAGTGCAATAAGAATCAACATAAAATATTGTAGTTCTGTCTTATTTACTCCCTGAAAACAATTTTTAAAAAGCACAATAAATCCTTTCCCAAAGTTCAGTGATTATTTGGAGGTTCACCACATGTAAAGTTTCATGATTATATCCTTCTTATTCTGAGCTTAAATGCACTATTTAAACAAAATTGAGAACTTTTGTCTTAATTCTAAAACAAAATGTTTTAGTCCCCCTGTATTATTATTTTACTCAGTATTTCCTATTTTTTTCTTTTTCTACCATGGTGGTATAACTATGACCATTTTGTCAGCAGGTTGAGATCACTTTCATAATTATTTAAAATCAGGATAGGAGATAGAATACTCAACTGATTAACAGACTCTATTGCAATTTTAGGACCCAGCTTGTGTTTTTCACAAAAACAGTGCAGATCTGAATGTGTTAGAGAAATGCCAGCCTCCATTATTTAGTAACGTTTTATTATTCTATTTAATATTAAAAGAATTTAAATATTAAAGTCTCCACAAAGAAGATATAACATCATGTTTTTTTTATCATGACCAATTGACAAATGCTAGTCAGATTTTTAGAATGTCAAGAATGTACTGATAGCTTTTTGTATCTTTGTTTTACATTTATTTTATTAAATGTAGTTGTCTCCTTTAAACTACTCGATATTTTTATACGAACTGCAGATTTTCTTTCTCTATGGATAAGAGCCAGAGAGCATCAACTTGGTACATTATAGAATAAGAATTTGAGATTTCTTAAATCATGAATTGTCAGTGAGAAAATGATATCAAGTAGGGGAGGATTTCTTTTTCCATTAGGCCAATGGTAGATGGATTAGCAATCTAAAACCTTATTGATTAAAGTAGAGGGTCAGTGGAAGGGGCATAATTTTTTTAAAGAGAAAAGGAAAAAAGTCACAATAAAGTCCTGTACAATCAATATGCAAAGAAAATAAACAAGACTATAGACCAGAAAATATTATTGTCTTTGTTGGGATCGCTATCCTTAGGTTTTAGGAGACAGTTTGCCATTGTCACTTTTACAAACAATATAGAATTTCAATATTAGTATTTTCTGTGTGCCCTCTCTAAACAAATCTACTAAAGAAGTGCAGTTGACATAATACTAAATTCTCAAAGTCACTAGTGGACAAATGGACATTTTTTTATTTGTATATAATTGAAAATGAGTACTTCTGAGCTCTCATTCTTCTGGCCAAGCAGAATAATAATTTTAAAAATCACAATAAATAAGTCTTTTCTAGACATGTCTATCTACTCCCTTTTTAGATTCGTGCCCAATCTTATGCATTGTTGAGAAATGGCAGAAGGGATGGTGGCATTCTAACATGGTCCCCAGTCAAACCTTCACTTGCAAAATGGCCCTGAAGCTGCCATTATACTTGTGCCTATCACCCCTTCAAGTGCTCTGGGTTTCTTCTATTTCCTTGTCATTTATTTGATGCCAAAACCTTTGAGAAACCATGTATAGTTGTTTCTCTCTGAAAAATAGTCTACCAGCACCCTGTGCCTTCTGAACTAGTGGACTTCTTTCTCCTGCCTCCTCCTCACAGCCTGGGGTATTCCCTTACTGTTTTTAATATAAACCTGAGGGAAGCAATAGCAGTGTTTTAAATCTTGCTATAATCTACCCCTGAAATAAACTTAAAACTAAATGTAGTTGAAAAACCCAGTACATCTTAAATTGGGGAAAATAAAGAAAGAGTAAAATTTTTAATTCTAGACACTAACTTATCCTAACTTATCATTTTTTACACTAATTTTGAACATATCTTGAGGTTATAAAATTATTAATTTGTGGTTTTGATGTCAAGAGAATTACAGTCCAGTAGAAGTTATATATGTGAAAAAATAAAGATAGTAAAGAATGACTGCAATAAAATTATACATGGGATTGATCTACAATGGGGGTTCTAGGAAAGGAGTTGTTACCTTTGGCTATAGCACTTCATATTAGTAAATGAAATATGAAGATGCAAAGAAATCATAAGTTCTATATACATAATACAACATTATTGGGAGGTTTTAGAAGGCCTAATATATTTCAGATCATAAGAATAAGAGGAACTGAATTAAATGGGGTTTGGTTTCATTTATAAATATACAAATAATAAATATCTAAGAAAATAAGAAGAAATTATGTACAGAATTAATGTAATTAATATGCCATTCTTCTCTTCATGGTATTGCAAATATGAAAAGATGTCTTTAACCTCATAAAACTCCTCTACTGACATCTTTTCAAAACTTTATGCCCACTGCTACTAAAAGAATATGTTGCTTTGTAAGTTTTTTTTTTGAATGTCTTATTTACAATGGTTCACTTTGCTGCATGATTTACAAATTTTACAGACTAACACCAAGTTTTGGTTTAAAAAATATCTCTCAAAAGTTCTAGCAGAATGCTTGGCACATTAATTGCTTGATTAATAACAAATGTTATAATAATCAATGTTATAAAAGAATTTTTATTATACCAGGAACATTTATTTCAAATCCCTATGTAGTTAGAAATTAATCTCAGAAAGAGACATTTTTCTCCAAGGGTAGGAAGAGAATATCTAGGTAAGAGATTTATAACTCAAACAAGAAACAGTAAAAGAGCCTTATTTCCTTCCATTTTTCCTCCCTCCCTCTCTCCCTTCCTTCCTTATTTCCTTCCTTCCTTCCTTTTCTTCCTCTTTTAATTTTATTCCTTATTCATACATCTATTCAGTGCTCATTTAGCAGAGAATTCGATATTATTTGTGTTGTCCTACCCAGAGTCAGATTGTGATTGCCTTTTTCCTATACATCTTAAAAATTATAAAGATTAGGCAACTTTGTGAAAGAAAAAATTAAATTTGCTAAAGTTTCTTTTCTAATTCATTTTAAAGAGAAAATATAGTGATTAGAACTACAAGAATGTTTTTCATATTTTTAAACATTTTGAAGATAGAAACTGAAAAAGAAGTACTAAATCTCTCATGAGATAATACATTCTCACATGTTTCTAGCCTTATTTCTTCATCAAAGAAAGTTCAAATGAGGAAAAGTAACTCAACCTCCCAAAGCTTTGTGATTCACCTATCACTAATTCAACAGAGCATTATTCATTCTGTTTTATAGGCTACACCAAGGAGAAGTTTTACTGCATTGCATGTCTTTTAATCAGTGTGAGGTGAGGCCCTTCCAAGAGGTTAGAAGTGAGTGCAGAGAAACAGAATATATACTTTTTAGATTCATGATTCCTCAGAATCGTGAGTGAGTTTTAACTACTCATTACAATAGATTATCCCAAATTTAGTTTTCTATGGTTTTCATTGGGTGATGTACCTCTTTGCAAATTCTAGACATATATTTTATTATTACCCTTATAAGCAAGTTGTATTTCATGTGTGTGGCTTATTAAAGTTGTAACATTTTAAGATAAGGTTTCGTTTTTCAAAATATTCTTAGTGCTTAATTTAGTTTGAGAAAAGTATTTCATTCTTTGGAAAAACATTTAAAGAATGAAGAAACTTTCTTAGAAAAAGAGTCCAAGCCATTGTGAGAATTACTACAGTCTTTGAAGTAAGGGGTGGGAGCAAAGTATAGATTTATAGAAGAAACTTCTTGCCGAATTCTGGCTTATGCCACTTGCACTATATTCATTTAGAATCTAAGTAAATGGAATGCGATGATGAGTGCAACCCAAACATAAACTTTTACAATATTTTTTCATACCTATTTATTTTAACTAATTTATTAGTAGTTCGCTATTAGGTTATCTAAGTATTTCCATTGACTTTACTAGTTTATATAGTTTCTCTATAGTGCCATTGAGTCAAAAATCCTTTCAGCATAATTTCTTGACCAACACTTAGTCACTTATTCTGCCTTAGCTCTTTATTCTCTTCCTTTGGTTCTCAAGAACAAATTTGTTTTAAATCTCTTAACCTTTGCCTCTTCTTTTAACTGCTCCTTTACTTCTTTTCATCTATGATTATAGCTATCATTTCATTCTATTTTTTCACTTCCAACTGCAGAGTAAAGCCCAAAGTCTCTAAAGTCATACTAATTGAAGTTCAGATATGTAAGTGAACAAAATCATTGACCTTGATAAATTTTAGCTTTCTCATCTGGAAAAGGTGGATATCCATATCTACCTCGAACGCTGTTGGGAGGCTGAAAAGAAAAATAATTTTTTCTTAATGGAGTATTCCATAAGTATTTTTACTTTGGTGTAGATGTATGTGACACATTATTTACAACGAGGAAATTAAGTTTCAGATGGATTGATAACAGTTGCATGGCTAGAGTGAAGTCTAGACGTTTTACATCCAGTTTAATTTCCTTTCTATTATATCACAATGATGATATATCACAAGTGATAACATTTTTTTCAAAATCGATTTGTAATGTAGAACTATGTGAATGTACAAAAAAAAAAAAAAAAAAACCCTAAAAAACAAACAACAAAACTCACATTTGCCCTAAACTCAGGCTCAGAGGCTGTATACAAAACACGTTGATGTATATCTTTGGAGAATCCTTTTATACTTTTTAAAAAGTAAAACTCTATGAAATGAAATGAAATAGCCTGCCTCAATATTTTCATCATATATATGTTAAACATTTGTCTTTCCATGACATATATCTAATAAGGTATTGCATGGAATCTATAATATGGATAAAACACTGTCAAAGTCCCATAGTACTTTCAAAATTTCTTTAAAGGGGTGCTATGGTAAACATCTTTGTAATTATCAATCACAAATTCCTTAAGTTCCAGAAAAGAGTTCATGGGTAAATATATATAGGGCACAACTGGTTCTAAGGATTATTCTTTAAATTACACTTGAGAAAGATTGCATTATAAAAATATTTTAAGAATATTTTTGAATCAAATATTTGAACTTCAAAATATCATTAATAGATAAATTCTGGATTTTTTCTTCTCTGAAAAGCAATATACTGTAGAATAAAAATGGCATTTTATTTCACTTTTTTTTTTTTTGACATAGTCAAATGTCATTCTCCCTTACCTCACTCCCTTGCTCAGTAAATTATCTTGAGAAATATAGATTTAGGTAACTTTTCTTCTAATTTAAGTGCAAAGAGATGACTTTTGACCTTTTTTATTTCATAGCTTTTAAACTATAAGTACTTTTAGTGTTTTGCTAGTGAGATGAGTTGCCTGTGTTTTTTTCATAAAGACACATTGTATCATAATTTTAATCATTCCCGAGCATAATTTCTTTTCTCTCATTTTTGTCAATTTATTAAAAAAAAAATAATAAGGTAACAGAATTAATGTCCGATAGGGAAAACAATTTTTAATCGTCAGTAGCAAAACATTTTTTACATATTTCATAACCAACAAATTCTGTTTTATAAGCAGCCTGTGTATAGAGTATTTAATATTTAAGAAAGTGTTCAGCTTTCTTGGATATTTATCTTACTATAAATGTGTCCACAACTAATCTCAGCATTTTCCCTCAAACTCTTTCATCATCAGTGTTCATCCTCTTGGTATCTCCATTTATCCAATTGCTGAGGCAAAAAAGATGTTGTAACATCCTTAAATTATATTTCTTTTGCAACCCTGATCCAATCTATCAGCAAAGTCTGTAAGAATTGATTTTGAAATACATACTGAATTTGACTGTTACCCAGTCCAAACACCACCATCTCCTACGTGGACCACAGCCATCAACTACTGTCCTGTCTCCCTGTGGTGTCTGGTCCCTTGTAGTGACCAGTCCTTCACCCAAGTGATATTTTTAGAATGTAAAGGAAGTCACGTCACTACCCTAATCAAACCTTGAATGACTTCTCATCCAACTGAGAATAAAATTCAGAATCCTTCTATGGCAACAAGTTTTCATATAATCCTTGGTTTCACTTTTAAGATGTGGAAAATAATAGTATTTATAGTGTAAGTCTGCTGTGAGGATTGGCTGAGATAGATCACATAAAGAACTCAGTGCATGGCAAGTTCTTCACAATTATTAGATAACACTTTTACCTGTTCTTTATAGAACATACATAAAAGGTGGCAATTTTCTTATCAAGAAAAAATAGATGCCCTTCACTTAAATCTATATATTAAAGCTATGATTTAAAATGGAAATTTAACTTTTTAAAGGGTTTTGTTTGTTTTTTTTTTAACCAAAAAGCAATAAAACATAGAGATTAAAAAATTGTGAACTTCAGACTCAAGAGACCAAGGTTCAAATTCTGGCTCTGACTCTTACCAGCTAAGTAGCCTTGGGCAGTTTACTTAATCTTCTTGGAACTTTCAATACTTTTACTTCAGCCTCATTTCCAAAATTCAATAATACTACCTGAATTTATTTTAAATATTAAATACAATTATATATGAAACTATTTAGCTATACTTTTTTTTTTACAATATGTAGAATCTTTATAAATGACATTTAGATATAAGCTTCCACTATACATAGGGTATACGTGTGGCTTTTTCCAATGCCAGAAGTATAGTAATTTCAGGATTACTCTGAATTCTTAACACATTAATAAATCTCTACTTATATCACCTCAAATAAAAGCATACTTTCTCTAAATTTTTATCATATTATCTTCTTCATAACTTAATGGAAGTATTCAGAATGCAGAATAACACTTCAGACCATCTATACAGCCCTAGGAACAAAACTCTGCACCCCAAAATACCTCATGTGAATCTTTGACAGTATTTGTAGTGACTTTTATTTAGGTCATAATTTTCATATTGTTCTGTATTGTATATTGTCTGTCATATAATGAGAATGTCATTTGAAAATGAGATTACTGAATAATAAATAGTAGGTGAGAAAATATAAAATGTTTATGGCTGTATTCATGTAACAATATGGGACAGAAGAAAAATACTGAGATAACGTTATGTCCTACCTAACATGAGTCAGAAGCATTTGAAAATATAAAATCACATTAATGTAATGAAAAATGTATATTATTTACATAAATTGAACAAGTAGGTGACCAATTACCTTTTCAATATAGAAAGAAAATACTCTCTATTATGCAGGGCATAAAAAATTTATTTTTGTTTTACTTCTATATTCTGACTTCCATAAAATATATAAGTTAATATTGAGAATAGGTTATCTAAACTAAAGAATATTTATGACAGCAGTTTTTAAAAACAATATCATCATGAACTTAATGCTAAATAATAGTTCTTAAAATTAAAAACCTACATTTTTATATGACTTCAAACTAAGCATTTGTATATATAACCACATTTTAATCTCTTGACAATCCTGTGATGCTAATAATTATTTTCCTGTTCAGAACAATATTATATATTTTATAGTGACCTATTGATATAAAATCCTTTTATTTTTTTTAATATTCATAACAACCCTCATGTGACAAAAGCACAACTTGGAAATCAAAATATCCTAAGGAACTTGACTAAGGATTAACAATTTAATAAACAGAGATAGAGTGAGACCAAGATCTTCTGACATCAACCATAAGATCCATTTCATTATATTCAGCTTCCTCCACAGTTCCAAAGATTATTTGATATAAAACAATGTTAATATCAAACTTGTTCTTGCTCAGATTTTGGCTACAGTCTTAAAGGCCAACAAGAATAAAATAAGTGCCGTGTACTTTATATTTCAAAGATAGGTGTCAGATCATCTATGGAAGACTTGCTAAGGGGTTCTAAAAATCAAGATTGTGAGCTTTAATTCAGTACCCACTCTTCTTAAGGAAGTTAAAGAGTTTAGCAGAAAAAATTATTTGAAAAATGTTTTAGGAATGCTGAGGTTATCAGACTTTGAAATCCTAAATTTCAAAGTCTGATAACTACATTAGTCACTAAAATGTATCTATTTCTATGAATTAAAGAGTCATTTCCTTAACTAAGAGTAATTACGAAAGTTCTGAGATTTGCCTGAGATTTCATCCTAGATCAGAAAATAAAATAAGCACAAAACAAATATGAAGAGACAGTGTTTTTCTAGAACCAGGCGACATCCCAATATCCAAGGCAGATTTTGAATCCCAGATAGATTTGTCTCAACTACATAAAATACCTCTGCATTCCATTTTCATATTATGCAGCACTTACTCAGACAACGAACACTAATATTTAATATCAAATTAAAAGATAAAAGTAGAACACTGGCATATTTGCATCAATTAATTATTCTCTTCTAAGAAATATAAATAACTTTTAATTTGTACATTATTTATTTCAATTTACTGTTGAACTTAATTGTTGGTAAAAGGTTAATGGCAAAATGAGCTCCATCTGTAGGTATACCTTCATGTGTGATTCAACACCAAGAAAAAAGTTGAGGGCACAGTAATAGTTTTGGAGCAATTTGACATTGAAATAAGCCAATGATGAACAGGAAAGAATGCTTTAGGAAAGAGTATTATAAAATACTTTTCAAGTCTTTCTGAGCATTCATGTGAAAAGAAGCTCACTTATGGGAACATTATTTCTGTGATGTATGTTTTCTTAACGTAGGGTGAAGAGTAGAAGAGAGGATGGGAGTAAAATAGCTATGTAAATTTCTCCTCTAGGTGGGGAATCTCAAAATTCCTTGAAAAGAAGTGTTTGTTTGTTTATTTATTTATTCATTTATTTATTTATTTATAGATATAATTGACATAATATTGGGTAAGTTTAATGTGTACAATGTGTTGATTTGATACACTTAAACATTACAGTATGATTGCCGTCATAACATTAGTTAACCTCTATCACATAATTATCATTTCTCTTTAGTGGTGAGAACATTTAAGATCTAGTCTCCTAGCAACATTGAAGTAAATAATACAGTATTGTTGACAATAATTACTATGCTGTGCATTAGATCTTCAGAACTTATTCATCTTCTAGTTGCAAGTTTGTACCCTTTGACCCACATTTCCCCAATTCTCCCACCCCAAAACCCTGGTAACCACCATTCTGCTCTCTTTCTACAAGTTTGGCTTTTTCTGATTTCACATCTAGGTGATTTCACTTAGCTGTGGAATCTGAAAAACAAAATAAACAAACAAAATAGAAAAAACTCATAGATACAGAGAACAAACTGATGGTCTCTAGATGGGAGGGAGGTTGAGGGGTGGGATGTAAAAGGTGAAAGGGATTACATAGAAATTGCATATTGCAAAAATAGACAAGGAGATGTAAAGTACAGTATAGGGAATATAGTCAATAATATTGTAATAATTATGTATGGTGACAGATGGGTACTAGACTTATCAGAGAGAGCACTTCGTAAGTTATATAAATGTCTAATCACTATGTTGTACACCTGAAATTAATATAATATTGTATGTCAATTACAATTAAAAATAAATTAAAAATAAATACATAAATAAAGTATTCTATGCAAAAACAAGAGGCTTAATTAAAATTGTAAGACATACAACTTTTTAAAAATTTGTTGACAAATAGTCTGTTTAAAGTGACAGAGTATGATCTGGTCTACTTATATTTGGAAAGTTTGCTGAGCACAGCCTTATATCTACTTAATGTATTGACTATTCATGTAATCAATAACATTTGAGTTAGAGGACACTAAAAAATATATATATAAGAATGAAGTACATTTGTTACAACCTCTCAGTGAATCTGCCATATTTTTAAAAAGGCGTGTTGTATACATATCTTAATACCATAATCATTTCTTGCAATCTTTACTGAGAGAAAATAACAGCAAAACATTTCAAATATTTCCATAAAATTGTTGCAAAATCTGAGGATATTTTGGGGAGCACAATAGGAAAATCTAAATCAAGCATACAGTTTGTGTGAAAGTTAAAACCAGCATGTCAGGTATTTTCTTCATATAAGTAAAGATCTATATTTTGAGAATAATTAAATTGCAGACATAATTCTTCTCAATTCACCAACCTAAATGAAAAGATAAAATCAGAAACTTATGCATGAAAAAATAATTCATCAAGCTCTTTTTAGTCTATAGGAATACTCCAAATAGAATAAAGTCATAGCTAATTCACCAATGATATTGACATGTTTACAGGGAATGACTTAGCTTGTGAAAACCCAAAAGAAAAATATATGAGAGGGATAGGTGGGTGGGGGGCAGATAGGAGAAGGTAAAGAGTGTCAAATATATGGTGATAGAAGGAGATTTGACTTTGGGTGAGAAATACACGATGAAATATACAGGTGATGTATTATAGAATTGTACACTTGAAACTTATGTAATCTTATTAACCAATGTCACCCTAATACAATTCAAACAAAATGAGAATTGCATTTATATATAGGATTAAAGCTAATATTTAAGGCATGTTACAGACACAGTTGTTTTTGACCTGTATTTGCACGGTATTATAGGTTTAAAATCTAACAACCATTTCCCCATATCTTTCCTTTCCAGGAAAAATGCAATTTTGAGTGTTTGGTAATGTGCCCAGAGATCAGCTAAATAAAGACTAACTCAATCATGGAAGTTTCTTTCTTCTTCAAGTAATTGATCTACATGTGGCCAGTTATCTCAATTCTCAGCAATATAATATGAATGAGAGCCTTTTGGGAGCTTTACTTGTCAACTTCACTGTACTAAGGGATGCCCAGATAACTGGTAGGACATCTTTTCAATATTGGTGAGGATATTGCTGGAAAAGATTAGCAGGAGATTCAGTAAAGAAGGTCACCCTTACTCATATGAGTCAGCATCATCCAAACCATGAAGGGCCTAAAGAGAACAAAAGGCAAAGAAGAGTGAATTTTGTCTCTCTGCTTGAGTTGAGGCATCCATCTTCTCCTGCCCCCAGACATCAGTGCTCATACAGGGACTTATACCATTGGCCACCCTCTACCCCCAAAACACACACACACACACACACATCAATTCTCAGGCCTTTGGCCTGGGACTGAATTATATTACTGGCTTTTATGGTTCTCCAGCTTGATCATGGGAATTCTCAGCCTCAATCATGGTCTGAGGCAATTCCTATAATAAATCAATCTCAATCTCTCTCTCTTTTCTATAGATATTAGTTCTGCTTCTTTGGAGAATGCTGATTAATGCCAAGCTCAGTGGTCACCTTGTAGAGGTGACATTGCCAAAGATCTCCATATATTGAAGCAGAAGAAAGGAAGAGTCTAGGTCTTTAATAATATTTAACTACACCTCCAATAATGGCACTTGCTAGATTAAATAAATTAATATCTATATTGGTAAGGCCATGTTCATAGGTAATTCTGATAATCTCAACTGAATAAATTATTCTTGATTCATCTTTAAGAGAGTTAATATTCACTTCAGACTGCATATCTGCAAACGTAACTTAGGAAAGATGGTTGATTCCATTGATGGCTTCAATTCTTAAATTTTTTAATTCAATTCTGTTCCTTGTTTGAAGAATTCTTAAATTCGTTTCCACTCTCTGCCCTGTATCATGTCTTTTGCCATATGACTAGCAGTTTCTTCTAACTAAAAAGGCAGTTGATTATGGACTCAGCCACATCACTTTGCTTCGATCAGTAGAACGAGGCAGAAGTGACTGTGTGCCACTTCAGAGCCTAGGTCCTTAAGGGCCTTTGCATGTTTCTGCTTGTTTACTTGGCCTTTGCCATTGCAGTGAAAGGACTATGTCTACACTGGTTCACTGATCACAGAAGAAAAATAAAAGACAGCAGAAACAGTAAACAGATCAATGAGTGAGTCCAGTTCAGATCAACAAAATCCTATCTACATCAGCAAATTGCTACAGACACATGAGAAATACATGTTTATTATTGTATGCCATTGACTTTTGGGATTGACACAGCAAAATCTAACTGATACAACAGCTTTCTAGTATTTAATTACCTTGGTATATCAGCAGTAACTCAATATTTTTTCTCCCAATATAGAAAGCATGCTCTAAAGCAAGTGGAATGAAATTGGTATAAATATATACACACAAAATCCCTTATTGGTTAAAAAGTAAAACATTTATATGTTTTGGTACTTAATAACTATTAATGGTAAATTAATTGTGACATATCTCAAAAACTGAATCACTATTTTAATGTCAATAATTGGAAAAAACTGTTAGATTCATAATTTTACATATTTTTTCTTGGAAATATAATTTTCTCTGTTTGCTACAATATAACCCATTTTACATTCTGCTTTCATTTTATTATCCATAGCCTATACTTAGATTCATATTTTCTAGGGATATCTTTCATTTTCCTTCAACTCTACGTCTGCTATGCAATTTCATGTAAAATAAATAACAATGTATAAGATGTTAGAAGAGACTTGATCTTATTATTTACCAAGAGCTATAATAATTACATTAAAATTACTGATATTGTAATGCTGTTAATAGAAATTTAAAATAATGTCCTGGGTATATTCTAAAGTCTTATATCTTATGTCAATCTCTCTGACATGGAAAAAAAAAAACCACACAGAAAGGTTTGGATGACTTTTTTTTACTTTCTCACCTAAGTGGCAAGAATCACGTCCCATTTCAAAATTTAATATGGCACTGAGAATCCCTAGGATCTTATCTACCCACCTATATACCAGGCACTATTACTTACTTATAATGAGATTTCAGAACTTAGAAAGCAATTCTTTAACAACTACTTTTGTAACCAGTACAGGAGTACATGCATTCCTTTGGATTGCAACACCCTAAATAATATCAGTGATGAATGGAACAATCTGCATTTATTGCAGGATTGGGAACTAAAGTGTTGAATTAATAGAGAAAATGTTTTTCTCTATTAATATTTCGATTTCCTCTGATCTAAGATATTCTCAATTCAAGATATTGTGCAGAATATATGTCTCTGGAGACCTCTTTCAAATTTAGGATTTTGTCACTATCAATATGTGAGAAATAGAGGCAAATTTTAAATTACTGATTCATTACTTTTCGACCTGCCCTACCATGCCATGATTCCACCTGACAACAAATGTATTTATTTCCTTCTGAAAGGAGTTAATGTAAAATTGTATAGGAGTATCATATGTCATATTGTAGATTGTGAAGAGATTTTACATAACTGGGAATCCAGGATGGCTCTTCTATAAGTACAACTTAACTCATATTAAGAATATTGAAATCTTTTAAGTTATTAATGGTTTAGAATACTTCACTATTTAATACCTGCATTAATTACATATTACTTTTATTTTTGGAATATATTTAATTTTGTATTTTGGAAACAAATATATTCTTTACTCTCAAATGGATAGATGACTATATTCCAGAAAATCTTTCCCCACACACACTAAAAAAATAAGTTTAAAAAGAACATTTGTTTCTAGTGGTCATCGTTTTGCTTATAAAAATTTCGACATTCAAGAATCTTAAATTTGGAAGTGATAGATCATGTCATCCTTTAACTCTCCAGCTCAGAATTAGCTGAAAGTTTTTAACTGGAGTTTGTTCTCTGTCTGTCTGTCTGTCTCTCTCTCATATACATATACCATGGTGCTTTGCCCAATTCCAGGACACATCTTTTCTATTGTATAGTTAGCATGACAGTCATCTTACAGAATGACAGTACTATGTTTTGAGAAAAGGGTGCTTATTCAAATATGCACAATATTCTTTTGGGCTAGTGGAGAAATGTTTCTAATCTGTTACTTGGTACAAACAGAATAGCATTGCTTTATATTTGTCTCTTTCATTTTACTCTTATATGAAGGCATGAAGATTAATTATGCTAATAATAATTTGTATATATGAACTGATTTATATTTATATAATAATTCATAATTTTATTTATCAATCTTAACTTTCATTCTCATTCAATAAAAAGTCACCATTCGTGACCCTGTATTAAGTGCTGGGAAAATAATGCTGAACAAAACAGAGAAGACCTTGCCCTCATGAGATTTAGAATTTTCACTATCAAAGGGTAAATAAAAGGAGACCATTAACCATCTATCAAATACTAATAAGTATTCTGGTGAAAAATAAGTCAAGGCAAATATGACAAATTGTGCTAGGTTTGGGGAGGGGTGCAGAATACCTTTAAAGGAATTCCTCAACAATAGGTAGCGTATGGTTAGAGACTACAGAAAGTGAAAGCAGGCACGAAGATAACCTGGAGAAGGAACACTTAAGGCAAAGAAAACTGCAGATGCAAATTCTCTGGGTCAGAAGTGAGCTTCTTGGTTCCAGAACCTTCAGGACAAACAATAAAGTTAATAAGTCATAGGAAGGGAAGTTAGAAAGACAGTAGGTGTCAAATCTTATAGAACTTGAAAGCCGTTGTAAAGACTGCCTTTTATAAATTCATTCCTTTCCAACGACTAGCTCCTTACTTGATTATTCATACAGTCTTAGTATCTCTGTTATTATTATCTTGGAGTCTTACACTTCTAGAAGATAGCAATCATATTGAACCTGTGCTTTAACTGACTAATGTAGCACCATGTACAATTGGCAACTCATGAAAGATTTTAATGTTGATAGTTTTAGTTCACTATCAGCCACAAATATAGATAAAACCTTCACATTTTATGTGGAGCCATCTTGACAGATTCATTTTCTTCCATTTAATCAAATTGTTGGTTTTCAAACTGGCCCCCATAAATGAAAGTCAAGGAGAGACCAAGGAAAGAGACAGACCACTCCAGATTGGTAGGTGGTATATTTAATAAGCAAGGGAACTTACATAAGAGGCTTGTCTTAGGTGGCCATATGACAAGTAGATCTTCAAACCTACCCTCCAGAATCCAAAAATTTATAGAGGCCGTGACTGGATTCTGTCATGTATACTGTCAGATGGTCTCAACAACACTTCACTCTCTCAAGACTGTGTCCTTGGCACAGCTCCCACTGTTGGATTGTTGGACAGAACATGCATTCCAAGAACAGGGGGTGGAGTATGGGTGAAGAGCTTTTGATTGCCTGGGTCCAACTCTTGGGCCAAATGAAGATCACATCTTCTCCATTACCTCTTTTACCACCAACCCTCAAGCTCTCCCAATGAAAGCTGGGAAAGATGGAATTTTCAAATAATAGAGCAAAGAGAGTAAGCAGCGTTTGTAATCTAAAGCATCAGGGGATGGCTTGAATTAGGTTTGTCTTTGTGGATAACTAAGAAGAGTCATTACCACACCTGTCAAGAGGAATTAGCTAAAGACAGTTTCACCAGAAATGTACATCAATTCGGAGCTTCTGTGGCTACTCCAGGGGTTTGAGGTCCCATAGTAAAAGATCAGAGAAGCATGAAACAAGTGTCAAACTCAAAGATTTTTTTTTCCTGTGAAGCTAAATAAAGGAATAAGCAGTATTAGTATTCATTTCATGAAGCTGCCCATGATTCTGCATGTCTTTTTAAAATTTTGAGAATATGTAAAAATTGAAGGCTCAAATTATAGATTATTGTCCTAAAAGTTATGGTGCATTACATATTTGCAAGAGTCAGTGCAGCTCTAGCTCTGATTTGAAAGCCATAAAATATAATATTAAAGTGACTATAGCATTTCATCTGATAAAAAGTTATTGAACAAGTCAAATTTAGTTAAATGAGGAAGAATTGAGCCTGTTTCAGAACACAGATGAATGCACTAGATATGCTTACTAAATCCAGGAAATTATTATTTTTTCCAACTTTGAACTTTTGAATGAACAAAAACATATATCAATTATGGAACTATAATCTGGATCATATATTTTATATAATAAAAGTCACAACTCATATATATATACTATTTCTTAAAATGTAAAATCTCTGTTGATTTATGACTGCTAAGTGATGAAAATAAGTAGGGAGCAAAGAAAAGTCAAAATGTGGAAAGACTTAAAGATACAGTTAGAGAAGAAATATAAAAGAGAAATTTTTCTAATGGTTACAAGAAAAAGTAACTTTATGAAGACTTTTCCAGAGAGATCCAAAGTTCAGGAGAGAGAATTTAATGTATGATTTGGGTGCATCTGTTTATGGGTAAATGTGAGAGTAGAAGCATGAAGCTCATTCAGTTCAGTAAATGTTTGTTGAGTGTTAAGCACTGTCATGGGTATCAGAGAAATGAGGATAAAAGCAATATTTTTGAGTTAGTGTCGATTTCATTGATTATTTTTGTATCACATAAGTACTATACTAGTGTATCAGTGAAATATTTTAGAATGCAAGTTGCAATGTATTAAGCTAAAATTATTTAAAAATATAAGCGCATTTATTAATATAACAAAGTGGGGAGGCAGAAGGCTCAAAAATTGGCTAATACAGCAGATCAGTGTTATTAGGGCTCTGGGTTGCTTTCTCTAGGATTCTTCTGTCTTTCTCATCAGATGCCAGTCACCATATAAAATATCACATTACATGGCAATGTCCAAGATAGTAAATGGTTGGGGAATATTATGGGATGAATTGTGCTCCTCCACTTCATATGTTAAAGTTCTAACCCCTAGTATTTTAGAATGTGACTATATTTGGAGATAGGACCTTAAAAGTTGTGATTGAGTTCAATTGGGCCCTAATTCAATCTGACTCATATCCTAATAAAAAGATGAAATTTAAACACACAAAGAGACACCAGGGACACACATGCACAAAGGGACAATTAAGTGAAGAGGAAGCAAGAAGGTGGCCTTCTACAAGCCATGGAGAGAGGCCTCCCAGGAAACCAACCCAGCTGGACTTAATCCTGGACTTCTAGCCTCCAGGACAGTAAGAAAATACATTTGTTGTTATTCTACTCAGTCTGTGATATTTTGTTATGGCAGTGCTAGAAAACTAATAAGTGAAGCATTTGAAGAAACTGGTCTTCCTTATGTTTCTCTTTCTTTTTATTGAGGAGTAAAATCTTTCTCAGTTACTCTCAGCAGAGTTTCTATCAGGTCTTGATGGTTAAGACTGGGTCACATGCCCATGGCCTAGCTGTAGCAGAAAATGCTGCATTTGTAAGTGTTTGGAATTTGAACCCACAGAAATTGATGTGGGGCTTTTCTGAGAGAAACGAAGAAAGAGGCTAGAAATTGTGACTGAGTAAGCACCCAAGCATTTACATAAGTTGAAGGACCCAGAAAGTGCAGGAGGGACATTTGCTCAAATTTTAAAGTTTAGGTAGGCCTGTTTCTAAGAGTTTGTATAACTTAGGAAAAAATTTCCTCTTTCTGAATTATACTTAATTATATATTATGACCTGCTAGAATTTCTTATAATAACTAAACAAATCTGTTCTGACTATAAGTCTATGGTACCTCTTGGAGTTGTGGTGATTTGGTTTCAAGAAACCACACACGACATACAGAATGTTTGAAACAAGTCATAAGGGATAGGTAAGAATCAGATAAAAAAGTAGTGGATAAATGGATAAAGAAGATGTAGTATACATACACACTCACTCACACACACATGAATATTATGCAGTAATACAAAAAGAAAATCTTGCCATTTGTGAAAACATAGATAGACCTAGAGGATATTATCCTATGTGAAATAAGTCAGACAGAGAAAGATGAATAATGTAGGGTTTTATTTATGTGAAATCTAAAAAATCAAATCAGACCAGACTAAATAAAGTAAAAACAGACTCATAGAAACAAAGACCAAAGTGATGGTTACCAGAGGGGAGGGGCTGGGTAGAATGGGTGGAAAAGATCAAGAGGAATATAGTTAATAATATTGTAATAAGTTTGCTTGGTGTCAGATGATTACTAGAATTAGTGGGGTGACCATATTGTAAGATATGTACACTATATTGTACACCTGAAACTAATATAACCAATATAATATTGTGTACCACCTATACTCAAATTTAAAAAAAAGAGGAATGAAGTGCAGTGTAGAATAGGACACAAATTGAGCAAAGTCATAGAGAAATAAAATACCATGACAACACTGAGAAAATATAAGCTGTTCCATATTATTGCAACTTGAAACATATGTTAAAGAGAAGTAGAAGATAAACTAGAGGAGATTGACAGAGGCTGGTCACCATAGATCTGAAATGACAAGTCTTATGGCTTGAGCAGATGTAGATATGTCATAATTAGAATTAACATATACAGGAAGAAACAATATAGGTATAAAAGGCAGAAATGATTTTGACATGATGAGTATGACAGTTGTAGAAGCAACTATTGCATAGAGGCTAGAACACTGGCTTAGGTTTTATACATATTGGAGTTCTAATTCTTTCCTCTGTTCTTTTTTTTTGGCTATAAGACCGTGGGGATATTATTTAACATCTCTTAAGACTTAGTTTCCCTGTATATGAGATTTGATATAATAATATTTGTACTATTTGAATCAAGGGTTTTGTGAGGATTAAATAAGTAATGCATGTTAGACTAAACATTAAATGAAACTATATATGTAAATAAGGTCTAACTATTCTTCTTCAGCCTTCTCATCTTTCTCCTCATTGAAATAAAGATACCTGAAATAAATTTTTTGTGTATAAAACCCACAGAGTAAGTGTTAAAATTATGAAAATGGATGAGGTTATCTGGATAGCATATCTGGAAAGTCAGAAGAGAAGTGACATTTTATGGAGCCCCAAAGAATTCTAATTTTTAAGGGACAAGAGAAGAAAAGAGTTTCCACTAACAGGTTTGAGGAAGTTCAGATAGTAGGCAAGTAAAAAAGTTATGTGATCCAAAGATGTGAGGAATTTCAAGAAGAAATGACTACTTTTAAAACATGATAGTTAGATTTGTATAGATTCTATATGTAGCATAAACTTACATGATGTTACAAAAAAGATAAAAATAAAAATTGAATTTAGCATCTTGGAGCTCATTGCTAGAACAATTTTATCTAATAACTGGGGCTAAAGGAGAAGTAGAGATAGAGACTATCTACTCTTTTAGACTAAAAAGTAAAGAAAAAATACAGTATTTGTGAAAGAGTGATACTGTCCAAATAGACCAGACTCTTTAAAAAAAAAAAAATTAAGTTTTTTTTTGGGGGGTGGGGCAGTTTGAGCATATTTATCGGCT
Source organism: Pteropus medius (assembly GCF_902729225.1). Classification (NCBI taxonomy): domain Eukaryota; kingdom Metazoa; phylum Chordata; class Mammalia; order Chiroptera; family Pteropodidae; genus Pteropus; species Pteropus medius. Next base: position 12,481,989 of record NW_024354502.1, on the reverse strand, counting down.
GAGCCGCAAATAGTATAAAATGTACTGGGAAAGATAAGAGAACAATGGAGAATCATTGACAGAGTTAAGTTTCAGCAAAAACAAGATGGATAGAATGAAGAGCAGAGAACTTAGAAAATGGACAGTTATTCAGAATCAATGAAAAAAGGATTCAAAGGAGTTATAAGTTTACATAGGTGAGATAAAATGGGGAAAGGATTGTTTCTGTGGATTGCTGAAAAACTAAATGCTTCTTGTGACACTACCATTGAGAATGGGAGGTAACAAGTAGTTCTTCATTCATCCAAACACCTTCATCTCATTGTGTGGAGCAATGAATGGGGCACACTGGAGTGCCAGAGAGTGCATCGAGTACTACGAGTCCACTTGCTAGCAAGTGAGGCCCTCATGTGGTGGAAAACTCTAAGGAAGATGAACAGAACATCCCACCACGTTGCTTTCATTTGTCACCTATTCGAACACTCCCAATCATAGGAAAAGTGGTAGAATCTACCATGCAGAGTTTAAGTTTTGAAATGACCATTTATGTGTTTCTGCGTATCTGCTGAACAGGTGGTGTGTGTGTGTGTGCGAGTGCGTGTGCCCGCACACGCATGTGTGTATGTGTTTGGCCAATCTAAGTTTGCTATATACTGTAGAGTTCATGATAAAATAATAAAGGGAGATTAATAATGGTTTCAACTCCAAGTTATTTCCTATCTTACATATACTGCTCATTTTTTTTCTTTCTCCATTCTGTTTCACAGAACATTACTTTATGATTAATTTTAATTTTAATTAATATTCAAGAAAAATAAAGATTTTGTGGAAGGGAAATTCTTAGGGTGGAGAGAGTGGCACTTTGCTGGAAAGCAGTCTGAAAGATTTTGAATGAAATTCGTCAATCCAACTTGTACCTTTGCTCTGTGACTTTAAAGAACATTATTTTTTCCTGAAAGGTCAGTTTCTGAAACCATATCCACTCCTGTCTTCATTACATTTATATATTTCTCTTAATTAGTCACTATGTTAACTAGGAAATATGAAAATCAGTGTGTTAAAATCATACCTTCAGAAGATTTTTAATGATTTTTTAAAGAGAGTTCTTAAACTGCTGTTCCGGAGAGGGGTAATTTTTATCTACGGTAATGATGGCTATTTCCAAAAAGTTATATTTTATAAGGTTCTCTATAGGAGCATGTTTTTAGATTCCATATTATTTCTTTGTTCAAATGGACCTGTTCTTTATTATGATTATTTATGTTCACATTGCCTACTGCATATGACTAAATACTAGGATCATTTTTTCTTATAAATCAAGTAAAATATCATCCTTAAGGTAGAGTTTTTTCAACTTTTTTTTCACTAAATCGAACTCATAGAAATATGTATGATGTCCTCTGTGAAAGATTTTATATATTTTTAGTTAGATTCTCTGGCATACATGGTTGGCAGACATGCTAAGTAGAAGGGAAAAAATACTCAACTGAAAGATGAGAACTTTTATATAATTTATCTTTACACAACAATCATTGCAAAAGAAAAAAATGATTTTGGCTCTAAACGTGGGAAAGTGAACAATCATTTCAAAGCTTTCCCAAGGAGCTGGGTCCATTTACTTTAAGAAGTCAAGAATAAATAAATGCTGGAGATTACTGTCAGTGGCATCCAGAAAATGATATATGATATTATCAAAAATAAAAGCCTCTATAAAGGACTTTTTTGGAGTAACACTGTAATTTTACAGGCACTGGGCAATTGTGAAGTATCTGACATAGACCTTAAGATGATAAAAAATATATATATAATTTGAAATGAAAATTCAGAAAATATATCATGTTTTAAAAAATGTCTCTCACTTACGAAAACTCTGGTCAATGTTTGATCCTGAAGGATATTCAATTCTTCGTTCCTAGAGTCTAGAAGATTGTAAAGATATCTACCAATCCTAGTTGCTTGCTTTGACAAAGCAATCTATGGTACAGAAAATAAAAGCAGCCTCATGGCATTTTATAAAAGTACAATAAATAATAGATACAGAGAATACAAAACAATAACAGATACAGAGGATATGTCATTTAAATGAAGATGGTTGATTCAGGACAAGAAAAATGACCGACGATAACTTATTAGTTACATTTTCCATACTGAGCATTTGTAAAGCTGAAGCAAAATGATAGGAGAAAGGAAAAGGAATGCTGAACTTTTGTCATTTATTGGAGGTACTGATAAATATAGATAACCAAACATACGTATGGCTATGAAATGGAAATGAATAGGTCTAGTTTGGCAGGTTTACTAAATTCAAACAACTTATTTTCTCCATGTGCGTCACTTCCCTTCAGTGTCATATCTACCCAGTCCCCCAAAAAACTTTAGCAAAAGCCACCTAGATCTTATAAAATTTTGAAACTTCTGAGATTGTTCCTTTTTTTTTTAAATTTTTTCTAAAAGGGAAGCAGAAAATCTGCTCAATTTTTTTCTCAGGAAACTTTTGGAATATGATAGACATAATACTTAAATGCATTCTTACTATGTCTCTAAATAAAACTTGTGGTGTGTTTTTGATCAAACATACATCTATTAGTGAAATATATAGACTATGTATATTTAGAGTACAAAAGAGATCCATTGATCCTTTTAGTCAGGTAAACATGAAGACTTCTTCAATGAAGTTTTATCTTCAGAAAACTGATCATGAAGACAAATTAAAAAACGAATCTGATATTAACAGAATCTGTGCTTGAAACCAATGGCCCTGTAGATGACAGACCATTCAGATCATCATCAGACCCAAAATGTTACAATATTTCTCAGAATTTTATAAATTAAATGACCTCTGGAGCAATTTTTTTTCTTCTCTTAAATCATCAATTTCTCTCTAGAATATTGAATCCATGTAAATACCTGCATGCAATTATATTTTTTCCATTTTTGAAGTCATTTTTTTCTACATCCCTTTCAAACTACCATCTCATCTCTCTTTCTACATCAAAATTTCTGTAAAAATTATCTGCATGCACTATCTCCATTTCCTCTCCTTCCATTTTCTCTCTTTCCATATCCAAATAGTCCTCTTTTCTCTAGAATTCAAGTCCGGCTGCTTCTGTTAAGGTCAACGGTTATCTCCACTGTCTATAGCTTGATGTTAGCTCTCAGTCCTCATCTTATTTGAACTATCAGCAACATTTGACACCATTGCTTACTCTTGCCTCACTGAAATAGTGTCTTCCCTTGGTTTCTAAGATATCACCTACTTCTTGTTCTCTTCTGAACTCTGTTTCAATCTCTTTTGTTGATCGTTTCTCATATCTTCAATGACTAAATGTTGGAATTCCACAGAGCCCACTTCTTTGACTTATTCTTTTCTTATTCTTTTGTACTCCTCCTTGTTTTCAAAACACATCTATTTATTGACCATTCCCCAGTTTTTTATCTGCATCATGGGCTTCTAATTTCAGTCCAGTCTCACATACAAATCCAAAAGTCTATCCAATATCTTCACTTGGATAACAAAAGCATTTCAAACTTAACATGTCAAAAATCAAATGCCTAACCTTCCATTCAAAATCTTTTTTTTTCAACCTTCCTTGGCTTAGTCAATGACAGCTGCATCTTCCCATGTGCTCAAGATTCAGTCAGTCATTCCTGACTCCTCTCTTCCTCAAATTCTGTCAAATCCATCAGGAAAGACTCAATGAGTATACTTTTAAAATACATCTTTTTTCTCTCTCTCTCTCTTTTTTTTTTTTTTTTTTTTGGTCATCTGTACTGCTACTACACCATACTAAATTACCATCAAATAACCAAAGTTATTGCAATAAATTTCCTGCTTCTACTATTGCATCCCTAAACTCTTTTCTCATCACAGCAGCCAGAGTAATCCTTTTACGATGTAATTAAAATCTTGGCACTCTTTGTTCTGAAATTCTCCAATGGCCCTCTCATTTAGTAAATGCCAAACTCATATTGCATGGAAGGCTTATAAGATCTAATGCATTACCTCTCTAACTTCTTTTACTATTCTCCCCATCACTCATTACATTCTACCCTCACTGGCTAACTTTTTCTTGAATATATGTCATGACTGAGTCCTTTACTTTGGCAGTTCCTCCTGCATGAAGAAGCTCCTCCATTCATGATCATATGTCATGCATCCTCACCTACTTCATCTCCAGTTTGATTTCTTTGACCATATTATGTAAAATAGCACGTCTTATTTCCAGCACTTCTCATAGTCCCCTTTACTAATTTTTCTCTATTAAATGCATCACCATTTGATATAATTTATAGGTTCTTTCCCCCTCAATTATTTATCTTCATCACTAGAATGATCATAAGGAATTGAAACTGTTTTGTTCACTGTTTATTCTCAGCACACAATATCTGGTACGTAGTAGTAGATACTTAATAAAAATAAATAAATGTTGCTGAATTTGAATTTTTCTTGTTCAAAAGAAACATTTTACTAATAAGTGCAAAGTTGCAGAAAATAAAGAGGTATATGTTGAAATTCTGAGAAATCAAATCGGAAGTTTTCAATTGATTGACATTCATCGTCAGAGCTCTATTTTATCTGTATTATGTTTAAATTCTCAGAACGTTTTCTCTCACACATTGGTAATTTTAAACTTAAACTGCTTTATTGTATTATCACAAGGTTTGATGATCAGTTAATAACAATATGATTATATTTATATTTACAGACTATAGCTTATCTACCATATGTCTGGAATTATATTGGACATTTCTTAGGCACCACTTCAAAATCTTCTCATCTCAAACTCTTATCTAGCCATGGTTGCAGCAACCAGTTTCAGGCAGGAACTGATTTTACATGGTGTACCCTCAGGAAATTATGTGCATTCATGTACATACAATCTCCTGATGTCGAGGTGTGAACATTGAAGAGACAGCTCATGATCAGTAGGAATTAGAACTGATGGATGTGGATTTTATCCTTTTGTCCTCTGGGTAACGAGTACTAAAATTCATTTAATAAAGCTTTTCATAATGTACTGGTATGATCAAACACCAGTGACCCACAGAAATGATAAACTCAGAAATGCACTCTTGTATTGGCACATTCCTGGCTTGATTTCTACTTTGTGCTTGCAAGAGTTAATTTTAGTTTCTGCCTTAGTGGGAACCTGAGGCTGGACTTGTATTAAACATATAAAAATATTTTTAGTCTATTCCTTTGGAAACTTACTATTAAGTCTTACTACAGTCTCCATTTTCCAAAAGAAGAAAATGAGCCTCATCTAATTAACATATCTTGCAAAAGAAAGAATCAGAATTGAAATCATTTTTGTCTGTCTCCAAATTCATGTTCTTTCTATGGAGTAGAAAGATGTAAACTAGTGAGCTAAGAGAACTCCTAAGCTCATATTTTTTTATTTAAAAAATATGGAGTACAAAGTTGATAGTGGACAAAAATTAAGATTATAGGACAATTCATAAGGAAAAAAATCTTCAAACTAAATTATTATAATGTGCCATAACAAAAACATGTTAACTTGTGGATATGTGATAGATAATTTGTTTCATCCTTTTCTGCCTTGCAGTATATTTCTCGTAAGCTCACCTTTATGAACTAGACAAGCAAACCAGACAACAACTTTGTACCCCATAGTTTTTAAATTAAACAATATGAGCTTAAGAGTTCTCCTAGCTCACTAGTTTACATCTTTTTGCCCCATAGAAAGAACACAAATTTGGAGTTGGACAAAAATGAGTTCAATTATGACTCTTACCTTTGTAAGATATGTTAATTAGATGAGGCTCATTTTCTTCTTTTTAAAAAATGAAGACTGTAGTAACACCTAATAGTAAGTTTCCAAATGAATATTTTAAAATGTTTAATACAATTCCGGACTGAGGTTCCTGCTAAGGCAGAAACTAAAACTCTTGCAAGCATGAAACAGAAGTCAAGACAGGAAAATGAACAAGGAAGACTGTCAATACAGGAGTGCATTTCTGAGTTCATTTCTAGAGAAACTATACCTCTAGGTATAGTTAGTTTCTGCTTGTGGGAAGCACTGGCAGTAGAATACAGGGTAGGCTAGAGTGTGGCCAGGTTATTCATTGCTTAGTTTTCTTTATTTTCTCTAGGAAACCTCATAACTCCTGTACATAGTTCTCAATCTTTGAGAAACTCTCCTAATCCTTGCTCATTCAGGTTCACTAGCCCTAGGTTAATACTCCTCTCTTTGATGGTTCTTTTAACTTCACCTACAACTTTATAATTAGCTGCTTTATTAAACTCTTCTTAATTGGACTGTGCCATCTGTTTCCTCCTGGGATTCTGCATCATACAAAAGAATATAAAAAATAATTTTAAAAAAACCTATAATATTCAGAAGAAAGAAGTTGAATGTAATTAGGGACAGATTGTCCACTGCGGAGAGGGGAGGGATACAGTAATTATTAAGGGGAACTGACAGTTATATATTAAAGAGAAAGAAAATAAATGTGTCATTTATGGGTCAGAGGGGACCTTTGTGATACAATGTGAAAAATAAAAAGATTTACAAACAAATGAACTAGCTGACTAACAGCATGTGCTATGTATGTTTTGTAAAATAAATACATGATCCAGATTTTAATGGTATTGTTTAGCAATTGTCAGAAAATTCACTATAGTGGCTACAATACTTAACAAAATGTCAGCCATGACATGTAGGTTATATTGAGTACATCCTTGTTGTAAACTGGCATATGCATTGACTGCAGAGATATTTACTGTGAGTTGTATTTTTGGAATTTGAAGTCATTTTTATAGAAAAAAAATTCTTACTACTTATAGGTTTGCATGAAATGGATTTATTTCTACATAGACTTCCCATAAAATTGGAATCTAAAGTTAAATTTTATGGATATGAAACCATGAAATCTAACCTTAATAAAGAAAATTTCAGAAACAGCTTCAGGAATAGAGATTTATATAGTTGTAGAATAGAAGATTAATGGAGTAGAAAGTCTGAAGTACAGCTTACTGCATTTCCTTCTCTTTTTAGACTTGGTGTTCAGCCTCCTATTACCTGGTAATTTTCTAATATCTCTCTTCACATTTCTCTTCTTCTTATATGACTTTCACTTTAAAAATGGCAACTGTTTTAGCCTTTTCTTTTAGTAAATAACTCTCTCGGTAGCTTTTAAAATTGGTGCAAGTTTCAAAATATGATTCTTCTGATTGTGTCCTTTCCCAAATCCTATAGAAAAGAATCCTCTGAGCCCTTGCTCACAGGAAGATAGGAAGTTATAACTTCAACAATTTAGATAAGATTTTTTTTCATATTATTTTACTTTAATATGGGTCCAACATGTGTTCTTGGAAGCATAACTGATGCTAAACCTGAATAAAGAGCCAATATATTCCCAATACTGACAAGGATGGTAGATGTGAAAAGGAAAAGAAAAGAGCACTTGTAAGAGACAGAGCAAAGAGAAACACACAGGAGCCTATGGCTAATTAGGCATGATAAACTAAATAAAGGGAATGTTTGTCACCAGTGATTCTGAGTCATTGAGCCTAAGTAAGCATTTGATGCCGTCATAATCACAGAGAGAAGTCAGGAGGGAGTGTCTGCTGTGGAGGATGACATGTTTAGATTGAACATTTTGGAGAATGTTAAAAGACAGAAGGGGATCAGGATAAAATAAACAGTAAACATTAAAAATATGAAACTTGATTGGGATCACAAATGAAAAAAATAATGTTGAGATCACTTGGAAGGTAGTAATGCTCCTTGTAATGATCACTACCTTATGGTTAAAGAGAAATAGTGAGGAAAATCTTTAGTTACGAGAAGGTAGGGGAAGAGGGAGAGGGGTTCATTGGGGTGGGGGGTCAAATATGTGGTGACAGGAAAAATCTAACTATGGAGGTGAACACACGATGCGTGTGTGTGTGTGTGTGTGTGTGTGTAAAGTGTACAACTGAAACTTATTGGATTTCATTAACTGATGCCATCATAAAAAATATAAAAAATTTTAAAAAGATTATATACACATATTGGCATAACCCAACATCCAATGTTGTAGTTGTTTATTTTTTGCAATCCTTAAAGTCAGGACATTTCATAACTGATGTGTTGTACTCTATGACATTAGCATGTTTCACATATCTGTGCTGTCTCATTTTTCTCACTTATGTCTGTTATTCCTTGAATATCTGCCTCTTATTTTTTTTTCCAGAACAATTCTTTTTCTGTTCTTCAGTTCAAAGACAAAACACAACCACCAGCAGCCTCTAAGCTTTATTTATATGACAGAGATTCCTAATTACTGACCCAATACCATTTTTTCCAACTTCATTCATAATAGAACAATGATTTATATATGATGAGCCCACCTCACAGAATAACGATTACATTTTATAGCTTCTTTTCTTATAGTGGTAGCCAAGAGATATATGCAAAATTTGTTAAGGAAAAACTATAAATATGCATTTGAGGTCTTTCTTCATTCCTCCTTCCTATTGGCTGAAATGCAAATGTGATAAATAGAGTGCTAGCAGCCAACTTCAGGGATGACATCAAGAAGATGGAAATTTGTGTTAAAGATGGCAGAGTAAAATACAGATGGAACCCATTTCCTTAGTGATTATGAAGTCACCAAACCAACAGAGTAGTACCTACCTCTAGACTTCTTTAATGTGAGAAATAAATAAGATTCTACTCACTTAAGTCATCATAGTTATTCTTTTATTAACAATCAAACTTAACACTGACACTATAGCATGTTATGTCCAAAATCCAAAGATTGATCAATATTTCAAGTTCTAAAATCTTGAGACTGATCTACAGAATTTAAATCAGATTATTGCCATTTTACCAGTCAACTTTTTTATAAGAAAATAATTTATTTTACAAAATTATTCTTTCTACAGTAATTGTATGGGTGGAGGTGGTGATGCATCTCTGAAAATTTGAGGACTAGGCAGGTGACACAAAAATGACCAAGACAACTTTTCCAAAATATCTCCTTTCTGTGAGTTACCTTTGATATTTTAATTTTAACTCTATTTTCTTGTATTATTTTTTTAAGTGAGTCATGGTTAATATAAATAAAAATTGTGAGAAGTATTGTATGACTTTAAGCAATGAAATCTACTATTAGAAGCTCAAATCAAGATGCTAAGAATGAAATTGTTAAGTGTTGTCTGATCTTTGCTATGTGCAATGTGAAATGAAAGATAGTAGATTGTTTTATTTTCCCCAATAGATATGCCATGTTAGATTTAAAAATTGTGCATAACATGAATGATAAATACGTTTGTTATTGAAAAGACAAACGATATCATAGTCTAGATAGAAGCACGTGACTCATTAACTTTTCTTTATAAATTTATACAATTGTCTTGACAAGGCATTTATTTCTGAATGCAACATATGCTTGTTAGTAAAATGTTTACAGCCATCATTTTGTCATAAAATCAAAGAAAATAGATATTTAGTTGGCATATGGGGGTACAATGATAACATTTCATGGTTTATATAATGCCAAAATTTGTTTAATTTATATTATTAACTTTTTTATTACTTTTTGAATAACTTAAAAATTATTTAGGTGTGACATTTAAGAATATTCACCCAAAATTGTAGATTAAGCTAAGCTGAAATATTCAGGACTTGTTTTTAGCTTCTACATATAATAACTCCATTAAAAGATTGAATATTAAGGTAGGCAGAACAAGATTAAAGTGATTACTTATACGGTCTGATTTTTTTTTTTCTGACAAGGGGCCTATTTCTATAAACTAAAAATTGTTTGAAAATGTACACAGAAACTTTCCATTTCATATGAAGAAAATAGAAAATTCATATTAACATCTTGGGAAACAAAGATTTCAGGCACTTCTATATAGAGAAAAATTCTAGTCACATTTCTGTATTAAGTAGCTATGACCTTGGGCAAGTCACTCAATCTTAGTATATGTCAGTTTTCTCATGCATAAAAGGAAGTTAATTTTATCTGACTTCATATGAATAACATGAAGACAAAAATGTGCCAATGGGAAATGTATTAAAGAAATTTTAAAATTTCCAAGGATGGAAATAATCCAATACATAGAAAGTAACCATGATTTGTCAGATTTAACCTTGTAATATTTCAAATATTTTCAATGCATTTTAGAACATCTGACACAAGGGAAAGAAGATGAATTAATGTTACTGAAGTTAGTTCAATCAACACATGATATGGTTAGCACAGAGTTTTTGTTTTGCTTTTTCAGTTTGGAAATCCTGAGTAGAATATACTTTATAATATTCAAAAATCATAAAAAAGTATCTTTATCTGTGAATGGAAGCAAATAGGTTTCTATTTCATAATTATATTTTCAGTTTTCTTTTATATTTTCATGAAGATTGAATGAAGTTCTAAAAACTTTGGGCCAAAGATGCACAAGACTAGAAATATTATTAACATAAACTAATATATTAGTGTTATATTAAATATACAATACAATTGTCTCCTATAGTATGTAATTTAAGAGCAGATTAAATTAGATATTTATTTCAAAATGGCAATTGAAACATCTTTTTTTAAAATACCTGCCTCCCACCTTCTAAATAAACACAGGAATAATATATATGATTGCATATAAGTTTATCTACCTATAGTCCTAGGGTAACCAATTTATTTAAAGTTGCTTTGGACTTTCCTAGTTTAGCACTGAGTTCTCATGTCCAGAAACTTTATTGGTCCCAGGCTAACTATATTGTTTGTCTGGGACTCTCATCTTTTTAAAACTGATAATCCCACCCTCTGGGAATACCTTCAGTCGTACAGAAACCAGGACATTTAGTCATACTACTTAGCTCACTGGTGAAACCTATTGCAGTTGAAGAAGGGGAAGACTGAAAACCATAGAGTTGTCACAGAAATAAGTGCTAAATCCAGACTTTCAACTTGGCATGGACTGAAGCTTATTTATGACAACAGAGACAATATCCCGTGCTCATCTACTCATTACTGGATCAAGAAGTTTTGAGTAAAAAGTAACAACTTATTTTTTAATTGTTGAGAGAAGGGCAAGATCAGAGTGAGAAAAATATGGAGGTAGCACAAAGGATCAAACAGTTACAACGGCCTTTTGCTAAATCATCCCCCAATCTAAACACACGATAATATTAGAGGAATCTACAGCCTGTGATACACTAAGAGTACACACAGAAAAAACAAATCCCAAACCCAGATCAAATCCTGAATAGATTGACTCCCTTCCCCCAAGGAATGTCCTAAATGACAAGCATAGAAATTGTTTTTTACACAAGATGTCTGGGTTTGGACCAAATATTATAAAGCATACAAATAGCAAAATATAAACAACCCATTATCAAGATACAGAGTAATCAACAAAAACATAGATATGACACATATGTTGACACTATCATACAGAAAATTAAAATCAGATTAAAATGCAGAAAAAGTATTTGACAAAATTTAATGCAATTTCTTCATAAAAAAAAACAAAAAAAGGTATAGAAGGAACACAATAAAGGACATATATGATGGGCCAATAGCTAACATCATAATCATTAATAAAAAGCTAAAAGTTTTTCACTGAAATCAGGAACAAGACAAGGATTGTTCCCACCTACTCCCACCACGTCTGTTCAACATAGTATTGAAAGTCCAAGCCAGAGTAATTAATAAGCAAAGAAAGACATCATTCAAAACAGAAATAAAGAAGTAAAATTATCTCTGTTTGCAAAGGACATGATCTTATATGTAAAAAACATCTTAAAGACCCCACCCAAAAACCTGTTAAAATTAATAAATTCAGTAAAATTGTAGAATATGAAATTAATGTACAAAAATCAGTTGTGTTTCTATATATTAACAATCAAATATCTGAAAGAGAAATTAATAAAGCGATCTCATTTATAATACCATCAAAAAATTAAAATACTAAGGTATAAATTTAACCAAGGAAATAAAAGATCTGCTCTAAATAAATTTAATTATTAATTGATAACCTTCTCACAAAGAAAATTCAAGACTCAAATAGTTTTCCTAGCAAATTTTTCCCAAACGTTTAAGGAAAAAAGTAATACCAATCGTCCGCAAATTCTTTCAGGATATAGAAGAGGAAGGAACACTTCCCAACAGATTTTATGAGCCCAGTATTACACTGATATTAAAACAAGAGAAAGATACAATAAAAGGAAATATGATCTAATATACATCATAATCACATATGCAAAAATCTTCAAAAATTAAATCAAATGCGATATCATATAAAATGGATAATACAAGGCCAACTCATGTATATTTTAGGAACGCTAGACTGGCTCAATATTTAAAATCAGAATAATTCATCATATCAATAGACTAAAGGAAAAATGTAATAATAATAAATGAAGAAAATAAAAACCTTTGAAAAATTCAACTTCTATTAATGATCAAACACTCTGCAAACAATGAACAGAAGGAAAGTTTCTCAATCTCATAAAAATCTTCTATAAACGCTTGCATCTACATCATAATGATAAAATATTAAATGCTTTCTTCCTAATGTTGGTAAAAAGCTGATTCATTCTTATCACTCCTGTTCGTCATTGCCACAAACTCTTAGATGGTATTGTAAAGCAATAATAATAATAATAATAATAATAATAATGAGCCTTAAGATTAGAAACAAGGAAATAAAAATATCCCTCTTTTCAGATATTTTTTATGTTAAAAATGCCAAGGAACCTACCAAAACCATACTAGAAATAGTAAATGAGTCTAGCATTGTCAGAACAAGATCATTGTAATATTAAATAGCATAGTTTTAAAAAATTAAAAATTGAATATTGATATAAACCTCTCACAATAGCATCAGAAAACATGGAATACTTAGATATCTTTCAAAACATGCAAGTTTTATGGGCTGAAGAAGACAAAATGCTTATAAAATAAATTTCTGAATATACTTAAATAAATGAAGAATAGGCCACATTCATCGATCAGATCACTAAATACTGTGAAGATTCCAATTCCCCCCAAAGTAATCTGCATAGTCAGTGCAATTACAAACAAAATTCTAGCAGCACATTTTTTATTAGAAATAAATGAGCCAATTCAAGAATTTATATAAAAGATTAACAAAGTAGACTAGCCAAAACAATTTTGAAAAATAAAAGTAATATTAGAGGACTCATATAACTTGAATTCAACACTGTATAGCTGCACTAGTCATGACAGTATGGTATTGGAGAAAATATATACATGTACATCAGTGGAACAAAATTAAGAGTGTGGAAATTGACTCACTTATATATGGTCAACTGATGGATGACGAGAGTGAAAAGGAAATTCAAAGGGAATATCTGTTCTTTTCAACAAATTGTGCTGGAAAAATGTATATCCACATATAGGAAAGTAAATTTCAATCTATACCTTATAACATACCCAAATTAAATCACGCTATATCATAAACCTAAAAGTAAAACTTAAAATTCTGAGATAACTAGAAAAACAATATAGGAGAATATTTTTCAACCATGGTTAGTAACAGAATTCTTTGACATCAAAAGCACAAGCCACAAAAGAAAATATTTATGATTTTTCCTATCAAAATTAAGAACTTTTATCTTTCAAAATGTTTTTCTTAAGAAAATAAAAAGGCAAGCAACAGACTGGGAGAAAATGTTTACAGATCATACACCTAAAAAAGGGATTGAATCTTAAATATGTAAAAAACTCTCAAAAACGCAATAATCTTAAAATAAACAACACCTCCACAGTGGGCAAAATATTTGAATATCTAGTTTACCAAAGAAGATAAATGGATGTCAAATGAACACTTAAAAATATGCTCAACCTCATTATTTAAGTAAAGGCAAACTGAAACTATAATTAGTATTGCTAAAATTAAAAAATAAAATCTGAATGCCAAGTGCTGATCAAGATGCAGAGTAACTTGGAGTTCTCATACATTGCTGATGGTTTTTAAAGTGGTATATACATTTTGAAAAATAGTCAAAAGTTTCTTATGAAGTTAATCATACATTTACCATATGACTGAGCAATCCCATTCCCAGGTCTCTTCCATACCAAAACTTGTACATGAATATTTGGAGATTTTACATATTATACCTCTGAACTGGAAACAACCAAAATATCTTTTAGAGGTGAATGAATAAACAAACTCTGTCACATGTGTATAATGGTATACTATTCAGCAATAAAAAGGAATGATTTACCTAAACACACAAAAATGTGGATGAATCTGGAATGCTTTATTGTTAGTGATAGAAGCCTATTTAGAAAAAAAAAAACACATATTATTATGATTAGTCATGAAGTTGAAGCCCTCATGAATAGGATTAGTGACCTCATAAAAGCACAGACATAGAGAGAACATTACTGACTATGAATTGGGGAGTAGACCCTCACCAGAAACCAAATCTGCTGGCATCTTGACCTTGGACTTGCCAGTCTCCAGAGCTGTGAGAAATAAATTTCTGTTGTTCATAAGCCCTTCAGTCTATGGAATTTTTGTTATAGCAGCCCAAAAGGACTAAGATACCAGGTATTTTGAGTAATGGGAAGTTCTGTCTATGAGAAAGAACAAAATTTTGAAAAGAAGCAATAGAATTGTTCTATATTTTGATTGTGATGATGGCTATATGATGATAAGATTTTTCAAAACTTATAGAACTCTACACATGAATTAATTGTACTATATGTAAATTATAGCTTAATTTTTTTTAAATGGAGGACAACAATAATATTTATATTGATCCAAAATTTTTGGTTCAAATATTTTTGTCTCTCTAACCAGATGGTTGTAGTTGTACCTTATGAAAGCTTTCAGAATCTAATCTCTATTTCAAATGATATTATTTCAGCTATCTTAAGATGCCTACACTTGTATTTCTGTCATCTTTTGAAATCTTAATGCCCTCCTGTCTCTATCCTATTTCTATCATATTTCTATTTCTTCTCTCTCCTGTTTTCTCTGCTTGTGTAATGCTCTTTTTTCTCTTACCTCCTAAAATACTCTTATCATTAGGATCATTAGTGTGATCTTTTCCTTTTTTTCTGCTATATCTGCAGGTTATGAGGCAATATAAGATTGTATTATTTTCCTGGCAATCATACCACACTTTTGACACAATAGAATATATAGGTAACTAAATATATAGGTAACTATTAACACACATGATTACTAATAAATAAATTTTTCCACTCTTTCTAATTCTTTTTTTTCAAACTTATATGTGGGGAAAGGGAGTAGGTGTGGGAGTGTGTGTGTGCATATGCATGTGTGTGTATAAACTAAATTTCCATTAAATCTTCAATTTATTATTTTCACTATGTTGAGATTTTTTTTGTCAATTAAGACATTAGCATTATCTAAAGGTTAATATGCCCTATAAATGTCTGAAGCATACATCTATTTTCTCATTCAAGCTCTTTGATAAATGTATTAAATATAGAGACACAAGTAGAGCACTATTCTATTTTTCTTCAGGCATCCTAAAGAGTTTGTCTCAATTCATTTACTAAACTCAATGGAAGTAAGACATACTGCATCATTTTCTTTTCTCTGCACAAGAATATATTGGGCTTAGAAAATAATAAGTTTAGGAAAATCTCTTATAAAATCTATCTGCATATACTTCTGTCAGAATATCCTTCTGCTAATAAGAAATATTTTAGAAAGCTGTGTTGAAATATAGATTCATCATGTTTATATTATGTTTTAGATCTATCAGTCTTATTTCCTTATCAAGAAATGGCACAGAGGTGCAGAATTATCTTTGTGAGTTTCTAATTGTCTCTCTAGGTCTATTCTCAACTTTTCTGCACTTTTAAGAGTCTGCCTGATGTGAATTATATCACCCTTACAGATCTTGCTCTTAACAGCTAATTGCTGTTAGGAGTAAGGTAAGAGATAAATTTGGAGAACTGGAATATGAATTCAGAAGAAAGTAAAAAGTTTGATTTGATGGTGTGCCCAAACTTCCTAGATTTCTCCCAGAAGATGTTTCCCTGTTGGCAATAGGGCTGAACCTGTATCTGGAAGCAAAGTGATTCATTGACAAAAAGATGAGAAGAGAAACAAAGCACAGGACATAATTACAAAACCACTTAAGAGTAATGACCGCAATGATTTCAAATATCCAGTTATTTTCCATTTCAGTATATCCCTGTATTTCAACTTAAATAAGAGCTATGAGTTCTATTGTGGCATGATTTTAATATAAATATCACCTGTAAGCCTCATTATTGTCTTGAAAGTTTTATATTACCAAATTCACTTTTCAGAGAATAAAACAAGAAGTTGGAATAGACAACAAAATGTCCAAGAGTACAGGGATAATGCCTGTTACAGCCAGTACTCAAATCCCACCCTATCAGATTCCAAAACCAATTTGCTTTGAATTTTCCCATCTTGCGATTTCAGCTAGTTTACTTTATGAAAATTCATTCAACAAAAATTTGAACACAAACTCTGGAAACTTTGGACACAAATCTAAGGTTATATGTATTTCGAGAAAAATCTAATTAGCTTTACAATTTGTTAATGTGTTTTAATCCAATAATTGCATCCTTTAAATGAAATGACTGATCTTTAATTCATCGAGAATCTATTTAAACAAGAAACTATATGTGCTGCAGAGTGATTCTTAGAGATCTCTGCAGGGACCTAAAAATCTTTTTCACTTAACTACACTCTGCCTTTTCAACTATCTTACGAACTTCAGGAAAGAGAAAGAAAATGCCATTTCCTTTCTTTGTATTCACCTAAACGTGTCTACCACAGTATTATTCACACAGTGGGTAACCAATTTATTTTGCTAACTGACTGAAAGATGATATCATTATATAATAAAATATTCTTTTCTTCACAGCAATTAAAGCAAAAGAATGCTTAAAAATTGTCATGAAGCTTCCAAATATGACCTGCTTAGTAATAATGATTAGTAACAGAAATCATTGGTTATTACATGATTCAGGGAATACTAATGAGTACAAAGCATATTTTGACTAATGCGTTTTCTGAAATGTTCCTGGTAATAAGTGTGAGAATGGGGTCAAAGTCATTTTCCTTATTGCAAATGGAAAGGTAATTCTAATGCTTAGAAAAGAAAGCTTTGCAATCTGCCAAGAATTTTAATTTCTAAGCTGACAATGTTTTAGCACTTCTATCTGATAACAGCTGTTATATGCACACTCCAGTCTTCTGTCAGTCTCTTGCTCTTCCACAAGTCAAAAGTGAAATATGGATAGCAGCAATGTAAAAAATGCTATGCAACTTTGAACTTTGATCAAATTTAAATGTTATCAAATTATGTTAAATTGATGTGCTGATGGCAATGTTCCATATTTCCATATTTAATATCGTTCTGCTCAAAAGCTATTTTCCTCTGAAAGGGAAATAGGAAATGAAGTGGTTTAATTTAATTGAATGCCTGATAAAAATAATCAATGATTCTCCAGGTTCGATATGGAAAAAATGGTGGAAATGCTTTCCTATCTCTAGGGACACTGAAGAAAAATAGAGGACAGGAATGGAATATGAAATACGGTTTGTAGATTCCTTTATACTACTAAGAACCAAGTCACTAAAACTCATCCCACTAAAAGTATCAGGCAAAAGCAGTGGAACAAAGGTAACAGAGAGAGGAAATGACTACATAAATGTTTGAAAGCTGTTGGATATATCTGGTTATATTCAATATCAGTTGACTAAAACTTTGGCCTGTTTTGATTATTCAAAAATAGGGAGGAAAAAAGAAAATAAGCAGATCTGATAGTGAGGGAGAAACAATTTTAAAAAGTCTTTGGAGTAAGATATAGAGGGTAGGCCCTCAAACAGAAATGCTGGAAAGCAATCGCAATGAGCAGGTGTGAGAAATCCATCGTTACATGATATTTTGGAATCAGACAACAGCACTGGCTGCTCTGTTTCAAAGCGGAAGTAAGGGGGAGGGAAACTGATGAATTAGAATCCCTGTTTTTCTGCCCATAAAGCACAGAAAATGCTGCCAGGATCACTGCTCTTGTAGCAGAGGTGAGACTCAAGACATCTTACTTAGACAATGTGAAGAGTTCCTCTCCAAAGTTGTAGGTCAGGAATGGCTTTTGATTCAAGGACGTGATACAGAGATAAGACTTTAAAACTCAAGGTGAATCTAGTTTTGCATCATTGGTAACAAGTTAAAGTAATGAAGTTCAAACTTTCCATAGTCTAGACATATCTAAACATATCTGATCATATATTATTTCACCATCCACATGTACTCCTGTATGTACTGTGTGAATATAACTAATGCCAGACACCAAACAGATCCCCAGCATGCTCCAGTGTGCCACTCCTTGTGCCCTGAACATGATTTTATACCTCTCTGTCTGGCATGCACTATCTACCCCTAGTCATTTGCTAGGGAGATTTATAAGTATGTTTTACACTTAGATCCAAGAAGACTCCCTTACAAAAAATTTTAAAAAATTGAGGGGGATTGGAGTAGCTGGAAGAATGGGGTGAAGGATTAAAGAAGTACAAATTAGTAATTGATAGATAGTCACAGGGATGGTGAGCACGGCATAGGGAATGCAGTCAGCATTAATGTAATGGCTAAGTGTAGAGCCAGAGGAGAGAAAGAACAAGTAGGGGGATTGTTTTACAAACTATATAAATGTCTAACCAATGCATTATATACTTGGAACTAATAATAAAATAAAATTTAAAATTAATTGAGACTTAATCAGTCTCTCAATTCTATCGCTACTACGTCTTCTGGAATTTCTCATATTATTTCAGTCGTCTGTATCTCCTATCAGGCTGTGAGAGCCCTGAGAAAAATATCCATGACTTATTCACGTTTTTAAATTCAATGCTTAGCACACTGATGTTCGATACTGTCAATAAGTATTTGTTAATAACTGTATAATTTACTGTCTTGAAAGCTGGTTCTGAGCACATGTTCTTTAAAATGTACCTTTATACACTGGAAATTTATAATTAGAATTTATTTTACACTATTATAATTTCAATAGATGTCAAACTGCATTAATAGAAGCATACAGTTTTAATCTTTATCTATGGTATCATTATGTTACAGTTTCATATATAAAATCAGGCTGTCTCTTATTCCGTTAAAAGCTGTTAATGCTTTTAAGACTTTTTGGAGGAGGAGTGGTTTATTTTGGTTTTATTATGATGTATCAAAATGTGTTTTTATGAGTATATATCATTTATCATGCTAAGGCTTATTGGTTTGACGAATATGAGGTTTAATGATTATATCAGTTCTATAATATTCTTAATCATTATCTCCTTTAACCTGGTCTTTTCTTCCTTCTCTCAATAATCTCCTAGTAATTAATAAAATGCATTTTGATTATTTAAAATTCTTCTATATTTCTTAACCTGCTACATCTTATTTCTTTATCTCTCTGCTCCATTCTGTCTTTTCTTTGTCAGTATTCTAATGGGCTAACCCATTTATTAAATTTTTGCATTTTTAGTTTCATAAATTGTCATTTGTGTCTAGTTTTAGAGTGTATTGCTCCTTATCCAAATTTTCCATTCCTTCTTTTATTCGTACAAATTTATTAAACATATATGTACATTTTATGTCCTCTAAGGCATACGAATTCAGAATTCTTTGCTGTAGATTTTTTAAAAATTCTTATTCATATTGATCTGTTTCTATGTTTTAAAAGTGAGCTCATATATATCCCTTGTAACTATATTATGGGAATTATTTGATGTCATATTTTAAGATAATGCATCCTAAAGCTTTTCTTTGTCTTTTGCCCAGGCACTAGAGAAGGTGATAAAAATCCTGGAACATTTCATCTTCAGTTTTAAATTGAGTCTTTTTGACCCACATAGGTGGTAACTCAGTCTCTCCTTTATGGAAGGCAGCATTGTGGTAAGAATTTTCAGGGAGTATTTCAATACCTTGCCCCATCCCAAGCCCTTCTGCCTCATGGCTATAGCAGGAAAGAATCTAAATAATGTATATTTTTCTGTTTTATTCTAAATTTTTCCCAATGAATTTGTTGCCTTTCATAAATTCCAGCTTCATGCAATAGCCTCTTGCAAAGTGCATAAAAATTTACAAATCCCAAGCCACCAAGGATTGACAATGCCCTCTAGTTATATATATCCAGAGGTATCCTAGCTCTCTGGATCCATGCTTTTTTCATTGTTTCTAGTTTTTAAGAATTTGTCTTAATCTCCTTAACTTAACCATGTATTTTAAAATATGAGAATTATATCTTATAATTTTTATTATTTTTTTTTATTTTTGATGTTCTCTCTATATTGAATCTATAATTTTGTGGGGGGAAAAGAACAATTCTTAACTAATTTACCTGGAAAACTTATTATTCCAAAAAGTCAAATCTATGTTAATACCTCTTACAAATAATATAATCAAAGATAAGATATATTGTTCGGAACCACTTTTCAATTATTTTCTGTACAATTGAAATTGTTCTATGTCTCTCAGGCAATATCTCACATTGAAATTGATTAATTCTATCCATTCGTTTATTTACTTACATCTATGTGAGATCACCACAAACTTCTAATTTGTAGACTAATTAATTCATAGTATTAATGAATCTGATTATGTACTTCCAATGAGTAAATGAGGATATTTGTCATTATTAATTTTAATGAATGAGATTTACTTTTTGCCTGTTGTAAATGCAAACATTCCTCCTGTTAAACAATTTTGTAAAAAGATACTTCTACATCAAATTCTAATAAAAATGACTGTATCACTGAATAGATTCTTTCTCCAAAACTTGTGTATCGTCGTAATAAACAATAACTTTAAAAAAATAAATCTTTTAATTCACATTTTATTGATGGTAAGGGTCCTAACATTTAAAGTTTAGTGACATTCACTTTTTTTTTTCTTATCAGTGATATAAAGGTCTAACACTAAATGGTGACCTAATCCAAATGGATATTGTTTTTCCCTTTGTGACCTTATGTCGTTTGGAAATAACATGTTTAATAATATATGGGATAATTGGTTCGGCAAGATATCTCTTCTACTCCAGAGTCCATCAATATTTTAAATGGCTCAATAACATGTAAAATCCAGTGTGATTATACACATTTTAGATTAATTAAACCATGAAGTATAGTTAAGCTGAGATTAAAATATTAACTTCCTTTATATCTGTGGAATATCTATTAGTTCAGCCACTGCATTTTCAAATAACTTTTGCCCATCATCATTATATAGCATCACTATCAATACCACTTAGAAAGAAAATTGAATAATACAGACTTACTTGATCATAGTTTAAATAATATAAATCATATTTTCCATAAAACATGTGCTTTGGCATGCTAATTTGGAACTTGCTATAAAAAAGTGTGACACAGGATATTGCTCATATTTCTGATATATTATTATTTTCAAGCTTGATAAGAAGAAAAAATATATTCCTAATAAATTTTGGGATCAGTAATATAAAATACTACAGAATGCCAATCAGTATGTTTGCCAATGTTTCATTTCATGTGTCTTTACAAGGCAAGTTTTTGGCCCAACTATGGCTGGTGCATCCAGATACCTTCTGCTTTGAAGGAGTAAAGAAAATGTGTAACGATTTAAAATTAGGTAATTTGGAATCAAGTAAATACCTGGGAGAAACTGGATTGAGACTCATGACCCCTTTTCTACAGTTCTTAGAGCATTTATTATAATGTTAATCGTGACTGAGATGACAGAGCAAGAAGAGACACTTAAAGTCTATATGAGGCAGGAAATTGGACACTCAAGCTCACCATTGGGTTCTAAACAGTTGTGGGTCTATTCTTTGTAGTTCAGCATGTGACCAAGTCAAAAAATATAGCTTTATCTGGTCTCCTTATCACATGTGCTTGCTTTCCACATAATAGCAGGGCTTATGAGTGAGCTTTATTTAGAAATGGATACATTAAATTCATTTTCTGATTTGGAATATAAGCTCTGACAAAATTCCTTGATCTATTTTCACTAACTAGAATATATAAGTTCTGCAATGTGATATTTCAGAATTTCTTTAGCACATTTCAAATGAAAACAGTTTGAATTTTTGTTTCCTGGAAACACATATTGAATATAACTTGTTTAGCACTCAAACGAGTGACTCATGCATTATGGCACTATTTCTATATAACTACAGAAATATGTAGGTGGCTGGTCAGAAGTAAAACACATGAGAGAGCTTCTTATGAAGATTTCACAAAAGTGTTTCACAAAACTCATGGTCATTTCTTGTCCATTTTCACAAAAAGAAAAATCAAATAATTTTTATTCAAATATGTTGACTGAGGTCTTATCAAGGTTGTTCTAGCTTTGAATGAGAGTATTTATTTCAAGTATATGTATAGCTTAACACTCCTGTTGTCCTGCTGTTCTGACTGGGATGCTCATAAATCTTATATGAATTGCCCAGTCTGAGGCCTTGATTCCAGATACTTGACTCATGGGCATGGCCCCAGCACTACTCATCTTTCTCTTGCAAGTTTGTTTCTCTTATTTTAGGTGACCTCCCTCAATTAGACAACATACTTCATTTTCATTATCTGGTTAGTTATCTAATTGAAAACATTTTCTATCCTATCACCCTAGAATGACTGACACTAACATTATCAATCTTAGAAGAATTTACTCTTTAAAAAACTGTTTTATAGAATTGACACGGCATATTGATAGTTTGGATAATTAACAAAAATGGTAATATCTTCTATTATCTAGTCATTTTCAAGATTAAAAATACACTGTAGACCAGTGAGAAGACTATCAGACTAAGAGTTATATATATTGTACATTATATAAATAATGTACAATATTAAGAAAGACAAATAGCTTTCTAAGCTTAGGCTTGTAAAATGGTGCTCACATATTGATCTGTCTACATCCTAAGCTAATTGTGAAGATTAAATAAGAATAACCTTTGTTTTAGGTGAATGCTTTACAAGTACTTCAGTAAGCAGGAAAAATTTAACTTTTTTCCCCCATTTTTAGGGACTAAGAAATTAAGATGCAAGGCGATTAAATGATTCATGTAAAATATTGAACCAGAACCAGACCCAGAATTTCTGATTTTTATTCTATTTTGGATTTCCTTGCGCAAAAAGTAAGAAATATGTCTGGTTCTTTAATGAAGGACCACAAACATTACAATTAGGTTATATTTGATAGTGACCATGATGATAGCTAAACTTTGAAGAATTTAGAAACTTGCTTTATTTGTGAAAGGTTTTTAACTATACACACACACACACACACACACACACACACATACACATAATGGATTAAAATAAATATTGAGGGCTTTTAAAAATATCTTGAAGCAATAAAAATATTTAATTCATTCTGAATTTTCCTCTATAGAAATATTCTGAAGCACTGATATCATTTTATCAGTGCTTCTCACAGGGATGGCAAAAAAAATCATCTTTTAAAGGTGACTGTGTAGTGGTGGAAAGGTGCCACTCACCTTACCACCTTAAAATCTTCAGTCATTTTTCTCTTCATGTGGCAAATACTGACCCAGATGACGAGTGGTGAACCACAGTTCTCAACAGCAGCAGCTGGTTCCTCGGCAGCCTCATTAAGTGGCAGCACCGACCCCTTTAATGTTGCCTGTAGGTCTCGCATGTCATTATGCTGTTGATGGCTGCTCTGGACTCTTGTGTCCTTCTGCTTCCCTTATCCCCTCGACTGATATGTTTGTGCAGATTTTGTTAATTTTACTAATTTATCAATTAGGCAATCATTTGGTTCTTGTACACATGAAGGCCCATTAATGGACTAAATGAAATCTATAATTACTTTCGAACTTAATTCATTATAAGGTAAAAGTGCTTATTTAAATCTCAACATGGAAAAGTTGCTTTTCCACCACCAGTTCTCAAAGAAATGTAATTTATATGATTTATATGTAGTAATAATGATTGGATCAATTCTTTCATTGAGAAGGGGACTCATAATTCTTAATCACAGGAAAAGAAAACTATCACCTTTATCTGCTGGCATTTTCATTCCTGTTAAATCAATTACTAAGTGTCTGTGAATTCATAACACTTAGAATAAAAACAAAAAATAGACCTATCAATGCATTAATCATGTCGTTGTAAGCAACTGACTAAACAACCTGACAATGTGACAATGGCTATCTACTTGGTGTAGAAAGAGAAGGGCCCTGAGTTGAGACTATATGTGGAATCACGTGCAGTAGAGAATGACTTGACAGATAGTCAGGGGCCTAGAAAGGAAATAGAAAATCAAAGGGAAACGGTTTGGAGTAAAGACATGAGATTGAACATAAAGAAAGATTAGAAATTTATTCTCACAGAAATTGCATAAGTTTACGTTTTCTATCTATAGAGCCTCAGTCAGCACCACTCTCTGCAAGCTTATAATGTGTTTGCCTACTGGCATGGAATCTCACATAAAAGCACATCCAACCAGGGGACCCATCATACAGCAAAGGAAGAATGCAGTTAGCCAATGAACATAGGTTACTGTAGCCATTTTGCTCAGAAACTGGTAGCCTAATAGAGGATTGAAACAGCTTATTGAAGATAATGTTGAAGCACCAGCTCAGATGGGTTATCATTCTCCGGGAAGCATATCCCCATTGAGCTGAAGAACTTGCTGTATTACTGTATTCTAGGAGGAAAAATACGTAGGTCTGGGAACCAAAAGGTAAAAGTAAAACTGGCCCGACAAATCAGAGCTCTGTAGAGTTTGATGTCTTGACCTCCAAAGGAGGAACACTTTTATCAAAAGATACAATGAAAGTCTCCTTAAATATAATCTATAGCTGCCTATAGAACTAGCATTTTTTACACTGAATATTGTGAACTACACATTATAGAGACTGAATCTGAGATTATCCATTTATTACTGTTGACTCCACATAGCAAACAAATTATTGGCTAATCATTTATATCCTGTGGAGGCCTGATTTTAAGTTTTATTAGAAGGTTTGTATAATGTTGGGGTATTTACCAAGTCCGTATAACTTATTTGGACTCAAATGTCAAGCTCTATTTCACTTTCACATTCAATAGCTGAAATCTCTGCTCTGTCATTTCAGCCTTCCACCTATCCATTTCTGGGTACATTGGTGTCTCCCTGACACATGTGCAATTCAATGTTCAACCAAGGATTTGAAAGTAGTTTAAACAAAATTTGAGAGTTCTCCCTGCTGGAAATTCTTTCTGGGATCACTTCCCCTAATTTCCAGCTGATTTTGCAGCCCCAAAGTCTGACACTCTAAGCCAAAGGTCTGTGGCTCTCTATTTGAATACTGGCTGACTCATGTTGTTCAGACTCAGATGTATCCTCAGAGAAAGGCCATACAGACGTAAAAGTTACCCAGTGTGTTCTCTTTCTATCAAGGGCAAAATGCTCTTCAGTTTCTGCCCATGTTGAACCCTCTACTGTTCCATTATATACTTTTTCTGTTAAATATTTTATCTAGAATTTATAACTTTTTAAGTATTATTGGATAGAACTCAGTTATTAGACTAAAAATTATTTTTTATTCTATTGTCTTCTCTATAAGTTTGAATTCAACTTGGATATAGAATACATTCTTTGTATTTTTTAAGGGTAAAATTAATTCATGAATTTGATTTTCCAAATGATGGAATACCTGAAGCAAAAGAACAAAAAGAATGGGTATGGCAAACCAGAATTTAACACACTTAGGCTAATGATGCAAACGTAGGCAGCAGTGTTACTGGACCCAAGGTTCTAGGGTCATCCAGAAGAAAAAGGAACTACATCAGGCCACTCTGGCAAGATTTGAACCATGGAGACTAAACTGCTTCTAAATACATGGCCTGGGTCAGAGAGAGAAGAGAAATACCCAGGTTTCCCTCTTTCTCCTGTTCTCAAGCTTTTGTAAGTAACTTCCATTGACTAAATGAGCAGAAAGCTGGCTGATAAGGCAACCTGTGAAATGATAATGTAATCTACAGATGTCATCTCCCCTGAAATACTAAGCAGAATGAGGTATAGGCAAGAAAAAGTTCTTTTTTATTATCCATAATGTAGTTCAGTTGAATAATGGCCACCCTAAGATATCAGATCCTAATCACTAGAATCTGTAAATGTTACCTTAAAAGGCAAAAGGGTCCTCACAGATGTGATTAAATTAAGGATCTTGAAATTGGAAGATTATTATGGATTATCAGAGTGGGTCCTGATAATAATATTATCCTTATAAGAGGCAAGCAGAAGATTTGGCACAGACAGAAGACAATGGAGTCACAGAGGCAGAGATGGGAATGATGTGACCACAAGCCAAAGAATGCTGACAGCTACCAGAGCTGGACAGGACAAGGAAAGGATTCTCCCCTAGGGCCTCCAAAGTGACCACAGCCCTCCTGACATCTTGATTAGAGCCGAGGGATATTGCTGTTGGACTGCCAGCTTCCAGAATGGTAAGAAAAAGATATTCTGTTGTTTTAAGCCACCAAGTCTGTAGTAATTAGTTACAAAAGCCCCAGGAAATTACTAAAATTATATATTTGCAATAAAGAGGATAGGCTGAGTTATTTTAAAAGGCCTTGTCCTCCATCATATTTACATTTATTTTTGAGAGAAGACAGCTACCTGTGTCAATCATTCTACAGGTATTCTAAATTTAGAAACCCTCGGGGTGGCCCATATAAAGTGGTAAGGAATACTCCATTCCCATTTCATGTATTCAAGCACCTCGAGTAAATCAAGTACCTTGCAAATTAAATTATGATTTTGATCCCTTACCTAGAATTACCCTCACTATAATTATCTTACCTTTTATGTGTAATTTAGGTAAATTTATTCCATTTAAGATTTATAAAATTACTTTTTTGCGATCTTTTGGGTCCATACAAACTCTCTTTTACCTTTAAAGGACATAAAATTTATATCATGGAGGATGTCAATATGCACGTACCATCCAAACTCTCCTGTCAATCAGAATTGAAACAGACTGTTAACAGCTTGGTCACTGTCAGTATAAACTTTTTTCATTTGGAATGTGCACATTGAAAACCTCCTTGATATAAAGTTTATGCCCTTGAAAGTAAAAGAGAGTTTGTGTGGACACAGAAACCTCACAATAAAAACTTATCTTATAAATCCTAAATGGAATATATTTACCCAAATTACACATATAGAATAAAATAATTTAGGGGGCATGAGCATGTAAATTCTCACAGAGATAAACCCTGTTCATGGTAAAAAGAAAGTCTTAACTGTATAAAGAAAGAGGATTATGCTGAGATGTGTGGCTTAAATGTGACCTTCTTAATTCCAATTGTGAAATATTTTAAAAGATTTTCGATCATTTTTAAGAATTCAGAATTATTTTCATATTATATAAAAATGTTCCATGAATTTTGTCTTTTTTTTGTATGGTCACGAATACTTTTTGACAAAATAACCTCTTTAGAAAGGTTGACCTCAAAGGACAATCTTCTTCAAATGATTTTGACAGGAAGTTTGTTGTTGCACTGTGATTTACATTCACTGAATGATTAACAGGAAAAAAAACTATAAAAATCAAATGAAATAAAGTATCTTTTAGACATGAGATAGTACTACTTCATTCCTGCATAGAAACAACTTCAGAAAATAAATTACAAGGCTTCTATCTAAATTATGTAAAAGTAAAACTAAAGAAAAATTACAGGAGGCAGCCAGACAGCAGGTAAAGACTACACACCTGAACATTCCACTAAGTACAAATTGTTGTGTACAAAGTTTCTTTTTCTGGTCATTTCATCACATTCAGACTTTTAAAAAGCTGTGAAAACTGCTGTAGGTTTTGTTTTTGTTTTTACTTTTGTTTTTGCCCATATGCACTTCATGAGGAATGAGAATCCACCAATACCTATCATTTTACATAAAACAGAATGACATTTTCAGTTGATATAATTGGCATGGTCAGGTACTAGCTTATTCACTAAAGCCTAAAAAATTAATTATGAAAGATTTTCAAACTAGAAATTCTCTGCATTGTATGGGAAGATCACTCAGGAACAAAAACTTGTACATGTGTCAAATACAAATCATTCTTGGAAGCTAACTAAGATGAGACTTACCGAAAGCTGTTAAGATTATGTGTTAGAAGATTAGAGTCTGGCTACAAATTTCAGAGGATCTAATTCTGTTCAATGCTATGAGAAGAAAATGTAAATTACTTTATATATTCTTTATTGGCTAACTTGGATGTCTCACAAAAAGAATCCACTTGGAGTAAAAGAGAAATTTAAATTCTACCACATTCATAGTACTAGATATCCTTACAGTGTGAATTCATTTCTGGCATATAATGATTTATTAAATGGAGAGTTTCCAAATACACAATGACATTTTACTTCAAGTATAATTTATGAGATCTAATGCAATTTTTGCAAGCCCTATGAGTTCAGTAGTCCATAAATTTAGATAACAACCATTATGAGTTTCCTACACTTTTATCAGCTATTTTATGAACTTTGTGGATCCTACTAGAAGGCAAGGTTATATATTCATAACTTTTATAAACAAGTGTTAATTTACTTCAAATGTAGCAATTCAGCTGGACAAAATGTTTTTAAGCTACAGTTGCTAGAGAAGTTGTGAATAAGAATTTCCTTTGAAATTCAAGGACTACTCAGGGCACATTTTCCATAAAAAATGGGAAGGAAAAAAAAGCTATGAATAATTCACTATAAGTAAAAACTGAACTATACTAAAAATGTAGCCAGAGACTATCTTATTAAAAAAAAAAAAAGGCTTAAACTTGCAATATGCTGTAAAAGAAAAAAATTAAGAAAATAACACTATTTTATTCAATGCTCTATACACACTGAAGTGTTTTTTTTTTAGATCTTTAGGCAAATTCTCCAAGAACTTTATACACTATTCTTCTTTTGCTTAGATCACTATTCTCTCTAATCTTTACCTGGCCAAATCTTACTTTTCAGCTTGCCTATCACATTCTCTTCAAGGTCATGTCTAACTGGTACTTTGTCACCTGAAATGTAATTAGGTGGCCAATCTGTATTCTCAGTATATTCTTCATTTGCATTATCAAAATATAGCCATTGTCACATATTCTAAATGCTGTTTATATTATCTTCCCACAAGACCATTAACTCTCTAAGTTCAAGGACATTGTCCAATCATCTAGGCCTGAATAAGTGATCAGCAAATAAAAAGTGCTCAATAACTATTGTTATCTACTCAGGTGAATGAATTGAAGTGTGTGTAAACAGAAAAAACATTGGGATTAAATGGATGTGTTTTTGGCTTTTTAGGTATGAGATATAAGATTTTGTCATTTTCACTCACGGAAAGCAGATGCTATGACTCCCAATTAGCGTAAATTCAGAATTAGTTCCCCCATTTACTCAATTACCATTAAAGACAATAAACTACAGTGAGTAGTAAAGAATTCAAATGCTGAGTTTTAGATATTGTCTCACTTTCTGACAAAGACTCAATTTTATAAATCTAAGTTTAATGTAGCCCCTAATTCTTCCACACCATTTTCAGGAATATAAATTGCTTTAAGCTTTTGCAGCAGAATGTGCCCACATGCAAAACTTATGTACACTTTGATCCACTAATTCTAAAACCATGCAAAAAAAACATGTACAAGAATATTCAGTTGTGCATATTAGTCAGTCATTATAGACAACCCAAAAAGTAGTCTTTTGGAGATTGGCTCAATACATTACGGTACAACTAGATAGCCGGTAGTTGTTTAAGTCAATGAAGGTGGTTTAACTATGTGGATATGAAAAAAGATTTCAAACACATTGTTTAATGATAGCAAGCATACTACAGAATATATAGATTGTGATTGTATATTTTGCTGTGTATATACACACATACATCTATATATAATCACTTATAATTCAATAAACATTTTTCAAGAAATTACTATGTGCTAAGGAGTGCTTTGTGCAGGAAGTATAAAATGGCAAATAAGACAAACAAGTCCCTTGGTTTTTTTTTAACTATAGATTCTAATGAAAAAAGAGTGCAATGTTGATAAGTGACTCTGAGATAGTCTGGAAGAAGGCATACCAAAATTTTAACAATGCACACTTAATCCAAGCCACAGAAGGGTAATTGAGAAAAAAGTAAGAATAGCTTTTATAGTTTGTTCTTTATGTTTTTATTTGCTAACAATCAGCGATGTATTCATTTTATATTAAAAAATTAAAACTTTTATTTGAAAACAGTCCATACAATTTAAATCTTCCAGAAGCTTTCTAAATTATCTCACATCATTACATTAGAATTTCAATTTGGAATTCAAGCAAGGTTTTGTTTTGTTCTATTTTTAGACTTTTTAGAGCAGTTTTGGGTTTACGGTACAATTGAGCAGAAGGTACCGAGAATTTCCATATATTCTCTGTCCCCACACATGCACAGCCTCCTCCGTTATCAACATTCCCCATCAGCGTGGTATATTTGTTACAATTGATGAACCTATATTGACATATTATTGTCACCCAAAGTCTATAGTTTAAATTAGGGTTTACTCTTGGTGTTGTACCTTCTATGGGTTTGGACGAATGTATAATGACATGTATCCACCATATGGTTTAATACAGAGAAGTTTCACACCCTGAAACTCCTCTGTGTTCTCGCTTTTCAATCCTCCCTCCCCACAACACCAGGCAACTACTGATATATTTTTTTGCTGTCTTCATAGTTTTGCCCTTTTCATAATGTCAAATAAGTGAATTATATAGTATGTTGCCTTTTCAGACTGGCTTCTCTCATTTAGTAATATGTATTTTAGTTTCTTTCATGTCTGTTAATGGCTTGATAACTCATTTCTTTTTAGTGAATAATATCCCATTGTCTGGTAGTACCACAGTTTATTTACCTATTTATCTACTAAAAGATCTCTTGATTTCTTTGAGGTTTTAGCAATTATGAAGGAAGTTGTTATAAACATCCCTATGCAGGGTTTTGTATGGACATGTTTTCAACTCCTTTGGGTAAATACCAAAGAGTGTGATTGCTATATTGCATGCAAGAATATGTTTAGTTTTGTAAGAAACTGTCTTCCAAAGTGGCTGTACCATTTTATATTCCCACCGGCAATGAATGTGAGTTCCTGTTGCTACACACCTTTGCCAATATTTGGTATTGTTAGTGATCTAGATTTTGGCCATTTTAATAGGTGTGTAGTGGTATTTCATTGTTTTAATTTGTATTTCCCTAATGATATTTGCTGTAGAGAATCTTTTTATATAGTTATTTGTCATCTGTATATTTTCTTTGGTGAAATGTCTGTTCAGAATTTTAGGCCCATTTTTTAGTAAGATTGTTTTTTTATTGAGTTTTAATAGATTTTTGTATATTTTGGATAATAGCCTTTTATCAGATATATTTTTTGCAAATGTTTTCTTCCACCGTGTGGCCTTTTTATTCTCTTGACAGTATTATTCACAGAACACAATTTTTTAAAATTTTAATTAAGTTTATTTATCAGTTCTTTCACAGATAGTGACTTTGGTATTATATCTAAAAAGTCATAACCAAACCATAAATCATATAGGTTTTCTCCTTTATCTTCCAGGATTTTTATACTTAGGGTATTTATAATTAGGTCTATGATCCATTTTTGCATTAATTTTTGTAAGGCTGTTAAGTCTGTGTCTAGATTCACTTTTTTTTGCATGTGGATATCCAGTTGCCCTAGCACCATTTGTTGGAGACACTATCTTTTCTTCATTGTATTTGCTTTTGCTCCTGTGTCAAACATCAGTTGACTCTATGTGTATGGGTCTATTTCTGGGCTTTCTATTCTCTTCCATTGATCTACTTATCTATTCTTTCACCAATACCACATCGTCTTGATTATGTTAGCTTTATAATGAAATGTGAAATCAGGTAGTGTCAGTTCTCCAAACTTTATTCTTCATCTTCAATGCTGTGTTGGCTATTCTATGTCTGTCTCTCTATATAATCTTTAGAATCAATTTGTTGATATCCACTAAATAACTTGCTGGGATTTTATTGGGATTGCATTGAATCTATATATCAGGTAGCAAAGAGATGGCATCTTGAAGATATTGAATCTTCCTATTTATGATCATGGAATATTTCTCCACATAATTTTTAAAATCTTTACTCAGACTCTTGTAGGTTTCCTTATAAATATCTTGATATATTTTGTTAGATTTATACCTAAGTATTTCATTTTGAGGAGTGTTAATGTAAAGGTATTATGCTTTCAATTTCAAATTCCACTTGTTCATTGCTGGTATATTGAAAAGTGATTGGATTTTGTATATTATCCTGTATCCTACAACCTTGCTATAAATTATTTATTAATTCCAGGAGCCTTTTTGTTTTATTTTTATACTTAGCTCATAGTCAACTTTTTCCAGATTCTGATGATCTATTAATTTGTAATAATTTCCTATCACTTTATTCTCTCCCACTAGACTTTTACTGAAGGCAAAATTTTATTCATGTTTATGCCTAGAACACTAAGAATTGTGCTTTAGGTAGAGAGGGGTGTTTTCTAAAGAGTTTGAATATAAATGTAATAATGGAATTGGAAATCATGATCTCATTCTAAAAATTTTTCTCATTTCAGATAACACAGATATTTTATTTTTAAAAAAGCTGTAAAGTGGCATACTTTTACTATTCTCTTTGAATCAAAGTGCTTTCAACTTAAAATATTTTTAATGGTGTTGAAACATGAAGATGAGAGCCATTCCTAGTTTCCAGTAAAACTCTCCATGCCCACAGAGTGACTCTCAAAACACCTATATTCTGCTTTCTCATCTAACATATAAAACTGGATCACTTATTTGATTAAACAATGACAGACGTTAAACATTGATGTCTGCCAAGAAATCTTACAAATTTTGCCTTATGTGAAAAAATCATTTGAGTATCAACAGAACTGATTTTTGTTTAATGAACTTTAAAGTTCCTTATCAAATAAGTTTAATGTCAAAGGGTAAAATCTACTTACTGAATAATCTTAACATCTGTTAGGTTTAATCGGAATCAGAGAAGGAATTTATCTTAACACTCATGCCTAGCCAAGAAATACTAGGTTCAAATAGATATTAAGCACCAAAAATCACATAAAAGGCAGAATTTTCCTAAATTTTATTTAATATGAGAGAAAAGTAGGTTGTTGTGTAGGTTTAGTAGAAACATAAGTTTGATTAATTGGGAAACAGGTCAAAATGCTATAGAAACCCAGAACCATAAGTTTGATTAATTGGGAAACAGGTCAAAATGCTATAGAAACCCAGTAAATGTTCCTGCTCACCAGAAATGAGTTCATGAGAGTAACCCAGAAGTGAATGATGAGAAGAAAATCAAGTTGCAATATAGGACATGGCACTAATTATTCACTTAATAAGTTTAGCACATTACATGTCATTAAGTGTGCTAGGGTACAACCAAGAGATAGAAACCACATAGTTTAATATGAAGAATTATTCAACTATAAGACAGTAGTTATAAAATTTAGAAAACTTTGTATGACATCCTAGACATAATGGAGAGAGTATCAAAGAAAGGTCAAATTGTTTAAGGAGGCTCCTCCCAAGGCTGGAGCTCAGACTTCCTTGAAGGAGGTGTAGTTTAGCCCACCAGGTAGCAGAGAAGTTTGCTAGCTTGCACAGGCTAGCACTGGGCTATAGTTACTGGGCCAAGAGGCAGCAACCCTCTAGAGTATTGATGGAGAACAAGACATCAGCAATAGCAGGTAGCATGCAGAGAGGCTAGGAACTCTCTTGCAGGTGGGTGAGGCTGCAATGTCACTGAGGGACATCGAGTTCCGTGAGCATGATTGGGCAGAGCTCCACAAGATGTCCTCGTCCCCATTGTGCTGATCAAAGTCCAGCAGCCAAAAAAGGAAGAAAATTCCCTTCTTCTTGTGATGTCCCTTCAGTGTTCCCTCCTGAGAAAAATGACATCATGCTCATAGAACTGTTCCTTCTCTCAGCTGCTTGAAGTGAAGGAATTCCTTGTTTTCTTTTTTCTTTCTTTTTCTTTCTTTTCTTAACAACAACAACAACAACAACAACAACAACAACAACACTCTTATTTTCTTAACATGTCTTTCTATATATATATATATATATATATATATATATATGCTCTCTCTATTCTTTCTCCTCTCTCTCCTCTCTCTACTCCTCTCTCTCTCTCTCTCCTTCTCTATATATATATATATATATATATATATAATATATGTCTTTTTTAACAGCTTTTAATATCCTTTGAAGTGGAATGCCTTCTTTTTCCCCTGTGGGCATCTTTCCATTGCTCCCACCAGCCCAAGCTGTGGCCCTCACTCTGACCATCTGGGGCCCATTTACTGATCAAAACTCTCTTACTAGCCTCAACACCATTTAACAGTCTTCCAAAGACAAAACTTGCTTCTCTTTTGGAAGAGAGGCCAGAGTTAAATATCCACAACCCACACTCCCACAATGAGATTGGACTAGTTTTAATTATTTCCTTGTCCATTACCCACTCACTGCTTTCCATCCAAAATAGAGCTAGGTAAGCTTAAACATTATAGGAACTATGAAGCTTCAAGAGAGGCTCAGAGTAATAGAGTTGCAACTGCAGAGCTGGAAAGTACCTGCTGAAGAACTATATGATACTTGGCTCTAGTAGACACTTTATGTTTAGTTGTTGATCTATTTTGTAAGACTCGAGTTGCCCAAAGGACCTTCCCTTCAGGCCCAAGGACCTATTTATCAAAAAAAAAAAAGCAGAAATGCATAAAGGGATTCAGTTTACTATCAGACCATATATATTGAAAGGTGAATTTGGAGCTAAGAAGAAATTGATAATAGGCACAATAACACATAATTTGAAACATGTAGAAATTGTGATCAGATGAAATAAAAATTAGAATTACAGAGGACCATCAAGGAAGGAAGCACTTGTTAGATAGAGCAAAACAATGTGAAATATAGATCCAATTTTATATTTGGCTATAAAAATAGAGTCAACAAGAGGGATATATCTTTTTAGATAGCAGACTTCAGTTATGGGGTAGATATAAAGCCATAATTATTCATTGTCTCTATTCCTTTATATTGCATTTTGCAATATTTTCATTAAGACTTCTGCAACCCTGACTCAATCTTATGGCATACTGCTTCAATTCCCTGCCCTAAGTGTGGCCCTTAGGAATTTTCAGTTTCCTATTCCTGGGTCATGTGGGTAGATGCCCACTTGATAGGGAGTGTTTATGAACTATTCATCTTCCCTCAAAGGGGGCTTTAAAATGAAAAAGTATGATCACAATCTCTTGTAAAAGAATTCATATATTTTCAATGTTTAACTAAGCTTAACATGTCAGCTTATAATCATTTTTAGGAACCTTTAGGGTTAATCACAAAATATTGGATATGAAAATTCAAGTGGCTGGGAACATATGAAATATAAATGATGTTTAAATAAGCAAGATGACTCATGGTATAAATTAGTCATAAAATACTTTTTCCTGAAATATTATTTTTGCTCCTTTTTTGATATCTTTTTATTAACCATAATTACTTAGTCTCAAAAGTAAGAGTGAACTGAATAGTATTAGTAAAATATTATTCAATGTATTTTCACTCCATAGAATGACTTTTGTCAGTGCAACATGTTTAAAGGTCTTGAGCTAGTCATATATAATAAAAGCCCAGGAATCTTTGTCAGATGACTAGTAAATGAAGAACAAAGACATTATAAAGATTGTGTGGTCAACAAAATTATAAGTTGACAAAGTCTTGTATAAGAAAGCTAGCTTGAGGATAAGCATAAGGAATAATAAGGAACTTTATTTACTAAACCCACATGAAGAACTACATATTTCTCAAAATATCAATGAGTTTTAATGTTATTTGAAAATGGAATTCATCAATGGCAATATACATTGTATTTCCTGAGGTCATTCTGAGCAAGATGAACAATTATTTATTCAATATATAGTTATTAAGTGCCTATTGAATGACAGGCAATGTTATAGGAATTGGGGATTTAACAGTAAACAAGTCAGGCTAAGTCATTGCTCTCAACTGGCTTATAGAGTAGTAGGTAGAAAAGGAAGAGGAAAAAAGAATGAAAAAATAAAGGAAGGCCTCTCAAGCAATGATAAATGATAAGTGCTATAGATTTGAGTGTTTAAATTGGAAGTGAGACAAAAAAGGTCAGATTTAAGATAAGAGTCAATGAGACTCACTAACAAAATCAATGAAAGTATGGAGAAAAGTAGATGAATAAAGTCATATTTATTGATATGTGCACATGTGTGTGCACTAGTGTATGAAACTCTTGATTGGTGAGCTGTAGCAGCCCTGGGAGAGAAGAAAATTGATATGTTCTCATAGATGAAAGACAATATAAAAGATAAAGAATGGAGCAGCTTTTCATAGTCATATGAGAAAGCGGGGGAGGGAATTTTCTTCAGAAATGTGGTAGGTTTGTTGTAACAGTGACTTTGTTGCTGCTACAAATTGGAAGGTCAGAGTAGGCTCCTCTGAAAAGGAGACATTAAAGAAAAAGGAGTCAGCCATGCAAAATCAGGAGAAAGATTATTCCAGAAAGAAGGAAGAGCAAATAAAACATCTTATGGCAAAAACAAGTTTCTGCTGAAGGCTCTGAAATAAAGCCAGTGATGTCTGGGCACAGGTAAGAGGGACAGGGTGCTATAAATCATGGTAGGAGAATTACGCAAGAACCAAATCCTGTTGAGCTCTGTAAACAAGGTAAAAAGACTAGATTTATAATATAGGTATGTACCCATTGAACTGGTAATTTTTGTAGTTTTCTTTTTTTGAGGGAGTTATCTGTTACTTAAAAATGAAGAACAATAGGAGGCAAGAATCATGAGATTCCCAAATGATGTGCTTGACCCAAAATAAAGTTGCTAAGGGTGTGGATCAAAATGTTTTTTGTAATTCTTACCTCATCAACAATCTCTAGATTATAACAAAGCAGTATAAGAATTCAAGTGACTGATGAAAGACTAATAGTTTATCAGTGTATGTTTCCCTGCGTTCATTCAGCCATCTTCCCTACTATGTCTTTTGGTTTCAACTTGGGAAAGTGAGTGATAGAACCTCTCCAAAGAGATCAGCCTGTCATAGTGTCAGGGCGATGTGTTGCAATCAGAAATAATCCACATGGGATATAGTGTCAGAGGGAAGCGCTGAGGGGTGAGTTATAAGTGGCCAACTGTTGAGATGTGATCCAGACCAGAAAAAGACATAAAAGGAGGTCTCAATCGAGTGATGGATCTCTAAACAAAATAAACAAAAACCAGACACACAAACAGGCTTTTGTTCCATAGAATACAACATAAGACATAATAGTGTGAATCACATAAAATGTGCCATTTCTTCTAAATCCTTCTTTCTTACTAGATACTAGAGAACCCAGGAATAAAAACTACCAAGTCAGGAGTTGATAGAGAAAAGAGATAAACAAAGTATGTTTCTTCTTCCTGCTATTTTATAGTCTTAAATATCTGATCAGGTCTGAGCTGTGAAGGGAGATGCTTTAAATTATATTTCAGATTGAAGTATTTTGATATTTCATTGGTCTGGTATTTCTAATACCAGAAAACAAGTCTGATGATCAATACATGAATATAAGAAGAAAAATCTATGCAATTAGCTCAAGAAAACATCCAAAAATGCAAAGGAAAATTCCAAAAGAGTGACTTTGAATGACAGCAGTAAAACAGTAGAGATATTTTATTTTATTATTCATTCTGAATCCAGCTCATTTAATAAG
This sequence comes from Pteropus medius, assembly GCF_902729225.1. NCBI lineage: Eukaryota > Metazoa > Chordata > Mammalia > Chiroptera > Pteropodidae > Pteropus > Pteropus medius. The sequence continues at coordinate 12,444,253 of NW_024354502.1, read as the reverse complement.
TAGTGAGTCATATGTATATGATGACAGGAGGCTTTTGAAGGATTTTAGTCAGGGAATGGCATTCTCTAATTAACACATTGAACAGATCACTTTACTGATCATGTGGGAAGATTTTAGAGAAAGAGAAAAAGCAAGGGGCCAATTATGAAGCTATGATAATAGTACAAAAGATAGTATTGAGTTGGGCCAAAGTGGTTATTAGTGGAGACGAAGTGAAAGAGACAGTACTGAGATGTTTTAAAGGTGGATACAATGGGACTAGATGTTATAAGAGTAAGACATAGAAAGAAATGAAGAGTAAATGCTATATTTTAGGCTCAAGCAACTCAATACCAACATTTACTGAGATGTAAAAGATTGGAAAAGGAGCAGAGTATAGTTAAGGAGAGCAGTTCATAGTTGTCTTTTGGCCATATTGAATTCGAGGTGCCAAGTAGTCATTCATTTGTTGATGTGACATTTGGAATTGGTGGTAGGAGTCAGATTTGTGGAGGGAAGGCAAGAGTGGATATGTGGACACTGGAGCCCTCAGCACACAAATCCTATTTAAAATACTGAATTTAAAACAAAACATCCAGGAGAAGTGAATCTAAACAAAAGAGAAGAGGTGCCACGTTAGAAACATGTGACAATATAACATTTGGAGTTTCAGCAGAAGAAAGGAATGAAAAGGAAACTGAGGAAGTGCAATGAGCAAAAGGGTGGAAGGAAAACAATGGGGGTTTTATCTCAAAGCTATGAGAAGAAAATGTTTCAAAAAGAAGCAAGAGGACAACGGTGTCAGATGTTGCTGAGAACTCAATAAGAAAGAAAACAGAGCAGTTATATTATGTGATAAAAAGTAAGTAATTGAAGATCTTGACAATTATTCTCAGTAAATTGATTGAAAAATAATCCAGAGTTTGGAGAGTTGAGGAGAGAATGGGAGATGAGCAGATCCAAATACCACCTACAGACAAATCATTCTATCAGGAAGTGAATGGAAGACAAAAAGCACAGAAACAAAGAGGATCTGCTGTCAAAAGCCATATATTTTTTTCTTTTCTTTTTTTTTTTAATAAAAGTAAAACCTGACTGAACAAGAACACATTTGAACACTGATGAGTATGATTCAATGGAGATGGATGACTCAACAATGCAGGGTGGAGGTGAGCTTAGAAGAGCAACATTCTCAAGAATTGACAGATTATGAAATAGAACATAAAATTTGAGGGTGTGGCCATGACAGGAACAATGATGCTTCTGTATAGAAGAACAAAGCAGAGAGTTAGGGCAAAGAGACACAAAAAAGTAGCTTATTTTTGTGATGGTGAGATGAGAACATTCTTAGATGAGAGCTTTTATTTAACTTCTCAATTAACTGCTTCAGACAATGAATTTCTTTCATCTCTGATTTTGAGAAACTGGTTCTCAAAGGTACAAATTCTCTTAGACAATTCAGCTGGCAAAGTCATCGTGATGGGCATCGCTCCCCTTTCTGAACCACAATAGCAGTTCCAACCCGACACTGTTCTTTTCACTTTTCTTAAGTGAGCAGAAAACTACTTATAACCTTCTATACAGGATTAATTTAGAAAACCATACCTACAATCATATATGCTATTTATCTTTTCAGTCAACAGAAAAGCAGCTTTTTCTAGAAGATATACTCTACCCTTGAGATGAATGGGAAGAAAGATAACAGAAATTTATGCCTTTATCCTGTTTAACTATAAACAGCCTCCCTCTGCTAAATAATGTTGTGTTTTAAAAGCCATTTAATTTTGCTCATTTTTGGAATGGATTAAGATGAGCTTTTCCAGTTTATGAAGAATTGAGGCCATGAAGGCCATGATTAATGACATTAAGTGGCTAGAGATGTAGGGACTTAAATCCAACTGAATGGAAGGCAATAGCCAATGGGTCAGCATTGCAGTGTACATCCTCGGGGGTTCTGTTTGTATGAACTACAATGTGGATGGTGTCTCCTGGAGTAGTTAAATGAAGTAGTAGACTCGGTGCCTCACAATTAGGACAAGGGCTCATCACAGGGACTATTTCTTAGATGAAGATCCCAAGGGAATCTAATTGAGTATATTATTGGCTTGATAAGTCACTCAGATGATGACTTAGTCCACAATAACCCACATTTATAGCCCATTACCTCTAAGCTGGAAATTCCTTCTCATCCCCTAACTCCCTTTGGGGGTAATAAAATGTGCTGTACTTGATAAATGAGAGAAGTCTGTTTCCTTGTCCTACTAGAAAGAACTTTGAATACTCAAGCTACTAACTCGGATTATGTATGTATGCATAGATTCGGGGGCAGATTTCAGCATTTCTATTTCATAGCTCCATTGTAAAGAAGCCAATGTGAACATTATGAAAATAGGCATCCTCATGGGATATTCTACTTTAAAAGGTCATAGTTTGGCAGAGGAAATGAACATTTTTTTTTCTAGCATCTAAAAGGTTTGGAATCAAAACAGAATTTCATAACTAAGAAATGAAAATGAATGTCTCCTGATATAATAAACACATATTTGTCTGATTTACACCGAAAAGAGTGAATCAATCAGCTTCTCTTTATCCTATGCACCGGGAAATTTACATTCCTTCCATTTTTCCTCCTGGATGTCATTCGTTGTTCAGAAAATTGAGAAAATGTCAGTCTCATGACAGATTGGCCTCATATAACATATATTCTATATACTGTATAACATGTATTTGACAGCCTCCACTTTAATTATTGACCATAATGTCTAAGTTGAAAATCATAGTTCCTTGCTTCCATCTTTTATTCCATTCCCCTTCCCATTACTCACTGCTGGACTCAGCCAGTTGAGAGTTTTCAACTAGTGGGGTGACCTCAAATATAGTACTCACAAGTTCCAAGTTATCCTGTATTTATTAGGTTTACATGGCTGTCCATTGACTTCTGATATTGCTCATGAATTACTAGTAGCTGCTCCAATGAATCCTCAGCTGTCTAGACATAGGCTTTCTATTAGTTTCCTATTGCTGCTACAACCAATTATCACGACTTTAGTGATTTAATACACATTTATTATAGTTCTGGAGTCAGAAATCTAAAGGGGGTTCGTAGAATTGCATTTCTTTTGTAAACTCTAGCGGAGAATATGATTTCTTGTTGTTTCCAGCTTTCAAAGCTACCTACATCCATTGGCTTATCATTTCTTGCTTCTTTCCCTACCAAAGCTAAAAGTGTAACACCTCAACCCTTTATCCCCCTGTCTCTGTTTCTGTCTTTGTAAGAATCCTTGTGGTAACATCACTGGGGCTAACTGGATCACTTAAGGTAATTTCCTCATTCAATATCCTTAATCACATCTGCAATGTTCCTATTGACTATAAGGTAACATTGATAACACATTCCAGAGATTAGGGATGTCTTTAGGAGACCATTAATCTACTGTAGTCCTCATTTTGTTGTTGTTGTTGTTGTTTTTATTATATAGCAGGAATCCATTTTTTTCTTGGACGGTAGAGCAAACCTCTTTTCTAACCACTGACTCAGTATGAGGAATCGAAAACTTTGGGTCAAAATAGAGTCTTAGTTTCTCTAATATTGTCTTGGGCACTAGGATCTCCTAATGTATTGAGTCCAAAACTGTGCTCGAGGGAAGAAAAAAAATCCCAAATTTGGATTTTTAAATGTAATATGAAAGAAGTCTCTTCCACGTGGACCTCTTAGTTCCTGGACTCATATTTTTTCAATGGAGGAAGTGACACAATATATCAACATGTGTTTTAAGGAATTAACGATGTTCTATGAACAATAACACAACAACACAGTGTGATCTTCAGATGGAGTTTTGATTGAATCTATTGGAAACCATTTCATCATGAATAGGACTATGATAATATGAGGAAACTCCATGGGTGAGAGCCTATTGCTGCATATCTTTTGCCTTGAAGTGAGCTCTTTGTCTAGCAGAAATATTATGTGAATAATATGTTGATAAATAGGGCAGGGGTGTCCTGGACTGATCATACTGGTTCCTGAGAGACAACTGTTAAATTTTCAGGAATTTTGCAAATTGGTTGTTAGCACAACCATTATTAAAAATGAAATTATTTTAACATACTGTGGGAAAATAAAACTTCTCTGTGTTTTTAGCATTTCTGTATAAAGCATTATCTTCCTAAGACCATTCTAATACTTTGAGAATTATATTTGTAGTCATCTCTTTAGTTACTTTCTCTGATCCAGTAGAATTATGAAACTTTTCTTATCTGCATAAGAGAGTCAAATGGTTACAGCCTAAACAGGTTCTCAGTTTCAGCTCCCAAGGTACCAGAAATACTGGGATGCTATCTCCCAAGTTTTGAGGCCAAGTTATAAAAGATAGTTACCTATCTTTTACTTTTCTTTTCTTTTCTTTTTTGGGGGGAGGGTTGTGTGTGTGTGTGGCCCTTGGGAAGATACATATACATTCCAAATGGTTAGAGTACAGTGCGAAAATCCAGGATCCTCCATCTGTCTCAAAGGAGTAAATGTGTTTTGAGGGGTTCTGTTTTGTTTCATTTTTGTTCTCGCTCTCTCCTTTGGGAGAGAAGGGAAATTCCTGTCTTATGGTGCTGCATGAGGGTCTCAGCACTGGCTTTTATTGTTGGCAGGAGGGGAAGTCAATAAAGTTCAGCACTGTACTAACTCTGGTGAGAGGATGTCCATATTGTTATGTTCATACACAACTTCTTTTCATCCCTGCCACCTACATAGCTCATCTGCTGGGGCACAGAAAACTAGACTGTTTATTTAAAAATTGCCTATTCTCTCAGAGTTGAAAAAATGTGCCTAGTTTTTAACATGAAACAAAACAAAACTGAAGAATCATCTACCTAGCAACATTAGCCAACCCTCTAATTAAGACATTAATCCAGGGATTTTCTTGCATATTTCACACTGAGTAGGATTAGCCATTATAAGAAAAATGAATAAAATTTTTTTAAATTTAAGTGGGAAATTGACTGTCATTATTTTAGCCAGTGGCATTATCATTTTATATAAAGAATTGAAATGATAATTTGCTGAGTGACTGTTGAAATGTGTGGAGATGTTTTAAGGAGAGAATTATTTTTATCTGGAATAATGATTTTCTTAGCTAAAATGAAGGTGCACAATGCACTGATGAATTTCCTCAATGCCTCTATTTATGGGCCTGTAAATTGTTCAGATTTGTCAGAATTATATTTGAATTTTGAGTTTTCTTTTAGTGCTATGGCTGTTAAGGAGGAAAGGCAAGCATACAATGAAGCTTATTCTTATTTAATAAAAATGGCCTTAAAAATTCATAATATCTGCTAGCTATTCAAGGAGAAGCATTTTGACTTAACTATTTAAATTAGAGAGACTTATTACAAATCAAAATTTACTTCTTAATTCTAAAAGAATATATTTCCCTTCCTCTCCTGATTTTACTTATATAACCTCTTTCTGAAGTATTCATTTGTCTTTTAAGGAACTCCGGTTAACCTATTACCTTTCAGTTTCTCTCATACGTATGTGAATGTTGTATATAGGAATAAACAACTAATGTAAAGCTCATTACAATGAAAAATCAATACTTGTTAATATTTTTCAAATATTATTGCTTTTTAAATTTTTTAGTTTGAACCTTATGAAGTTGCCATTTTTGTATCAAATACAGACTAATAATAGAAATTTCTTATGGTTCAACTTAATAGTTCATGCTCATTTTAGCATTAGAATTAGGTTACGTAATTAAGAACCACTGTGGTTAAATCTATGCAAAATTTGGTGGTGAGCTAAATTAATGCATTCAATAATTTTAGTATCAAATAAAGGAAAATGACAATGAGGAGAGGAGTTGGAGTTTTGCAGTAACTCGAAAAAAATGCAGAAATTTTATTATTACTTATATTTGATCAGAGATAACCTCACACATGTTTTTTTAAAAATGAGATTAACTTATTAAAAAGGATCTGGTCAGTAACCAAAGGTGGTGCATTTAAGTACAAAGTACTTAGCATATGTGCCAAAATGTTGAAATCTTTTCTTTCTTCATGGTGAGGCCAAGATCATTGAATGCCTCTTAGAAAGCCAGACACTATGCTAGATACTTTGAGTCATTTCATCCAATTGTTAATAAACCCCATGATACCCTGTCCTGGTTTTGCAGAAAAGTGAAGCATAATAAACTGCTTAAAGAGAAACAACTGATAGATATTAGACCTGGATTTAAACCCACATCTGACTGAATTCAGAGCCCCTGCTCTTTTTCATTCTTGGATTGACTCCAAATTGATTTGAAAAGAATAAAATATAATCACATAGAGAAATCCAGTGACAAGTGATATAAAGAAGAAGAGAAATGAGTTTTTAAAAAAAATGCTTAAGGCATAGCAAATGAATTGTATTACTGCAAGTTTGTAGTTGGACCAGAGAGAATCTTTGCACGGATGCTGTAAGCATGTTTTTCCCCATAATCCAAAACTTAAAATTCCTACAGCCATACTGTTATTCTAAGTGAGAGCTCAATGACCTGCAAAATATCATTTGAAAATGAAACTTGTAAGTTAGAAAGCACAAGCATCAAGAAGTACCCTTATAATCCTCATCCTTTTCTCATTTGGAATGCAATCAGCTCAAATACTCAAGTGGCATCTTCACAAATTTCTCACCTACATGACTGTTGTCTTTGAAAGGCAAGTTTCATCTCCAGAATTACTATTACTGCTTGATTTGCAAACTCCTCAAAAGATGACAAAAAAAGAAAAAGACTGTAAAGAACAACATATTTTTATCCTTACGAGATAATTCCAAAGTCACTCAGAATTCACTGGTATGATCATTTGCATTGTGGTAATAAAATTTTTGATTTAATTAAAATTAAACTATTCTCTTTTGTAAATATGCACGGGGTCAAGTATATTTACATACAACATTTATATTTCCTGACAACATAACTAAAAATTAATTTCATCTTCTAAATATAATTTGAAATGCATGGTTAAAGTTATAAATGGTAGCTATTATTGTATAATCCCACACATAAAATTAATATAAAATTTGCTTATGATTATATTGAATTATATCAATTCATCTACTCTAAATATGACAAATGTATAGAGAAATTAATCTTAAATATTGTTATTTGTTCAGAAAATGGTCAGCAAAGCCAGTCAATATTGGAAACTATAAGAATAATTTGGTGGTACAAATTTGCCTTTGCTTCCTAAATTTCAGCTATCCCAAGCTGTCATCACTCTATGGCTTTGAAGCACTGTGAATCTTTGTAAATGCTCACCTACGCTTCAGATATTTTAAACTGGGCATGTTACTATCTTACTCGTTCATCAAGGTCTTAATCATGAATCCTTTCAGCTAAAAGTATCCTAATTATCAAATACAGATGTCTCTTTGTTATGATCCTCATTACCTTTTACTTTCAATTATAACTATTTGTAAATAAGTTTTTTCTTCCTTACACTTGTTTAAATCCTTGAAGCTAGGAATGTTTCCTCTTTCATCTTATCATGTACACATAAAATATATGAACATTTTGTAGTTGAATGTTTTTTAATATGTTAAACACGTCAAATACGTCATTTTAATTAGCATATCACCCTGATCCTTATTTGTAATAGTGGGTTCAATCTAAGTTGAGTTATTTATTTCTATTGTTCCCTAATTAAAATTCTTTATAAAAACAGTTATATTATAAAAGCAGTCACATTGCCTTTCACGAATATGAAGAGTCTAAGCTTCTCACCTTTTGGTGGTGGCAAGGAGGAGGAGAGTATCTCTTTTCACTTAACACATAGAAAATCACACCTTCATGAGTAGCATAACACTCTGTACTTGGCAATGCTCAAAGGAAAGTATTTAAAAACTATAAGCAATTGTAAGTGACACCACCACACATTAGATCTTAGTATCAATGAACCTAGATAGATCACTGATGCACATTCCTAAATATGCCTCAAAACAGCCACCATCCTGAAATATCCCTGTTACTAAGTAAGCCACAATGTTTCTCACGTTTATCCCTACGACATGGTTCTCTGAATTGCTGATGAGGCTGAAAACATCTTCCTATGCATATTATTCACTCCAGTTTTCCCCTTAATTGCCTAAAATAAAGACATTTTCAGACATGCAAGCGTTATAAAAACAATACGATGCACACTCTGAGTATGCTACTGGAGGACTGACTAACCAAAAATCAGATGGATTATAAATAGGTGATAGATAGATAGATAGATAGATAGATAGATAGATAGATAGATGATAGATAGATAGATAGATAGATGATAGGTAGATAGATAGGAAGGAAGGATAGAAAGAAAGAAATACAGGGGACCTAAGAATCGTGGGGTCTTAGGAGAGTTGCAAAAGAGATGTTCAGCATGTTGCTAAAATAAGGAGCAGGCTTGTAACTGGATTGCAGAGTTAGAAAGCAAACAATCTGGACTGGGGGTCTGAGAGCGCTAAGAGGGGAGTCTCCCTGGAAACACAGGAGGATAAAAGACCTATGGTACCTCAGCCTTGAGGAGAGTCTTACACTTTTAGGAGTAAATTAATAATAAATTTACAAGAAATAAAAGCTAATGGAAAAAAATAGATTTATTTTAAAATTGAAAAGATACAAATAAAGAAAAAATATTACATGCTCCTGGAATAGAAGTATTAATATTATTAAAATGCTCATACTACCCAAAGCAATCTACAAATTCAATGCAATTTCTATTAAAATTCCAATAGCAATTTTCACAGAAATAGAAAAAAAAACCAATATTAAAGTTTCTATGGAACCCACAAAAGTTCTGAACAGCAAAGAAATCTTGAGAAAGAACAAAGCTAAAGGCATCATACATCCTGATTTCAAACTGTATTTCAAAGCTGTAGTAATCATCATAGCAATGAATTTGCAAAAAAGCAGACACATAGATCAACGGAACACCATAGAAAGCCCAGAAATAAGCCCATGCATGTATGGGAAATTAATTGACAACAAAGGAGCCAAGAATGTACAGTAGGGAAAAGATAGTCTTCAATAAATGGTGGTAGGAACACTGTACAATCTTATGCAAAATAATGAATTTGGACACACTATTTCACACCATACACAAAAATTAACTCAAAATGGATTAAAGACTTAAATGTAAAACCTACAACCATAAAACTCATAGAAGGAAACAAATAAGTGGCAAGCTTCTTGGTGATGATTTTTTGGATTTGACACCAAAGTAAAGACGGCAAAAGCCGAAATTAATAAGTGGGAATACGTTAAACTAAAAACCTTCTGTAAAGTGAAGGAAATCATCAACAAAATGAAAAAGCAACCTACTTAATGGGAAAAAGTATTTGCAAATCATATCTGTTAAAGAGTTTATATTCAAAATATATAAAAAACATCTACAATTTAATAGCAAAAAAAAAAAAAAATCCAATTTAAAAATGGGCAGAAATCCGAATAGACATTTTTCCGAAGAAAGCATAAGATGGTCAACAGACACATGAAAAGATGTCCAGCATCACTAACCATAAGGGAAATGGAAATCAAAACCATAAGGTGATATCACCTCACATCTGTTAGAATTACTTTCATCAAAAAAAAAAGAAAGAAAGAAAGAAAGAACAAGTATTGGCAAGGATGTGGTGAAAAGGGAATCCTAGTGCAATATCAGTGGGAATATAAAGTGGTATAGCCAATAAGGAAAAAAATATGAAGTTCCTTAAAAGGTTAAAAATAAAACTATCATATAATCTAGCAATTTCACTTTGGGGTCTTTATCTAAAGAAAATGAAAACATTAACTTGAAAAGATATATGCACTCTCATGTTCACTGCAGCATTATTTAAAATAGCCAGATTATAGAAGCAACCTAAATGTTCATAGATGGATGAATAGATTAGAAAATGTGACACACACATACACACCAGAATATTATTCAGCTATAAAAGAATGAAATATTGACATTTGCAACAACATAGATAGACCTAGACAGCATAATTAGACAGAGACAAATATTATGATATCACTTATATGTGGAATCTAAAAACAAACAAGCTCATAGATACAGAAAACTATAATTAATAAGGCTGTATTTATATTTGAAAGTTGGTAGGAGACTAAATCTTAAAAATCCTTATCACAAGAAGAAAAATTCTGTAACTATGTATAGTGATCGATATCAACTAGACTAATTGTGGTGATCATTTCACAATGTATACAAATATCAAATCGTTATGATGTACACCTGAAACAAATATATCAATTATACCTCAATTAAAAATAAATAAATTTATTTCAGTGGGGGGAAAAGTTATACTCTGATTACAAATAAAATCCATGCCCCTCAAATATAAGAAGCATATACTCATAAAATCAAAACTCTAGAACTCTAAAATTGATGTAAAAAATTTTGTACCATATTATGGGACTGGAGATAGAGAATGTACTTATTTTTCTTTGTATGAAACGCTCATGGGGAAAGAGGTAGAAAAAAACTAAATGACTCTTCTTGCAGAAAATAAGACAAAGTCTAATCTACAAAAAATAAACTGCAGAACAAATATATCACTTATTTATATTCTTCATAAAGATGGAAGTAAATAACAAAAGAAACAACTGAAGGCTTGAAGGTGATCATCTCTGAAGGTAAGTAAGGTAGACCACTGTTTTACTCCACTATTTTGTGATTTTTTAAAAACTGTGAGCACAGGTTCAGTGGTTTATAGCTTGGGATCTCTTCAAATTAATTTGCCCTTTTGGATGTTTTTGATACCATCTATGTACTGGGAATTTAAACTCCAGTGTCGCCCGAGGGCAGTTTATAGCAATGAGTTCTCAGGAGTGACTTTCATTCTCTCAACAAGTCTCAAAGCTGTGGCAAACTTGCTGAACATCTCCCTTTACACAATACATATATTTTTTAGTCTCTCTGACACTGAGATTGTAGACCTTCAGAAGTCCTTGTGTGAGGTTATTATTCTGATTTGCTACCTTGCACAGACACTAAGTCTTAGTTCTTTTTCTCATTGCAAACATTAAAACTCACGTTCTTGAGGCAAGTGCCCTTAGGGCAGCCATGGATTCAACGCACTTTCTAACCTGGATCTATGCTCCTGGCTCATTCTTGTCCTGGAGGAGCTTGCTTGCTCTTTCATTTCAGCTATATTTTTAAAAGATGTTTTCAAACATTTCATCTAGCATTAAAAGTTATCACAGCTTTACTGAGATATAATTCACATATCATTTAGCATTTTGAATTGTTTTGTAGCAGGAACACTTGCAGGATATTTAATACTATATGTTTGGGGAAATGAGAGACTTTAGTGTATCTTTGATTATCTTTTTCTATTCATTTCCTCTCCATTTTTTTCTTGGATAATTTGCCAGATACACAATTGCTTAGATTCATCTCCTAAATTCTTGCCTTTTTTTTTTTTTTACCTCTTTTCACATCTTCATTTTTTTCCTATACTCTTTCTACTTTTTCTGCTTTCATATTTTCATTCTAAGAACTCTGTTCTCCATATGTTTTTTATTATTCAATTTTTACTCTATAAATACAAAATCTTCTCTTACACCTCTGAGGACATTATAATTTTTGGAAGTTTTATTTTCTTAATTTTCTAGTTTGCTTTGTTTTCATTTGATATAAGAAGCGGTCTGAAATATTTACAGATCCCTGTCTATTTGTTCATATTTAAGAGTTAAAATCTTAAGTGAATGGTGTGATTTGTCTGACTTGGAGGTGGTAGTGGTAGTGGCATGCTTCAATATAGTATGACAGAACAATGTGCCTTAACCTGCACCAACTAATTCTGCCACCTGAGTTCTCTGGACTACTTAGTTTCTCCACAGAGGAATCTTCCACTCTTGCCTAAAGTCTTAAGTCTGATTGACAGCTTCTGGTTGATGAATAGAAGAAAGGGATCTATAGTCTTCTTATTCAATAAGGTACCTCATCCCCTGCCCTTTGCTATGCCTGGAGTTTTTGAGGGCAGAATCTTGTCAATTTCCCCATGGTATAAAACTTCCTTATCATTTTAAAGTGAGAGAATAGTAGTCACTGGCTACTCATGATGGAGGAAGCAATTTCAGATTTTCAACAAATCCTACTATTTTTTCAGCTGCACTTTTTATCCACTCCCTGGAAGTATCCATGGCCTAGAATCCTGATCAGTGTAGATGAGAGAAGCAAATAATTTTCTTGTTGGCTTCCACACTTGTCATATTTAGGTTTTAGTCAGTGACTTCTTTCTCATTTTACTTTCATCCTCCAAGATTGTTGACGGCTCTTATCCAGTGTTGTCCTCCCTCTTATACTTTGTTGCTGTGCATTTATATAATGTTATTCATTAAGGATTATTTTAGTATACTTTTAGGAGGCAGTGGAAGATAAACATTTAATCAATCTGCCATGTTTAACTCAAAGTATACCAACTAATTTTTTTTTTCTCTAGTGGTTACATGTAACTATTTAAGACCCATAATTACAGTTATTTTCTTTGTCAATTTTTTACACTTATTTTTATCTAATTTATCACCCAGACCACAAGAATCACAACTACCATCTCCCTCTAGTTTTCTGCTCCCCCTCACACCATGCCCCAACATATACGCACTCATTGATATCATTCTAGAGTCTTTATTTTGTGCTTTTATCATTTATGTGGTTTGGAGGGTGAGTCAGAGAAGAAGAGATGGTAATTTCATAGGTGAAAGAGTAAAATTTGCTAGGTTATTAACATGCTTTTCCTTGTGATCACTAGTTAAATCTTCCTGTATTTAGTTGTCTTTGTTTGAATATTCCTTTTATGAATATTTTGAAGTGTTTTTGTGTTTTTGTTTGTCTGTGTATGTGATAAAACATCTACTTTTATAAGTAAAGAGCTTTATTTCAGTCTTTTTTTTCCTTTTTGCCACAAGCACAGTATTTTTTTCAAATTTTTGCTAACACTGCTATATATCTTATTCTAAACTTTCCTAGTATATTTTTGTTCTCTGTTTAACAGTCAGTGTCTTGGGAGCAAGTGTCTGACTATTTAAACCTTGGCTGTACCAGGAAGCAGGTAGAAGGGGAAACCAGGCCCCTTTACCTTCCATGATGGGAGCATCTGCTGGAGGCTGAGATGACTATTGCTCTTGATCTCTTTCTTCTAAGACCACACACAATGAGATGTATTAATTACAGCAACACTAAATGCTGTAACAAACCCAAGGTTAAATGGCTTAACACAATAGAAGTGTATTCTTTAGGCATATAACTAACACAAATATTCTGGTTGGCACTCAAACTTCCACAGGATAAGCACAACCCAGGCTCCTTCCATATTGTGGCTCTATCTCCCTCTTAAATTTTGGAGTTCTTTGTTTTCAGCTTGAGGATGGATAAAAACAGTGAAGTCACACCAACCACTTAACGTTTATTGACCTAGACTTGACGTACATCACTACAGTCTCCATTCCATAGGTGAGAACAATGTAGTCTTATGGCCTTGTCTACATGTAAGGAGGCATGGAAGATGCAGTTCCTGGTAGGCAGATGCTTCCAATCAAAGATTCTACACTCCATAGAGGGAGTCCAATCTTCAATGGACAGATAATTGTCACTGTTATGGGAGACCTCCTATAAAGAGTAGGTAGGATGTGTGGCAGCCAAAAGCCAACATAAGTCTTTGCAAAATGTATTTACAGACACTTATAAGGAAGCCTATATTTTAATTTAAATGATGTTGGCTGTCCCTCCTTCACCAGAGTTTATATCTCTCGAGGTCAGATATCATCCTGAGAAGTCCACCTGCTGTCCAGACTAGAATTCCCTGCTGAATTCCCTGATAAGGTGGTATGCAATCTGTATTCCTAAACCTCCTCAAGAGCAGTGTATCAACTAGGATGATTTAAGCTAGCCATAATGATAGAAAAATCCCAGCTCAAAATCAAGTTTAGAGGTAGAGAAGTCTTCAGGCACAGGATGATCAGCAGTTAAATGGACAAGTTCTTTCCACCTCTCTGTTTTGACCTCCTCAATGCTAGTTTCAGTCTTGCATCTAAATGATATTCTAAGAATGCAATAAATTCTAATAAATACAATGTTGAAATTTTTCTTTTTAATCTCTAAACACCTTATACTATTTTCTTCTTGCATTCAGTGACACTGTTGAGAAATCTAAGTTAATGTGAAAAAAAATGTATGTATATATATATATATGTGTATATATATATATACACATATATATATATACACGCACACACACACATACATACACACATATATTTCTTTTTTCTTGGGAACTTTACTATAATTACTAGCTTTGAAATTTACAAGTGATTGCATTTAGATATGAGTATTTTATTTGTTTACTGTTTTGTTTGAAATTCTCTCATTTTGCACATTTCATTAATTTGAGGAAATTTTAAATAGCTGTTTCATTTAGTATTTCCTCCCCATGTAATTTCTCTTTATTTCATTTGTTGACACTTGTATTTTGTACTCCTAATTTTTAAAACTTATTTTATTTTACATTTTCTATTTAGTTATCTCCTTCTAAGGCCCTCAGCAAAATTCTTTAATCAATTTTTGACTAATTCACTTTTCTGTTGACCTATACTGTTAGTCAACCTATCTGTTGGCTTATTTATTTCAAAAAATTTATATTCAGTGTCTGAAGTTGGTTATTTTAATGACTTCTTGCTCCTGCTTTACATTTCCATTATCCTTATTATATCTTTGAGGATATTTATTATATTTATTTAAAGTTCTTGTTTTATAAGATCCATTATTTTTGCTTCATCTTATATAAAATTAAAGTGAAAAAGGTAGCTTCAGGGCCAAATCTCTGGTGTTAATTATAAGCTAGCCTTGTTACATTTCCGTCTTCTTCTACTGCATGGCATTCTCACAGGTAACTGCCCTCGACCTCAAATTCTTATATTTACTTACTTACTTATTACTTTTATTTATTTATTTATTTATTCATTCATCATTCATTCATTCATTCATTCATTCATTTTTATTGTTTTGCTCTCTTTTAATAGCTGTCCTTCTGAATTTCAATCATGTCACCTTTAGAATGAAGTAGAGAGAAAGGAACACTCAGCCACTGACACCTCTGTCGGTTGCCAGTGTTTACCTACAAACCAGGGACTGTCACTGGGCTTGCACTGTAGGAATGAGCAAAAGAAAAAAAGCAAAGTATTCTTCCCTAGCTTCTCGCTTTTCTTGGAACCAGCTCTTTTCATTTCCATCTCACACTGTAATCAACTTTCATTGGCCTTCACAAATTTATCTCCATTCAGTTGGTTTAGGTTACAAGATCTTTCAAATTCACTCACATTTCTCTACTATCCCCAGTATCCTACTCAGAGAAGGCATTCAGCCACAGCCCATGTTAATTGGTTGTACATGATAACATGTAAATTAACACCTCTGTCACTCTGTGTGTTAAATGATTATTGAGAGGAAGTATTCTATGGAGACCGGTGGGATGATACCTGCCTATGGGCGTTGGGAGTGGGGGTAGGAGGTTGGCACAGGGATGGTGGTGGTTGTCCCTTCAGTCTTTGCCCTGAGGCCCTATGACTGGGTCTTTCCCTGTATGTCTCTGGCACCCCTCAAGCTGCTATCCTCTACCAGAGACCAGAGTGATTGCCTACAAGTCTCTTGTGCATGTGAATTTCCAGGAGACTCTATTGAACTCTAAGAAGTAAAAAACAATCTTCTTTCATACAAGTTCACCTAATGGGTCATGTTATTCACAACTAGAAATGGTCATGGAAACCTCTTGTGTTTTCCACTAAGTGGGGCACTGATCTTCTTAGGACAAGAAGATCACCAAGTATTCTGCCTCTAGTCCTCTTAAAATAAAGATTTGCAAATTTAAAAAGAAAAAAAGAATGCTATAAAATTTAATTTGAAAGATATAGAATTAGCATACAACCTATATAATTCCTGATATTTCAAAGTCATATCCAAAGGAGCTACAGAAATAAATATCCAGGGCAAAATCTAGCTCATAATGTAAACAATAAGGAGAATTCATTGAGGCAGATTTCTTCCTCTAAAATAATTATATTAAAATATATATTTTTTATATTAAAATATTTTGTATACTTTCCCAATGCTAGATTTGGGCAAGTTTGTATCTGAAATAAGCACAAGATAGAAGACATCCAAATGACAGTGTGCCAGTTTTAAAGTGCCTCACCTGTTATAGGTAAAGTACATTCAGATTAGTAAATGTTGTTCTGGATTTATTTAGAATGGCCAGAAAATGCTCTATACTTTGACAGAGGCTAAAAACTACACCATTTAACAAGCAAAAAACACATACATAGAGATGTGTTCTGCAAGCAGAGACACCCATATAGATCAAAAGTTTATACAAATATTCACAGATATCGGCACCAGATGTCATGGTTGAGAATTTATATATTAATAAGACATCTTGAATTTAGGTCATAGTGACTCATACTCATTCCAAATTTTGCAATAAAATGTGCCATTTCTGTAAGTGATTAGAGTTCACCAAGTTTTCCTCCTTTTCTTCCATTTACAATGGGAAAAAATTATTCTATATATACATATTTTGATTTTTCTAGTGGTATTAAGTATTTGGCTTAAAAAAACAGATTATGATGAGTTTCAGTCTGAACAAAGGAAAAAGCACACTTCATAGAAAAAAAGAAAAACGAAATGGTTACTAAAAAGAACTGTGATTTTGCCATCAAAATAATAACTCATAGAAATATCTGTTGTTACACTCTCTGTAAATCTCATTACCAAAAATTAAACACTATCTTTTACCTCTGATTTCCCTATATAAAATGGCATCCCCATCACTGTTTACTTTTTATTTTTCTTTGTTGCCCTCTTCAGCAGCTCCAGTGCTGTCTGTCTTCCTCCCACAGTATAGCCAATTTGATATTTAAAATATGCTTACACTCTCAATTACTCCTTAAAAGTAGAAGTGCAGAACTTGTCTATTGAATTTTACTGGTTAGTTTAAGTATCTCGCCTGTGAAATGGGTCTGTCAGTCGTTAGCAGTTAACATAGGCAATCCACAAAGAAGAATTGAATTATCTAAATTTTTCATTATGATATAACTGAATTTGTTTTTTCCAATAGACTTTATTAGTGTGAAAATAAGCATATAACTGGTAGATAGCATTTGTATCAATTTTCTCTTAATTCAAGGCACAAACAAATCAAATTTTCATGTTCTTTCTTTTCCCATGAGACATAGAATAGGATACGCAAGCATGTCAGGGAAAAATAATCCGAGGGATCACCAAGCAACCATCCACAGCTTGTCACAAATATTTTGCATGTAAAATTAAATTTTCATTTTTGTCATTTTTATTTAAACTTTAGAATGTGACTTCAAAATGTTTCATGTTGTGTAGGGAGGGCTTTAGAAATAGTATATTTGATTTTAATTTTTTAAAAAAGCCACCACGGAGGACAAATGGAGGACAATACACTGGCTGCAGCATCAAAATCATCCAAGGTATTTTTTAAAGAATATATCAGTAATTTTCTTTGAAAGAATTTTCAAATTATCTCAAATTAGGTTTATAGTTAACAAATTTAAATATGGCCTCCTAATGTCATATTGACACAGTATAATATTTTAAAAGAAGAGAAATTTTAATAATTCCCCAAAGGTATATTAGAGAAAATAAAAATGTAAAAGGCCTAATATAAAAACCAGAACCTCATACAGTTCATGGAAAATGGCAAAGAAAGGAATAACATCTTTGTAATTTTGCTTAGAAGTCTTAACTCTTTAATTATATGTGACAAGTGTTGAATACCAAAAATGTTTAAAGTATTTAAGTTAATGCAGTTATCACTTATTGGCTATTTAAATATTTGGCTTCAGTTTGACACTTACTTAATTGGATCCAGTAATCTGTTTGAATAGATTGGATTTTGAAGGGGTGGCCCTTGCCTGTGAAATCCTCAGATTTAAATACTTTAAATTGTTGCTGATAATAAAAGATGTTTTAATTGTTCATGTCCAATTAGAACCCATGTTCAACAAGGGAAAGGAGGCTCTTCCACCTTTATCCACCATATAGTCCTACCCTTGGGCTTTTAAAATGCCATGTTCAAGAAAGATCCCTGGTTTCCTCAAGGGAAGAGGCCAAGATGCCTTGCCTCCGCCTTCATGGTGCCTCTGGGAAGAGCTCCTTGCTTCCCTCTGAGGCTCTTCATTTTGAGCAGTTTATTATCTGAGCTTCTCTCTCCTCATATTTCCCCTTATTCAACAGAAAGCTGGGAAACTCAATTTCTACTTCCCCAGAACTGACTTTAAACCTATCACTGAATTGTCTGTTTTAACTGAGTAAGTCCAGGCTTTGCACAGGGATGCAGTAGGACATCAGTCTGGTGAAGATTTGGGCAAATTGGTGGTTCTGCCTGCCAGACGCTAACCTGTGAATGCACCAGACACCTATTTCTTTTCCAGACTCCTGATTCAAGATGTTTTGTTACTTTGTTAACTGACCTTGCTAATAGACTTTTCCACTAGTTAAAACAGTCTATGAATTATCTCTCCCTGACTCCCCCTCTCCCACATATAAACAAATACACCTTTTATTTCAAAAGGGTAATAGAAAGGAGTTTAATCAACCCAAACTACTTTCCCATCTCAAACTTCCTCCACTTTTTTTTTTCCTGTTCCATGACATGACACCTTGGCAAGGCCTAAGAGCATACTCACTTTTTCCTCATATTAAATCCTAGAAATATCTACGCCCAAACAAAATCAGGCATGAGAGAGAAAAATTAGTTATTAAATATTTAAATTGCATGCTCCTGTATATTTTAACCTAGAGCCAATAATCATATACATTTAATCAAAATATTCACCTGAGCTTATTTTGTTGTTAGGACAAGAAACACAAAACATATTTATCTTTAAAACAAGAGAAATTGCTTTTTGACACCATATCAACAGAAGTTTCAAGTCTTAATTAAGTACTTTTGATTTTCAACTTGGAGGGCATCCAGTCCAAGTAAATAAACATTCTTAGTTTCTTTCTCTAAACATGTTTTTCCTTTGAACCCAATTATTTTCTTCTTTGAACACAGATTTTCATGGCCAGAACTCAATAAAATGGAACAATTAGAACACACGCTAAACAAAATTCCACAGTAAATGTGAGAAAAAAATATGTCCATTAAATTTAAAATTTTCTCATAATTATCTGTCTTTCAGCATCTTTATATTAAAATCACATATTGCTTCTTTAACATTTTAATGTAGAGATATTGAATTATTTTATTGTTTTTAATCAACATTGCTGGTGCATAGGACAAATCTAGTATAACTTTTTAAATTAATAAGCTATGATTCTTAAGCTATCGATCTCAACATTTATTCTCATATAATTTGGTTTAATGAAATGGCTATGTCGCTGGAATATGCCACCTAACCTCAGTGTGTCCTAGTTCTACATTTTCAAAAATAGTCATAGTCCAAATCCACAGGCTGAAGTTAATATGAACTTGAACAGTGCCTGATACAAAAGAAAAATGAAAAATATATACTTTTATCATCATTATTATTATTGTGAGACTCCACATGTCCATTTCTGTCTAAAATATCTTTGTCTTGAGAGTATGAAAAGTTTTTAAAGTGTCTATGTCAGAAGTCCTACATTATAATTCACGTTTTACTCTCGCATATTTTTGTTTACACATTATTTCTTTTCCATGCTTGCTCACCGGCTTGCTAACTTTTATGAAAGAAGTAAATATTCTGGACAATATAATTTTTGCCTTTACTATACACATGATAGAACCCATGGGTGAATTTTAAACATTTCTTATCGCACATTTCTTTGTACTTTTCCAGAGAAGGTTGTCAAATTTTTTAGAGAAAGAGTCTGTCATAGGGGTCTAGGAAACGGTCATAGAACTAAGAGTGAACTTCAGAAGGAGACAAATTTATCATGTTGTGTTAATATTATCACGCTTCTAGCCTAGTATTACCCTTTTGTGGGTCCCTCTTATTTCATAAAATATGATAAACAAAACATTTGGTATATAGTCCAGGAGAACAAAAGCAGGGAAGCTGCCAAGGCTTATTTGTACTGGGACTGTTTTGCAGGGAAATATATTTTTCTCTACTTATTTTATATTTTGATATTTTCCTCTAAAATATTTAGGTGCATGGAGAGCAATTGTTATTAATTCTTTCACTATCATTACTATTAGTTTTTTATCCACTGACTAAATTCGTTAATACTTAAAAAATAATTTATCTTAACAGGTACATAAAAATTGCTGATAAATAAAAAAGAAAATTTCAACAAATTGGATTTTTCAAATATATTGATTAAAATTCATATTTTAAACTTTTTATGCCTAACACATAAGGTCATTTTAAATGCTTCAACTACTTTTAAATATAAGCAATAAACAAAATGATTATAGCCAGTTACAAAAATGTCAATATCAACTTTTAAATTTCTTCTTTATTTTCTCTCTATATTTTCCTTTACTATATTTTTTCACCTATTGAGAAAATTGTGTTCATTATATACTGAGAAATTCTCGTTTTCTCACTCTGCCCTATGTATCAGCCTCAAGGGTTGATTTATTTAATTCATCTTATTAAGATTCTTACTAATTTTCTTAAGGTTTTTAGTTTTCTGTTTTAAAGCTAAAATAAGGAGAACTCTGTCCATTATGCTATGTTTTTAATCTGTTCAGTTATAAAATAAACTGACAAATTGTGCTTACAGTGCCTTTAAAAGATTAACTACTTTATCAAGTTAAATTATCTAGTTAAAGGTATTTTAAACTGGAAGTATTTTACCTTAAAGAAATTGCAATTGTCCAAGTACTTGTAACTATCATGTTTATAATTATGCTGGACTTTCACTGCTAGCATTTTAAAATATAATCCAAGCTCTAACAAATTTCATTCCAGTTTCTATCAGGAGTCATAAGAAGTGTAATGGTGAGACAGTGACATGAAATTATTTTCTTACATCACAGTAAGAACCAAAGCATAAACTGTTGTACCCATCTGAAGGATTTTCTCTTTGGATCACTTATTTAACTGAGGTATAATTCACTTAATTCACTGAGAATTACATACAATAACACGGTAAGCATACAGTATGATGAATTTTGACAAAGTAATACATTTACTTATCACAACCTCAAATAGAATATATCCATTACCCTAAAAATATTCCCTCTTCCAAAACTCCCATCGGTTTATAGCTCTAAGTAGCCATCTAGTGACATTTCCTTTCAGATTAAAGAACTTTCTTTAGCATTTCTTATAAAGGCAATGTATTTGCAAAAAAAAATTTTCACATTTTGTTCATCTAAAATGGTTTTATTTGTCTTTTTTTTTTAATCAAGGATAGACTGGCGGGATTTAGAATTCTTACATTTTTGTTGTTGTTCTTCCTTTTGTAAGCCATTTCAATGTTTTCTTTCATGGTTTCTGATGAGAGGTCAATATATTAATGTTACTGTTTGTTTGTTTTCTTTTATATGTATCAATCCATTTTCCTTGGCTTACCTTCAAGACCTTCTCTTTCTTTTCGCTTTTCAACAATTTAACTATGATGTGTCTAGAAGTAGATTCTTTGTGTTTATCCTGCTTAGGGTTTGCTGAGCTTCTTGGATCTGTATATTAATATTTTGCACAAATTTGTGAATTTTTCAGCCATTATATCTTCAAGTAATTTTTCTGCCTATTTTTCTCTCCTTAACTATTGTGAATCTATTTAACCATATGTTGGACTGGTTTATATTGTCTCACAGGTCTCTGAGGTTCTGTTTATTATCGATTATTTAAAATCCTTTCTGTTCTTCAAATTAGCTGATTTCTGATGATCAACCTTCAAGTTCATTGATCTATCTTTCAAAAACAGATTGTTTTTCTTCTTGCTGCCTTTTTTGTTGTTGTTTTTATGCTCCCCGATGTCTCTCTCACACATGCATAGTTTATATATGAATCATGTTTTTGTGCAATTCATATTCTATCTCTAGAAGTCATTCCTTCTATGATGTCAAGAATGCTAACTCTTTCCTTCATATTTCCAACTATTTTTCCAGCTTCATACTATAATCTCTGGTATTTTAGATGATAAGGCTTCCATTCTCTTGATTACTTAATTGTATCTGTTTTTTGTAACCAAATCCAAAGGACATTCAGATGTTATCTTGATACAGGAAATTGTTAATTTATCATTCTTACTCTTTTTGTTACAGTTTTTGAGATAAAATGTTCAACTTCCCATTTTTAAATAGTTCTTTACTTATTTTATTAAATTTTAAAAAAAATTGTCATTTACTTGGCAGTTTTGTAATGCATCATTATTTTGTCATTATAAAAAACCCTAAACTTCATTAGAATATTTCATTACTGATACATACTAGCAAAGAATACTGACTCAATCTTGTTAGCATAACTTAAATAAATGTCCTTGATCTCCCAAGCATATTGTATAGTCAAACCAGAGTGATTTAATATATGAAACACAAATGAGTAAAGCAGGATTCTCAAAAACTACCAGAAACAGAAATCCAAAATAAATAGCCAGCTAAAAACATAAACAAAATTTCATTTGAGAATTGAGTCAACTGGTCCAAGAGAACTCTCTACCAGAAAGACTCAAGTAGAGAATAAATTGTCACTATGCGTTGCTGACTGGAGTGTGGGAGTGTGCAACAACAGCCCTATATCCTGCCAGCAGAGCTCATCTGAGTCATGACAATAAACCTTAGAGATTCACAGTCTACATTTGTTTTAAAAGATATATTGCTTCAGTTTATATTGGATATGAAGTGCTCCTTTTTTTTGAGACCCCAAAGAAATACTATGCAGATACAATGTTTAAATAAGGTAATGACTAAAAATAAATTAGTAAAGTATGATCAACAAACTACATTCTTATAAAAACTTTGACTCAAATATTAATATTCAGACATCAATGCCAGATATTTGGGTTTTGACAGTAAGATAGAGACACACTACCTGTATGTCACAGATACAAATTCATCCTAGATTCTGACTATAAATGCTAAAAAGGAAACTTAGAAATCAAAACTGTATGAAGGTTTCTCAAAAAATTAAAAACGGAAATTCCATATGATTCACAATTTCACTTCTGAGTATTTATTTAAAGATAACAGAAATACTAATTGGAAAAGATAGGTGCACCTTCACGTTCACTGCAGCATTATTTATAAATGTTAATATATGGAAAGAACCTAAGTGTTACCAATGGATGAACAAAGGAAATGTGCTATATATATACAATATTATTCAGCCATAAAAAAGACTTAAATCTTGGCATTTGCGACAATATGGATGGATTTTGAGAGCATTATGCTTAATGAAATCGGACAGAGAAAGACAAATACCATATGATCTTATTAATATATGGAATCAAAAAACAAAACAAACATAGGTACAGAGAACAGCAGTTTGGTGGTGCCAGATATGGGGGAGAGGGGTGGGAAATGGTCAAAAGGTGCAAACTTCCAGTTATAAAATAAATAAGTCCTGGTATATAACATACCGCATGATGACTATAGTTAATAACGCTGTACTGCATATTTAAAAGTTGCTGAGAGCAAATCTTGAAAGTTCTCTTCACGAGAAAAAAAATATAACTATGTATGGTGATGGATGTTAACTTATTGTGCTGTTTATTTGGCAATATGTACAAATACTGAATCATTATGTTGTACACATGAAACTAATACAATGTTATGTGTGAATCATACCTCATTAAAAATTTAGAAATTGAAAGTGGGTAGAGCTAGTCAATGGAATATGGAACTGAGTTACAATAAAGGATGCCACCTAAAAACCCTGAGTGTCACCCAGAGGTTCCAACAATGTGTTCTTGTTATTATTAATTTTAATAAAACTCCCTGTAATTTTCCTCAAAACTACAGTATGTATTAATGAATTTGAAATCACTGAAAATTACAATTGCATTTTATCAGTAGATGATAATTTTATAATTAAAAAATGTCTTCACAGATCTTGATATACTCAGTAGGCTCGAAAAAATTTATACTAGCTGTTTGACATTATCTATTTCCTTTTTGTATTGAGAATTGTTTACATTTCAGCTCAAATAGTTTCACAAACAACATATTTTGCCTTTATTCAGGGTATTTTCCCTTAACAAGTACTTTTACAAGATAAAATGAACTAATTTTTTATAGTTTTGATTATTTAAATGTTTTACCAAATTGGTATACTGTATAAGCCTCAATTTCATTACATTCCAGTAGAATATAAATTTTTTTTTAAATAGTAGCATTGAAAATTTATCCCATAAGCTGATATATTCTAAAGAACAAAGATCCACTTTTAAAATTAAATATTACACACCATTTGAATTTTCATCATATGATTTATTTCCTACTTTGATCCTGAAGGAATACAGTTTAATGTTTTCCTTTATTCGGTTTCATTTTAAGAATTAAAACATATAGGAAGTTTTAAAAATTGAATTTTTCCCAATCGTTGGCTGCTAATACTTTGATTAAAGATTTCTAACTGAGTTTGGAAATGCATTCAAATTTTGAGAGCATATATATACCAAAAAAAATATCATTCTAGAAAATTTAATTTACAAATAATTCTTTAAAAGTTTAAATTTTTCATAAATCTCTTTTAAAAGCAGAAAGTGAAAAAACATGTATTACAATGTTGATTTATAATCATCTTCTTAAAAATATGCTATGTATATATAAAAATAATTAGTCTTATACTACTACCACTTTTATTTTGATTAGTAGAACATAGCCACTTTTTCAGATGTTATAAATGCCAAGAAATCAAAAAAATATACAGATTCCAAAAATCCCAAGAACATTTTTATCCTCAAAAGCTTCTCGTTAGTAAGGAAAATACTTATATCATATTTTGCTTTCCCCAAATTTATATTTTTATTTTTATAACAGAAACAATTTTATGTTTAACATTACCTATTAATTGAATTTAAAATATTCACAAAAATGGCAGATGTTTCTGACAGTACAAACTTCTTAAACTTTTTGATTCCATAAATTGAATGAACAAATGATTCGTTATTGGAATTAACTGACTTTGTGATTGAAACATATAATGACTCCGGTTTACTGGTATCATGTAACTGTTTGCAAAGTTCTTTTGCTAATAGATCTAATACATCAATAGCTATCATCACTCTTCTCCTAAATGCAAACACACAAACCTGATATTAAAAATGGGTCAAATTAAATTAGCAGAATAGTCATCTGATAGAATTAAAAAGTCATACTTTACACAGTACTACATAAGTGAATCTTCTGCAACTGTCTCTGTTAAATTTCTGTTTGAAGACAATGTTTTAATACTTATTAATTTATGAAGTATATCTGATACTTTTTCAGTAAATGTGTTGTCTTTTGGTTTTCATGTGGACGATATTACTACAGCCCCCAGATTGGATGGTAAAGGACAAAAAACAAATATTTGGAGTATGTAACACATCTATCAACAACTTTTCTGAGAAATCGAAATTCAGTTTCTAATTTTTCATTAAACATGCATTTCTATT
This sequence comes from Pteropus medius, assembly GCF_902729225.1. Classification (NCBI taxonomy): domain Eukaryota; kingdom Metazoa; phylum Chordata; class Mammalia; order Chiroptera; family Pteropodidae; genus Pteropus; species Pteropus medius. The sequence goes on along the minus strand of NW_024354502.1, from coordinate 12,418,699 downwards.
TAATTGAGTTTATTGCTGCTAAAAGGATTTATTGCAAATTTATAAAAAGATGATTTGCCAATAATATCCAGTAGGACAAATTCATTAATTACAAATTTGAATGGTATAAGAAGTATATTTAATGAAAATATGTTTTACTTTGCTCTAACTCGTCTGACATTTTTTTCCTCTCCCTCCAACACACATAAAAAATCATCTCTCTTATTATGAAGCAGCTATTCAATCATATATCCCTTTTTATATTTAAAAGTTAAAATAAATATTGGAAACAAAATAATATTTCTTTACAGCTATAAAAACCATAGATAAATTTAACATATAGATGTTAGCACACTTAGAGAAGATATTTCAGCAGCTAAACCTGACAAAAATTTCTATTTTAAAGTGTAATTAACTTGCCAATTAACAATATAAGAAATTCAAGAAAGAAAATTTAAAAAAAATTGTTGCAGAGATAATTCACAAAATGGTTTTAAGTTTATGAAAATAAGCTCAACTTTTTAGTAATTAGCAAAATGTAAACTCCAAACAATAATGTGATACCACTATATACTCTCAAATTGACCAAAATGAACAGGAAAAGATCACATACTGTCTAGGATTTGATAACAAGAGCTCTCATGCTCTTCTGATAGAAGTATAACCTGTTGCTGCCATTTAGGTACAATTTATTATACTTGAAAAATAAACATAAACTCTAGGAACAAATATTTTGACTCATAGATATGTAACCCAGAGAAATTTCTTATAGAACTCTGTGGGTTCTAACACTATTTGGTCTGGGAGGAATGTAGTTAGTCAATTGCCATTAGAGAGAAGTGATTAAGTAAAACGTGGCAAGGTCGCCTTTGACATAAGATGCAATGATTAGATTAACTGTGATAGAGAAACTTATAACAACATGGATAGAACAAAAAAAAAACAGTTCTGGTTCATTTTTTTAAAAGTAGGAAACAGGAATATTCGTAACATAATAAAAGTTACTTAATTAAGACATATACATTAACCATACAAATATTTTTTCAAAGATAACCTCACGTCCAAGAGCTTAACTCAAATATATTAGAATAGGTTCTTTTAAGAGGAGAGAAAAAGAAGAGAATATTGAAAGCAAAGGAAAAAGAATTGAGTTTGGTAGACCAAACCAAACAAAGTAAACATACAGTGCCACAGCACAGCAAAATGAGAGTGTTACACAAACTGATGATAATAGTGTGCTAAGATCTGAAGAGTAAAATTAATTCAAGTCTTTTGTCTGCTCTTGCTGTCCAAAACAAAATGCACACACACATAAATACACACCTTATTTATCAGGACTACAGAATATCACATTACGGTATGGCAAAAGACAGACCACACTTCCAGGAAGTTACATACAGCAAAGGGAGGCAAATATTGAGATCACAGACTTTGTAAGTGAAGGGTAGCAGAATATGAAAACCCAAAATATGACTGAAGGAGCTCAGGACATGCCACCCCAAAATATGCCACTCTGGTATGTTGATTATTTGGAGTTGTAGGCACTTGAAAAACAGCATATGGAGGGAGAGGCTTCCTCTGAACTCCCCTTATCTGCCTCAAAACAGATCTTCAAAAAGGAATTGGATCCTGAAAAATACTCTCCCCTGGAGTGACATCAACCAAAGAAGATTGGCTCTTAGCAGGACAGAAGACTAAATGTTGACAACACACCCTGACTAACTTTCTCATAATCTATCACACCTCCCATATAGTCTTCTAAAGACCCATTCATCTTCCCTAAAAATTATGTACTCTGCCTTAAGAGGCCTACCCCCTTCTCCCTTTTCCCTGTTAAGGTGGTAATTAATCCTGAATTCTAAGCATCTCTGGAATTACTCATTTATTCCTGGTTAAGTCCCACATATACATGAAGTACACATGTTACTAATCTTCTGTTTGTTTTTCCTTCTTTACTCTGTCTTTATTATAGAGGTCTCCATTAGAACTCAGAGGATAAAAGGAAAATTTTTCTTCCATTATGTCAGTTTGAAGAATGGAATCAGGTAGCCCAAAATAGTAAAAATGATTCCTATAGACAGCAGAGATCTTTAGGTGCATGATGTGATTTTCTACCCCTGCCTGCCACAGTCACTACAATCATGGATACACTATGGGATATTGTGACATTGCAAAACATATTGAGAAATATGAAGAGGCCACCAGGTTTGAGTTAGAGATATTAGATGAAGAGAAGCCCAGACAATTTAAGGAAGTAAAGAAGTCAGGAACAGAAATCACAGGAAGGCCTTTGAACAGCCCTAGGCCATCAATTAACATGAGAGCTTGAGGGAGCAAAATACCCCCAGGGACATTGCTTATCTAAGGGTAAGGGGAAGCCAGTGTTTTCTGGCATTTAAGCTTTTGTTTCTGAAAATTTGGAAATAGAAAGATTCATGTAAGTAAATGGGGAATAAAGTTATACTTTTTAAGTACATGAAGATAAATGTAAGAAGAAATTAAAAGTATTTTTTCTATCTAAACTATTCAAACTCCCCTTTGATTACATTTAAATTACTTTTTTTAATTTTACACATTTTATGTGCACTGAATGAACAAATGCCAATTTTCAGTATGCATTTATTATTTGATGCACCATTATTCTACAGGGTAATTTTGCCCTGAGTTAAAATAAATTGATGTTTGCTAAATCAATCCTATTCTTTGAAAGTTAATCCTATGTTAATAAGGCTTAGAAGTCAATACTGCCTTAATGCATCTTCATATTTCCTTATTTAAAAAAAAAGTCTTTTTATGTCATAATATAAAAATAACAACTTGACTGCAAAATAAAAGATAGTTTGATAGTAGCATCTTGTATGAATTTCATTTGCTTTTTAAATAAGGACTATGATAGTAGAAAGAAATATACCATAATATGTACTTAGAAGTACTTTTTTCCCACATGTAAGTTATTTGTTAGTAAGATACCCTAAAGATTAAAGTTATAATTGTAAACATGCTGGAGAGTTTCAACTGAATACAGAAAGGACATTTGATTGGAACCGAATTACAGAATTTAGCTTCATCTATGAAATTTGCTATAGAAATTTCCAAATGTGTACAAAAGTACAGAGTTAAAACAAGGTCTGTGTACCTATCAAAAATTATCTACATTTTGCCATACTTATTTTTATCAACACTCACCCCATTTTGTTTTGTTTCAGAGAATATTTTAAGACACAAAGCAATTTTATATTTAAAGACTTCAAAATACAACTCCCAAAATTGACATTTTCCTTATATAACCATAATGCCATTCTCATATGCAACAAAATTAACAAAAATCTCTTAATAACTAATATTAATTTAATTTAATATCCAATCAAACAATGGTCTTCAATAATGGAAAATCCTTAGGTAAAAAAAATTGATGGACTCGATTATTTAGGAAATTTAGCATATCTGTGTGGGATACCCTATGACTCAGCAATCCACTGCTAGGCCTAGGTGTACACCAACAGAAATGTGTAAAAATGGTCACAAAAAGATATGTACAAGAATGTTCATAACAACATTGTAAAAGTCTCAAGGTAGATACAAACCAAATGTCTATAGATAGTAGAATGGATATTGTAATGAATGTATATTCGATGAAATAGCATATGGCAATGAGAATGAACTACTGTTACAAACAACATAGATGAATCTTCCTAATATAAAGTTTAGTAATGAAGCCAGACACAAAAGATTACATTTTGTAGTGTTTCCATCACATACATTTTAAAACAGGCAGAACTTATTCATAGTGTTAGAAGTAACTACTTTAGGCAGGGACTTGAATCTGGAAGAGACATAAAGAGAGCTTTTGGGCTACCGGTAACATGTCATTTCTTAATTTGGGTGTTTACAACCCAAATGTGTTCATTTGTGAGCTGCACACATGATTTTTTTGTATATATATGATATTTTTAAATGGCTTAGACTATTAACTCTTGAATAGAATGATTAATATAAGCATTGCTAAAAGTGAAACTACTAGACATCATGTGATTCCTGATATAGTTCAATATGAAGGACATAGCACATATAAAATACTTCTCGAAAAAAATGAGGGAGTAAAACTAAAGTTTGAAACTAATCAAACTTTAGATCTACACTTAGTCTAGACAAAAGTAGAAGAGAGAAACAAATTACATGGCAATATAAAGAAGCAACAGCTATAATTTTTGTGTCTAATATTCACTTTTAAACTTCTAATTTGTAATATTTCTTACAATTTTCTCTTTAATCAGAGGATATTCAAATGTTTTTGTTGTTCCCTACAGATATGGAAAATTTTAGCTATCCTTTTCTAATTTATGTCTGATGTACATAATATCACACTTTTTGATATTAATTCTCTAGAATTATTAATGTTTACTTTGAGACCAAAGTATTTTTAATTTTAGTGGCTATTCCATATTTGCATAAACAGAATAAATTTTTTTATTCTCTTTTTGTAGGTCAAAATCATTTATTATAATATTTGTTTGTGTTCATTAATTGCATTAACCACATATTTTATATTTTTGTTTATATTTTTGATATATACTTCTGAGAAGCATGTATTACAATCTCCAAATATAACAGTTGATCTCTTTTTATTTTCATTTTTCTTGCAGTTCTCTAATTTGTTGCTCTATATGCTTTAAAACTATCATGTTAGGTGTATATACATTTGTGATTTTCATATTTTCTTAGTGTTTTATTTCTTTTACTGCATGCAGTGTTCTTTCTTAACCGGGTGATGTTTTTGTCTTAAAATTTTAAAATTTATACACAAAACTTCTTTAGATTTATGCTTCCCTGCCATATCTATTTCCATTCCATTATTTTCAATCTTTTTCTTTTTCTTATTTTTTTTTTTATGTGACATTTTTTAGACAACATATTGCCTTGGCTGGCAAAAGTGATGAGCACCTGTGGAGAAAGACTAAATTCAGTGTATTCTCTTATGCCCTTTCCAATAAATTTTGTGTAGGGTGTCAAGATGAAAATCCTTGGCTTTTATCATTTGCACCTCTATCTTGGCATTGACGTTTTTTAAGATTATAGCTGTCTCTGTCAACAGGAGTCAGCTATCTTTGGTGTATGGAAGAGCTAAGGAATGGTAAAATTCTCAAAGGCCAATAAGTCTATGTGAATCGGTTGACATCTTTTTCCCACCCAAACCATGTTTCAAAGCTACTTTGGCCCACACTGGGTGAGTGTGGTTATTTTCTGCCTTAAGTGGCACCAAGGAATGCAAAGGACTGCTGAGGACATAATATTAGAGAGAAAAGCTTTCTTCTAACTTGTTTCTCATGTGATACCTGGTCATATTCCCTGAGATAAATTTTAACACACAAATAGACTAGCTACTATGACTTTCCCTGTCTATTGTGGCTCATTGGACAGAAAATGATATAGAAGATTGAAGAAAATTAGAATCTTGGAGTACCTGAAGATTCCTATTAAAAGTTTGCCTCTCTTATTTTCCTTGACGTTTCAATTTTCATGAATATACCAAAGAGAAGGAACACTGTCAAAAATCCTGGCTGAGTTTTATCCATGGAAGGCTCCTGTAAGCTATTGTAAATGATATATCTTGTTACAAGATGTTATTGAGGAATAATTCAGCTTTGAGAAGGCAGTCTGAGTTTTATTGTATACACTTTTACCATTGAGCAGCTCTTAGCCTGTGTCATAGCATACATAGCTCTGTGTCTTCAGAGGAGGATGCAGAAGCAAGCTACACTCCTGCTCATAGGTCTTGCTACTACAGTTGTGTTTAGAAGCAACAAGTAATCCATTTATTCACTATTCTTTTGGAATTTCATCATTTTAGTGGCAATTCGAAGTTTCCACCTATACCCCTGCTCTTAATTATTTTTTAATGTTTTATTATATTTAAAGTATAAAATCAAATGTACTTAGAAGCATAAAAGAGTTTTTTAAAATTATTACTTGGCTACTGAATTATTCTCAAGCCTCACATCTAACCATTCTTCTCCACTTCTTTGCTCAGGGACTTTTTGTCTCCTGCAAGAAAAAAGCATAAGCCCTCCCTCCATCTCTTGTCATTTATAGTAAGTCCTCACTTAACATCAACAATAGGTTGTTGGAAACTGTGACTCTAAGCAAAATGACATAATAATGAAACCATAGGCTAATTGTTATAAACAAGTTGCTATGGCATATTTCTGGTCACAGAACATCACCAAACTTCTAAGTAAAGACCCAAAACACTTCTAATATTAAACACTGAAATAAATATGAGTCTCACAGACATTTAAGAATCATTAATGAAAACAAGTAAGATAATTATTTTCCAACCCACTTATTCAGGGTTGTGGGTAGTTGGAGCCCATCCTGACAACTCAGAGTGCAAGGAGGCAACCCACCGTGGACAGGGCGCCCTTCACCGCAGGGCCGCTCACAGCCACATTCATTTACACTGGGACAAAGTAGACATGCCATTTCGTCACACATGCACGTCTTTGGGGTGTGAGAGGAAACTGGAGTACCCAGAGATAGCCCACATAGACATGGGGAGACCGTGCTTACTCCACACAGAGAGTGGCTCTTCCAGGAATCTATTTTTATTTTTTCTTCAACATTATAACAAAGTGACATTGAACTAAACAATGTTATTCAAGGACTTATTATACCTTCTAGAGCCCGAGAGTTTGGTCGCTTTTGAATGCCAAGGTATGCCTGACTTTAAATTAAAGAAAGGTTAAGTCTGGCCTTCTGGTTTGGGACAGACTATTGTATAATTCTGGTTCTATATCTGCCATTAGGAAAGCAGTAATTTTCTCAAGAATGAAATAAATCAAGCTAGCTTTATAAGACTTGCTTTATTTTGTTTTCTACTAAAGATTTATAGCCTGCAACATCTGAGGACAAATATTCTCCTATCAATCCCACTTTGACCCTGTTTGACTCATGTGTTAAAGAGCTTTTGTCTCTATTATACCAGCTATGGTTACAAAAGACCACTACAATGGTTAAAAATAACTCTCTCAGAGGTCAGTTTCTGTACCTCCACACCAACTACAATTAAAATATTTTCAGTCTAACATGCATTTGTTGCATGGCTATTCTCTCCATAACACATTCTAGATTGTGTGGTTTTGAAAATAAATAAAATAGTATCTGTGCCAAGATCACAATCTAGCAAATAAGAAAAATAGCATAGCAGGTATACCATTAAAAAATAGGGCCTCTGATATTAAGGAAGCACCATAAACAAAGGATGGTGGAGTATCAGGCAAGAGCACTGTCACTGCTGCCCAGGAGGGTTGCTGAGGGTTACAGAAGAGGTACTGTCTTGGCTTGGTCTGGATAGAGGAAGTCTACTATTTGGTAATATACAACTTGGCCTATACTACCATATATCAATGAGGATTTATTTCTCTTAATGATAAGAAATTTGGAGGTTGGAGGCTGTCAGCATTGCCAGTGAACCACAACTGTTGAGCAGTCAAGTCAGGCCCAGCATCTTTTTGATTCAATTGACATTTTTCATACTTAAAAAAATGGACCCTGCATCTCCAGATAACACGTCTAGATACAGGAAAGAATTAGATGAAGAGCTCCAGCAAAATCTGACCATTTGGAAGAGAAAGAAATATTCCTCTCTATAACATAACTTTTATGTCTCATTTGTGAGACTTTTGCCATGTGGCCATCTCAAACTGAAGGGGGTTATGAGGAGAGTATGTTTAGATTGCCTAACCTCTAGAGTGAAAAGCAGTGTGAACAAAAGTTAATGTGGTTGGGACTGAATTAGCCAATCTACAAGGTTAATCTCAGATGAGTAGAGATTTATCATATAGAGAAATGGGAAAATAATGTTCACAGCCAAGAAAAAAAAAGCAAAATAAAAAAAAGAGGAAAAAAGGAATTTTATGTGAAGAGGGAGGGGATAAGAATGGAATCTAAATTCTATGACATTAGCTGTATTTAGTAGGATAAAAGTTATAAATATATTTAAAATATCGGTTTCTAAAGGTTTGTGGGATGACACAAAAGCTTTGTCTTTACTTTTTATATTTTTCCAACAATGATTTGGAAGACTTTTGCTTTTCTGTTTTATTTTTTCAGTCAATAATTGCAAAAATTATGAGCACTACAGACCAAAATTTTTGCCTATTTTATTATGTATCAGATATTTTGCAAAGCAGTAGAGTTATAAAAATGGAGTACATGCTGAAGAAGTCTTGAATTTAATGGTAACAGACTGAAACCTAAAGTCATGTTCCAATTTTAAGTAGTGCCATAAAAGAGCCTATAATAATATTTTATTAGCAATAGTGAAATCAAATATAATTTTAGAGGCTTTCTTCATTAAAGTCCACAGTATCATATTAGAACCATATTCCATTTAAAAATAAACTAAGCACAATCTTGCAAAAGTGTATAAATATAAATGTTCATTGTGATTTAAAGTCTTTATTAAATCAGGGCTTAGAAGGTGAATACGAAACAATATAAAATCTACTTTAATTTTCAGTTATCCCCCTCTAAAAAAAAGAAAAAAAAACAGAAAGGAGAAAAATAATCTTTTAGCAATAATTTAAAACCATCACGAATTCTTTCATATTATTTTGATAAAGAGAGAGTTGGGGAACAAAGAATGCATACTGAAAAATCTCCAAGACACAACTGAAGAATCATCAGGACAAAACTATAGGGTGTTCTTAAAAAACAAAAATGGGCTACATACTTGGGTAGAATACTATAAAAGCCACAAGATGTTTTGCCATATTGTAAAAATTCTATATCAAATTTTCTAGGCTTAGAAATTTAATATTGTCAATTTATCTAAACATGGTGAAGCTCTCTGAGTTAGACTTATACTAAGTAGAAAAAGGTAGGGAAACAACATGAAACTGCCAGTTTTTAGATATATAAATAAAATATAACTAAGATTGGGGAAATGACAAGAGACCGAGCACTTTTTCATAATTAGCAAATATAAATTGAATGCCTATTTTGAGCTCAGTAGTGTTCTAGATTTATACAACATGAAATCGATATACTCAAGTTTTCTCTTCATAGGAAAGAGTGAGTCAAAGAAAGCCGGCTGAATTAACATATGGACAAAAGAAAACACATAGCCATAAATACTATTCAAATAATTAAAATGAGTGCTATGAAAGGGAGTCATGGGATGGCTAATTTAAATTAGATTGTCATGGAAATTTTCCTTGCTGAGGTGCCATTTTGAAGTTAAGCTATGAATGCCCAAAAGTATTCTATAATTATAATTAATATGGGACAAGCATTACAGGCAGCAAGGATGTTTATGGAAAAACCCTAATATCGAAACATCTTGACATATTTGTGAAACCAAAATTTTCCAATGTGGCTAAAGCATGGTGAATGAGGCAGATAGTATGAATGAGATGAGTATGGAGAAGTAGGCAAGAGAAGATGATGAAAGATTGTGGCCCAAATAAGCAGTTTAGGTTTGGTCCCCCTAAATGCAGTGGAAAAGCTCTGGAGAATTTTAAGCATTAAGGTGACATATTATGCATGTTTTTAGAAAACAATTTTGGCTGTCGTGTGGTGATTTGATGGGAGCAAAAGTAGAAGCAGCAAAAACATTTAGGAGACAATTGTGCTATTCCAAGTCAGAGATAATGGTAATGTAGCCTAGGGAATCAGAGGAGGTGAAGATAAATCAATTCAAAATATGTTTTTCCAGAAGCTTTGAAAGGACATATATAGATGGATAGGATGAAGTGTACATTTCAGTTCAGATGCTTTTAAGTACAAGGAATGCAGAGTCTAATTGAAAGAGGCTTAAAGAATCTCATATGACAACAAATACGGGAGACATCTCCAGAATTAGTAATGTAGTCAAGAATCCAGGATTGTACTTTTTTTTTTTGGTCTGCAATTGTCAAAATTATTGGCTTGATTCTTAGGCTTGTTCCCTCATGATTACAGATAGCTGATACAGGTACATACAGGAAAGTATCAGCTATCTGTGATCATGACAATTTACAGAAAATGGAAGAAGGGGTCATCTTTTTCTCCCTCTTTGCTTCTCTTTTAATGAAAGAGATTTCCCTCCAGTAGCACCAGTGCACACTTCCTTTCAGGTCCCATTGGCTATGAGTAAAACTCATTCTATGTGATAAAGGGAGCAGGAACAAGGACAGTTCTGGCATTTTTGGCTTCTCATGTGAGAGTTAGACTCTGGTAGTCAGTGGTAAAAATAATATTCAAACTCTCTTACTTATATGTTCCTTTCAGAAAATCTGTTATTTTCCCTACGTATCACATAGCAATGAGACTTACCATTTATCAAATAGCATTTGGCTACATAATTGGCAAAATGTTTATATGATGTTCAACATCAAATGCTATCCTGAAAAATACACAGATAACTAGACATTAGCCTTACCCTGCCTTCACATTAGCACTTTTACCTATTAAGGAGCAGCATGCTGTGTCAATATAATGCTAAAAAAAAGATGCAAACTTCCAAAAATTTTTAACTGCCTCCATGTTTACTAACCAAAGATAGAACATGCACTTTTTAGTATCAGTGATACACTGCATTAGCATTTATTATGAATATATGAGGCATGAATATATCAAATTTTACATATTAATATATCAATAATGTAACATAATGTAATTATTAAGTGGTATATAAGAAGTTAACAATCCAGGAAAATAATGAATATATGATACATCAAACTTTAGTCACAAATCTGATTTAGGCTTTATCCACATAGAAATAATTTCTCAGGAAAAAACAACTTAATTGAAGAATGTTTTAGTAAGAATAAAAATTAATATATACCACAATATAATTTAATATTTCAAGGTATATCACAGTTGAGTCACTAGCATATTCTCCACATGATTTCAAAAACAGTTGCTGATATTTCCAGCAGTCAGGGAAGATATTTTTTACTGTTTCCAATAAAAGAGGTAAACTTGCTTATAAAATTAAATTAATATAAATCTTTAAAATAAGTGGCAGGATTTTGAAGAACTTTACCCTTCACAGACACAATTTCCCAAAAGACTACTATCAAGATACAACTCTGATAGACATGACATTCAGGTCATGCTGTAATGAAAAAGAGCTGGTTGATGAGTCTATAAGTGAATGATGAAGGAAAGAATATTCTTCACAATGAGAGGTCTCCTCCTTGTCACTGATCAAGCCTGGACAGAATGAAGGCTTGTTTATAGATTGTAATAAATACTCTTGATTATTTGACTAATGGAAAAAAAGGATAAATATTAATCTAAAAAGTATTTTCCAGTATTAAACTAGTATACTTTGAATAAAAGGAGAAAATCTTATGCTGCTGGTTGTAGAAGATACAGTTCTCATTATATCTGAGACATTTCCATTAGTCATTTTTATAGATACCTATAAAAGGTGGAGGTGCTCCAACAGTGAACCTTTTACTTCTCCTTGAACTGCTATAGAATTGAAAATTGGATTAAACAGTAGTCGAATGAAAGTAAATCTTAAAAGTTTCAAAAGAAGAAAGAATAAATTTCTAAACCACTTAGGAGGTATGATTCTGATGCCAGAAGAGGAAACATCTCAAAGTTAAAGAATGATGTGAATTCCTGAGTTTACTGTTATTCATTTACTACTCTATATTTTTAAAATAACACTAGTAAGAACAAAAACACTAAACACACATTTATGCACATATTTTTAAAAGTAAAAAATTGACTCTTGCATTTGAACAATGCTTGTTTTTAAATCACATATTCAAAAGATAGTGTTCACACTCTATGAAAACTGGTGGGATGCGACCAAAGCAGTGCTTAGAGGAAAATTATAGCAGTTAATGCATCTATTAGAAAAGAAAAAAGATCTAAAATCAAGTCTAAGCTTTCATCTTAGGAAACACGAAAAAGAACAAATTTAATCTCGAGTAAACATAAAAAAAAGAAATTATAAAAGTCAGAGCGGAATTAAATAAAATTGAAAACAAGAAATCAATAAGGAAATTCAATTAAACCAAAGGCTGGCTCTTTGAAAAGATCAATAAAATCAAAAGCCTCTAGTCAAGCTAATATTTAAAAAAGGACACAGATTACTAATATCAAAAATGAAAGTGGGGATATCACTACAGATACCATGAACATTAAAAGGATAATAAAAGAATAATATGGACATGTCTACGCCCACATATTGGATAATCTTAGTAAAATGGACCAATTCTTTGAAAGGTACAATCTGCCAAAACTCACACAAGAACAGACAATTTGAATAGGCCTATATCTATTTTAAAAATTGAATCAACAATAATGTACCAAAACAAAATGCACCAGGTGCACCTGGCTTCACTGGTAAATTCTACCAAACATTTAAGGAAAAAATTGTACAAATTCTCTACAATCTCTTACCAAAGATAGAAGCACAGAGAATACTTCCTAGCTCATTCTCTCAAGCCAGTATTATTCTAATACCAAAATAGGACAAAACATTACAAGGAAAAGAAAAAAAACAAAACAAAACTACAGACCAATCTCTCTAATAAACATAGTTGCAAACATCTTTGACAAAATATTAGCATATTGAAGCCAACAGTGTATAAAATAAATTACATGCCATGATCAAATAAAATTTATCCCAGTTATGCATGACTGGTTCAACATTCCAAAGTCAATTAACATAATCCTTACAACAGGCTAAAGAAGAAAAATTACAACATCATACTAATATATATAGAAAAAATATTTGACAAATTCAACATTCATTCATATTAAAAATGTTCGGTAAACTAGAAATACAGAGAACTTTCTCACTTGATAAAAAAAGATATCTACAAAAATAATCCTACAAATAATAGCATATTTAATTGTGAGGAGCTTAACATTGTCCCACTAAGATCAAATACAAGGCAAGAAGAGTATCCCTTCTCACCATTGCTTTTTAACACTGTACTGGAAATCTTAGCTGATGCAATAAAATAAGAAAATGAGATAGATTGTGAAGGAAGAAATAAAACTATCTGTGATAGCAGATAACATGATCATATATGTAGAAAATCTCAAGAACTGACAAAAAATTATTTCTGGAAATAAGAATTGATTATAGTAAGGTAGCAAGGTACAGGGTTAGTATAAAAACTCATTCAATTTCCTATATACCAGTAATGAACAAGTGAAAATTGAAATTAAAAGCATAATACTATTTACATTAGCACCCCCAAAAATGACATACTTAGGCATAGAGCTAACGAAATATGCACAAGATCTATAAAAGGAAAACTACAAAACTGATGAAAAGTATCAAAAAACTAAAAAAAAGCAGAAATATTTTATGTTCCTGGATATGTCTCAAAATTGTAAGAATGTCAGTTCTTCATAACTTGATCTATAGTCAATGCAATCCCAGCCAAAATCCTGGAAAGTTATTTTTTAATATTAAAAAAAAATTGATACTAAAGTTTATATGGAGAGGCAAATGATCCAGAATAGTCAATATGTAATATTGCAGAAGAACAACAAAATTGTAGTAGATTTCAAGACTAATTATAAATCTACAATAATTAAGACATTAGTATTGGTAAAAGGATGGACAAATAGATCAAGAGAAGAAAATAGAAAGCCCAGAAATAGACTCCTGTAGATACAGTCAACTACTATTTGACAAAGGAGCAAAGGCAATAGAATGGAGCAAAGATAGTCCTTTTGACAAATGCTGCTGGAACTGAACATCCACATGCAATAAAAATTAACTCAAAATAGATCACAGACATAAATATATATGTAAAACACAAACTACAAAACTTCTAGAGATAACAGAAAATGACCTAAATTATCTTGAGTATATATAAAGATGACTTTTTATATATAAGATCTAAGGCACAATCCATGAGAGAAATAATTGATAAGCTGAACGATATCAAAATTAAATATTTATGTTCTGTGAAAGACATTGTGAAGAGAATAAAAAGAGAAGCCACAACTGGAAGAAAATATTTGCAGAAGACATGTTTATAAAGGACTGTTACCTGAAATATACAAAGAATCTTAAAACTCAAAAATAATTAAAAAGCAAAAACCTTATTAAAAAAATGGATCAGTGATCTTGATGGATACCGCATCAATAAGATAGCAAATAAGCCCATAAAAAATGCTCTATATCATATATCAGCAGAAAAATGCAAATTAATAATGAGATACCAAGACATACCTATTAAAATAGCCAAAATCCAGATCACTGACAACACCAAGTGCTGGCAAGGATGTGGAGCAACAAGAATTTGCATTCGTTGCTAGTGGGAATGTAAAATGGTACAGCCACTTTAGAAGATAGTTCGGTGCTTTCTTACAAAACTGAACATACTCTCATATGCAATACAGCAATCACACTCCCTAGTATTTTACCCGAAAGAGTTGAAAACTTATGTGCATGTAAAACCCTGAATAAGCATATTTATAGTATCTTTCTTCATTATTGCTAAAACCTGGCAGTAACTAAGAGGTCCTTCAGCAGATAAATGGGTAAAATAAACTGTGTACAACTAGAAAATAGAATGTTGTTCAACACAGACACACACACACACATGCCCGTGCATGACATATCAAGCCATGGAAAGACATGGAGGAAACTTAAATCTTAAATACATATTACTAAGTGGAAGAAATAAGTCTAAAATGGCTACATACTGTATGTTTCCAACTATATGACATTATTGAAAAGGCAAAACTATGGCTAGAGTAAAAAAAAAAATCAGTGGTTGCCTGGGGTAGGGGGAACCTAAAACCGCTCTCAAAATAAAATCTCTTAAAGAAAAAAAAAGATAGTGTTTTTTCTACTAAGAATCGATATTCATCTCTTTTTGGTTTCAGTTAGTTATACTCAATTGCTTTGTACATAGAAACTTTATAAATAGACCTTGTTTGGTAGACTGGTAGAGAGATTCTCTTTCCATGTTAACTACCCACTGAAATCCTTTCTTGGTGTACTATGATAATTGTAGGACTGAATGACTGAAATATTTGCTTCCTCGAGTCAAGCGATACCCTGTTATTTGAAGATCAAATGCAAATAGGAACACTGGGAGTTCAGGCCACTTGAATAGCTCTTTTTGTCCTTCCTTTTTTGAACATGACTTCTATTACTGCTGCCACACTACCATAGGCCCAGACAAAATTGCCCAAGCTCTTAAATCTGACCCTCAGAGTAATTTCTTGAAATATTTCTAGGCAAAGCGACTCAGTTGCAAATTGGACGTTGTTTCTGAATGGTTACTCTGCGACATTTTAACTTTTATAGCATTAGACTTAAAAGGTATATACTTCAAAAAAGAATTCTTATATAGTCTTTATTTTAAATTCACACAAAAATATCAGTATTGTTAGTGGTTAATGACCTCCTGACCTTCATCTATTGATTGTTTCCTGATTTATTTTCTCTCTCTTTATATCCTCTAGCTAAAATCATCTTTCCTTACCCTAAGATTATTTTGTTCAACAAGTGATCTTGCTATTATTTCTTGCAGGCATGACAATTTCATCATCTCCATGGATACACACACACACACACATATACACACACACATGTATATATATATATATACATATATATGAATGAAGGATAGGACTCTCAAGTATTTTTATTCCTGTAAATTGTCAATGTTTCCAGGCAAGAATTTTTCTTCTTTTGATTAGTAGTAAATACTGTGAAACCCCTTTTGTCATATTAAAAAAAAATGCATCTCTTCTTATTGCATTCATACATTTTGGCCAAATACTGTCACATTGTAGTTAAATACATTATGTTAGTTGATTGGATTTAACAGAAGGAGGAATTTTTTCCTGTTGTATATGAATGAAAAAAAAATTTAGTTTGAATCAAACTAGATAGCAAAATATCTAATTTGAATCATGTTTTTAGATTGCTTATCTTTTCAAAGACAACAAAGCAAGTTGGCTGAAACTGGTAGAAACAATTTAGACTTAGAAAGCTGTGCAAACATGACTTTGCAGGTTTTACAGGTACTACTTCACTTTCTTAGTTCTTTGTATCACCAGCTTGTCTCAACTTCTTAGTTATGTCTTAAATAACACCCACTCAGAAAGGCCTTCCCTAGAAAAATAACAAAATAGCTTTCTTCTATCCCTTGATATCTTCAATCACACATTATATATTTCCTTTATAGGACTTGTCTTACTTTATAATGGTTTTATTTACATAATGACCTACTATGCTTCTCTTACACTACATTATAAGCTTCCTTCAGTCAGATGCCTTGTTTATCTTATTTACCTTTGTATCCTCAAAGCTTAAAGAGTACCTAGTATATGATAGATTTTCTACAAATATTTGTTGAAAAAACGGGAGGAAAGGAAGGAAGTAAATACTGTTCTTCAGTTTGCTATCTTTTCTTTTGTTATAAAATGTGGTTGACTGCATGGTAGCTCCCCAAAGATTTCAGGTTCTGACCCTTAAAACCTGAAACCAGTTCATTTTATCTTTCCGTAATACATATTTTGCACAATTATCCTTCATTATTTTCGTGAGTCCTAAATGCCATCGCGAGTATCCTCATAGGAGAGGCAGAGGGGGATGTGAAAACACAGGGAAAGTACAGAGTGATGGGGTTGCAAGTCAGTGCTAGAAGCCAACATATGCTGAAGCAAGGAAAGGATTCTTCCCTAGAATCTTCAGAGGAATTTTGGTCCTTTCAACTCCTGAATTTTGGTCTAATAAAACCAGTTTTGGACTTCTGCCTTCTAGCATGTGAGATAATAAATATCTATTGTTTTAAACTACCAACTTGTGTTAATTTGTTACCGTTGCATTAGGAAACTAATGCATATATTTTAAACACAGGGAAAATAAAAATATTAATTTAATACCCATGCACTACTACCCAAATGGAACACGTAGTATTCATCTCTTATGCTTCAGATTTTTTTAAATACTTGAAACAATAGAGATATAGTAGTACTCCCTCCCAAACCACCCAAACTCCCCCAGGATAGTCACACCTTGAAGTAGGTTTGAATTCTTCCCAATCATATTTCCATATTTTACTATGCGTTTATGCATCTCTAAGCAATATATAGTATTGTGTTAAATTTTAAGTAAATGTTAACTTTTACATAAATGCCATATCATTTATGTAATTCTGCAATATGTTTAGTTGCTAAACATTATGATTCCAAAATTTTCCATCTAAATGCTTATAGTTCTAGCTCACTCATTTTAAATGTAAGATAATTTGTATCATATGACCAAACAGCTATTTATCTGTTTTCTTTTGATGGGTATTGATGTGGTTTCTAATTTGTTTTAATTACAAACAATGCAATTAAAATATCTGAGTAGATTTTCTTGTGCAATATCTGAGATTTCCTCCAGCAAATATTCCAAGTAGTTTTGCTGGGCTGTTGGAAAAGCACATATTCAGCTCTACTGGCTATTGACAAAATGATTATATCATTATATAATTCACTATGACTGTTTCTATTTCCCACAGTCCAGATAACAATTGGTATTATAAGTTTACTCCCAATCTGTTTAGTGTGAAATGGTATCTCATAGTAAAATATTTGCATTTTCTTGATTGTAAGTGACAGTGGGTCTTTGCAGATCCATGCTTCGGATTTCTGAATTATCCAATAAATATCCTTTAGCCCTTTCTGTGTGTTTTGAGGGTAGGGGAAAAGTGTGTCTGTTATTATTTTAGCAGTTATTTTTATGAGTTTATTTAGTTTATGTTGAAAATGTGTATCAATAATCGTTGCCTACGCTTTTTTAAATTAGGTCTTTTCTCATATGTTTGGTTTTTTTTTTAATTTTAAGATGGAAAATTTTATCTGTCTTATGATTTATGGATTTTTTTGATATGCTTTGTAAAAGCTATCCTTCTATATGTTTGAAACATTACTGCTTTAAATTTTCACATTTAAGTCTTGAAACTTTGTGAAATTCATTTTCTGAATGGAGGTAAAGAATTCATTTTATTATTTTCACATGGTTAGAAAAAAGTTCCAACTCAATTAACTGATTTAATTGGAATCAGTTCAATGGATACTCGGGAAGTTTAAATATTTTTTTTAAATAAGAGAATATGTAGTGCCCCAAAATATTTAAGTAAATTTTGATTTTAATCCTCTAGCTTATGAAGCTATACTTAGATATTCCAATATCAGCATAAAATTATCTTCCCTTCTATTATTGACACAAGGCATAAAATATTTTGACTTAAACAGACAGCCCTGCTTGAAGAAAATAGAAGTGGTTATCTCTAAGTCAATATTTAAAAATGACAAGAACTTTGTGGAATTCTCTATTAATTATAATTCAACTTGTAGGAAAGTTCTAAGACAGGTGGTTATGGTGTCTTCTAAGGATCAAATCTTTCATTGTAATACCAAGATTTGGTTCATTCAACAACAGTTTCAAATACTGGTGACGGCAGTGAGTAAGAAAGTCAAAGTCTCTGAACTGAACACAACAAAGGGGAAAGATAGAATATAATTAGGTACATTAACAAACAAGAGTTATTTTAGCTATTGATCAACACTTTAAATAACATAAAACTAATCGATATGATGGAAAATAATATGTATAGTCTCTTTAGGAAGAAAGATCAGGGAAGAAATCTTTGAGGAAGTGACAACTGACCTGAGACCTCAATGACAAAAGGGGCTTCTCATGCTATCCATAAGAAGAATACTCCAGGATGAGGGAATAGCATGCACAAATAATGCACTTGGATTTCCTTAAGAAAGAATAAGATTAGTGTGACTGGAACACTGAAAACCATGAAGACATGGAGTCAAAGAGGTATATGTGTGTAAGAAATACTAATTTTATTATAAGTGCAGTGTAAAGAACTTAGGTAGTCTTTTACCAAGGATGTGGCTTGATTTAACCAACATGTTAAAAGATCTTTCAGGATAATAACAGATGAATGTATTACAGGAGACCAAAGTGACCTGAGAATGACCAATTAGGAGGTTGTTGTAGATTTTATAGTACTGTAGGCAGATATATTGGAGTCTTAGATGAAGGTTAATTATAGTAACAGAATATATATAAACATGCATATATTGGAGATATATATTTGAGAAATATGTATAGTTGAGATGTACATATATTATATATACATACATATTTGCAATACATTTTGGAGGTGACTTTCTAATAAAGGAAAGAGGGATTTGGAAAGAGGAAGAGAAAGGAATCTTTTGGGGATTAAAAACAGTGTTGTGAGTGTGTCATTTACTAACATGGAAGAAATGGGGGAGGGTGTGTTCAGGGAGAGATGGAAGTCGGGGTGGGAATTAACTTCTATTTCTGCCATGATATGCCTATTAGATATTCCAGCAGAGGTGACAATAAACAAAAGATCGATACAAAAATCAAATGTATGTCTATTCACTAGCAATAAATTATCTGATAATGAACACAATTTACAATGTCATCAAAAATAATAAAATATTTAGGAATATAACAAAAGAAATTCAAGATTTATGCAGTGACATCTACAAAATATTATCAAAAGAAAATAAAGAGCTAAATAAATGGAAAGTAATTCTGTGTTCAAGAGTTAACATGGTTAACATGACAACATCCTTTAAATTGATCTACAATTTAATGTGTTCTTATCAAAATCTCAGTGACTATTTTTACAGATTTTAAATAGCTGATACTGAAATTTGTAGGGGTAGTCAAGGGAGTCAGAATAGTCAAAACAAACATTCTGGCAAAAATAGTCTTGCAAAAGAGGAACACAGTTGGCAGATCCACATGTCCCATCTTCAAACTTACTATAAAGCTACAGCAATCCAGATAGTATTGTACTGGCATAAGAATAGACACACAGATCAACATGATAAAATTGAGAGTCCAGTAAGTAAACTCGAACATCCATAATCAATTGATTTTCATTAAAGGTGCCAAAAACCTTTCAATAGGGAGAGAATAGTCTTTCAACAAATGGTGCTGTGATAATTAGATATCCACATGCAAAAGAATGAAGATGGATACACAGTTCATGCCAAATACAAAAATTAAATGTATGAAAGACCTAAGTATTAGAAATAAATCTATAAAAACCTGGAAGAACATGAAATGAATCTTCGTGACCTTAAATTTGACAATGCTTTCTTAGATATGACAACAAAAGTTCAAGCAACAAGTCAGATAAATTGGCATCATCAAAATTAAATAGTTTGCACATCAAAGAACACTATCAAGGAAGTGAAAAAGACAACCCACAAATGGGAGAAAATATTTTCATATCACATGTGATAAGGATCTAATATGAAAAATATATTAAAAATTTAACAATTAAAAGATACTTAAATTAAGAAAATAATCAGAATAGGTATTTCACTAAATAAAATGTACAAATGAGCAATACACGCCTGAAAAAATTGCTCAATATTTGTCATTAGGAAAATGAAAAACAAAGGTACCATGGTACCACTTTCTACTCAGTAAGATAGCTGCATTCATAAAGATAGACAAAGACAAACATTGGTGAGCATGTAGAGAAACTGGATCCCTCATCTACTGTTGTTGGTAATATAAAATGTTGCAGCTGCTATGGAAAACAGTCTGGCAGTTCCCAAAAAGCTTAAACGTAGTTTTTGAATGACCTGGTAATTTTCTCCTTCTGGATATATACCTAACAATAATAAATATCATACACATACACACACACACACACACACACACACACACACACACACTATGCAAATGTTCAGAGTAACATTACTAATAATAACCAAAAATGAAAACAACCCAAATTTTCATCTAACAACCCATATAATTTAGTGGCTAAGAACATAGTCATCAAAGTCACATCATTTGGGACAGTCCTGTCCACCAATCACTAGTTTAATGCTTTGGCAAGTGTCTTAATCTTTGTAAGCCTTGCTTTCCTCACCTGTAAATAAAGATAATAATATAACCTTTTTTTTTTTTTTACTTTGGGGGGAAGGATAATATAAAATGTCACAGTAATTAAGCCATAATACAAAATAAGTAATGATGTATAACAAGAAAAGCAACTGTCTCTACTATTATTTGAAGACTTTTATTATGCCTGCCATACTACTTTCCCCATTATTTCCAAAATTGTCACCATTAAAGCCATTTCTTTAACCTTTCCAGCATAATATTAATTTTATATTAATCAAGATATTGTGATACTAAAATGAGCTTACATTTAGCCAGATTAATTGTTAACACCTTTCTTAGTTAAAGGGACAGGACATCTGCTGGCCACTTCTCAGCTTTAAATCACAATCCATCCTACTCTTTGGTGCAAAATCAAAGTATGAAGGAGGTAAACAGGTATCTACATCTATGACATGACTTCAGAAACATTGCAAATGAAATCACTAGCATCAACTGAGTGTCTTCTATATGTTAGGACTCTGCAAAACCCTTTTGGTAGTTTCCTTCTGAGCTCCAAAACAACCCATAAGTTTGATATTATGTTCTCCACTTTACAAATGAGAAGTTGGAGTTCCATATGGGTAAGCAATTTTTCAAATTTGCAAAGCAAGTAAATGCTGGAGCTGAAGATTAAAATTAGATTAGTCTGGCTTAGACCTTTTCTCTTACTACATTTACCATTCCCTCAAATGTGTCTTTTTACAGCTATTTTCTGTTTTGGTTTTGTATCTTTCCGTTGAACCTGAAATCTCAAGTATTAAATTTATCCCTTTGAAAAAGATATTAAAGCAGGAAATTTGAGGGAAAAAAAATTATGTATTCTTTTTAAATATCTAGTATTCCTTCATTTCCAAAAAAAAAAAAAATGATTGCACTGTAAAGAGGTTTTATATTAGTTTTAAAATTTACCCATTTTTGTTGTTGTTGTTGCCTTATTTATGTTAGTTAACTAAAGTGTAATGCAAGACTCTTTCAAGGGGGTTCTCCTCTTGTTATTAAAAAATACTCATATATTTCTACCAAAATAAATATACTTTAAATAATCGATGAAAAACCATGAAAAGTAGATAGCAATGAGTAGGAATTGTCTCCTGTTAAAGAGTTCCTATCTATAATAGTTGGGCAATTTAAATCCATAAACTATGCTTGGGGCAAATTTAAAATCACATTGCCATTATTGACATATAGGACATTTAAAATAGGTAGCTAATAAATATAATTATAAGCTGCTTTTGAGAAAAAAGTTTAGAATGGAGAATTATAACCATTTATCTTTCATGATGCAGCCAGCTTTTTAAAGGTTAATAGCTTTGACAATAAAAACACTTTTAAATCTCACAATATAGTAGGAATTAAAGCTAATAATAAAAACAATGCTGAAAATAAAATGCTTACTTAATTATATCCAAATTTGAAGTATAAAAAACAACAGGTGGTAGATTTGGGCTTGCCATAATTTTTGATCTTTCAATCTTATTCCTGAAAATTATAAACAAGTTGAATTTCTAATTGGCATCATTCCCCTACACTACAATATGATTTTTTTTCTCCTTTCATATTAGTAGCAAATAGAACTTTCTAAAACTTAAAAAAACTTCAAAAATTTTGAAAGATTTTTAAATTATTCATATAGAAATTATGTACAGAACCAATATGATTGGAGTACCTACTGCTTGTTTTATTATGTGCTTATCTCTGTTTATAAGGAAGTTTAAAGAAATGACTATTACTTAGAATCATGCCATACATATTCATAAAGTAATATTAAGAGATTATTTTATAGTGTCATTATTTACCATTTATGTGGCAAGGCTTAATGGCCTCTATATCTATAAATAATCTGAAAATTGCAGGCTTTGGTGAATAAATTTAGCCTTTTTAAAAGGAAAACTGAAAAAGAATATATAATACTAAATATCTATAGATGTTTTTTAATAATTAGATTGTAATTCATACTGAGAGGAGAAAATGAAATTCTATGTATTTATTCCTTTCTGATTGCATTTCATCTTCCTTAAGCATTGATGAATGTATTAGAATATATATTAGTTTTGGAGGGAAAGATGTGTATCAATTTCAATTAAATAACAAAATTAATTTTTCAAAAATTCAAAAAGATTTATTAATTACTAGCCCTCCTAATGCCTGTCATAATAGTTTGATATCCAAAACAGATATATTCGCTTGTTAAAAATTTCATTAATACTGGTAGTTGAATAAACAAACTTTTTAATTAAAAACCAACACAGATATTGTAAAACTATCTTTTGAGTGTAGTAAATATTTGTAAAATATTTTAGTTGGAAGAATTTTCTTCCAAATGACTCTAGAATTAGTATAATTGAGCTATGTGACGTATGGGATTGAAGACAGTGATATATCCTTGGTAACTTCTAATTTGCTGAATATCCTAATTATTTCATACATATAGTACATAATACATACAATGTATATGTTATAATATGCAATTCTATACAATACAAACTTATCCTAATAATAGGTCGATATATTGAAAGCTTCAAGCATGTCATTGATTTATTAAAGATAACCACCTGCTATCTTTCTAACTCACTTCCTCTCCTATCCTGACTCCATCTGCTCAGAACCTCCAGCCCTTTACTTTCCTTCAGCACACCTCACTTCCCCATTTAAATTTCAATGTCCTGATTAAAATCATCCCCTTTTACATTACCACTCAGTATCCTCAAATTCAACTGTTCATCTATGTGTCCATCCAACAGTCAAACATGTTTGGAGAGTAATAGATAAACACTCAAGTCTTAATCACTTTAAATTCTTGATCGCCAAGCCCAAATGAACTATTCATGCCAGTCACTGATTAAATAACCACACTAGTTCAATCATTCTTCCTGATGAATATTTTATAGCTTCTCTTCCTCTTCGAACATGTATATTTTCCCACCCTTACCCTCTGTGATATTCCTACTAAATATTTAATTGAGTAAATAAGGGAAAAATCAAAAGAAGATTTCCACTACCCTTGATAACCACATCTACCCATCTGTGTCTGGAACCACAATCTTGTGCCTTCCAGCCAGTTACTATGGGTTAAATGTGCAGGTCCACTAGATCACATTCTCTTTTTCTATAAAACATGTTTGTTTGTTTGCTTTTGTTTTGTCAGTTTTTATTTTTCCTTTAATTTCCTCCCTCACCATAACTGCAATTTTGGAGGAAAGGCAAGAGAAGAGAGGACAAGAAATTTATTGTCTTATAATATTGTTATAAAATTGTACTCATAATTAGCGTAGCACAGCACAGCACAGCACAGCACAGCACGGCTTGGCACAGTATAGTGCTAATATTATAAGCTGACTTCTAACTCTCCATACCTTGCCATTTAAAACTCTTTCTACCCTGGACAACTTTCAAGGTTCTTCAGAAGTTCCCTCCTGGGCTCTTCTACCCAAAGATCTCTTGATATGTCTGATAGCTCGTCTTTGGCTAGACACTTTCATCTCAGCTCCACACTCAGACATTAGCTGCAGAGTTGTCTCATTCTCCAGGGCAGTCTTCTTTGATAGAACATAAAAGGCCATATGACAGATGGCTCTTCTACTTTGCCTTCCTCTGGTCCATAGGAAATGGCCATCTACTTTTTATGATCAGTGGGAATGTTATGGCCTATCGTGGCCCTCTGGTTTCTTCCTTCTGCTCTGCCACAACTACTGTGGCTGTATCAGGTGTCAGTCTTGGGGCCCCCTAACTACAGAGAATGCATATGAGGTTTCAGGAATACTTGAGTGACTCTTCAGGGACTTCCCTTCTCTCACGTTTCTACTCACAGTATAATGTTCTCTTCTGGTTGCTACATTTTATTGTGCTTACAGATTCTATTGGTCAGGAATTCAGACAGAGCTCAGTGGGGATAGCTTTTCTGCTCCATGATATCCAGAGCCTGCCCTGGGAACAGCTGAAGGTGGGAGGTGACTTGATCATTGGGATATAGAATCCTCTGGAAGTGTTTTCAGTCACATGTGTAATGGTTGATATTCAACTAAGGTCCCAGCTGATAACCAGTATTTTGACAGACATCTAATGTGGCCTCTTCTGGTGGCCTCAGGGTAGTTGGATTTTATACATTGTGATTTAGGATCCAAAATGAGTAAGTGCCCAGATAAAAAGGTGGAAGTTTTATTATCTTTTATGGCACAGCCTCAGAAAACATAGCCACTTTCTATTGATTACGAGTAAATCACATCGCTACTCAGATTCAATGAGAGAATTAAATTTTACCTCTCAATAGGGAGTGCCAGTGTTCTAAAAGGCATTTAGGAAGGGAGATACTGCAGCAAACTTTGAAAATACCCCATACTCCACTTTCTCTTAAGGTAATTTTACTAATTAAATCCTTTCTTTAAAATACAGTCTCCTGGCTTTTTTTTTTTCTTCTTCTTATAAACCTGATCTAGCTGAGAGGTCCAAGTGTCATGGAATATGTTATTATGCATTTCCTTAGTAATTATGCATTTTGAAGTGTCTTGTTACTTTGATATGCCATTTTAACATCTTATAGAAAAGGAAAAAAAAATAAGTAGCTCTTCCATCATCTTTGGTCACCTGGTATCAACTGACTGGCACCAACTTCTAGACATGTGAGAAAAGACACCTCCAAATGACACTGGAAATGGAGCTGGCTTTCTCTGTCACAAGAATAGGACATCTTTCTTCTTATGGCTTTTAAATAATTGAGAAAGAACTTGGTCCTTTGAGCTAGAACTTCTAACTTTAGTCCTAAGGACCTTACGACCATAACAAGAAAGTTACAAAATAAAGCAGCAAAAAAGTGTAATTTAATGATTTAAGTAGTTAAATAGCTTTCGCTTTGGTAAAATATGCAGAATATAACTACAACCTGATATTGTTTCGGAATTATTTGAAGTGCTATGAAGCCAGGAGACTTGATCATTTAAGAGACTACCTTTAAGAGAAACTGCATTGATACTGATTATATTTCTTTTAGCAAAAGTTTCCTTTTTAATTATGAATTTAATCTCTATTATACTTGTTCATTATGATCTGATAGTATGAAGTGTGTGTGTGTGTGTGTGTGTGTGTGTGTGTGTGTGTGTAGCATCCTATAAGAGCTAGAAGACTGTAGCAAGAGTTAAAATACTCCACTCTCACATAAAGTTACCAAATATGATTCTGATAATTGCAAAAGCTCTATCTCTAGACTATAATACTATTTCCTACATACAGTATTATTTACATCTGCACAATCTAAATTTTGGAAAACACTGGCATAATGTACATTTAGGAGGTTACAACTTTTAAAGGCTGAAAGGCAA
This sequence comes from Pteropus medius, assembly GCF_902729225.1. NCBI lineage: Eukaryota > Metazoa > Chordata > Mammalia > Chiroptera > Pteropodidae > Pteropus > Pteropus medius. Next base: position 12,392,479 of record NW_024354502.1, on the reverse strand, counting down.
GACCACCCTGCAGATCTCTCTTAAAGGAAGCAGATATTCTGATTTTTATTTGTCTTAAGAGAGTAAAGACAGAAAACAAGGTTTCAGGGGATAAACCCTGCTTCAGAGGAGGGACACATCATGCCTTTGTCTTGCAAGGCTTTTGCAGCTACACTCTGAGCAGTGTGGACTTCTCTAAAGACATTCCCACTGGGGAAAGACAAGTTGACTTTAGCCATAGGAAGCAGACCAAGAACTGGGCTGGGAGGGGCAATTCCTGTACATTTCAAAACATGAGATTGGATCTGAGAGTAATCATAAATAGGAGCAGGTAAATCTCAACTTCTGTGTTACAAAGTCAATTTGTTACCTCTGATTTTGTTAAAAGTTTCACTTTTATTAACTATTACTGAAAGGAGCCTAGGAAAAGTCTCTTTCAAACTTGAAGTAAAGTAATGGCAGGAAAAGGCCTCAGGAAAGGTGGGCCAGGCAGTATTGAAGCTGATCTGAAATGGAGTGTTCCACAGCCAGTAGACAGACTGAAAAGCCGCTGTCTGGAGACTGACTTTTGGTAAAGCAGGTGACGACTAAGAAAGGTTTATCTAACGTATAGACTATGAAAGGTAAACCTGTAAGCCTTCGATTTTCCATTTTAATCTAGATTATTTAAAGAAAACATATTCTTTGGAGTTATAGAAGTAACCACCAAAATAAATCTAAGAAAATGGCTCTTTATGGGAAATAGAATATTATTTGATTTTTTTATAATCATGTACAAATATTGCTTTTATAATAATAAAAATTAAAACTAAGTACAAAAATAGTTCAGCAGCTCAATTTTGTACATGAGCTGATGAGGCCAGGTGACATTTAAATTATATGTTTTTATATGCAGACGTGAGGGAAGGAAGAATTGTGCAGAAGAAGCAATTTCTTCAGGAATAGAATTGAGGAGAGAAAATGCTTATTATATGTGAGGAAGACTGAGTAGTTCAATTTGGTTAGACCATACTGTGTAAAATAGAAAAGTGAAAGACAGGATTAGAAATGTAAGGTGAAATTCAATTGCTAGTTTAAGGAATATAAATTTATCCAAAAACTATAAAAAAGATAACAAATGTTACTAGTCAAAGGAGTGATATGCTTAGGGAGCTTCTTTAGAAAGATTAAATTATGTAAGAAGGTTTAGAGATAGAGATCAGAAGCAGAAATGCTAGTTAGAAAATTATTTTAATCATTTAGTAAATCCAGCAGATGTCAGATCATGCTAAGGACAGAAAGGGTGATAGCAGAATTGGATGTAAAAGCTAGTGCAGAGGTTTAGTCGGTAATGCTGGGTATCTGGAATCATTTAGGAAACAAAAAGGAATATAAAGTAATTCTAATATTTTAAGTCTAAGTAAATTAAAAACTGGTGATTCTAAAGCAGGAACAGAAAATAGATGAGGAAGAAAGATTTGGAGGTAAATCTGGAGAGATAGGAAACTGCGCTTAGCCTTTTGTCTTTTGTACATTTAATTTTGAGTTTCTGCCAAAACTAGAGAGGTTTTTAAATTTTTTTCACTAAGAATTTGGAAATATAGGTTTCAACTTCTTGTATTCAGCATTTTCTTGCAATGAAATACAGAATTTTGGTTAATACCATTAGTAGCCATTTTAAACTGTTTGAATAATACAATCACACACACACATACAAAAGGCAATTGCTACTCCTAAAGCTAATTCCCATTAAGTATTGCAAAATATGAAATGAATGAGTTAATTCTATTTTATCAAATATTTATGTCTGTGTTCATAGCACTATTAATCTAAGGCAATATTCTACTATGGAAAAACAAGACTCGAATGCACAACAGTCCCCAAAGCAATTTAAGTGTTAGGGGATTCAGATTGAAGGGTAGTTTTTAATACACACTTAAGTGAGGATTATGATTTTAAATATAAAGATTTTTGATTTATTTATACTTTCAGAGTGCAAAAGTCCCGTTTTATGGTTTAAATTTATATCTGTATACTGTGACTTCCAAATTGCATATCTGGCCTAGACCCCTCTCCTGCAATCCTTACATATACATCCAACTGTTTTCTTGAACTGTGCAATTAGATGTCTAAAGATAGTGTGTATATTAGTCACTGTCTGAATTTGGACGTTTGAAAATAAAAGTGGTGCTAAAAATAAGAATAGAATACACACAAAATTTAGAAGACTCCATTACAAAATAATTTAATACTGTTAAATGTTCATTTACAAAGTAATTATGTTCAATTATAAAATAATTCTTCAAAAGCTCAAATATTTCTACATGGGCAGCAAAGAAAATATTGCTATACTTAAAAATATTTTTATATTCAACACCAGCTTTGACACCAAAAAAACTAAACTGCAATCATTCTTATGTAAAATGTAGCATGCATATATATGCACTTAATTCCATTTCTTTAATTTAGTAATTTTAAAATTTTTACCTAACTTTTCTGCAAGAAAATTTGTTTTTCTAACATCACATCATCTTAAATGTTGAACTATTTAAATTTGTAATAATCATAATTTTGTCAGATATTTCACCTGATCACTATAAGTGTTCAAAATTATTACTTTGATTTCATGAATTTCAATTTAAAATATCAAGTCCTTGTTAGAATTGTTTTTCTATTTGAAGCATTTAACAGCTTTTGACATAAAACTGGCATCATATAACTGAAATACTTCTGTTAATGGAGCTATTACTTCACTTTTCATATGTACACAAGAAAACTCAAAATCCAAAATGAGCAAAATTATTTTAGAAGAGAAATTCCATCTAAATTTAAAATATTTATCTAAATAAAAAGTCAAACTTCACAAAGAATAAACACACCTTCTACAGGTATATATATTAAATCATCACTGAGTGAAATCTTTCAAGAAACTATATGTGTTTGAACTAGATTTTTGTCTTCTGATTTACATGTCATTGGAATCACATTGGCCCACTTTCATAACAAAATACCTTGGACTGGGTGATTTAAACAACAGAAATTTATTTCTCAGTTTTGGAGCCTGGGACCTCACTATTATGAACTGTGAATGCAGACTTATTTATAAAAAAATTCTTTTTATTTTTTTCATTTTATTAAATTTATTGGGGTGACATTGGTTAATAAAATTATATAGGTTTCAAGTGTATAATTCAATAATATGTCTTATGTATGTATGTTGCATTGTGTGTTCAGCACCTAAAGTTAAATTTCCTTCTGTCACCATATGTTTGACCCTCCTTTACCATTTGACCCTCCTTTACCATTATCTACCTCCCCTAGACTGATTCGTATGTCAAAGAAGAATTAATAGACATATAAACAAGAGAAAAATTTTCAGATGGCAATAAAATAGAGCAACTTAAAAAACAATGAATTGGAATCTCTATTTTAAATCACGCTTGGTCAGAAGCTCCTTATGGGTACTATGAGGACTTCCCAGTCACATGTCCATTAAGACATATATATACTTTTAAAAAGCCCAACAACAAAATTGACCCAAAATGAAACAAAACATAAACTAATGCCAAGCACTGAAAGAGTCTACTCTCTAAATATAAGAAAGAGAATGCTAAATTTGGAGGATTAGGGTTATTGAAAATTACATATGCTTTGTCTAATGGCAAAGGGAAAGGTTTTGGAGAAACCAGAGCTATTGTGCATTTTGCCTCATGGTGCAAGTTTCATGGAGATGTGAAGCAACTGGAGCTGACGTACACTGCCAACAAGAATGTACATACACACCCGCTGTGATCCAGAGGCTGTATTCCTAGATCTTGACACCCCCAAAATGCACATATATGTGGTTCAAAATATGTGTATAAAAACCTTTATAGTAGTAGTATTGATAACAGCCAAAAACTAGAAAAGTCTCCAAAGACTATCAAATATATATTAAAAATAGTGATACCTTTACATAACAGAATAACACAAAACCAAGAAAATGAATAAAGTTATAAGACAAAGAAAATATGGATAAACTTCACAAGTATGATTTTGAATCAAAGAAACCAGACTAAAAGACTATGCATTATACGAATCCAATTATATAATGTTCAATAAGAGATAAAACAAATCTTTGGCATTAAAAATATGGATAGCAGTTATTTTTATCTTCGAGCTGAGAGGAGCATAGTGTTTAAAGGGAGCACGAAAAGGTTGAGGATTATTTCTTGAGCAAAATGAGGTTTATACATTGTGTTCAATCTTGTGATTATTATTATGGTATAAATTTATGGCATGTAAACTTTTCCATATGAATGTAATACTTCAATAAATTTTTTATGAAAGAATCCATAGTTATTCCCCTATACCAAGAATACACTAAAAATATCGAAATTAGTTATTAGAAAATAACTAAAAAATACTCTAGAATTCTATAAACATTTTAAATTACTAGAGAAAAAATACTATTTTAATAATGTAAGAGATATGTTTATGGACTGGAGACTATAATACAGCATAACAACTTTATCTTTATAAAAATCTATATATTTTAAAAAAGATAATCAAAATTCTAGTTGAATTTTTTTTAGGAATGCAAGAAATTCATTTCAATATTTACCAGAAAGGGAAATGTCCACATGTTAATAAAAACAAAGAAGAGGAATGTCCTACTAGATATAAAACATTTCATTATTACATGGAAATCAAAATAGTATGATAGTACAAAAACAGGTGATAATTAAATAGAAAACTCAGTAATAAAAAAGCAAATAAATATTGCTAAGAAGAAAAATATCATTTGCCGATGATATGAGTCTGCATATAGACAAGGCAGATATTTAGCCTGACACATCGATACAATGCATCAGTTGTTAAAAAATTAAACTGCTGGTAAAAACTATTTTCTCTAGCTTGTAAATTCCTTTCTATCCCTAGAATTTGACACAATTCAACAATTAAAGACTTAAGGACACAGGGGTGCTTTCTAATCACTTTCTCTTTAAGTGGTAAGTACTACAGGCAGTTAGCCAACATAAATTTTGATTGCCAGGTACCACTATTGGTTTCTCGAAAGGCCACAGAAAGAACCTGTGACTTTTCTATCTTTTACCTGGCCCAGAGAACCCTGGATGGTTAATGCATAGAAGCTACTTGCCAGGTCACTCATCACCAGACTTGTATTCACACAATCCCTAACACAATGTGCACAAACCCCTTTGGAGATTTAGAACTCAAAGCAGCAATGCGCACTCTAGAAGTCAAAGGTACAGTGGCAATGTGACTGTGGCCACCTGCTTCCCAGGTGTTAGACCTTTGGAGATGCCCTAGTATGGCAAAAGTAGAAATAAATAACAGGTATTTTCAGACATTGAAAAACTAAGACCTAAGTTACTACATGTTGTCTACAAAAGACAAATTAAACATAAAAAGCACAGATTTGCTGAAATGTGTTTTACATGGGAAAATGAAAATGATACATTATTCAAATAGTAAGAGCAAGAAAATTTGAGTGCCTTTATTAATGTTAAATATTAGATTTTAAGAAAATGAGTATTTTGAAATATAAAGATGAACACAGCACAATGATGAAAATGTCGATTCATCAGAAAGACATAATCATAATATTATGCATCTAATAACAGACCTTCAAAATATAAAAGGCAAAGACTGATAAAAATAAGATATAAATAAGTCTACAAAGTTGTAAATTTAACACCATTCCCTTAATAATTGATGGTGCAATAGTCAAAAAATCAAAAAAGCTATAAGATCTGAACAATATTATGAATCGTGTTAATCTAATTTTTATGTATGAAACTATTCTCAAAAACCATAGAATAAGGGCACTTAAAGAGACCATGTGCTTGTTAGTTATAAAATAATATCAGTAAATGTCAAGAAAAAGAAGTCAATAGAGTATGTTCTCTGACCACATGGAATTAAATTAGAAGACATTAAAAATAGAACATCTATAAATGCCCCAAGGATTTAAAAGTTGAACAATACACTTCTATAATAGCACATGGGTATAATCCAGAAAATAAAAAGCAAAAAGACAAATTCTCAAGTAATTAAACAGAATTTTTTACTACAGGTTCTGCAGGTACTAAAGCAATAATTAAATTTTATGAAGAACTTTAAGCCGTTACATTAAAAAAAAAAACACGCAGAAAATAACGAGTGTCAGTGAGGATGTGGAGAAATTAGAACCCTTGAGCACTGTTAGTGGGGAGTGAAATGGTGCAGCCACTGTGGAAAACAATATAGTAGTTCCTCAAAAAATTAAAATAGATATACCGTATAATCTACGACCCCCACTTCTGGGAATATATATCCTCTCAAAAAAGAAATTGAAAGCAGGAAAATGAAGTGACATTGGACATCCATGTTCACAGTGGTATTATTCACAATTCTAATTCACAAGAAGTAGAAGCAACCCAAGCGTTCACTGATAGATAAATGAACTAAGTGTGGTATGTACATACAATAGAATAATATTCAGCTTTAAAAGGAGGAAATTTCTGGTACATACTACATTGATGAACTTTGAGGACATTATGATAAACCAGTCAAAAAAGGCAAATACAGTATGTTTTTACTTACTGAGGTATCTAGAGTAGTTAAATTAATAGAAATAGAAAGAATGGTGGTCACCAGGGTCTGGGGAGCAGGAGAAAATAAGAGTTGTTTAATGACTACAGAGCTTAAATTTTGCAAGATGAAAAAGTTCTGAAGAGTTCAACAAAGTAAATATACTTAATGTGACTGTACACTTAAAAATGGTTAAGATGGTATTTTATGTTAAGTATGTTTTAACATAATTTACAATTTAAAAAAATATATGAGTTTGGTAAAGCAAAAAAATAAAAGAATAAATGTAAAAGAGGAAATAGTGACAGAGGTTCTAGACTATACATACACATATGTATATAAGACACAGACACACATGAAGACTCATAAGACTTACATGTGCATGTTTGTAGCTATTGAAAAACTAGTTCATGATCATAGAAAACATATCTATTTTGTTCATTGTTGTATCTCAAGACAAAGCACAGTCTAGAGCATACGGCATTGGGTCAACAAGTATTTTTAAATGGATGAGTACATGAAGCAAACAGTTCATTCAATATTTAATAATTATTTCTGGTTCAAGCGTAATGAGGTGATCATATATTGTAAAGTCCAAACTTGAAAATTTGAGATTGAAAAGATGTGCTATTAAAATTATGCTGTGACTACTGGCTTAAACTAAGGAGAGCCTGGGAAATCTGAGACGTGGTTTTCATAATTATGGGTAGATAAATGTATTGGACACTGAGTTTATAGTGGTAAAACAGCAAATATGATCTTCATTTTAATCAAATAGCAACCTAGTAAACAGATTCAATCTAATTAATGCATAATTTCAAAGTGTTTTAAGTGTTTTGGAAGGAAAGAAATACCATCCTTTAAGAGTGTATATTTCTCAAACTGAAATCTGAAGAAAGAATGAGAGAATTATGAACAAGAAAATACTATGTGTGTGGGGAATTAGTGGATAAAGCCAGAGTAGACTTCATGGGAACCAAGAGAAAGCCATTAAGCTGGAGCATGAAGACCGTTAGGAGATGATGGAGATAAGTCTGAAAATGTAGTCAAAGTTTAGATCAGGCAGGGCCTTTTAGATACTATTAATGGTTTTGATTTAATTCCTAGAGATATGTAATTTATTGATGCCAGAGAGGTAACAGTAACAAAGGGTGCAGATAATATGAGAGAAAGAAGTTAATTTAAGGTAAATTAGAAGGAAACTATCAAAATTCAAGAAAGAAAAAAATATCTTTTAAAAACAATCTTAACAGTATGAAAATCCCAAATTTTAGTCACAAGCAGCATTGTATAACATGTCTTATATTCTAAAATACTTTGTGCATGTTATATTTTTATTTAAACATTACACTGACCTATTATCCATGATAAAATATTTTAGTTCACAGAATGTTCACACTGTCTTCTCTGTCTCCAATGATATTTACTTTACTAATAATGTTAGTCATCTTTCAGATAGCATGTATGTCAAAAAGAGAAATTGAAATTCTATTTCAAAACATTTCTCTATGTAAGAAATAAAATATTTGGGGGGATACCTGCTGTTAAAAGAAACTTTTCTATTAATTACAATTTTAAGCCAAGGTCCCAACAGATCTTTTCTTGACCATTTATCTCAGGAAAAAGCACCACAATGACTTAAATTTCAATTCTGGGTTAATTGATGGTATCTAAAACTCTTCCTCGTTTGAAAAAAAAAAAAAGTTGTTGATTAAAGGCTATAATCTCTTACCTATATTTCCTAAAGGTGTCACAGGGAAGAATCAATAAGTGAAAGTGAGGACATTCATTTTTTATTTTATTTATTTATTTATTTTAGGCAACTCTTGGTTGACCTCACAGATTGCAAAGGACCTTGTCAGTTTACAATCCCTTATTTTTTATTTTTTATGCCTACAGCACCTGGTCTTCCTAGGTGGTCTCCCATCCAAGTACTAAACAGGCCCGACCTTGCTTAGCTTCCAAGATCAGATGGGATCAAACTTTTTCAGGGTGGCATGGTCGTAGGAGTACATTTCATTTAAAAATTGAAAATATCAACTGAGTACTACTATTTATGTTACAGATATTAGCAAAATTTCTTTGTAAAGATAAATATTTGGGTGTTATAAAAATAAGTGTATGAATCAGTATTTTCCAATCTCAACTGATTCCTGCAAATATTTTTATCTATTGACTATTGCTTATAAAATGCTTTCGTAAGTATTGGTTTACCATTCTCAGCAGACCCTCCATCCACAAATAAAATAGGAAAACACAAATTAAACTCTTATGAAGTTTCAAGCCAGAACGATGAAGAGGTACTTTGAGACAGGCATGACTATAATTTAATTTCCTATGTGAGAGTGACCTTGAATGCATGAAGCATAAATTTCTGCCATAAATTTGTGTTCCCCTTCCCATAGTACAGTGATATCATTGAGAAGTAGTTGTCTTTCCAGGGGCTGCATGTCCAGATGCCTTGGACCTGTATGGGACCACTTAAGTATGTATATTATTTGCCCTTTATTCCACCATCTACCAACTAAATGCAGAAGAATCTGAAACCATTCAGTCCCTTACCAACTATGAAGTGGAAAGCTGCTCATTTTTTCATATTGGATCGTTACATGACTGAGAAGTAAAATTTTGTTGGCTATAGTCAGTGAAATTTTAGGGCTTATTTTTGTCAGCAGTCAGAATTCTTGTATACCACCCAATGATGGCAAAAGAGTATTGTAACCAAAAAAAGAAAAGCTATACTTCTTTTAAAAAAAAGTACCTTTTGCTTTCCTAACTTTATCGGATATTCATGTAAATGTGTTTTCCGATAATTCTTTAAAGTGATGGATGTTGTTTTAATCCACAAACTGTTCTGCATTATCAAAGATATTTCCTTTTGTTAAACAGTTCAATCATTCTGACTCAAAAATTAAAGCATATGATATATCGGATAGGTTGCTCTTTTCACATGAAGCTTTCTTAATTTTCTTCATGACCAAAGGAAAAAAGAAATCATTGAGATTTAATTTGAATTTCACTGTTAGTTGCGTAATTTATATTGTATGAATAGTGTAAACAGTCCCTTGAATTTTAGAAGTAATTTATGCAGATCTATTTTTAAAGAACACACATTTCCACAATAATTTAGTTGGACTCAACTTTTGTAACATTGGACCATCTGGAAATAAAATAGAATGCAGATATTTTCTGTTTTTAGCACCGTGGCACTTTTCTGCTAGGCAAACTATAAATCTTCTGCTTTTAAATGAGTTTGTACAGGTGTGCTGAAAATCTTTACTCAATAATTTATCAAACAATTCTCATAAAAGTATTACATTTCCCTAATCATTCATTATTCACTCCTAAATGTTTTAGTACAAAATAAATATAATCAAATAAGTAAAATAAGGCATGATATAATTAATGCATTAAATTACTATGTTGTGTGTTATAAACATAATAAGGATGCATCCTTTAAGTCTACAGGTCATTTATTCAAATATTTACTGACTGAATGTATCAAGTAGGCACCATAAATGAAATAATATATCTTTTTTAAACTAAAAAATACTATAACTGCATATAATGAAAACAGGGATAAAGGTAAATATAAGGTACAGTTGTGGACAGGACAGGGAAGTGAGTGATCATCTTGTTTGACTTTTTCAGTTTGCAAGCAAGAAAACTGAGGAACTTGCTCAGTTAGGATGATAGTGATGACTGAACAACAAATCTGCAGAATACATTTTAATTAAAAATACTTATTTGGAATATGAACAGTGTTCCACTCTGTTGGATGCAAAGATAGACATAAAATCTTGTCTCTATTGACTCAAGTAGGTTGAAGCAGTGTGTGACAGAGGGAATTCTCAGTCTAGTTTTAGTCTACATTAGAGATATAGTATAGGAAGGATTTTCATCTGTTCTACTGTTATGTCACTCATCCTGAAACAGCATAAGTTTATAGCTTATATCAAGATTTCAAAAATGAATGCACGTAAAGAAAATACAGCAGGTCATGTAATAGTTGGAAATATGACCTATAGAGTATACATAGGTTAATAAAAATAATCAGATTAATCTGAGGCAGATAAAATTTAGTTTCATAATTTTATAATTAAAGCCATGTTATGTGGGTCCTTTTAAAGTAGCATGTATCTTCACAGCTACTTACAGTTTGGCAACTGTAATCCCATTTATTAGGCATTTAATGACCTAAACTTCATGAGGTCATACTTTTGTCTGTTCATTCAATTTTATATCTACAAATGACAACATAACTAGTATGTAAAATATATTTAATAAGTGTTTAGAGAATTAGTATGATTAAATAAATGGATGCCTGTCATGATGCTAAATGCTATAACTATATTATCTCATTTAACTCTCATAATATTCTGGTAAAGTGGACATTATTACCCTACCCCTCTTTTCAAATAAAAACACTGAAATTTAGGATTAAGTATCCTCCTAGATTACACAAATATTAGGAGCCTGAGTTAAAATAAACTTTATTTTCCTAATCATCATACCATCACAACTAAATACCTTGAAATATAAAACACAGAAATCATGTTGAACAGAACCAGAATGAAACAGATGTTGTCAGAAATTTGAATTGTACTTTTGAGTTTAGATTTCTAGAAGATATGGAAAAGATAAACCTGTATAGTTTTTTTTTTTTCAAAAATAAATCATACAAAGCTGCCTGCAGATGCATAGATTTTGTGTTTTTTTTCTTTATTTGTTTGTTTGCTTGCTTGCTTGATATTTTCCCGGAGAAGAAGCAAGATTTTTGTGAAAACACATTAAATTATAGGTTCGCCCTATTTTCAATCATGATCTTAGAAAAAATTTTTTGAATGGTTAATTTTCAAATCCACCATATATAGAGAAGTGAAGAACATATCTTTGCATTAACAGCTAGGGGAAAGTATTTTTGTAAATGGCTGAGGTCATGTGTTTCAAGAACATGTCATTCTGATTGGGATAAATCAACATATCCATTAGATTGTATTTCTCATTTAGAAGATAAAAATAGTACAGTTTTGATAGATGCAAATCTCAGTAAATACCAATCACATTTGTCACAAGTATTTGTAATGAGTATAATCCATATAATTGACTAAGTAAAATATATTTTAGATATAAAATTTTATAGAAACAGAAGTTATTCTAGCAGACATCTATTTTTCTGCATTTGTGTTTTTCTGCCCAGAATTTCTTTAATCTCTTTTTATGGGTCTACTTTTATCTGTCAATTATATGATCTCACTCCTCTATTAAAAGAAGTATTGGTTAAACAAACTAATATGATTTTTTTTGGTGGGAGAAAGGGAGATTTGGAGAGACATGTGACTCCAAGGGAACCAAGTGATCCTTTCTGGAGAACACTGAAGGAAGGTCCTCCTGAGCGAGAGAGATGAATCTGTCTGAGCATGAACTCAAATGAAGGAAAGCATAGTTCAACAGACAAAACCACTTAGAGATAGAAGTCTATTGAATTCTAGAGGTTGGATCCAACTATGCTAGAACGTCTACCTCAAAGTTTCTTTCGATTTAAGCAATGATGAGTCAGTTTTCTTTCACATTTAATCAAATGGGTCATGAATAATGTGTTCTATATTTTGTTGGAAAACAGATTTAGTATTTTCTTGAGAAAGCATGCACAGGGAAATATGTTTTCGAGACCAATTATGTTAGAATTGACAGATATCTGTATATATTAATAACACTATATCTTATCATTTGTCTAGCCCTCACACTTGATTAATGACATGATGGTCTAGAATTATAGACCTAAAATTATTTTTACTCAAAAATTTGAAAGCATTCATTTAATATCTTTTTAGCTTCTACTGTTGCTCTGAATCAGTTTGCTATTATCCTGATCATCAATATACTTACCCTACTCCCACCTTAAAGCTTTAAGGCTTTTGCTTGTTTTTGGTTTTCTAAAATTTTACACTGATATTCCTTGATATGGCTCTTTTTATATTAATAATGTTGAGCACTTACTAGGCTTTTTCCTCTCATTTTTTCCCTATAATCTCTTTTTGGAAATCCTATTAGTCAGATACTAAAATGCTTACATTGAGCCTCTAAATCTTTTTTTATTACTATTTCCTTTCTCGTATTTTTACCTGGAGGTTTATAATTTTTTCATGTATTCATTGTAATTCAATGGAATTTTAGGAACTACTGGTTATAAATTCATATGTTTAAGATATCAAATTTAACTATAGGTCTACACATGCCTATTTTTAAAGTAATTTTAAATTTGTTTTTATTCTGGAAAATTTTTTCCTGAGTTACTTATCCATTATTTTCTGTTAGACCTTAAATTTCTTGTCTAAGAGACAAGGCTATGAAAATAATAAGAATAATTTCACAATTTTTTTTAGCTCAAACTCTAAAATCTTTTCTGATAGTTTTTTTTTCAGTATATTTAGCATTCATTCAGTTTTTTAAATTAAATATTTCACACTTAAGACATGAATATGCCACAAACAATAAAAATCTAATAATTTTTGTAAAGATAAGCTAAATTTTCAATAACAGATGTTTCCTAACACATATAATATCAATATGTGCTCTAGGAGTGATAGAATAAAAAATATATGCAAAAGTTTATCTATGAATGAAATGTAAGAAAGTATATGATTTCTAACACATAAGGAAAACTTTCATCAGGGAAATGAAGTACAAAAATTATTTTCCTCATTAAAAATTGATTCAATATTCAAGTTGTAGTCTAGACAGAAGCAGATTGAACTAATGTGGTGAATAAATGTACTGTTAGTAACCTTTCTGGAATTATTCATCATTTTTATTTATCTGCCCAACATTTAGCCATCTGTTTCCTCAGGTTTATAGTTTTTAAATATGGAAATACTTCAATATGTAATTTTAATGATAAAATATTTCAAGGGACAAAATTGGCATATGGAATACTCAAATTTTACTTATATAACATTGTAGAATATAGAATTTATAAAACATACTATACTACTTCCAAATTAACAAAGACGTATAATTTTGGACTATTTTGGTGGCATACGATAATAATTGAAGATAGTTAAAAGGAACTACAGACCTCAACAAAACTTTGTCTCTATAATCTTTAACTATAATATCTTTCTCCTATATTTTCATAATTTGATTTATATGTGGAGACATTAAAATACTACTCCAGCATGAGAGAATTGCTTCTTTAGGAAAACAAAATTCACGTCATAAAGAAATTTGAGATGAAAGAATTTTTGTACAACTTGGTCTTCTAAAAATCAATGCTAAAAAATAATTATCTTTGGACAGATACTTATTCTATGGCGGGGGGAAATGAGATAATTAGAAATTCTTCATTGGACAATAAACCATAGGAAAGTTTTCTGCCTTTTCTTCTGTCATAATCGCTCATATCTCATAGACTATGGCTCAATGACATTCAAGGATAAATTTTTTAAAATTGTATACAAAGAAAGATTATTACTTTAATGAGAACTACCTTGAGATTTCCTGTGTTTAAATAATCCTTCGATGTTAAACACTTATGAAGTAATTTAATAAATTCCAGTTTTAATTATTACTTAATGGTTACTTAAAGATCCTTTAAGTGTACAGTATACCTATCCTTTCATTCACCACAATGAATTGAGTCATTGAAACAAATATCTTCTGAGATACTGACAAATATTTTCCAGGAAAATAATTGTGATTGTGTTCAGGATTTTCTTTATTAATTCATCCAGCCCCAACGACATGACAGTAAAATGGGCTGGGTCATGATAAAAGCAAAGAGCGGAAATGTTAATCCTCTTTAGTGTGGCTCCATCAACCCAGAAATACATGCCTCGGGGAAGTTATAAAAATCCTTTGCAGCACTTCAGCCTTTGGATCTCTTCATTGTTCCTGAAATGCAACCAATTTTTCTAAAGTCAATGCCTCTATCCTGATTGGATTCCATAGTCTAGTATCAATTATTTTCTTTTCACTTGTTCACAAAACTCAATATCTCCTTTAAGGTGCTGCTTTATTCTAACTATTGGCTTGAGTTGATTCGGTCTTCACACTAAAAGCCTATTTTTCTGGCTCTCATTCAGCCTCACAGGATGCACCTGTGGGCTACTCCCTGGATGGGAGTAGCCCTGGATGTGTTCTTTTCTGATAAATCAATCCAAGTATCCTGATTCTTCATTTCTGTTTTAGTAGATCTTAGCTTCTTTGAAAAAATGCTTGGAGGCCTGCTTTGTTCAGTGGTCAGGGAACCTTCAAGTGTGAACAATGGAATATCTGGTGTATGGAAGTAATCAGCAATTATGAATAGCAATGAGTCCTGAACATGTTTTCATATTGTACACTGATGTTCATTCCCAAAATTTGAGAAGTGAGATATAAAGTCATACTTGCTTAGAATGATAGAAGGAATCATATAGCTCAGTTTCCTCCAAGCCACATGCCAGTCCAGATTCAACGTGGGGAAGGACAAAACAAATGAGCAATTTTTATGTACCAGTACAGCATTAAATGTTTTACCTAGAACCCTAACAAGGAGAGATAGGGAATAATATTCCCATTTTGAAAATGAGGTAATGGAGAGTAAGTAAATAAAAGTAACTTATATAAGATACTACTATTAGGTAGTAGAGTAGGAATACAATCTTTGCTCTATTTTATTTTTTAACCCCAAAACCTATATTACTTGCAATTATTATTTTCATGTTTTTCTTCAGAAGCCAAAATATCTTCTTTTCTGTCTTAGGAGTGTTTTCCTTATACTTTATTATATAATTCAAATAAGAAGTATTTCAGGCATGTCCACTAATTTCATGTAAAAAACAAAATAGAATTTTCAGAGTCAGAAAAATTTAATTAATGTGAGAAAATTATAAGCAACACAAGAAACTCAGTTCAATTATCACTAAATTCTTCACTTGGCACTTTACAACTGAATTAAGGACCTTGAAATAGTATTGAGTGATCCCTGAGTGAAAGTTGCCACATGCCTTTGTGAGCACCTTTTAGAGTCCACACAATTAATTAGTATGGAAATGTCTGATCTATTTGATCTTTATCTTCTTTGGGTTGAAGCCTGATTTTTAATATATGTATGTATATGTATAAATATATATACATGCACATATTTAAATTCTAGTTTATGTTCCTGAAAATGTCCCTATGTAGTATACTATCTGATCATATAGTTGTTGGGGAACTTTTAATATTCTGCTCATCTGTTTGTTGATATGCAAATTATCACTCATTTCTGAATTTTTACTCTTGAAACAAGGAATTATGTATTAAAAAATGAGTACCACATTATATCAAATGTGAATAATTATGTTGTATATGTGATCTACATCAGAACAATAGTTGGTTGTTTTAGTTCATAATTTCTCGTTCACTTAGAATGCTCTGCTCATTTTTTGATTCTTGAAGTAGTATGATTCCAGGAAGGTAAACCCTTACTTTAAATTTATATGACAAGAAAAATTTTCACTAGACAAATTATAGCTTTGTTTTTAAACATTTTTTTTTAATCAGAGGATGATAGTCACATAAAAAGATACAAAACCACTTAGATGGAGTTTTCCGTATATCTTGAGGAATGCTTGAAATATACCCTCTCAGGAGGGAGCCACTCCGTGAACCAGTAATGTCCATGTACTGGATTTGCATTCTTTCTTTCCTTCATCCTAACCAGCATTTGTATCAATCTGTTCAATGTAAAACGTTGTATCATTATTTAAACTCATTCTTCACACATTTTAGCAAGATTGTCACATTTCTGGTCATTTGTTTCCTCTTTTGTGAATTGCCTATTCATATATTTGAAATTTTTGATATGATAATATGGCTCCTTTTCCTTACTGAATTCTGAATCCATTGTCCTTTATAATTGTTTTATTTTTGTTGCTTTGTTTTTGTGTGTGTGTGTGTGTTTTAAACATTGATAGTGTGTCTTTTTGGTACAAAAGTTTTCATTTTAAATACTGTAATTTTCTATATGATTAATGCATTTCATGCTTTGTAAAGAAATGTTTCAAAGAAGTGCTTTTTACACTTAGGTCATTAATCAACATGGAATTTGTCTTTGTTTAGAGTATGAAATACAGAGCTCAATTTATTGCACTTCTAGGATAGCTAACTATTTTAACATGATTTATTAAATAGTCCAGCCTTCCTTCTTCCTAAGTGATTTGTATATATCAACAACCCAAATTTATGTGACTGCTTCTGTTTTCTGTTCTCTCCCACAGGCCACTTGTGTTAATCTTACCTAAAAACCACCCTATTTAAAACCACAGAATTTATATTTTAATATGTGATAGACTAAGCCATATATCACAAACATGTGGTATTCAAAAATACTTTAATTATTTTATATACCTTCTGCACACCTGTCAAAACCAGCTTTTCAAGTTACATATATGTAAACATGCATATTTTCTATTTCATTTTAATTCCAATTATAATTTTTTAGTATTAACAAATTAAGTATCGCATCTTTTAACATAGCATATCTCTACATGTATTTAGTTTTTATTTTATTTCATTAAATTTTATAATATTTAAATGCCTTACACATCATTTATATGTATTCCTAGATACTGTATACATTTGCTGCCATAGTGAATGAGCTTTTCTTGTAAATTAAAATTTTCTGAAGATTACCTTGAATTTTCTATCATAGTGACAGTTTATTTTTTGAATCCTCATTTCCTTAATTTTATATTTTATTGCACTGAGCAGAGCCTCCAACACCATTCTGAATAAAAGTATAAATAATAGTAACATTTATTGAGAGCTTTCCCAGTTTTTATCCAAATCACATGTAATTTATAACTCAAAACATCCTAGATGAAGTAGATATTATAATTTAAATTTCACAGATGAGAAAATGAGGTGAAAAGAAGATTATTGGTTCAAGGCTTTACAGATAATAAACGACAGAACTAGGATTCCACCTTGCAGCCTGATCTATAACTTGTGCCTTAGCCATTACATACATTGCTACCCTAGCAGAAATAACAATGGCAGGCTGGCTTGTATGTATCTGATTTTAAAGAGATTTCATCTTATTATTTACCACTAATATTTGCTATCATTTTTAATAGCACTTTTTATAAAAGAGCTTTACTGAAGTATAATTGAACAAAACTATACATATTTAATGTATACAATTTGATGGGTTTGGATATTTGCATACACTTGTGAAACCATTGCCACAAACAAGGTAATAGATATATCTATCACCTTCAAAAGTTTCCTCCCGTCTGTTTTTTGTTGTTGTTTGTTTTGAGAGGGAAGGTGGTTAAGGACACTTAATATGATATCTACCCTCTTACTAAAATTTTAAGTGCACAATATATATTGTGTACTGTGGGTACTATGTTATTCAGCCCATCTTGAGAACTTACTCATCTTGCACGTCTGAAACTTTATACCTACTGAACAACAATTCTCTATTTCTCCCTCCCTCAGTCCTTGCTAACCACTATTCTGCCCTCTGCTTCAATGAGTTTGACTATTTTAGATTCCTCATTTCAGTGGGATCATGCGGTGTTTGTTCCTCTATGACTGGCTTAAGTCACTTAGCACAACATCCTCTAGATTCGTCTATGTTGTCATGTGTGGCAGGATTTCTTTCCTTTTAAAGACATAATATTCCATTGTATATACATGCCGTATTTTCATCATTCATCTACTGATGGATATTTAGGTTGTTTCCATATTGTGGCTACTGTGAATAATGCTGCAGTGAATATGGGAGTACAAATATCTGTGCAAGATCATGTTTTTAATTTTGGATATATACCCAGAAGCATGATTTCTGGATCATATAGTACTTCTATTTTTTATTTTTTGAGAAATCTCCATTAAATTTTCTATAGTAGTTGAACCATTTTATATTTCTACAACAACGTACAAAGTTTCCAAATGATTCACATGTTGCCTAATACTTTTTTTTGAATTGTTTTTTGTATCGTAGCCATCTTAATGGCTATGAAGTGGTATTTCACCACGGTTTTGATTTGCATTTTTCTGGTGATTAGTGAGAACACTTTTCCATGCATCTGTTGGCCATTTGTTTATATTCTTTGGAGAAATATATATTCAAGTTCTTTGACAGTTTTTTTAGAGTTTCAGGGCTTATATTTAACCTATTTGAGTTTATTTTTGTGTATGGTATAAAATAAGAGTCCAATTTTATTCTTTTGAGGTAGATAACCAGTTTCCCCAACACATTTGTTGAAGAGACTATCTTTTTCCCATTTGTATTCTTGGCAGCCCTGTTGAAGATCAGCTAACTAGATATCCTTTTTGAGCTTTATATTTTGTTTCACTGGTCTATTTGTCTGTCTTTATGCCATGCCACACTGTAGCTTTGTAATATATTTTAAAATCAGGAAGTCTGATACCTCCAACCTTGTACTTTGTCAATTAGTAAGGAAATAAAAGGCATTTAAATTGGGAAGGGAGAAGTAAAAGTATCTGTTTACGGATGACACAATTATGTGTGTGTGTGTGTTTGTAAAACTAAAGACTCCACACATGCATACAAACTGTTAGAAAAAATTTATTAAAGTTGCATAATGCAAAAATCAACACACAAAAATCAATTACATTTCTGTACACTTACACTGAACTATTCAAAAAGAAATGCCATTTAAGAAAACAATGTCATTTATAACTGCATAAAAATAATAAAATATTTAGAAATATTGTTAACCAAAAAGGTGAAACACTTGTACAGTGAAAACTACAAAACATTGTTGAAAGAAATTAAAGACACGAATAATTTGAAAAACATCCCATATTCATGGATTTAGTAGTGCTCCTTATTAGGTTAAAAATATTTCTTTATGCTCTTTGTCAAAGTACATTTTCTATATCTATTCAAAATATTATATAATTTTCCTTCCAATTTATTCATGATTTATATATGTCAATTACATAATAAAATTCACCACTGGATTTTCTATTAAATCATCTTTGTATTTCAACAATAAACCTTATTTAGACATGATTAATTTACACACACTCTCACTACCACCACTGAATTTTATTTACTGTTTATTTTTGGTAACATTGTTTATATAATATTTATGTTTATAAATAAAATCAGTCAACAATAATTTCCCCTTCCCATATCAACTGTTTGTATATGGTTTTACCACAAGCCTCAAAATTGAATGTATGAAGTTTTCTTTTTTCGTATTTCCTATAAGAGATACGTAGAGAGTGATTATTTATTCCTTTATAATTTGGTAAAATGTGTCTGTAAAACCATGAGGAATTGCCTTTAAGTTTTGGATAACGATACCTTTAATGTTTGTTTATCTGTTATCTCTACTCAATTTGAAAATTTTATTTTTATAGAGAATAATCAATTTCATCTAAGATTTAAAATTGATCAGAATATTTTTCGTGCTATTCTATAAAATTATGTCATTTATTTTAAGCCAGAAGTTGAGTATCCACATGAGGAATTTACATATTTCAAGTCCCCAATTAGGGAGCAAACACTGTGCTCCCTTTTTGACATTGTCTTGAAAGATTAGTATTCACAATTTCAGGATTGCATAGGAAGATTTTTTTGTTATTTTTAAAATAGCTCTTATTATCCACAGCTAACTGTTATTTGCCATAAACTTAAATATAGGAAAAATAAATCCTCCCCAAATCATCATGGAATACAAGATATGCAACAAGGTTAATCAGGATTAGCTCTCTTTTTTGTATGCTAACTCAGTTGACCTGAAATATCTATCATAGAAATATTTAACATGCAGTTCCTTCTGAATATATACAAAAAATATTGAATGATATTCTCCCTAAAATATCTTTCATATCCTATAGATGTCATCTAAATATGCCAGGGGGTTTCCTGATACAGAAATTCTTGTGAATAGTTCTTAATAAAAGTACTAACTCACTAGTAACCTTGATACTTCAGAAAATTCCACTTTTTAAAAAAATTATATATGTTGCAAGTTATTTTTTAAAAATAAATATGAAACATAAATGTTGGCCATCATCATGGTAACAGGATATAGAATTTAGGGCTTGCAAGTGTGTCTGTCGGTCTGTGTGCATTTATTTTTAATTCTTTCAAACTCTGATTTAGGTTTAAGGAATTCAAAAGATAATTCATAAATTCAATATTTTGGGAAAACAAATTTTCCTCTATCCACTAAAATTAATTTTAAATTTTTTGGCCATCAGCATGGAGAGCTTATTTTTTAAATTCCAAAATTAGGCAATGTTTCACTACATTTGCAGATGTATTTGTGGGGGAAATATAAACACAATATTTTTGTAATTTGAACAGTTTCGTAAAATACAAAATAACAAAATTTATAACACACATAAAATTATGTTCAATTTACAGGAGCCATTTGTTGCTATCACAAGGTCTTATATTTACTATATCTCTATATCTCTAATACCTATATTTCCTCTAAATCATAGTAATGTTTCTAACCTCAGACATGTATGTAACAGACCAACTTAATTTATTACCTGGAAGAGAGTGGAAACTATGAACCAGGAACTATGAACTAGGAACTATGAACTATGAACCTGGAACATTGAATGATTTAGTCTTATTAACAAACATTTCTGATAGAAAACTACTTCAGTTAAAAATAAGACAGTAGACTAGCGGTTACCACAGGGATGGGGGGAGGGGAGAGGTAGAGAGGGGTAAAAGGGGTCATATATTTGGTGATGAAAATAAATCAAACTATGGGCAGTGAACACACAATGCAATGTATATATGACATACTGTTGTACACTTGAAACTTATTGGGTTTTGTTGATCACCTCAATAATTTTTAATACAAATAAAGTCAAGTTAAATTATCAAAAAAAGTAAGACCAAGATTCAGAGGGTCATATTGCTGAAGGTCATATGTCTATGCAGTAGCCAAGTCAAGTTATAAACCCATCTTTGATTTTTATTTCAAATTTTTATTCTTTCTATTATAGTAGACTTACTTGCTTATTGGTAAACATGTTTTTAGATTTTATAATATTCTATCTCAGAGAATTGTACACACACACACAGCCAAGGAGAGCCAGGGAGAGACACCTAGAGCCGAGGGAGAGGGAGGCAGGCAGGCAGACTGAGACTCTTGGACTAAACTTATAAGCACAAGATAACATGAATATTTTAGAATTTAATGATAAATGTATAACAAATGTCATAGATAAATTAAGTAACCCAATATACAACAAATTCTTAAGCAGTATAGTGCAGTGGTTAAGATCACTGTCTCTGGAATCAGATAATCCTGGGTTTCTACCATGCCACTTTTTAGCACTGTGACCTTGGAACAGCCAATAGTTTCTCTATACCTTACCATAAAAATGGAATAATACCTGTATCTACTATTCTGCTAGAATTACTTCTCTTTCAAAAATGTTCCCTTCTCAGTAATGTGTCATGACTCTTGCCAGGATTTCATGCTCATTGCCTTTAGAATTGTCCTCAGGCTTTGCTTTGGCAAATAGGATGTTGTAGATGCAACATAGAAGGGTTATAAAGTGTATTTTGCACTCTTATAATCTACCATAAACGCATGACTTTGGTATACTGATGCCCTTTCAGCTTGGGCACAAAAACAAAACATAGAAAGACCTGAGCCCAAATCACAGCCAAGGCCCATGTCCAATCAACATTCAACCTGAATCGAAGCCACCCAGCTGAGACCAACCCACATCATCATATCCATAACTGACTTGTAGACCTTTGAGTTTAAAAAAATATTTAAGTCAGGGTTTTAGGTTGATTTGTTATTTAGTATTTTTGTAAAAATGGCTAATATAGGATTTTTAGAAGGGCTAAGTGTGTCAATAGAAAACAGATTTTGGATCTGATTTCATCTTGATAATGTTTCAAAAACAGGATTCAACCAAGAGTAGGTGTTTGAGAAATATTTGTTGACTACTGAATGAATGAACATTGACTTTCACATAGTAAATGCTAGAAACAACATAGTCTCTTGTCCACTCCTAGAGATGAACTTGGATAACAGATTATACAATATTTATTGAACTTTCTGTTCCATTTATTTATAACAGGTATAACTGAAATGAGTTCAGACTAAACCTTTAATGAACAAATACTTTATTATGTTTGTAACTAAAATTTGCTTCCCTAGCCATAGTAATCAGTTTATCAATATGTGCCAATGGTCACAGAGGAGTTTGGGAAAGAATTATATGAAGATTAAGTTCTATTAATCTGACATAGAACATTTGTAAATAAAAATGATTTAATGTAGTTCTTAAATGTGAATTTACAAGTTGACAATAGCTTAAACAACAGGATTGGCTATATTTTTACAGTGACATATTTAAAAAATGAATATTAACATTTTACATTTGAGAATGTTTTTCATGAATTAAGCAATGAACTAGTCACTTGTTTCTCAACTATTTCTCCAATTATTATGCCTGCTTTTTTTTTTTTTCAGTTGTATTCAAATCCTGTTCTCAAAGGAAAGAATAGGAAAGGAGATTTGTGAAGCAGAGGGGTTCGAGTTTTCCAATAGTTAGGAGTTATGCAGAATTTGAACTGGTGAAAAGAAGGGATCTTATATGATCTTGCATACCATGTAGATATAAAGGAAATGTTGAAATTCAAAAAACCATTGTGAAAGAAATAGAAATTAGTCTTTTAAAAGAATGACACAGAAAATCACATATATACTGATTACTGAAATGTTTTTTTTTAGGGTCTGTCCACCTAAAAATACCAGACACGTGAATTCTAGACACATAAATCCATCAGCCTACTTAACATCTCCACTTAGACTGCTATTTTGGATTTAGCATGTCCAGAACAGAATTCTTGTTTGTCTATCACTAATTACCACCCCCAGTAAATGACACATTTAACTCTACTCAGCTTAAAAATCTTCAGTTACCTTTTCCCTCTTTTTCCTTCTATGTCATATTAGCCAGCCCTTTTGGTTGGTCTTTATTTCCTAAATTCACATTTAAGTACTTAAATATTCTATTGTTACTACACAAACTAAGATCACCACTGTCACTCTCCTAAATTCAAACCACCTTTTGACTCTGGGTCTTCTTGATTTCACTCATACTTTCCTACCCTAATTTCCCCCGCAAGCTTTAAAAAAGTGTGTTTAAAGTGTACAACATGATGACTTGACATAATATCCTCCAGATTGTATGTTGTCACAAATAGCAGGATTTCTTTCTTTTTAAAGGCTGAATAATATTCCGGTGTGTGTAAAACATTTTCTTTGTCCATTCATCTCTCAACACTTAGGTTGTTTCCATATCTTGGCTATTATGAATAATGCTGCAACGAACATGGATGAGAGTGCCAATCATTCCTTAGGATCCATATTTTACTCTTTTAGATATATACTCAGAAGTGAGATTGCTAGAACATAGGTAGTTCTATTTTTAATTTTTGAAAAACTCCATGCTTTTTTCCACAGTGGCTGCTCCAATTTACATTCCTACCAACAATGGACAAGAGTTCCCTTTTCTCCATCTTCTTGCCAACACTTGTTATCCTTTGATTTTTTGACAGTAGCTGTCTTAACAAGTATGAGGTGACATCTCATGTGGTATTGATTTGCATTTAATTCCCTGATGAAATGTGAGGTTGAGCACATTTTCAAGTACTGGTCGGTCATTTGTATACTGTCTTTGATAAATGTCTATTCAGATCTTTTGCCCATTTTTAATTAGTTTATTTGATTTTTTACTATTGAGTTAAATGAATTCCTTATGAATTTTGGACATTAACTCCTTACCAGACACATGGTTTCCAAAATATTTTCTCCGATCCCATTATAAATTTTCAAATGTATAGCCAGAGTTACTTTTTAAAACTAAATCATATCAAGTCACTCTCCTCTTCAATACTCTAAAATGGATTCCCACCACACTAATAAAATCCTAGCCTACAAACCATCTGGCCCTACATTATCTGGCTCTATCTTCTCTTTCTCCCCTCATTCACTGCACTCTAGCCATTTTGATATTCTTGCTGTTTTTCTAGTCAGCCAGCCTCTTTCCTGACTCAGGTTTCCTGTGCTTGCTGTTTCCTTTACTAGAAATGCTAGTTTTCAAAGTCTTATATAATACATTCCTTCACTTGATAGGCGTTTCTGCTCAATATCACCTCCTAAAAAGACTTAACTAGCCACTCAGTTTTAAATAACCTCCATCACTATATCACAGTCTCTTCTTTTAGTCTTCTGCAGAGCATGTGACTCATTATATAGTTTGTCTGTCTTTCCCACTATAATGTGAGCTGTGTAAGGCCAGACATGGTTTTGTTCACTGTTTATTTTCTAATATCTAAATCGTACCTGGCATATAGCAGACATTAAGTGAATATTGGTGGAACAAATATATGACTTAGAGAATATAGGAAAACCTTTTGTACTTAAAGATTCAGAGACAGGTAGAAAATTTCAAGGAATTTTGTTTTCAGCATTTCTTTGCCCTTCTAACTCAATATTCACTAAAAATGACCAAAAATTTCAATATAATTTGTTAATAAAATATTATAAAAACATAAATAAATCATTGATTCTTTAATCTAGTCTCATTTCTAGCAAGTGTGACTTGAATGAGTCAAAAGAAATGTCTAATTTAGGAAGGTGTTTTTAAAGAAACTTTTTTATCACTCTGAAGTTTATATATAACTGTATGTATATTGCTGAATGGAAGACTTGTAAAATAAATTGAAGCCAATTTATTTTCTTAAATTACTCACATGTTAGTAAGCTGCTCAATAATCATTTAATAGTATAAAACAAATATAATAGAAGAAAACATAGGTACTAAGCTCATGGACTCTGGACTTAAAGACGATATTATGAATTTGACCTCAAAAGCGAGGGAAGGAAAAGCAAAAATAAATGAATCGGCCTATGTCAAACTAAAAAGCTTCTGCACTGCAAAAGAAACCATCAACATGGCAAAAAGATAACCATCCAAATGGGAAAATATATTTGTAAACAATGCCTCCAATAAGGGCCCAATATCTAAAATATACAAAGAACTCATAAAACTTAGTTACGAAAAACAAATAATCCAATTAAAAAATGGGCAGAGGACCTGAACAGATGCTCTGTTAATAAGACATACAAATGGTCAACATACATTTGAAAGGATGCTCAGTATTATCTATTAGGGAAATGCAAATCAAAACCACAATGAGATAACATCTCACACCTATTGGAATGGCTATCGACATGACAAGTAATAACAAGTGTTAGGATGAGAGAAAAAGAAACCCTCATATATTGCTGGGAGACAACCACTGTGGAAAACAGTATGGAGATTTCTCAAAAAACTAAGAATTGATCTACCATATGATCCAGCAATCCCTCTACTGGGTATTTACCCAAAAGACTTGAAACATTTATACAAAAAGATATACGAACACTGATGTTCATAGCAGCATTATTCACAGTGGCCAGGATATGGAAGCAACCAAAGTGTCCTGTAATAAATGATTGGATAAGGAAGATGTGGTACATGTATACAATGGAATATTACTCAGCTATAAGAAGAGAAAATACAGTAGCAAATACTGCCATTTGCTACAACATGGATGAATCTTGAAATAATCATGCTAAGCAAATATAAGCCAGACAGAAAACCACATGTTATTTATATGTTAGGTACACATCTAAAAGCAACAAACATGACAAATGAACAGACTCATGGACAAGGACAGTGGACTAGTGGCTACCAGAGGGTGGAGGGAGGGGGGAGTAGATAGGAGTAAAAGGGATCAAACACGTGGTGACGGAAAGAAATCTAACTATGGGTGGTGAACACACAATGCAATATATATATGACTTACTGTTCAATTGTATACTTGAAACTTACTAGAGTTTTGTTAATCAATGTCACAATAAAAACAAAACAAATATGAAATCAAAATCCTGATATTTTAAAAACAGTCTATACTGGAGAAGACTGAGTTCAAGAGGCTTTCGTTGTATTTTTTTTAATAATCAGTTGTTGCTGTTCTTTTTGTTTGTGATTTGCTAAGTTAAGCACCATTTGTTTATCATACAATGCACTAATAGTCTTGAAAGCTTCATGGAAGTAATAAAATTGTCCGACTTCACCTTTAGAAATTGTGTTAACAATTTCTAAAACTCCTGTTGAGTTTTGATTTACACTCAAGATGTAATCAAAATACTTATTTTTGGTTTATAACAATAGATATTTACAACAGATTGCTTCACATATTTATGATGACTTATCAAAGGAGAAGTACTCAAAATGTTCCCAAACGAAATCTTGGTTGGAAAAATGTTTTGACATTTGTGTAGTAACAGAGCCAGACAATTTGAGAATTTTTAGAAATCTTTGGAGTATCTGAGAAACATTATTGTACCTTATCTCATATTCTTCTGAAAAAGCTTTATAAGGAATACGATTATTAAAGACTTGTAAATAATTCTGAATATTTGTGAAACAAAGATAATATTCAGTTGAGCCTCATTCAGTGCGGCTTTTAATGTTTTCATTGAACTAAGCATAGACAGTCTCTCTCCCAGTATTAATTATGTATTCTGAATGTAATATATTCTTATGCCTTTTTTCTCTAAACATAAAAGGTTACTAATTACTGACATAAAGTATATCCCAGTGACTCTTAATGCTTGTCTCTTCCTGTTCTATACATTTTCAGGAATTAATCTTAGCACAATCTTTGTTATTTTATACATTAAACTTCAAGCTACATAAGTATTAATCCAATATTATTATCTTTTATACTGAGAACTATAATGAGAAAATTCCCAATTCTAGCTCAATTGTTATCTAAACACACATGTAAACATAGTATTTTAATGAAGAGAATGATTTGGCAAGTAGGTGTAATTAAATGACAATGAAGAGCAATTCCTGGATTTAACATAATCACATATGATATTTAGGATGTTTAGGCAAAGCTAAATTACCTAATGTGGTAACTTCAGATGCTCCTGTATGTATGACCAGGTTACATCACAATAAATCCATTGTAAGTTGAAAATGTCATTATATCAACTTGAAAATGTTTTTAATACTACACTGTCAAGTTGCTTACCATTGTGGTCAAGCGGCTGGCTGGGAGCTGTGGCTTGCTGCCTAGTGTCACGAGTGGGGATCATCCCACATATCGTTAGCCAGGAAAAGATCAACATTCAAATGTGTGTCATCATCCCACATATCGTTAGCCAGGAAAAGATCAACATTCAAATGATGGGTTCTCCTGAATGAGTGTCATTTTCACACCATTGTGAAATTGAAATATCACAAGTCAAACTATTACAAGTCGAGGTGACTGTCTGTATATAATTTCAAAATTATCTTGTTTACTGAAATTTCTATTTTAAATCCTTCCAAAGGCTTCTAGTACTTTTCTAACTTCTTCCATTAATTTCTCGCTAATAGACTTTCCATCCATAAATATTAAAATGAAGCACCTATAGATTTGTGTATTTTAGAAGAATTCTAGAGGTGAATGAATTTTGCTGACTGGGAATGAAATTAAGATATATTTATCACCAACATATAGCATACTCTGGTAGAAATACACCAATATTAAATGGCAGAACTATCCTTGTGCTTCGGATGAGACAATAGTAACAGAGTGATGAGATTTTGATGGCTTTTATTCTACCTGCTCATCCAGAACCACATTCACTGGTAAAGTGTCTGCCAAATATATGAGGAAACTCTAAAGAGTGCCTCACCAGTGCTTAAAAAAGCAAAATGAATGCTGAGAGTTCTGCTACTGCACTTCTCCTACTGATCTACTGCGTCTCCTGCTGTGTCTGATGGATACTCTGGCACATCAGCTGAGCAGCCTGTTTGCCCAGCTCTTCCAAGGTTCCTTGTTGATTTTGCTGGGCACCTTCACCATCAAACCAAGGTGGTTATTTGTGGGAGCAATGACAGCCTTCTTGCCTTTTAGGAAAATTCAAGTTTTTACAGGCTGAGCATGAAGGCATTCAACTACCTGCTACTTAGAAGCTGAGCGACTGAGAGAAGTTACATAAATTTCTGTATCTGTAAAATGGGGTAGTAAATGTTTCTCTTTAAGGATTTTTGAATATTCGATGACTGAGTAAATAGTCAATAAATGTTATTTTTATAAGTAATATTCTGTTTAGTACACTTGCTGAGGATAGAAAAGAACTAAATAGGAAACTAGATAAGAGAGGTAATGCAATAAAAATTTTATCCAGGTTAGGCCAGCTTATCTGATGCTGTCAATAAAGGTCTTATATGGTCATTCATATACACATTCACTTAAAACCTTCAGATCAAATATTAGGGTAATATAAATGCAAAAGTATGCCTTAGAATATATTCAAAATCAAAGTTGTTTTGGCATGACAGAATAAACAAAACTTGGAGATTAATTAATGAATTAATGTGCTAAATGATATAGGCTTGGCAGTGAGAATTAAATACCTTAGAATATTAGAATAGACATGTAGATAAGGACAGTTATAGTTTATTCATGGAAATGATTATTGCCGTGCATTGCTTACCCCCCGGAACATAAAATTAAAGAAACTATTTCTTTAGACAATTTTATAAACATTGAGTGATATCAGAGGCTATTAATCAGTTTTGAAAAAAAAGCTATTGTGCTTAAAACTTCAAATTGTCAAGCAAATGAAATTCAGTTGTAAACTCTGATGCATGTGTTTAAATGGCTTAGTATAGAAACATCTTACAGCTTTCACCAGATATTATCCAATTCTATTTTTCACTGTCATGAAAACAAAGTTGCTAAATCTACCAAGGAACTCTGAAACATTTTTATAACAGTATGTGAATTTATTATTACAAGCACACTTACTGTAACAGTTCTTAAAATATCATTCATTTGAATTATCTCATTCTTAATCTAACAAGTATTCATTCAATGCCCGTACCAACTAATTTACTCTTATATCACTGAATACTATTGTATACTACTCACATGCTAGACGCGAAATATCCAAAGATGAATAAGACTGTTTCTATTTGCATGTAATCTAACAGAGGAAATGTGTACAACAAAAGATAATGTCAAGTAACTTTGATTTATAGGATATGGAAGAACACAGATTCCATAGCATGGTATGGTTAGAAGAATGTGGTATTAGTGGCAGGTGTACCTAATTTATTTTTTCAGACATATCTAAATTTTAATCATGGATCTCATCTGAACCAATTTAGAGTGTTATTTTCCCTCTTCAGAATCCATGTATATTTTTTCAAGTATGATACCCTGATTTTCTTTTGAGTAACGAGCCCCTTTTTCTCTTGGTTCATGTCTTTGAGTTGGACTGGCCTCCTATTTTCATCCTCAAGTGTGAACAAAACAACACTCAGGCTTGGCCAATTTTCTCAATTTTCCTACTCAAAAGATCTATAAAGCCTTCTCTTAGAGTGAACAGTTGTTAACATTTTCCTATATTTGCTTAATTTGGCTAAACTATTTAAAAATAGATTAAATACACCATTGCATTTTATTCCTAAAGATATTAGTGTGTATCTCTATAAAACAATCTTGTTCTACTTGCAGTACATAACCATTAAACCAATACATAAAAATTAGCAACAATTACCTAATAGTATAATGCATTCAAATTTCCCATAGTGAGTTTTAATCAGGATTCAAAGACACGGTTTGAATTTGGATATTATATCTCTTAAATCTCTTTTCATCTAGAATAATCCCCTCTCCCCTAACTTTTATTTTCTTATGACATTAATTTATTGAGGCTGGGCTACTTATCCTGTAGAATATCTCATCTTCTGAAGTTATCTAAATAAATTGATTAGGGGTGAAGTGACAAAAAAAAAATCTCTATTTTCTGAGCAATATACAAACATAATGAGATAAAAAGGTATTAGATACAAGTTAAATGCTTGGCAAGAAAAATGCACAGGTGATACTGTATAATGAAGACTTTTTTTCAGTTATTAATAAGATTATTGATAAGGTTAAGATGGAGACAGCTAGCTCTCTCCCTTCTAAAGCCACATCTTCCAGTCTGTGAGCAGCAAGTTATCTGGGTGGTGAAAATCTGTTTTCATGGGAATGTCCAGGTCTAGTCAACCTTTTTTCTACTGGTTTTAGCACCCACTACCTTCCTTCCTTGAGTCAGTCATTTCATTAGCGTTGCAAACTACCAAATGCTTAGTGATATTCTTTCTATAATTATTAGTTGGCATTCTTCTGTAAATGAACACCTCCCTTTATCAACTGTGGCCTTTTTAATTATCCAATATGGTCCTCACTAAACAGATGTGCTTAATTCTTAACTTCACCATTTTTCAGTAGAAGTCACTTGTGTAACAATCACAATAGTGTATAGCAATAAACAGAGTAGTTGTTACTCACCAATATTTTGCTATCCCTATTCTTCTGACTCTGAAAGGACTGCATTCCTTACTCCCTTGTAGCACAGGGTGATCTAATCAAATGAGATGATTAAATTAATGAGATGCAGTTGAGAGATACTGCAAATTGAATTCTCCATGCTTTCACTCCCCACAGCCATAGCAAATATTATGTATCAACCTAGCTTAGTGAGGCTTCATCTCTTTCAATAGATGAGAAATATGAGTAGACTCCATGCAACTTTTGAATATGTAGTAAAACTGATAAATCTTTTTTATTGCTTTAAAACATTTTTTTAGTTTTATTACAACATAAGTTAACATATCCTTACATATATAGTAATATATTGTATAATATCTTACAGAAGAGTTTTATAATGACTTCAGGATTTGCCCATCACTAAAATATCTTTATGCAATATGAGAGTGTTTTCAAATATTCAGATATTCTCTGCAAAGTAGTGAAAACAGTTAACTCTTTATATTTTTTACTTTTCTTCCGTATGTTCTCACATTAGGTATATGCTTGTGACTAGAATGAGCCAGCTCACTTGGTGGCAGAGAGTTGCAAATCCTTTAAATGCATTTTACTTAGATCACGGTAGTTTATCTCCAGATTGAAGTAATTGGCAGAGAACTGGAAATAGCAGTCATAACAATTGTTTAACTGAGAAACGATTATCCATATGTGTCTACAGGGCTTGTGAGAAATTGAAAAGGCTAAAATGCTATCAGTGCTCCATTCAGCTCCTATTCCTTTTTCAGCATGTTCATGTTTTCCAGCTTTCCAACTTTTTTTCAGACTCAATCTCAATATCGCACCCAGTGCCGTCACACCATATGCTGCTTTCTGCCCTTTCACACTTTCCAAGAACACTTGAAAAGCTAAAATTTATAGTCTAGTCTGGGAAGTAAGAAATGCTCAAAAATAACTATACCATAAAGGAGAGAGCGATAAATGCCATAGGAGAGGAACAGATAAAGTGTTAAAGAGTAGGCAAAAGATTGTTTCCAGCTGTGAGGTATAAGCAGTGATGGTTTCTTACACAGACCTTGAGAAGTAGATAAACTATGGATATATGACTATGAGGGAGAGAGAGACATCCTAAGCCAGCGGGGGTAGAAAACACTGGCTAGTGGAGAATACTGGTGAAGGCTCATGAAGGAGTTATGTTAGAGAACACGGTGCCTTTCACATCCTGGAAGTGAAATGTGTGACCCTTCTCGCTTGAGGGAATAATACACGGTTCTTGATTTCTACAATTCTGCAAACCAGGCCCTACTTATGTATAGTTTCTATTCATCATTGAGGTCCCTATTTAAAAATTACTTTTTCATGGAAAACAGTCTCTAACTCTTCTCCAAATAGTTTCTCTGGTTTTGTTTCTTGCACATGGGGCTATTCTTTGGGTGCACTTGATATTAAAAAAGTCAATGTTTTGTTTTTATCCCACTTCATCAAACTTTGAGCTCTAAGAGAGAGGGGTTGTTAGTCTACAGTAAGTGCCTCAGACATATCTTCTGATTAAATCAAAGCTGGATTTGAACCAGATAGAGCTGTTGTAATTTTTACTTTATTTTAGGGGTTAGGACCTGGGATAAATTGAAAAAAAAATACTTCAATTTCCTAATTGAGATAAGGTTGTTGAAAATAGCTCTATTAGTTTTCTATGGCTGCTGCAAAAAAATTATCTCAAACTTGGAGCTTAAAATAACATGTGTTTATTATTTTACCGTTCTGTAGATCAGAATATCTGACATGGGTCTCAGTGGCCCAAAATCTAAATGTAGCAGGCCTGCCTTATTTTCTGGAGGCTCGAAGGGAAAATTCATTTCCTTGCCTCTTCCAGCTCCTAGAGTCCACCTGTTTACCTTGGCTCACAGTTCCGTGCTCCGTCCTCAATGTTCCGTGGCACTGAGCTGAATCCTTCTGATGCTGCCACCTTTCTCTCCTGATTCTTCCACTCTAAAATCCCCTTGTGATTAAATTGCTCCTCCCCCAGAGTACTCACACTAGTCTGCTCATTAACAACATTAATTTTATCTGTAATCTCCATTGTCCTGTGTCATGCAACCTAACATATTCATCGCTTCCAGATATTAATAGGTAGGTATCTTGAGAGAGTCATTATTTCACCTAATACATTAGCCCTTTTAAATATTGGAGAATACTGACAGGATATTTTAGTCTTATGAAATTACTATGAGATTCTTATTGTGGCAAGAATTAAATAACAATCCCAATTACTCCTTAATAGTATAGTAATTAAAACCACATGGACAAAATAAGAAATAGCAGACATCAGTAAAGATGCTGTGGATTAAAAAAAAAAAACATAAATGTGCACTAATAACAAAAATAGTAAGAAGTATATGAGGGTTTTTACTATGTGCTTCTAAAGGGTGTCACCTGTGATCTAACACTGCCTCTCATTTTAGCTTCACTTATTACATTTTTTTCTTTCCTTTTCTTAAAACTAACAACTACTCTTTTACTTGCCTACACATTTATATCTTAACCTTGATAACACTTTTCTTCTATTTGTATCCATGTTTTTTCCTTTTCACTTTTACCAGATCATAGGCTTGTTCAGAGTGAATTTGTTTCACTTATAAACCTTGAAGTTAGCTCTGTGATTATTGTATGTCAATCAGCTGTTCAGTAAATGTCTGGTTACTGAATCAAGTGAATGAATGTGGACATGGAACAAATTAATCAGTCAAATCATATTATTTAGATAGAAATTGGGAAGAAAGTAGTTTGTGATCTAGGCCTATTTGAAAGTTGCTTAGGACAGAATCAAGTCAGCCACAAAAACACCACTTCTAAATCCGATTGTAGCAAAATTATAGGGACATAGACTACATAAAAAGGATTATTAAAATATTTATGTTACTATTAAATAGTTCGGTTCACAATGTATTATATGTGTGTATACCAAATGGTTGTTAAATTTGCTGTCGTGATTATTTTAAGTTACTTTTAAGTAATATTTTACATAAAAAGAAACAAGATTTAAGAGTTATCTCTACATTTATTTGGTTAGGGACAAGGGATCAGTGGCTTTTCATTGCAATCAGGTGTTGGGCTAGGCAGTAGGAAGTTATTACTAAATTTTAAGTTCTACCGTTAAAAAGAAAATGAGCTAGTCCAAGAGGTAAAAACAGATAACTTTAATACAATCTGTAAAGCAAGCGGCAGGGTTCATTAGCAAACAACACTTGGACACACACTTATACCTGATGGATCTCAAATCTTTGTTGGATTCTCAAATATTCTACGCTTGACAAGGACTTATTAAGGCATTTTATTCTCTACATTTTGTAGCAGTCTTCAAAATAATGGAAAGCAAATCATCTGTTTCTCTAGTAAGGGGCAGTCAAAATTAACATCATTCTGTTAAAAACCCGCATATAAAGGAAATGTTTCCCTTAGAAAAGAATGAAAACTTCTCATAATATTTCCATAAATGAATATTTCCATAAACTTCTCATAAATGAATTAAAACTTCTCATAATATTTCCAATTTTGCTGGTCTAATTCTGAGGAACATGTTGGATTTCAATCACTAAAATCTTAATACTTATAGAGGTTAGATGGTAATTTCCATCATATAAATGCCTGCCTCTGAAAAGGAAATAAACAACGACTAAAGTAAATAACTAAGAAAGTTTATTATTGGTCTAGAGATATACAATACAGATCTACATGTACATTTCATATAATACTGTGATGATAAAGAATTAACTGGCATTATCGAATCATGGTTAGGTATTCACCCTTAAGAAATAACCTTACCACATTGATTTTCTTAAAAGTACCTTTGCAAAACCAAGTCCTACTGTCTAACAAAATGATGCTGTCTATCAATTGCTTGATAGAGAATATAATGCTGAAAAGACCTTAAAATATTTGCGGACAAGTAGATAACTCTTTTGCAAATTTGTCAATATGGTTTTACATTTACAATAAGGCTTACCAAATTTACTTTATTAAGAATCTAGATCAGAATGTTAGACTAATATTAACCAAATAAGTCAGAATCTAATTTCCTGATATTCAATCAAAATAAATTTATTAAGTGGAAAATGGCCTGACATTTCAAAATTCTGTTGTATCTGTGATTTTGTTTTGTTTCTTCATTTGTAGCTTTTTGTTTTATATTTCATGTATGAGTGAAAGCATATGGTTCTTGTCCTTTTCCATTTGACTTATTTTTGCCTAGCATAATATTCTTAAGGTCCATCCATTTAATTTCTCCTACATAGTAGAATTGTGACTCAAAATAATGATTAATTTGAGTTATTACGAATAATGCAAGTTATATTTCTTGTACACTTGCTTTTGTGATCTCAGATTTGAACCTGCTAAACAAAGACTTAGGAATTATTCAAGCTACCTCAAATATTTGTAAGTGCACTGAAGAAAGTACTCATGGACATAAAGAAAACAAAATCTCAGAATTACAGGACCTGCAATATACCAGGTCCTCAGAAACCATAAAATAAAATTTAGAAACTGGAAAATACATAAGAACTCTAAGGATCAGGTTATCTCTACCCTGAAGTTAACTCTAAGGTTCAGGTTATCTCTGCCCTCAATAGCAAGAATTTATTACTCTTTGTGGTAACTCAGCTTCTGTTTCTATTGTTTTCAGTGCTAATAATCACCTCACATTTTTCTCTGCATCCATTATCCACTTTGCATCATCTGGGTTGTCACTTTTACTTATATCTTTAGTTAATAGCTCCTGCTTCTAGTGAGTTCTCTTGGTTTTTTTAGCTTCTGCTCCCACTATAAATGGTCTTATTCTACTTCTGCATTTCTAATTCAAATTTCTGACAGATAATCTGATTGGCCCAATTAGTCACCATCATATCCAATTGGACAGACTTCATGGTGCTCACCAGCCATGGCCCCTTAGGTCAAATGTAGCAAAAAGTTGTGTGTTAGATATTGTCCCTTAAAAGAGACTTTCATATCCATATCTCTGCCATAGGATTTACTATAAATTTTACAATGTGTTGCTTACTTTCTTGTATTCTCACTAGACTAGTGTTTTGCAAACTTATTTGACTATGCATTTCTATGAGAAAAATATTTTGAACATACATTCTCCAATTTAGTATATTTATTTAGACATAATAAACATGTAATATTATGCTAATACCATAAGTACATTATAGTACATACTAACCCCAAAGAATTTAAAATTGTTAGAAAAATTAAATACGAAACTGAGCTTCATTTACTTCCTTTAACTCCAAAATCATTTTGTCTAGAATAGATTTAACTCACTTTTGATATCACACTACTGGATTAAAAGCAATTAGGCCGATTGATGCTAATACTAAGAGGAGTATTAGTATTAAAAATGGTAGTAATAGCAAAATTAGTAGTAAAGGAAATAGTAATAATAATAGTACTACTGGTATTTGTTTTGTTTTTCTTCCACGTTGATCATCATTTCTTTCATTTGACATCTCTCTTCTTTCCTTCTACTAAATAAATTGACTTTTTAAAAAAATGAGTGTAGTCTCATCTGCCATTAAGTCTATTCTTAACGGTTCATGAACAATAATTTAAGTTCTCTATCATCAATTGTGAAGTTGATGGGCTAAAATTAATTGATAACTAAACAAGTAATTGTGCAATATTTATTGGGTAGCTACTCCATGCTTTACATTATGCCCCAGGAAATGTATACGTGTGTGTGTGTGTGTGTGTGTGCACGCGTGCGTGTGTGTGTGTGTGTGTATGTGAGTGAAATGTAATCTCTGTCTTTCTGGGCTTTTTAAATCTATATTTGCAAATAAGGCTAATTGAAAATGAACTTGTAGGCTTGTTTATAACTGGTTCATCGTGTTGTAGTACTCATTTTCTAGGATAAAAGTTGTCAATCCCATTTAAGAACTTGCTTGATTAAAGTAGAACAATAATTTAAAGTAAACATGCTTACTTGTGAATGTATTTTACCCTGGTGAGAGAATCTACCAAACAGGTAAAAGAAAAACTGATAAAATATCCTAAACTTCCTCCACTGAATTTAAAATATGCCTCTTAGAATTCTACAACTTTGATTCTAGTTTCTCAAACTTTCAGGATCCCAAACTTTCCTATTACTTCTAATGCTCCATTGCAAAAAGTGGTCATTCTCTTTTTCCTTGGCCATAGTTTAAACAGGTTGGAATTAAAATAGCAACAAAAAAATAAACCTCAAAAATAAAAATTAAATATTAAAAAATGCCAAGGGAAAATAGAAAGATAAAAAGTGCAAATGTGAAATAGTGTAAAATTATTCTAGACTAGTAGTTGCTCATAAAGAGAAGCTGTCTGTAGTGTACTGCCTCTTCAGTATCTTCTTTCCATATTCTCATAGAAATCCTAGTCCACATTTAGCTTCCACAAGTGTGTGTGTGTGTGTGTGTGTGTGTGTAAATAATAAAAATTGATCTCCCAATTCATATGCTATGGGATGATCCATATTCCTAACTACTTATTTGCAATCCCAGAGAGTCAATACATTTAAAATTGGGTTCCTCTCTTATATTGATCAACTTGGGTATTATTTCTCTTATACTTTATTGTAGTCAGTGTTATCACTTTTCATCCGAACTCTCCAAACCAGAACATTCGAGTTCATTGAGACTTTTTCTTTAATCTATTGTCACTCTCTATTTCCCAGCACATTCAGCCTTTATCACATTTTTCCAAGTCCATCTCCTCTATATCACCCCATTGATACTTCTTCTCCAAGCCAAGTAGAACTGCTTTACATCACATTCCTGACAGACCTCATTAGAATACTGTAATGTCATTCCAATCAAACTTTTTACTCTAAATTCATCTTCCTTAATGCTTCTGTTACTAAGTCTAAAATCTTCGTTGAATCCCAATTTAATACACAGAAGACTTGAATTTCCATAGCCTTGCATACAGGGATTTCCTTTACCTTATACTTCTAGAATTTCCAGTTTCATTTTTTATCTTTCCTCCAAATGTCCCTTAGGCTTCAGGGTGTCTCAACAACCATGTTTATTCTAACATACCTGTGTGTCTCTATATTATGTTTGTGTACTGCTATTCTTCCTAAATTTTCTCTCTACTACCCTTTTCCATCACCATTTACCTACCTTTTGGACTCTTACTCATCTTTTAAGAATGAACTACAAAGAATTTTATTTTAGTATCAGCCTCATCCAGCAAGGCTAATCACTTCTTCCTTCTTGCTTTATTATTAGTAACTGGCACAGACTTTATCACTTATCACAAAACATCTGTGACTTGAAACTATGGCTGCTTTATAGAGAACAGATTAGAAAAACAGGACTAGTGTGAAGAGTGAACTTAGGAGGCTACTGCCCCAAATAGTCCAAGGGAAAGATTTTATTTTGGACTAAGATGTTGGCAATGGGATGAGAAAAGAATGAATAAATCCAAGAAATATTTAGTAAGTAAAACTGACAAAATATTATCATACACTGGCTTATGAAAAATGAAGGTGAAAGAATCAGGGGTGACACTCACATTACTGGTGTGAATAATGTAATAGCTCGGG
This sequence comes from Pteropus medius, assembly GCF_902729225.1. Taxonomy (NCBI): domain Eukaryota; kingdom Metazoa; phylum Chordata; class Mammalia; order Chiroptera; family Pteropodidae; genus Pteropus; species Pteropus medius. The sequence continues at coordinate 12,353,996 of NW_024354502.1, read as the reverse complement.
TGCAAATTATTGAGATAGATGCTACAAAATTTAGAAATTGTTTGGATCTGGTATGCTGAGATTTAAATAAATGGAAATCATTGAAAATTTTAAACAGGCTTTAAGTAGGCAAAAAATTATTCCCTCAGGAATGCTAATAATGTAAACAAATCCATTTAAGTCTACTACATACAATCATGTACTTATTACCCAGAAATGTCTACCACTGTACACGTATTTGTTTGCAACCACTTTTTTAATGGGTATCTAGTCCTCATGTTATGAAACTAATACCTATATATACTATTTAAATCTTTCCTAAATATTTGTTTAAGATTTATGAAGCTGTATCCATAGTTTAGTAAAAATCTATTATCATAAATTATAATATAGTAATCAAAAATCTGTATACAGTGAGATGAATAATACTCTATGACAATAATCTTTTTTCAATTGATAGCATTACTGAACTGTCCTACAACTGAATTAGCATATTCCCATAATTAAAGCTAAATGAAGAAATAAAAGTTTTTGAGCTGCGTCATTCTTCTGAGCCTAAATTTTGCTGCAACACATATTACCATTGAGTCCAAAGAAGAATATATCTGAGAAAAAGAAAAATGACCCCTGATATCCAGGAACTGGCCTAGTACAATCAGATTGGATTTGGTGTGGCTACAAGCTAGCCTAGCACTACAGATAGAAATTAGTGTTTTCCTGTTAAAAATGGAGAACTTCACATACCATCAATATTGGATGATTATGATGAATCATATAAAAGTAAGAGCACTCTTACAATCATATGTCTGAACAAAGACAGAACATGAACATTATCCAAGTCACAAAAATGACCAAACATCCCCCTATTCTGACTGACATAAGTAACTGTTATTTCTTTGGCAATATGGCTAAACTCCAGTCTAGTGTTTCCTCCTCCTCAAGATATATTAAAATGCCCAATCACAGAATTACCCCTGCTTTCAATCCAGAGAAATAATCCACTTCTGTAAGCACTCACCAAATATATCTAGCACAAGCCCGAATATTACAATAAATAAGTCCATTCTAACCCTTTCTTACTGAGATACACCATGATTCCCTGTGGTATGCATTATCTTTCACTGCAACAAGTAATAAAATAAATTTGTCCAAATGTATATGTGTTCCTGGCAGTCTTCTCCTGAAGGACAGTGATAATAACATATTTAAAATCAAGTAAATGCAAAACAGTTGTTTATATCAGATGAGAAAAACATAATATTAAAACATGTTTTGCTACAAAGAAAATATTAAATAATTTTATTTCATTAAAGAGTTGATATTGGTTAGTTACTAACACATGTTTTTAGAATAAAAAATTGCTGAAATAAAGGAAGGTACCTGGAGAGCAGCACTGATGAAGTATTCATCTCAGAGCCCCATCAACAATTTGTGATGACACTTCTAAAAACTTCTGTCTTAAAGTTGATGACCTGAGTATGCCTGATCAGTTTCAACTAGTGTCCCAAACTATGTCTAGAAATCTGTAATCTTCTCACATCAAAACCTCTGTATAGGATTTTATTTAAAGAATTATTCTCTTAATTGATCAAATCTTAGTAAAAATTATTTTTAAATAACCCAATTATAAAAACTGCAAACATTTAATACTTTTAATGTCATTTCTGTCTTAGTCTATGTTTACCAGAAAATACTTTCAAGAAAAAGCATTACACAACCTTCTTAAAATGTACAGTAGCTTAACTTAAAGCAGAATGGTTTCATAGAGTCAGCTTCTTAGTCGGGAGAGGAATGTAGGGTTGACTTTTTCATCCAAAAAGGAGTGATTTAGCTTTAATTTTATGCTAGTTACAATACTCAAAGATTTAAATACTTTGGTTAAGGGATCATAACAAAAGTATTAAATACATTTTATACATAATGCTTAATATACATATACCCAATATCTTCCAAGGTAAATAACAAATGTCAATAAATACTAATTTTTCTTCCTACTTCAATTGCAGCCTCATTCAATGGAGTGAGCTACAAAAATGAATAAGATTTGACCTTGGAAGGGTTCACACAAGGCCAGACCTTTCAATACATAAATACATTTTTATATATATTAGCCGTGATTAATGTAAATGAGAAGGATTGTTAGAGCATAAAAAAATGAACAAACTCACTTTGCTTGAAAGATCTTGAATATTACTGTGAATAGGTGATAAAGATGATAAAGTAATGAGAAATAAATTCCAAAAGATTATATTTCTGTTCCGTTTGTCCTATGTAGGTTTCTTTGCCAATAAAATGCAATTAGAGTAAAAAACATTATTTTTTTGAATGTTCTCTGGCAGATTTTCTGGTTCTTATTTCTTGATACTTTAGTATGTTTCACACTAACTAATATGTTGAAAATACTATTTTCTCACTCAGTCAATTTTGTGAACTACAATAATTAGGGTGGTAAAATTTTTTTGCTGGCAAACACACTGGCAAAATACTAGAATTTCTAAATAAATCTTCTTTGAGTTCTAATGTATTGTTCTCTGTCTACAGTTGCAGGTATTAAGATATATCAATCAAGATTAATAATTTGGTTAAAATATTTGGTTAGCTTAGAGAGAAGCTAACCTATAGACAAATTATAACCTTTAATATTTATATGGTCATATGTATCTTCCCAACATGCCAAAGCTCATGTAGATTTTTTTTTCTAAATTATATTCCAAGAAGTGCTGGTGGTCTGTGTAATGTGAATATGTATTAAGTGTGTTTATTTTGAAATATTTCATTTATATTCTCATTTTCAATATTCAAGATGCACATTAACATGTTAAATGTTCTGAGAATTTCTAGGGGAAATCTGTTCTATTCAAGGTTTTCTAAATTATTTTTTGTCATGGGATTTTTATTTTCAAAAAAACATCTATTGAGTATTTTGATGGATATTGTTATTTATGTGACATAATGTGGAAAATTTTATCATAGATGTTTGGCAATACACTGAATATAACCTGTTGAATATAGGAGAAATAGTATGTTATCTAATGTTGTGTTTTGAGAGTATTGGAAAGTAGTCACATTCAAAGCTGTGGGTAAACAATTCGTGTGATCCATGATTGGTGGGAACATAAAATGTCACAAATCTATTTTATGGTCCCATCAAAATTTTAAATGCATCACATCCTCTGACTCAGCAATTTCAGTTCTAGGAAGTTAACCCATAGATCTATTGGCACATGTACAAATAACAAAAGTACAAAGTTATTTACTGTAGTATCATGTGTAAAGACTTGAGACCGGGATGCTAATGTAAATGTTCCTTGGTAGAATCTATTTGTATAAATTGTGGTAAATATGCATGTAGTAGAATGAAAAGGTTCTTGTGTTGTGATAAAAACTTTGAGATATATTAAATTAAAAAAATGAGGAACAGAAAAGTATGTATAGTATTCTGCCATTAGATTAAAATTAGAAGAGGATTTATTAATTTCTGTATGCATCAAACTATTTCTTCAAGGGTAAAGAACAAATTAAAAATACTGAGTGAGTTCATGGGACTTTGTTATTATATTCTTTCTAACTATTGAAGCATTTTAATGTGTTAAAAATAGAAAAACAATTACAATCAGTTCTGATGGGATATATGTGTTACTAAAAATCACCATGCCAGGCAAAATCATGCAATAAAAAGCCACAAAGTTTGTGAGGAAAAATAGGGTTGGGGCATTTCACTCAAGAATTTTGTCAGTAGCATATGAAAAAAATAGAAAACTAATAAAAATGATAGTACAGTTATACACACATTAAGTAGTCTAAAACTGTACATGTACTATAATAAATGTAGCACTTTACCTAGAAGTGTGATTTTGGAAGTGTAAACAGAAGGACTGTAGCTCGTGAGTCATTGTGAGGTGGTAGGAGGAGGATTATCTCTAATCTGATGGACAGTTTAATACCACATGTAGATGAGGTGTCCCATGACACATAAAGTGATCTGAGGTAGCTGATGAGGTATTCGCATATGTGTTATATATTCCCACACAGCTTAGTTCAGCAGGGTGCAAGACGTCTGTGTTCATACTTATTTGTGGTTAGATGAGTCATGTATAATCAAATGCAAAATTCTGTTACACTCAAATTGTTTCCTGATATATCGATCACATTGGAACAGAGTCTCATTTCCAAAACAAATGTTATAAAAGAACTATTAATTTGCCATTAAAACTTTTTTGTATTAAAATTATTTTATGAATAAGTTTACTTTGTTGATTTTTAAAGTGACCGAGTTAACATTAACTTTTCTACTCTTTATACTAATTACACATAACTTGTACTTTTATTCTCTATATACTTCTATACATCTTGTCATCAGCATAATGTCAATCATATCCTAAAAGTTGGAAAAAAAATTGTCATTTTAAATAATAAAGTAGTGCTAGAGTCATTACTAAAATAGTTTATCAGATCCTTTATATGTGAAAAGTTGAAGCTTGCTTTCCCATAGCAATCGCTGCTAGATTTGCCGTTAACTGCATCATATGGTAGGTAGGGGTAGAGGGACTTATGAAGAGCTAAAATGGCCTTTAAATGAAGAAACCATTAATTAAAATCCTGAGTAAATAATACGGTTTCTGCTTCTTTACAAAGCTATTTTAAAATATCATAAAGGAATACTGCAAACCGTCACTTAATGATGCCTTGCTCTCGGCTACATGGCACTATTCAAGGTAAAAAGTATTTTAAATATACCTTAGTAACAGAAAGCACAATGTAAAAAAAATGGATTAGATAGTGTAATTGCATTAAGGAAGAGATTCATTAACTCCTTAGGCTCAAAGGAATAATCAAAAAAAGCCACTTTCTGGTCAGGTATTTTTTAACATTAAAAAAAATTCTACTGTTACAGTTATTTGGAGAAGTATTTATATTTTAAACTACATAGAATAAACACAAAAATATTGACTCAGCTTCTTTTCAGTACTTTACATTTTTAGAAGTTTAGTTTTCATGGGAAAAAAAAAATTACCTGTTTATCCAATATCATTCTGGGTAATTTGGATGTACTGCAAATAGCTAAAAGAAAGTAAAAATATATAGGCATTTAACAAAAATTATTTATTATTCTATAGATTTTATTTTACATTTTTAAACTCATTTAAACAATTGCTGTGTATAGATATTATCCCTTTTAATAGTTTTTTTTCTTTTTTCTTTTTTCTTTTTTTTCATATCGACACAGTTGATATGAGCAAGTCTCCTAAACTCAGGCTCTTCACTTCTGGTCTGGACATTTATCTAAACAAAGTTATCATCAAATTAAAATTTACTTTTTAAATTTCAAACTATTTTTCATTCAAAGCTATTATTTTTATAATGAAATTAATATATTTACACCCTGACAAAAAGTAAAACAAAAAAATTGTAATCATTCACACACACTCCTTATTATCATATCTAACTACTATTTATTTTATTTGCTTCGAGACATTTGTGTTTGTATAAGTGTATTTGGAAGAAAAAGAGAAAAGGGGATAGAAAAAAGAAAGAAGAAAAAGAAGAATCATTTTGTTTTGAACACTGAAGTCTCCATGTTATTAAACTTTGAATATAGAGAGGAAAAAAAAATGGCACAGATGATAGAGGGTTTGTTCATCCCTCTTGCAACCAAATCAAAGTTGTGACAGAAACATGGAGCAAACAGCAAGAAAAGTCACCTGGGATCTAGATGAACACGCCCTACAACTAGGGATAGAAATAAGATCACCTTGCAATGGGAGGAGGTAGGACGGAGGAGGATGGATGGAGGCTGCAGCGGCAACAGCAGCCACAGATGCAGATGCCTCTTAAAGGGGCTGCAACCGCAAGCAGACTTTCTTGGTGATAGACCTGCTAGCTCTGAGCACTAGCGTTGGGTAGGTTGCATGGGGGGTACCAGGGACTTACAGGGGTTCAATAAGTTGTCGGTGTGAGGGCCAAGGTGAAGCTTGCTCTGTACAGAAGTGCCGGCGGTATCCACTGTTCCTCTGTTGCGCTCTCCCTTCTCCCATTGCGCAGACGCAGTGCCACCATAGCAGAGACGTCATCAAACTGGATAACAGAGGTCACTCTGCCCAGAGGATTCCCTGAAACCCTGCCCCCCCCACCTTGTGGCCCCACATCCAGTTGTGTCCTTGGAGAGTCAGGTGTTCCTTGCTGAGCAGTGCCAAGACTCACACTGGTGGTGGCTAGCCTTGGTTTCTGGTGTGGTTTCCTGAGGAAACTATAAGCACAGCATCTGTGGATTGCTGGCTGAATCTTAACAGGTGGCCCTGGAGGGTCCCAGGCTGGGGCTAAACTTGGCCTGCAGCTGAATCCCTCTCAGGACTGTGCCACTGGACACCTACTACATGAAGCCACATTAATAAGACCAGGAGACTCAGGAGCTTTGCTTAGTACATAGAAACAGACACAGAAAGTAGCCAAAATGGAAGACAAAGAAGCAGAAACCATATTAGAAAACAGAACAGAGATCCGGAAATAATAGAGTCAAGCAATCTAACAGACGCAGAGTACAAAACACTGGTTATAAAGATGTTCGATGAACTTAGGGGAAATATAGATGAATTCAGTGAGAACTTTGACAAGGAGATAAAAAACAACAACAACAAAAAAAGGAAATGGAAATTATAAAAGGGAACCAGTCAGAAATGAGGAACACATTATTTGAGATGAAGAGTGTCTTAGATGGAAAAATAAGAGTGGATAAAGGGGATCGAACCACCGATATAGAGGATGGGGAAGCCAAGGACATTCAATGAGAATGGCAAGAAAAAAAAAAGCCAAGTCTATAATAATAATTTAAGAAGCCTATGAGACACAATTAAATGTAAAAATATTCATGCCATAGGGGTACCTGAAGGAAAATAAGATGTTGAAGAGCTATTTGAAGAAATAATGATGACTTTCCTCACCTAGTGAAGGAAATAGACATACAACCTCAGGAAGCTCAGAGAGTCCCAAGAAAGAGAAACCCAAAGATGCCCACACCAAGACATTATAATTAAAGTGCCAAAGGTTAAATACAAAGAGAGAATCTTAAAAGCAGCAAGAGAAAAGCAGTTAATTAGCTACAAGGGAACACTCATAAGACTGGAAGCTGATTTCTTAAAAGAAACTATGTGAGACAGAAGGGCTTGGCACAAAATATTCGATGGGATGAAAACCCAAGATCTACAACCAGGAATACTTTATCCAGCAAAGCTATCATTTATAGTTGAAGGACATATAAAGAGCTTCCCAGACAAAAAATAAGCCAGGGGAATTTGTCAACACCAAGCCAGTATTACAGGAAATGTTGGAAGGACTTCTTTAAGAAAACAAACAAACAAACAAAAGAACAAAAAATAAACCCACATGTACAGAGAATATTTTGAGGACTACTAGATGGGAGGGGGTTGGAGGTAGGAAAAATAGGCAAAGGGATTAAGAGGTACAAATGGATAGCTGCAGAATAGACATGGAGATATAGAGTGTAGCATGGGGAAGATTGCTAACAATGTTGTAATAAATATATAAGGGAGAAGAGGGATACTAGATTTAGTGGGGTGATCGCTTTGTGAGTTATGTGGATCTCTGATTACTAGGTTGTACAACTGAAACTGGTGTATTATTGTATGCCAACTATAACTGAAAAAAAAAAACTCATTGACTTGTACAATGTAAATACGAGCAACTAATTGTTCATTATACTTCCATAAAGCCAAAAAACTGAATATAATTTTTTCAAAATTAGTTATAAATGTACAGTCATTTCTAAGACAATTCCAGAGTAGTGAATATTTATGTTGCTAACACGTTGGTAACTAGTGATATATTTTTCGCCATGTACAAATGATCAATGATTTGAAAAGCCATCCCAAATACCCATCTCTGATTATTTCTTTTGGATAACCTGTTGAACAGAATTACTAGCTGAAAAAGAATACTTATTTCACTTATCCAATAGATAGCATTTTTAAATATGAATTTGACCTTTGTCTCATCTAGTCTAATTGATTTCTATTTAAAAAGGTGGTGCTTTGTTTCTTAAATTAAACTGAAATAATATTTTATAGATAAAGCTTCCGCTAATAAAGATTCTTAAGGAAACATATACAAATGAAATAAAAAGGTAAAACATACATTCCTCATTAAAATTGTGAAGAGCCTATGATCATTTCGTCAAGAAATATCCAAGTTTTCCATCAAATATTAAATATTCTGAAGAATATGTATTGACATCATAAAATTCAAATCACTCCTATATCCCTTAATCAATAGACTAAAAAAAATAGATCTTATTCAGCAGACTAAAAATGTAAAAATGTCTCACAATTTCATAAAAGTCTATTTTAATTCATAGAAAGTAGTTAAAGAGTGAAAGCATATATAGACATACACTAGATATCACACAGAATCATTGTGTGTCATCTTTTAGATATTCTTTAGTAATTTTTTGAAGTTTGACAAGATTTTAAGTTGCTTCAAGAGCCATATGTTTCTTATATTTTCATTCATCTAACATTCATTATACCTTATAATAGAGTAGTATACACGTTTAATGTTAGGAAATATTTGTGATATTAACAAATTAATTGATTAGTTACGTTTTCCTGTTTATACTCACTCCTTCCCATTGAGTATATCTTCTAAGACTTTATGTTGCTGTTTGGTAATCGAAGTCCAAACTGAGCACTCCATTTTCATTGCCAACAGTACACCTGGCAATTTCTTTCGTGCCCCATCACAAGGTACTTGTTGTCAATTCCAACCTCTAAGGCGAGGTTCTTAACCTGGTGTGTGGGTAGAATTCAGAGTGTTTATGAACTTGGATGGGAAAAAAATTACACTTTTATCTTTACTGATCTCCTAATTAAAATATAGTATTTCCTTTAGTAAAAATTTGGGCAAAAATAATCTTTAATTTTATCACCAATAAAAATTAGATATTTTTGTCATGTTAAAATATTATAGCCCAAAATAGTGCGTATATTTAGAATAGAAATTATTAGCCCTCCTGCTTATTTAATGCATCAGAAGAGTACATATATATATTAGCATATATTTACTTATGTGTATTAGTATATATGCTAAAATTTTTAAAAAAATTTCTGCAACTATTTTGTTATGATTAATTTATTTTATATTTCATTTTATGCATTTAAAACATCATTCTTAAAAGGGTACTATAGTTGAGAAAAAGTCCTGGTTTAAACATAAAAAGATTAGGAATGCTTGCTCTACTGACTTGCTCTGTAATAACTGTTAATTTGCTTATAGGGATGATAATTCTATCATATAATATTCTTTACATAACATATTTCATTCTAATAAGTTCCTTTAGGAGACACAACATCTTAACTCAAGGATTTGAAGAAGATACTTGTTGAGAAGGAAGGCCTTTTGGTTCCTTTTAATTTATACCATGTGGATGGTTTTATATTTTTCTTTACATTTATATATCTCATTGGTCCTGCTAAAGCACATGAGTTCATCTCTATTTTCATATTTATGTGAATAGTTAAAGCAAGGTTTGGATCTTATGAATGTAAACACAAATTTCTTACACTGTTTTGCAATACAATTTATAGCTACAAATTTGAATGTATAGAATATGCTTTTTCAAGAATAATAAAGTTATTACACATGGGAACTCATTAAAAGTTGGAAAAGTATCTGGCATATGTTCACTAGTTCCATTGCTTTGTATACCAAAAATTGAAATCTTATGCCTTGTGGCCATTTCTACTCCCCAGTAGCTTTTAAATCTGCTCTTAAATTAATTTAGAATACCAAGCTCATGAAAGTGATGACAGAAAAACATTTCTCAGATTTTTACAGTATGTATATCTTCTCAGATCAATATTCCCTCTTCCAAAGTCATCCAAAAAAAAAAAAAAAAGAAAAGCAAATCAATATTTCTTCCAGGAAAATTTTAAATTAACTATGTTTAATGATTTTTTAGACTCATGAGCTTATTTAATCCTATAGATTTTTTTTACCTTACTTTATGCCTTTTTAAATTTATAGATATTCACAGATTAATACTTTGACAAGCAATGCATTCTCTTATTTTCCTTAAGAGAGAATCAACTAGTTATTTTTATTGACTCTTTTAGCCAATGTTATATACTTGTTTTCTCATATGTAAGTAAAAGGACAGGTAAATCTGACTCTTTGGTCTATTTCCACAATCGTTATCATCAGGCTCCAGTATCAAAAGATCTTGGGAGGAACGTATGGCCTTAATGTTCTTAATATAAGGGAAATACATATAAAGGAAGACTCTTTAAAATTACTTCTTTAATTGAAATTTAATTGAAAGACAGTAGAACTTAAATGCTCTCACTAAAAAAAAAAAAAGCATACATTTATCAAATTATCATGTTGTATACTTTAAATCTTATAATTTCGTTATACTTCGATAGAGCTGAAAAAATAAAAATAAAATCACTTCCACTAAAATTGTTGCTAAGTTTTGAGAGGGTTAAGGATAAAGATCGTAGGAAAAATATGAGAAAGAATAAAAGGTTAAAAAAGAAGAAAACATGTAAGGAAAGGATATTAAGAAAGGCAGAAGAAGGAGGGAACAAAAAGCAAAACAAGAAGAAAAAGAGAAAACACAGAGAAGAATAAAAATAAAGACTAAGAACAACAGGGGAAAATGAAGAAGACAAAAAATGAGTGAAAGGTGGAGGTAATATAGTTAATAAAATTAAACAAGAAACTAAAATTATATCAAAAAGCATCTATTTCTAAAATAAATGAAATAAGCAGATATAGGCTATCAAGGTTGGAGTTTGAGGTTTTGAAATATAAATACCATATTTTGTGAAAAAGAGTTCTCTAATAAAAGTGAACTTAAATAACTTTGATTTGAATTTTATAGAAACTCAATAACTTTCTTGAGTACAAAAGTTTGTTTCATCCTGGCAAGATAAATTTTTGAGTATTAGTTCAATGTAGCTATTCAAAAGGTTATTTAGTTCATACTTATGCAGCATACTAAAAATAAGTTGTCTCCAAGAAAATAAATTCCAGAAATTTTAGAAATCATCAGGTATACCTAAATGTAGATGGTATTCAAATGCTTACATTAAAAAAAAAAATGAAAAGATGAGGTTCTTATGATACTATTATTTTTACTGGGAATCTATTCACTTCTAAAAGAGTGTCACAGTTGGGGAACTACAGAAAATAAAGCAGAAAAATGCCTGTATTTCATTACATTTGCTAAGTGTATATAATATGCAGTTTCAAAACTTTAAAATGCCAAATAAATATATAGGCTGTTCATTCCTCTCACTGACCAGTCGACTGTCAGACTTTTTTTAAAAGAATACACAGTTTACAAAAGCAATTATCCATTTTTATTTTGTTTACATTGCACTGAAAATTTACATCATACTTTTACAAAGTTTTTTTCCATAAAAATATACTTCTTTACAAAAGTGTATGCATTAATATAAGAGGAGTAGCCAGTTGCAGAAGAAACATCGTTCAAACAAGATCATAGATGTATTAACCTTAACATTAATGAATGAATCATTGTTATTGCAGTCATTTGAATAAACAAGAATAAATAACTGATGGCGTAAAATTTAAAATGGTATCCTTTCAGTAGAGTACAGTGTTGAGAAAATTGTATGAATTTCCAGAACAAAGTATCTCAAAGTGGTTTACAAGAAATTCACTAAGTGTTGGAGAGAGAGATCCAAGCAGCGCTCCAGGGTGCAAATGATTTCTCTTAGGCACTCTGTCTCATGATACAAAACATCAAGACTGTTTACAGAGTTATCCATATTTGAAAGAGACAATAACAAAGAGTTCACACTGGGTACATAATTTATTCAATGAAGTTAACTATGCTATAAAAGACAATGACCTATTAAATAAAAAGGCTGGCATTTCTGTGAAACAGTTGTAAATGAGCCACCAATAACTTGCCAACGCATATCTTAATTTGACAATAAAACAAACCAGTCATATCTGAAACCTACTTTTTAAGAATAAGAATATAAAAAATTTTAAATATATGAAAATTTGGTAAATCCACAATTTTAGGAAACAACTTTATATTGGTGATTAGAAAGAGCAGATTTTTTTTTTTTTGGTCATGTTTAGGAGCTAGTCCAAAATATATGTTCAAATCATTTTTCTTAGGTAAAAACTCAAAACAATGTTAAATAAATTTGAAGGCTCAACTTGAAGGAAAAGTAGATATGTCATAAGTTAAATAAAATAGATTACTAGGTTCTATTTGGTCTTTCGAAAACACTGGAAAGTTTGGTAAAAGATGATAAGTTTGGTGTCTCAGATAACTGCAAAATCATTGTTATTATCGTTAATTTTTTGCCAGCTAAAGTGGTTTGTGTGTGACAGAACCGCCTGAAGCAAGAAGTTAAACCCTAACCCATGGCTCACTGAATACTACTGGTTAAAACATAATGAGGGGGATCATGATGATCTTGCCATTGCAGAAATTATAAAAACCAATCTTAAAAAAAGAATAGCAGTATGACACTGAAGAACAAAAGCTAGAAAGAGTAAAATCAGAGTGGGCCATTGTATCTCTACTGTGGCATAAATTAGCTCATAAACATTTCAGGGCTAAACTCAATCTCGAATAACCATAGAAATAAGGAAAACAATGACTTAAAAACAAATAGCCAATAGAATGGTGTGAAATACAAACTTATGGGTGTGGTGTAGCGCATGACAGTTAAAGAGAAGTCAGTGACCTACTGACTCTTGTAAGTATAGCTCTTATTGTCTACCCTATATCTTTTTTTTTTTTTTTAACCCAGTCCCTCTAATATAGTTTATAAAGCACAGAAATACTGATAGTGGATGCTCCTCCAATATATGCAAATAAGTTTATGTTTTAGAATAATCTCCTTTTTTAAAAAAGCAAATAAACTGTGAGTAAGCACTCTCAGAGTGCAGCTGAATTTCTGTAAAACTCTCCATGGTAAACATGAAGAAGAATTATGATCCAGTTTATGAAAAAAACACTCTTCTCTATCATTCCTCAGGAAAGGGTGACTCAGCAAGTCCTGGAAAGTGTGCTTTAATTTGTTCAGCAGTGAACTAACGTGCACTGTTTTGTGTGTCGGGTTCCGAGCTTCTGAAAGAGGCAAAAGGTTGCCGTGTTATACCATTGTGCAGACTGTGTTCAAGTTAGGATCAAATCGTACTGCCTTCCCTTCCACTGACTTCGCATTGGTGTCGTACATGGGGTTCTCAAAAGCTGCTTGGCCATTGTTATTTTCATGAACTGAACATCCTGTATACTGTGTTTTGGGTGCTGTCCTGTTGATGAAAACATTGATTAGCTTTGTGTTAACTTTCTTCTAGAAGCAGCAAAGTAGGGCTAAAACATAAGATACTTGGGTTATCATTGTTAATAGTGTAACTTGAAAGTATTTAGGAATACTTTGTACATTTGAACAATTTACCTGTCACATTTAAATCCTAAGTGACCTTATTTACATACAGTAAACATTTATATACAGCACTATTATGAATAATACAAGTGTAAATAAGTGATATATTATGACTGTGTAAATTTTCCTATGAAATAATAAATTATGATGATGATGAATTTAAATCTCAATACTAGTCATTCATTTATTCATTTATCGAATATTTACTGAGCATCTATTATGTGTCAAACCTGATCCTAAACATCAAATATGTAATATTTAAAAAAAAACATACAAAATCATTACTCTCGGGGAGCTCATATTGTAGTGATAAAAAATAATGAATAAATAAAAAATAAAACAAAAAGTAATAGGTAATGAAAACTGTTTTGATGAAAAGGAAAATGGTTGATATGATAGGAAGTAACTGGGAGCCACTTTAAGTAAAAGAGAAAAGCATGTCTGAGGAGGTAAAATTTAATCTGAGACTTGAGGAACAAGAATGAACTGGTTCTGAATTAATCAGCAGGGGATTCCAGGAGCAGCAGACAGCTAACCACTGCTGACGCCTAATTTGAGATAGTACTTGGAGTATCCCCAAAACACAAATGTCATTGTTTTAAATGATATACATTAGATCAAGTAAATTCAAAATCTCAAAAAAGAAATGACTATATGGGTACTCAAATCATGAAAACAGTTTCCAAAGAGTTAGGGACAACTGAACATTTCTCTTTAGTTAAGAAAACAAATGAAGTCTAGCCTGGCTCGTATTAGTAGCTGGTTTGCATTGCTGCTTCATTTTTTTTTTTTTTTAAATTTCTCTCACCTTTGACTAATGCTTATTTCTAGTTTCTCTTTCCCACATCCCAGTGCATAATTTGCTCACACTTGTTATGGAACAAAGTCAGAGATTTGCTCCTACTTGTTTTTGGGACTTAATTCTTAAAAATCACATATATTAAAATAATCTGTTTCTCAACTCTTTTGTTTACACCAAGCACCACAAATTTCAACTATATTTTATTGTAATTTATATTTGTCATTATATTGTTTTACTATCCCTAATGCATTTTCTGAACTTTTCTCTATGCTAAAAATGGTTAGGTGATTTGTAAGACAATATTTTTTGTTAAAAAAAAGCTATTTAAATTTCTTTCAGTGGCATTACCATTATAGTTATATTACTTACAACTTAATCTTGTTAGGTATATAACTCTAAAGAATCATATCTGTCTCAATTTTCAAACGAGATTCACAATTCAAACTAGAAACAACATAATTTTCTTCCAATTAGGTAAGAATCATGAAGATGTAAAGGAATTTCCTTTTAATATACAGCAACAGCTTTAAGGCAAATAATACCATCAAGCTTTAGAAAAGATAAGTTGACACCATCAACAAAAATTAACTTGAAATGACTCGAAGTTCTAAATATAAGAGCTAAATCTACAAGACTCTCAGGAGAAAACATGCAGGTAAATCTTTGGGACCTTCAATTTGGCAATGGTTTCTTAGATATGACACTAAAAGAACAAGTAACAAAAGGAAAATTGGATTTCAACAAAATGAAAAAATTGGATTTCAACAAAATGAAAAAAAAACTTTGTATATCAAAGACGACTATAAATAGAGTAGAAATACAATTCACAGAAAGGGAGAAATATTTTCAAATGATATATCCGATAAGAGTCTAGTATCCAAAATATATAAAAAAACTCTTACAACTCAACAAGACAAACAACCCAATTAAAAAACGAGCAAAGTACCTGAATAGGCATTTCTCCAAGAAGACAGACAAATGGCCAACAAGCACATGAAAAAATACTCAACATCATTAGTAATTAGGGAAATGCAAATCAAAACCACAATGAGATATCACTTCACACACACTAGGAGAAGGAAAAGAAAGAAGGGGCAGGGGTGGGGAGGAGAAGCTGAAGGAGGAGGAGAAGAAAAAAGAAAGAAAAAGGAAACAAAATAACGGGTGTTGACAAGGATATGGAGAAAGTGGAGCCCTCATATATTGCTGGTAGGAATGTCAAATTGTGCAGCTGCTGTGAAAAACAGTTTAGTATTTTCTCAGTAAGTTAAATGTAGAATTGCCATATACTGTGGCAATTCCATTCTTGGGTATATTCTCAAAAGAATTAAAATAGGTGTCCAAACAAAAACCTGTACTTGAATGTGTATAGCAGTGCTATTCATAGTAGCCAACTGGTAGAAACCACCCAAATGTACATCAACTGATGAATGAACATATGCAAACAGAACATAGTAAAATATACAATAGAGTATTATTTAGCCATATAAAGGAACAAAGTAATGGTGCACAAAATAACATAGATGAAACTTTTTAAAAAGTTGTTAAATTTAAGCCAGACATGAAATGTCACGTATTGTCTTATTCTAGTTATATGAAATATCCAGAATAGGCAAATCAATATAAAATGCAGATAAGCAGTTGCCTTGGACGAGATGGGAGGAATGAGAAGTTACTGCTTACTGGGTACAATTTCCTTTTGGGGTGATGAAAATGTTCTGAAACTAGCAGTGATGGTTCCATGATACTGAGAATGTACAAAATGCCACTAAATTGTACACATAGAACGGTTTAAATGGTTTTAGGTTATGGATATTTTACTAAAATAATAAACAAGATTGGCATAGCTTGCTTTATAAATAAATTTAATGATGATTTTATTGTCAGTAAAGTCTGATATTGACAAGGCCTAAACAGCTGCTTATACACAATTCTTACAAATTTATGTAATATTAAATAAATCATCCTTAGATAACACAGAGACTGACATTTATAATAAAAATGTCAGTTTGAAGAAAAATGTACTTAGTATTATTCACTTAATTATCTGGTTACCTACATGTTGTTTTCTTAATAAGGGATGGTCCTAAATAATAGAGAATTGCATAGCAAAGCCCCTCACCAGGATATTGTAAAAGACGTAGTGAACAAGAATTAGCTCATAATATGTATAGTCCTGTACATATTATATAACATATTAATTGCATTATCTTTTAAAAGCAAAAAAAAGTAAACAAGAAGATTAGAGGATTTCACCAACTGCCTGCCTGGGTAAAATAGGTCAGTATTGTCACATGAACTAAGAGGTTTGGACATAAGTTTATTCCTAGTTCTCTAAAAAAATTCTGACATCAAATATCACCTCTTCAACATAAAACTTAACCAAATTTTGTAACTCTAAAGTCTCACTATGGCTATGTAAAAATAACTTATACAATTAGTTATGGACTAGGAAATCGACAGGCAAAAAGAGAAAGGGTTAAGTTGAATGCTTGTGCAATGGGCTAGAATAATTTTTGTTTTGTGTATGTATGGGTGGTGAAAGCGCAGGTTGGGCAAATAAGGTTTTCAACAACTGTGGAAATGTTTGTTACATAGAGACTGCAACAACCGAGAAAAAAAATGGAAATTAGGATTTGAACTAGAGTAGGAAAAAGAACACGAAAAAAGTGTTGGGAAACATTTGTAGTTAAAATCAACAAACTTACCTTTGTTTATAAAGATAAAATCCAAATCCTGCAAATATAAGTGCAAAAAAAGGCACAAGAATAGCAATGGCCACAGAACTACTATTTGTACCATGAGGTTGATTTGAAGAGTTTAAACCTTCTGACATATTCAGTCCTATAAAGTAAAAAATAAGTTAAATACATAACCAACTCTATTTTATCACAATTGATTTCTATTTTATGAACCAATTAATTTTCTTTCTTGGAAATGTATCTAATATAGAAAAACAATTCATGAAATTCCTTCATTTCCACACAATTTTACATGATGCTTCTATGAATAAGATATTTTTCCAGGAAAGGACACAAAATAAAAATAAGCAATGTCTTTGAACTGAAGAGTTTATATAATTGTGGGAAGAACACAAAGACATAAATAACTGGATGCATCAAACATGAATGAATAATCAATGTGCTTTTGGAAGGGAAAGACTAATTCCATTTGGTGGTATGTAACAATGTTTTCTGGAGGATGTACAATGTGAACTTGGCCTTGAAGAATCAATAGAACAATAAATGGAAGAGGAAGCAGGACAGTCATAAACCTAGAAATGGGAAGGTGACTGGAATATTTAGGAGATGTGACAAACATTAGGCATATACGTGTGGAAAGGACATGCGGTAGGAATAGGAGGCTAAACTATGGTTAGACTCTGAAAGGGATAAATATTCTGAAGAGCTCACACTTACTACCCACCTAGAATGAGGGATACGTGAAGGAATTTAGAAATAAAAGAAATAAAAGACACAGTGATAAGATACAAGGTTTAGCATAGTGATGGGGGTGAGGTGGATTTGAGCGAGTCCAGACTGGAGGCTGGAATAGTTTGAGGCTTGTAGCAACAACCAGATAAAACCAAATAAAGATGTGAACTGGAGCACTAGGAAGAGCATAAAAGATAGATGTGTGAAAACATTTTATAGTTAAAATCAACAGAACGTGTTTGTGTGGATGAAGGACGTAAGAAGGCATATAAGTGTTCTACTTGGGGCTGAATAAATGGCAATGACATTAGCACAGTTAGAAAATGAGAAAAACCAGGTTTGTCAATGTGCTGGCACAGGTGGAAGAGGAAGTCACTATTTTAGAAAGAAATAGATTCTCCTTTTTAGGTTATGTTTTAAATGTGTAGTGTTTGAGATGTTTATGGGAATATTATGTGAAAACGTGTATTCAATTACCTGGCTGTGTTAATGTATTGTCTTAATGTTTTATTCTGTTTTAAAAACTAAAAAAAATTAAGGTAAGATATCTGAAATGACATCTTATTATTATTGTTCATTTAGAGAAAGCTAATTTAACTTTTTGGTAAATAGTTATATTTAACTAAGAGTCATGACTTAAGCCAGGTTAAAAAAGTTAGTAGCTTAGTTTATACTTTATTTTTCCAGAGACTCAGAATATTTATACAAAAGTTCAAAGTAATGGAATTTGTAAGATAAATGTCAAATAGTTTTTAGAGCCTGAATTTATTCTTTGTGTATCAATAACATAATATGATAATGGAAGACAGTATACCTTAGGAAAATTATATACCAAAAATTACATTAATAAATACAGTTCAAGCAAGACCATTAAATGTTTACACACATTTTTGAAGAATTGGAAGGAAGAATGACAAAACCCTGTGCCTCCCACCACAGCAGATTTACATATCTGAGAAGCACAAAGCCCTGCAAAGGGACCCATTCCTCAAAGTTATTTTCCCTTTCTAGACCCTATGAGTTTCTCAAAGTGCCACAATGTTTTTGAAGAAGAAAACTGCAACAATCTTCAAACTGAAGAGAAGTATTACAGTTCTCATGAGATAAGATAATATAATTTACAGTTTAATATTTCCCTTTATATCTGTATCACTTTTTCTCCTTTTTTATTTGCTTAAGGGCAAGACAGTTTGTCATGTTTATTAGAAATATGATGAAAAATCAAACATCATACAGAGGTAGTACATAGAGAAACAATATTTTGAAAAATGTGATTATTTAAAAGGCTATCAGATGAATCGATGTATAGTCCTGACACTGCAAAATTCAAAATGCAGTAAGTGTGCCTAAGGTACAGAATCTACTGTATTTTCTTATGATGTCTGGAGTAATAAAGGAACTACATGAAAATGAAAATTAATACCTTACCCAGTCTTTGTAGTCCAAATTGCCCATAATCTTTGCCCTGAATAAATCCTTGAAACACATAAGTAGCTCCATCAGGCTCAGCAGAAACCTAAAAATATTTATAATTTGATTAAATCTGAAAACTGGTCACATCTATATTTTCTCAGCCTTAATAAATATTCAATTTTATTTTGAAATGAATATTATGCAAAGTTCTTTCCTCTAGATCTTCTACCTATGTAAAATATAGTATGTTGTCCAAATTTGCCATCATTAAAAGCAAAATCAAAATTTTTATTTTTAAATAATTATGGTATTAAAAAAGGGGGTTACATGTTATATATCTATATAATTATTTATCTCTATATAATTCCTTTTAGGATAAGAAACATTTTGTCAAGAAAGGGTAATGATATGGCAAACAGTCAATTAAAAATTAAAATATAATAATATTATACTTTTCAGATTAGATTACTGCTCAGCATATAAGCAATTCTTCTCCTCCCTCCCACTGTCCTTAATGGGAAGAGTATACTTCCTATGTCATTGAGTTGGGTTTGTTCCTGTGCCTCGCTTTGGCCAATGGAATGTGGGTGGGATTGACAATAAGTCAGTTTCTAGCCTAGATCTTGAAAGGCATGTTTCCCACACTAACAAGTGAAATAAGTCAGTCATGAAACAACACATATAATATGATTCCGTAAATATGAAAGTCCAAATCAGAGAAATCTGTAGAAACAGAAAATATATTTCTGGTTGCTTAGGGGTAGGGTGGGGATAAAGGCTGGCTGGGTGGGGTGATAGCTAAAGAATATGAAATTTCTTTTTGAGGTGGTGAAAATGTTCTAAAATCAAATTTGGTAATGGTTATACAACATCTATAGATATAGTAAAAAGCATTGAATTTACACATTAAATGGGTGAATTGTAGGGTATATAATTATATTTCAATAGAGCTGTTTACAAAAGGGGGGCACGTCTTCTACTGTGCCCCTCAGTGCTTCTGACCTGTGACAAGAAAAAATATGCTCCTGGTAGCCACTGCCCCTCCAGCCTGGGCCGTAGAATCAGACACCTGGGACAGATCTGAACTTGCTACCATAGCTTCTACCAGAACCAATGGAATGTTTGTGGAATTCATAATAGGTCTATCCACAACCAACCTCAGACACGTTGGAAAGAAATACTGACTGTTTGACTCAGACTTTGTGGCTACGTCTAAGGCTGTAAATGCTGACTATTAATATATTTAAAAACACTTTACATGCATAGTATCATTTGATCTTGTAGATAAAATTGAAATTGAAACATTTTAGTGTTCCTGATAAGTAATATGAATTTACTCTGGTTTGTTCTAATTAGTTACAATGAGCTAAGTCATCAATGTTATTGAAAAAGTTGTAAAAACCCTTGAATATTCTCCCTTAAAAGCAAAATATCTTACCAAACTATCCATACAAGTCTAACAAATCACGACATAGTGATAAGATTCATTCCTAATTATTAGACGTCATACTCTGTGCATGGCCGTTTTTAAAAATAAATCCTTCTAAAAATAGCTCAAATTCTAATATTTAAATGAATCCATCCATTTTGTTTGATTCCTAGATGAAATGACACAATTAAACAATCTGAGTACATTGAAGACATGAAATAGTCCCTAACTCCATGAATAATGTCACATATATGGAAATAGGATGGACATTTTTTCCTCAGGAACCAAACTTACTGAAGCCTATAACTTACTATCTATCTTCTTTCCTGCTGAATCTTCCTTGTAAAAGAAGGTTTGTTACTTGAGAGAATCTGATCACAGCTTTCAAGCTCATTTTTTTAGCAAAGGCTCTTGGACAGTCTGTGAATATAAGACTTGCTTCCAATTCTCAGTTTAGTAAGTCCATTCACTTGAGTGTCTGAATAGGATAGGGTGACTCCATGGTGCAGCTATGGCAACTGTTTCCCCACATGAAGCAATTTGCATAACTTCCTCTTCACAGAGTTTTATAAAATATTCTAAATCTATGCTTAAATTTAATGTGCATCTTAATTTTCCTGATGCATTCTGTTAATATGTTGCATATGCCTTACATAGTGGTTCCAGACAAAGACATTTATATGTTATCCGGATTTGTTTATCATAGTTCTGACTGTAGACAAAATACATTTGATGAAACCAATGAAAAACTGTATGTTCCCTGCACAGATAAGTATTATGAAAGTAAGCAAAGTTCAGCAGAACCCAATAATCCTAGGTTTAACATCTATAGATTACTAAAGATCGATGTGTCTTTTGTTTTTTCAAAAAAAAAAACATTATAGTAATTTTGTCATTTTATATGTGTACGTATTTGTGTTCATAACTAGCTAAATTTAGAAAATTACCTCTTTCTGGTCTTTAAAAAACAAACCAAAGCATGAATTTGTTATTAAAATCAGAAGCAGACTTTCAAAAAACTATACTTACAAAGCCATCCATAGCCCAATTTTCCTCCTTCATTTTCTTTGCAGAAGCATGGGCTGGTACTTTAATAAGATAGATGTGTAACATTAGGCGAGCTTCCTGGCTTTTATATACCCCTGTAAAAATAGTTATGCTTCATTTTATTATCTTTAACTCTTTAAATGTATCATGTCATACATATGATAGATAAAGAAATAACACAAGACCAAGTCAAAGCCAATTTTACCCATAATGCTTTTCACAAATCCTGCAAGATACATTGATCTCTCTTTCAGTTGAAATTCTCAACTTAAATCTTAATTGTGAAGTTTAAATTACCTATGCTATTAAAAAAAAAGTATTACTGTTCTGAGTAACACCATTCCATGATATTGCAAACAAAGTGATTTCTTCCCCCAGTCAGATTTAAAATCTTTAAGGAGATAATCAAATGTTAGAATTCCTTTTATTTTCTGTAAAATAAATTGGGTGCCAACCCTTTGAATGAGAGTATTCTAGGTGCAACTGGAGCCACAAAGATGAATAGGTGTTGTACCTATATAAAGAAAGATACAATCCTTAAAATCATTTCCGATTAAGTAGGAGATATGTTGGATATACAACTAACCAAAATACATGAGAGAATATGATAAATAAATTCCAGAAGAGAGAGGGATCATTTCACACTGGAGTGATCAGGAAATGCTTATTTTAAAAAAGCATTTGTGCTAGGTCTTGAAAAACAAGTAAGATTTTTATTTCGACAAGGTCAATACACATAACAGAAAAAAGAGAGAAGCAAAATATGTACAATGATTTTTTTTCTTAAATGGTGAATATCCTAAAGTAGAAATAAGCTGAAATGTAAATATGTTTAGGGGAATAATAGTAAATAAGGTTCCAAGTAAAAAAGAAAAAAGAAATGTAACTCATCTATGTAATAATGTATCATAAGAATATGCTAGGAATACAAAGTTAATGATAAATAGATCTTGACATAATGTAAATTGCAATTAATAGAAAAGAAAAAGAGTAATCAAAAATAACATAATTGATATATATGGAGACAGTGACAACTAATTAAATTAGTCTAATTATTCATATTTTTCTATATTTATAAAAATTTGCTTTGAAATTTTTCTAGATTAAAGTACAGTTGACCCTTGAACAACATGGGGGCGAGAGGCACATACAGCTGACAATCCATGTATTACTTAAGGAAGCTGTCCACATACGGTGCCTCCCAGCCACCAGTTGACCCTTGAACAACTTGGGTTTGAGCTGTGTGGATCAACTGGAAAAAAATCTACATGTAAGTGGACCCGTGCAGTTCAAATCCATGTTGCTCAAGGGTCAACAATATACATTTCTTTTGTGCTAACCTTTTATAGAAAACAAAGAAAAAATTTTCTATGTTTCAAAGTTAAATAAGTAGTCACAATTTAAATGCATTCTCTTATTCATCTAAAGTATCTTTCAAATTATATTATGTAACTGTATTCATTTTTAAAAAATATAATACATATTAACTTTTAATACTATTACTCTGGGTTTAATGCAGGATCATTCACTAATACAAAATGATGCTTGATCTAAAATTTACAAAATCGATAAATAGAATTATATTTTCTATTTTATTTATACAAGTTATTTCATTATTGTTAATTACACTTTCCATGGGGGAAATGTTCCAAGACTCCAGTGGATGCCAGAAATTGTATATAGTACCAAACCCTATACATGCTGATTTTTTCATATGCATATGTACCTATGATAAAGTTTAAATTACAAATCAGGCACAGTAAGAGATTAACAATAACTATAAAATGAACAATTATAATAATATACTGTAATAAAAGTTGTGTGAATATAATTGCTCTCAAAATATCTTATTGCACTCTACTCACCCTTTTTCTTCTTGTGATGATATGAGATAATACAATGCCTATGTGATAAGATGAAGTACGGTGAATGATGCAGGTATTGTGACATAGTGTGAGGCTACTGCTGATGATGTGGCTACTAAGTGACCGAGGGCGGGCAGCACACAGCATGGATATGCTAGACAAAGGGATAAGTCACTTCCTAGGTGAGAGGGATGGAGCAGGACAGCACGAGATTTCACCACACTATGCAGAACAGCGTGGGATTTAAAAACTTATAAAGTGTTTACTTCTGGAATTTTCCATTTAATATTTTTGGACTGCAATTGACCTTGGGTAACTGAAACCATGAAAAGTGAATTTGCAGATAAGGGGGAATACTGTATTTAAGATATATTCATAGCCAAGAAGTTTAAAAATATATACATGTATATTTCATATTTGCAATAGCAATATTTTAGAAATGTTTTTTAATGAAAACAATAATTAAAATTTATTATTTTGACATTATTCATTGAGGCCTATTTTGTTCTGATACTTTTCTAATCTCTGAGATATACTAATGAACAGGGAGGCAAAGAGCTGCCCTCTTAAAACTTAAATTGTTGGAATAAAGATAAATAACATTATGTCATATCATGTAATACTATGTAATAGTGTACTATTCTATATTATACTATACTAAATTTCAAGTAGTGCACAGAAGAAAATGAATCAGGGTAACACTAAAATAAAGAGTATCTGACAGTGTTTTTAATATTAAAGCTACTTCAGAGGGGTGATCAGGAGTACTGTTGATCAGATTACATTTGAGAAATCATCTGAATGTCAGAAAAACCAGAGTAATCAAAACTAATGAGAGAAGTGTACCCTAGAAATGGAAACTTGAGAAGACCAAGCAGGCAGATAGTACTCTGGGTCCCTTATGCCTGTTTAAAGTTGGTGTAGCTCTACTTTTTCTCTTAAATTACGGTGCCCACCTAAACATGTTCACTTAAAGAAATAATTTTGTGACCATAAAATAGCTTGCAAATCACTGATCTTCTCTCTTTGGTGTTATAAGAATGGAGAAAGAGTTATATTCAAATTAGAAGTTTTGTTCTATAAAAATATCCTTGTGGGAGCTGTAGTATCACAGAGTTTTATATTCGTGTAGTAATATTCATGCATCAATACAAAAACTATAAAGACTTGTTTCTGAATGAATTATGAATGCCATAAAAAGTAACAAATATTTCACAGTATTAAAACCACTAATGAAAATTATGAAATGATGGAAATGAAGGCATGAAGACATTGTTGTTCTTTAATGTGATACCTGAAAGTAGGAGTTCCATGTTGCTATTGCTGAGTGTTGCATTGACTCTCCCAGTGGAAGCGTTGAAACTAGTAATTGTCAAGGTCATGGGTTGTTTCCTTCCCTTGAAATTATATGAGCCTTTCCATATATAATTTTGGGCAAACACATCATCAGGAACTGTGAATAGATTAAACACACATTAGTTTTACAGTGTCCTGTAAATACAAGCCTTAAATAGATTAATGAGTATCAGTTTACTGAATAATGATATTTGTTAAATACACAATAATGTGGAATGTGTATTATAAAATGAATTTTTCACATAAAAGTATTCCCATTATTTTAGAATAAACCAAAATTGGAATAACTTAGATTTTACATGAGTCATCAATAAGAGATAAACAAATAACACCAAGTAAAGACATGAGACATATTTAGAATCCAGCTAAATATCAAGTTTACTTATATTTGGTCTCCTATAATAATATCTTTATCTTAGGAGGAAAATAGAATGTTTTTACTGAGTCAATTCAGTCTATATCCATGTCCCAAGAAGCCTGCTTTTCTCCTAGCAGTGGGAATAGATTCTTAGGAGAAAGAACAGAGTTAAACCCTCCTCCCAGAATAGCCCTGGGAGACTGACAGGAGGGACACTTCCTTGGCCCCTTAGAGAATACTAGTTCAGTTATTCCAGTAATAGATGCTCCTGAGGAAGAGCAAGGCTCTATCACATTGACACCTTTGAGGTTTACAGGTATTTTTATTTATTTTGTTTGGTAAAAGAAACAGAACTTTCACATAATATTTTATTCTAACATTTACTATTTAGATTTACAGGTATTTTTAGAAATAAAAAGAATAGTCACTATAATTGCCTGTCATGGGAGAGAGATTGTGGCAGAATCAAAGAATATACTGTTATAGAACATTCATCTAAAAAAGAAACTCTTTATGTGAGATACAACCCGATAAGACTTAGTATATTTATATAAATTAGTTATGTAATTTATAATTATATAAATTAGATATGGTAAAGTCTACTCAGATCTTGGGAAGAGGCTGAGAGAAGTTTCCATTAATCCTATACGTCAGCAGTCCCCAAACTTTTTGGCACCAGAGACTGGTGCGCTTATGAGAATCTAATGCCTGATGATCTGAGGTGGAGCTGAGGCGGTGATGCTGGAGCTGGGGAGTGGTTGCAAATACGATGAAGCTTTGCTCATTGACCACCGCTCATCTCCTGCTGTGCCGCCCAGTTCCTAACAGGCCACACACCTGTATCAGTCCACAGCCCAGGGGTTGGGAACCCCTGCATACATCATAAAGTACATCCCAGATATCAGCTATTGAAGGGAGCCATGCCTATTTGTATGAGTGAGTGAATGACAAAGATTTAGGAAAAAGCCTTTTTTATTGACATTTGCCAATCTTGTCTATATACACACATCACACACATCACATTTTCCTGCTCAGACCAGATAGACTGAGGTTACAAATTGTGTAGTCCCTGAATTCTACTAAGCAAACTAATAAAACATAACTACAGTAAAGGATGAACATCAAATACTCTCAGCAGTTGAGTTTTTACTGACTATTTCAACCAACATGATTAATTTTTTGTGATAATTTAAAAGCGATATAATGGAAGGGTTAGAAATGCAGGCACTGAGGTTAGGCTGCTTGTATTTAGAATTTCTAATCTGTGTGGTTTTGCAGAGATTACTTAATTCTCTAAAACTGAATTTCCACGTGATTAACATGGGATTAACATAAAGTTGTTAAAAAGATTAAATGAGATAATGAACTTCAAAAATTTAGCTAAGGGTTAGTTTCTACCATTAATATTATTATGTAGGTAAAATAGGGAAACTAGATTTTATAGCTGGCTACACAGTTGCTAATAAAACATATAAAAAAATCCATAGTCCTGATTCTATGACCTTTATCAAACCATCCTTCTAGTGGCACTGTGTCCCCAAACCTCAAACTACACAGCTATGCTGCGTACATTTAGGTGAACCTTACTTAAAAATCTGAAACAGTGTATGGGTTAAAAGCCCTTTATTTGGTAAGAACCTTAAGGAGCTTTTAGGTTTAAAAAAAGCATATGTAGAACAAGTTCGCAGGAGTGAGTAGCAAGCTAAATTGCCCAGTATTACAATGATCAAGAATGTAGAAGTAATAGGCTCTTTGTTGTAGAGAGAAGATGAAGAGCAAGGGGAGCAATAAGTTCTAACATCAGTGCCTGACAAATAGTAAGCAGTCAATAAATGCTGTCCCTCTGATTGTTCATTTCCCCTGGCCCATACCGTGATCACTCTTTGCTACTCCTGAACCTTTAGTGAATATCTGCTACACCTAATGATTTTGTCCATGGTGCTTAGGGAAATTAAGGAGTGGTGGTTGAAGGAGATGAAAGAGAACCATAGTGTCAGGAGAAAATAACAGTGGAGAGAAGTAGGTAGCAGCTGCAGCAAAGTACATTGTATCAGGATTAATCTCTGAGGTGGTAGTAAATGTTTAACAGCTGACTCCAGGAAAAAAAAAGTATTTGCTGCTTTCTATGGTGTAAATATTCCCATAAAGGCAGATTTCAAGCTACCAACATGACATCACTGAATGCACAGAACTGAGTACGGTGAACCTTTACCTACTCGTTCCAGCACGCCCCCACCCTCCTCCCTCTTTCCGCACCCCCATTACTGAGAAATGTGACTCATGGTACTGCGGGAGAAGCAGATACTATTTAGTCATTTATATACCTATGTATAATAGGAATAATACTTCTTTCTATTGTTAAGTCTATTTTGAGATTTAAATGTGATTGTGTGTTTGGCAGGTATCTGTTAACTCTGTCATCCAACTACCATCGATGTGGATATCATGAAAATGGGAGAAGATGATGGTCATGATCTTTCCTTCCAAAGACACATTTGAATTTAAACTTTGCTTCATAGGCTTCACAGCTTTGCCAAATGGCGTACTATGCTCCTGACTTTAAACCATTGCCAAATTGCATTCCTGTCACTTTGGAGTAATCTAATCACTGTGTCTCATTCTCGATTTTAAATGAAATGCTAATATTTTGCCATTTAAGATGACACTGTCCTAGAGTGCTAGGTTAAAGATTTTTTTTTTCCTTTCTAATTTATTAACAGAATTTCTAAAAAATTATAAATAGATGTTAAATCTTATAAAATATTTTCTGTGTAAGTATTGCAATGATCATATTTTTTGAATGTTAATCTCAAAGTGATAGATTACTTTTATGGATTATTTAATATAAAAACATTCCTGTTTCTCTATCATGAATCCAATTTGGTAATGAAGTGTCATCTTTACTATAATATATTTGATTTGCAAAGATTTTATGTAGAAATTTTTCATCTACAATCTTGATTCAAATAGCCCTATAATTTTCCCTTTTTATGTACTTATCTGAATTACTAGAGTTATGTTGAACCCATAGAATAAGTTTTATTGACTGGAAGAGTTTTTCTAAAACTGAGATATTCTGTTCTGCTCCTTTAAAATTTGGTAGAAATCAGTAGAGCCACATGAACCTGTTTTTTCTTTGTATAAATAGTTTTAACCACTACTTTGTTTGTCATGGAATTACTCGTTTTCTTTCATAAGTTAGACCTAGTAAAATATATTTTTCTATTAATTTATCCATTTTGTTTAATTTTTTTTAAGTTGACAGTTTTTGATAGTTTTCAGTTAATGTATTTCTAATTTATTTAATCTACTTTCTATGTAGTTATGTTCACATTTCCTTTTGATATATTATTTATTTATTTTTCCTTTCTTGATTAATTATACCAGAAATTTTTCACTCTGTTTTATCATAGAACTACCTTTGGCTCTGTTTAGATTTTTCTGTTGTATCTTTGGGTTTATTTGTTTGTTCATTTTCATGACATTGATTTCTGTTATTCAGAGCACTTACCTGCTCCCAGATAAAGCAATTCCTTTGGAAAATTCTGTGCATTCACTGACCATTATGGATATCTGACTCCATTGCTAACCTTCCTCTCTTATGTTGACATGTTCATTGACTGCCTTTGTGATATTCAGTCTGTTTTTTGCTGAGTGCTAATTAAATCAATATCTCAGAGTTATGTGGGTACTCCAGTTTTGTAGCATGTACACTGAGAACTTCTGAACCCAGCCAAAATTAGAACCTATCGCTGATCCTAGCTCAATACAGCTGGGCCAATCTGTCTCTAGGCAGTTAGACGTTAAGCCTTTAATTTTATCAGTACTTTATTAGTACTGACTAATACTCAAAAAGTAGCTCTCGTATACTGAGCCCTTTTATTTATTAAGCACTGTGCACTTTGTTTTCATGATGTTCATTTATAATAACCTAATCATTACTTCTTTTGTTCAGTTAAAGAAATGTAGGCGAAGATATATTAAATAGCTTTCCAAGGTCACAGGGTAGGGAGTGTACAACATGGGAATTACATCAAGGTTCTAGGACTTTAAAGCTCATGTTTTTAATAACTATACTAGGTTTTAAAATTTGCTTTTTAAATCAAATAATTGAAAATATATTGGAAAAGTTCCATAAATTCCCAAACTTTCATTCTCGTACCAAGTGTATCTGGTTCCTTTGTAAAAAATAAATATCTGTATTTAAAAATTTTATATAACATCTCATTTTTATTTTAATATTTTAAATTAAACATTTTTATTATTAGTCATTTGCTGATATTCTTAAAAGGGAATTTTACAGAAAGAACTATAAATAATATTTTTGGAATATTAATATGCCTCAGTATTATATTGCTTAAAATTCAGCATATTATAACATAAATTACCAAATTCCAAATATTCAAATGCATAGTTTTGCATATTAAAATAATTTTTCTAAATAGTCACTTTGTTGAGAAAATAGTATATCGCTTTTAGAAATCATGACTTCTAGAAAAACAACTGAAAATACTAACCACTTAGCTTTGGGCTGGGTGTTCCTAGTGCAGGTCTAGGATCTTTCACCAATATTTTGGAACCAGCTATGAAAAGAAAGAAAAATGTTTATAAAAAGTTAATTTAATTAACAAAACATACACAATGTGATGCGCTATCAATTTTATTCTCTGACAGAGCATATAGTTCTAAAAAGTATCCTGTTCCTCATAGCATCTCAGTCTCCAGTCAACACTCCTATGGGACAGCTAACAACTTCAGTAATTACCCCCATTATAGCCTAGTGGTAAAAAGGGAAGATAAGTGCTACCATACCATTTTGGGATAATGTTTCTTATTTTAGAGGCATAAACTAACATAGAAACAATTGATTCCAATGTAAGAGCTGAGGGCTGAGGGTATGTACCTGCTGCAAAAAGGCAGAAATCGTTTACAGAGGGTTCAACTTAAAATATAAAATTTTGTTAAGACAGTTCATGGTGTTGCAAGAAATTGGGTAGAATCAATGGTGAAAACTTAAAACTAACATTTTAAGCCAAACCAAAGGTAGCTCAAAATCAAGGAAATCATGGGAGCTAGAAGTGCCTGGAAAGTTGTAGGAATTATAATAGGCAATGCTGTGAACCATGTTAAAACAGACCTTTATCCTAAGTTTTTAAAGACAATGTCACGATGTTCACCCCAATCACTTCCCCTTTACAGACAATGACATGTCTTTAAAAGGTTTGAAGGGGAAGTGATTGGGGTGAACATCACTCTGGCTGAAAAAGGAGCAGGTATTGATATAGGCAGAGAAGTTAAGAGGCTGCTGCAGTAGCCCCAACAGAGATAATGCTGAGTTAGACTGCTATAGTAGTGATGTAAAACAGAAAAGTGGATAGATAAAGAAGCAATTGAAATCCTGGGGGATTTAAAAGGATGGAAAGATGTCAAAGATGACTACTAGATTTCTATGTACTATATGATGATGATACCACTGGGACAGGGAACACACAAAAAAAGATGATGGTGAGGGGGAATTTATGAGTTCAGATTTGCATATATTGAGTATTGAAAAGTCTTTGATAAATTCAAAAAGAGATGTCAAGTAAGCAATGGAACAGATAAGTCTGGAGTTAAGAGAAGATAAATGAGCTAGAAATATTAATTTGTAAACAGTCTTCATAAAGAAGACAGTTGAAGCCATTGGCTTGAATGAGCTTACCTAGGGAGAGAATATTGAAAAAAAGGAAGAGATGGCTAAGAACCAAGTATTTAGAAAACCATGGGTAGAAAAGAATAAATTTATAAAGGAAATGGACACTTGATAGCCGAATTATGAGAGAATAACATTTATTTACTCAAATATTTAATGAACACGTTTTACAGACAAGGCACCAATTTAGATGTTAAAATGACAGTTGTAAACACTTTGAACAAAGTTTCTGTTTTTATTGAGATTATATTTTAGTTAGGGAAGGGCAGATAAAAGGACAGGAGAGTGGAGAAAGACAATAATAAGTACACATATATAAAAGAATAAAATCTCACATTATAGGAATTTCTATCATTAAAACTGTCTTTAAATGTAAAAAATAAGTAACATTCTAAGAGAAGAGAGTAAAAACATTTCAAAAAGGATAAAGTCATTAACATTTGTGAATGATGCAAGAGATCAAGAATTAGAAGGCCTAAAAAAAGTGAAAAAATTAAAGGAAAAGAAGTTTATTGATGACCTTATCAAGAATTCTACAAAAACTTCTTTCACTCCTTCTTCTGGAAACACATCCCTATTTCCTCCAGTAAACTCCTTACATCTTATCCAGACAGAGACTCTCCTGATCAAGCAGCAACAGGGATGGACACTTCACCTAGAACTGGTCAGCACACCACATCACCTAGCTGAGCAACAGATTTGGAAACAGACTGTTCAAACTGACAATCAGACTCCTGAACAGCGTTTTTATAGTCAAGTTTTAGAAAAAGACTTTTTCTACCAGGGTTACTCTGCCAGAAGGGTATGAGCCCAGGGATACTGGCAGCAATTTTCCCTACTGTAGTGGGTTGAATAGCATATCCCAAAATGTACGTTCACTAGGAACCTCAGAATATGACCTTATTTAGAAATCAGGTCTTTGAAGATATAATTAGTTGAGGCCCTTGGGGTGAAATAATCCTGAAATAATTCCTAACTTTAATGACTGGTGTCTTTATAAGCAGAGAGGACATACAGAGAAACTTAGGAAAGAAGCCCATGTGAAGATGGAAGTAGAAATTGAAGTGATGCTATGAGCCAAGGAATGCCAAGAATAGCCAAAAGCCATCAAATACTAGGAATAAGTAATGTATGCTTCTTCCCTAGAGCCTTCAGAGAACACATGGTTCTGCTGACACCTTGATTTTAGACTTCTGGCCTCCAAAACTGTGAGAGAATAAATTTCTGTTATTTTAAGCCACACAAGTGATAGAACTTTGTTATGGTTAGCCATAGAAAATTAGTACACCTACCATGAATAGAAAACTAGAATAATAAAGGCAAAAAGGAAAAAAGGATCATGGAAAAGAAACTATAGTCTACGGCCATGCTACCCTGAACAAGCCCGATCCCGTCTGATCTCTGAAGCTAAGCAAGGTCAGGCCTAGTTAGTACTTGGATGGGAGATCACCTAGGAAGACCAAGTGCTGTAGGCATAAAAAATAAAAAAAAAAAAAAATAAGGGATTGTAAGCTGACAAAGTCCTTGCAATCTGTGAGGTCAACCAAGTGTTGTCTCACCTGAAAAAATAAAAAAATAAATAAATAAATAAAAACAATAAAAAATAAAAACTATAAAGACCTGAATAATATTGTTGTGCCTCTGGGTCCAGAAGTGTCTACATCAGTCTTATCCTTGGGGATGGCCAACAGATTTCCCTTGTTCCTAAGCTAAGTTCAATGGATTTTTTTTTTTTTTGTCTCTTGCATTTGAGAAAAGTCAAAATAGTACATCTACTTTTAAAAACTTTTATAGAAAAAAACTTACCTTCACAAACAGGAACTTTTCCAGTCCAGGTGTTATCAGATCTACACATTCTATGTTCTGTTCCACCTGCTAAGAAGAAGCCAGGCTGGCAGGTATAAATTAGTGTATACCCATGGGATGGAAGGTCCATTCCTACTACATTTGCATGAGCAGGAGTTTCTGGCTGTTTGCAGCTGTGGGCTATATTAAGAAAAGAGAAAAATGTTCATTTTTGGTAGACATGTTAAAAAAATTTGTGACTGGAGTCACGATATATTTTTAGATGTTTGTTAATATTAAAATAGTTATTCTAATGAATCAAGGCAAATGCATAAATGTAAAAATACATTTTGATTTTACAGACTAGCATTTTCTAAACAATCATCTGTAGAATATTATGTTAACAGGTAAAGTGAGCAAAGAAAAATAAAGACTGTGGATAATTAAGCTCATAAATGTATACTATATCACCTTGTTAGATATCACGATATATATTAGCATTTTGAAGGATCTAAAAAGTCTTCCAGTAAGAGGACTTTTTTTAAAGTTTATCAAATTCGAATTTTCTATACCAGTTTAGGAAATATGTCCTTTTATTTATTATATTTATATTAGAAAAACATGTTTTCTAAAGTTAAATCCAACCACTGCTCATTATGTTATAGTGATATTAATACTTCCTAATTTTTTTACATATAGAATTTTCTGGCCACATTTTGGGTTTACATAGTGGCAGAACTTTTTCATTCATTTAACATTTTGCCTCCTTTTCTCCATGTTTCCTCCGATTCCTAATTGTCTATCTTGATTCCACCATCCCTACAACTTAAGGCTCTTCTTGGCTCTGCCCTCTGCCTAGTTTACCTGTTTTGTATCTTCTAAAGACCATTCCTTTCTCAATCAGAAATAGAGGCTACAAAAATTTCCCCCTAAACAAGACAACATTTCTGATCATTTGTTCATGGATGAAGATCTTAAAGGTGATCTCTGATAAAAGTATTCTGTAGACAAATTTGGGAAAAAAAATACCATTTTTTTCTCGATGATTTACAAAATTATAAACAGCTAACATTTTTTAACACTATTTATGTAATAAATATTGTATTACATGGTTTATATTTAACATAATTCAGTTAATGAAATTTAATCCTTCAGGGGGAAATATTGCTAAGGATAAACACAAATAGTCTGTTTCTGCTATGTTCTTAACCCCCACATTCTAAAATTCTGATATGCTTTGCAGTAACAGAAGCTGTTTAACTTCATTTAAATCATCATATCCCAAATGTAGGTCATCAAAGAATCTTGGTTTACTACAGAATACCTAGTTACATCCCACACAGCAATTCTAAAGTACACACTGGGAGGAAGTCCTTTTTAAGAAATTTAGCCGTATTTAAATATAAACCAAGTGGGTATGTGACACAACTCAGTGAGTGGTCTACTGCTTTTCAGTGGGCTGCAGGTCCATGGGGGCTCCCATGATCATATAGGTGCTTCTGAACAGAGCTAGAATAAATTCACAGGACTTACTTGAACTTCAGCAAATCCTGAAAACTATATACCATTCTACTCCCACTTACTCTTTATTATTTCCCCCAAGAGGATCAGAATTGTAAAAGATGGGGGAGATTAAAAAAAAAAAAAGGAAGTGAGAGGGAAAGAAGAGATAAGTAACTCACCAGCTAAAATTTATTTCTAATTAATAAATCAGAAAAGACTGTTTAGTGACCTTGGGCTTTGTTCTAATTTAATCTCTAATAGCAAGCGTTCTCAATTTAGGGTCATGGAACACTTATAAGCTCCAAGAAATCCTGAAGTAGTATTCAAATTTTTGGTCAAGGTGTTCATGCATATTTCTTTTCGTGGATTTTTCTAGCTTTCCACGGATTCTCAGATTGTTGCACAAGTGATAAGATTAAGAGCCACACTGTGTTAGAACTTCTTATATCTCAGAGTATTTCAGATTCATAGTGTGGATCTATGAATCTAAAAAATAATCATTATCTAAAATTACCAGATGACCAAACTGACCACGCTGACAAGAGCTTTTCAAAAATAACAAAATTATTCATCATTCCCTCAGAATTCTTTAGAAAGAATGCTTCCTAATGGGCATAGGGCTATGATATAGT
Source organism: Pteropus medius (assembly GCF_902729225.1). Classification (NCBI taxonomy): domain Eukaryota; kingdom Metazoa; phylum Chordata; class Mammalia; order Chiroptera; family Pteropodidae; genus Pteropus; species Pteropus medius. The sequence goes on along the minus strand of NW_024354502.1, from coordinate 12,319,250 downwards.
AATACAATTATATACAAGAATTATGTTTTACAATAGTCTAAAATACCTATGTGATACATCTATTATATGGACATAAATTTATTTTCGCAATTAGAAGAAAAATGCACATAAATTCTTACCCATGATAAGTATAATTTCTTAGTCATAAAACTTACGTATGCACTCAGGCTGAATTCCACTCCACATGAGGTCAGGAAGGCAAGTGCGTGTTGTAGACCCCTGGAGAAGGTGTCCTTTTTTGCAATGAAACTGCACAACACTTCCTACCTGTAGCAAATCACAGAGAAAAAACAAATGTCCTGATGCAACTTCAAATACACTAACAAACAGAAAAAACTCTGGATGAGAAAATGCTTTTAAAGGAAACTATGTATGGTAGAAGTTGGAAGAAAAAGAAATTAAAATATGACTAAAACTAAAATTGGAGGGAGAAAAATCAAGACTGAAGAAAAACACTTAGATCTCTTTGTGTATATATCATCATCAAATGTTTGATTTCCCAATGTATACATAGTTGCCAAACTTTTTTGCCATAATTATTATTCAATAGCAAAAAAAAAAAAACAAAAAAAAACGATGAACAATAATTCTAATTATGAGGCAGGCACTGCCATTTTAGATTTGAGTGGACTGGGGAAGAAAGCTGTTTACCCCAAATATATCACAAGAAAATACCATTAGGAATTATTAAATAATTAGAAGTGGAGGATAAGATAAGGAATATTTTGGGTCTGTCACCTCAGCCTTCCCCAACAAATGAAGTCTGAGAATGCTCAATTGTTGTCCTAGGGCTTATCACAGAGATCCCGTTTTCCAGTTTCCCCTTAGTTCCTACTCCATCTGCTAAAGCAACATGAGGCTAAGACTAATGTGACATAATTTAACACGAGATTACAATTGGACTTTGAGACTAGCTAAATTTACCATTTCTCATATTCTCATCATCTCTCAGAACTATGCTACACCAGAAACATTCAATTCCAACGGTCATTCTCTCATAATAACCTTTATCCAGGTTATCTCGCATTGTGTCTGCCTTCATTCTAACCTCTAGGAGATTAACACCTTCACTTTAGCCCCTAGGAGATCTCTTACCCACTTAGGGATGCCCCATTTTTGTCCAGGGCTACTGTATTGTTCAATTCCAGGGAGCACTTTTCACGCTGTATTCAATATAAACAGCATCCAAATTGTGCTCATAGCATGCCATTCACATACTCCCTGAGGTTGTGCAATACAGTGCTGTAGATTTTGACTTTGTCATATGGCCTAGATTATGTGACTGATCATGTGGATTTAGCAATTCTATTCTTCAGACAGTTCTACAAAACCCATCACTTCTATCAATCCAACAATCCTGTTTTGGGCTAGATCTCAGTTAATGGTGCCAACTTTCATCCCTCATTTCATCTACCCTGAAATACTAACAATTTACCTCCTAAATCTTTCTCAAATTGTCCACCCTTCTCTCTCTCTCCATTTCTATATGCCATTTTAGTACTCAACATCTTTTTTTACAAGCTTTGTTTCTCAAACTTAAACAGATAAAACAAAAATACCAGGACTTATCAAAACACAGATCGCTGAACCCTTCATCTAGAGCTTCTGACAGGGCAGATCTAAGGGAGGCCCGAAAATCTGCAAGTCTAACAAGTCCCAGGTAATACTGCTGCTGATGGTTAGGGACCACACTTTGAGAACTATCGGTACAGACACTTATAATAATTATCTAACTTGCTTCCATTTCTCCAATGTTGACCCCATCGAATGTATTTTCCACACTAAAGTCAGAGTGAAAGATTCACCTATCATTATCCTTCTTAAAATCTTTATTGGTTTATCATCCAAAGGTTAAAGTTACTTTTTGTTAACTTGGAGATAAAAGTCTCTATAATCTGACCATTGACCATATCTTTAGCATCATCATTAACCACTTAATTTTAGTCAAATTGAGCCTATATACTATTGAATTTTTGCAGTTCCCTGAATGCATGTATAATTTCTTGTTATTCTTCCTACATGAAATGCCTTTCTTTTCTTAGTCTCACCCTAAAAGATTCAGTGCAGACAGCATTTCTAGAAAGCTTTCCCAGCAGCAATGGATTGGGAAAACTGTCCCTTCTATGTTCTTCCTTAGCACCTTTCAATGATATCAATTTTATCATGTATACTAGGAAATCATCTATTCCATCTGACCCACATATTAAAATGTCAGCTTCTCTAGGCCAGAAACTATGTTATGCAATCCTGTGAACCAAGAGCTTAGAAAAGTGTCTTGAAAATATTGGATCAACTGAAGGAATGGGTTCTAATAATTTAACACAAAATTATTTGATAACTTAAAAATACTTAATATGTATATCAGATTTTCAAAGCGCAGTGATATACCTTCTATGTTTTGGTTAACATAAAGTTAACCATTCATTATTTGTTTTTTGAAGAGTACATTTGGGTTCTTTCATCAAACCTTTATATTAGTAAGAGAAACATGTTAGAAAACATAGACCGGTTTCTTTTTACATTTAAGACTTTATTTCTTCATTCCTGTGAACTTTTATGAAGTCACCATGAGTACAGCTTTAGATATTAACTGGATACTAGAGAACTACAGTCTATTTAAAAATTTTCTATATATAACCAATACATTCAATGACATTTTTGTCAAATTCACAAATACTTAACACCAAATATCTAATATAGCTAGAGTTATACAAATTTAGTAATTGATTATTTTTTATTCAGAATTTGTTGTATTAAAACCAATCACAAATATTATCCAAGTATTGGTGCATTAATTAACAATTTTTTCAGTGATAAATCCAATTAACAGTGTATTTTAAATAATTCTTCACCCTTTTCTGACTTGCCATGATAGATCCTATGATTCTAAATAACTTTTAACAGGCATAATATAATTTGATTATTGTGGAGAAAAATAAGTAACACCATTTGAATTTCCATTACCTAATTCAAAAAATTATTGAAAAAATAATTTATGTAAATTTTCCCATGAATATTTACTAATGAAAAGTACTGTTTGTATAAGCAATTATATGCAATGTGAACATTAACAGTCAAAATTATTTTTATATTAGGATTTAAAAATCATCCATATCGTTTTAATTGTGCTAATGTTAATATAAAAATTACTTGTCATTGGCCCAAATTAGCAAGGTGTGTGCAGATTTTAAGACCTATCTTATTGGTAAATATGACAATGTCTTTAACGCCTTATTCCCTCTTTTAAATGTTATATCTCGGTTCTTAAGTCATAAAGTTTAAGTAGTTGATTAGAGGGTTAATTGAAATTTTGCACAAATTTGGCACTTTCTAAATAAGACCTATCTAACATCATTATGATATTTCATAATAAATGACTCTTACTTTGCTAAAATCTTCATCACTATATTTATTTGTGTCTGATTTCTAACATCACATTTTTTTTAACTAGAGTATGCAACACAGTGCTTAATGATGTTCAAAATGTATTTATAATTAAGCCTTCAAAATTTAACATGTAATATATTTAAATAATTATTTTATATTTGTATTTTATTATGTTTATATCAAACATTTTAACACTCCAAATTGAGGTAGCTTCTAATAAAAGTCATGCATAGATTAAGGTTAATAAAATTGAAGTAGAGAGGCAGGATCATAAAAATAAAGGGATAACATGTGTGCTTAAGATGAGATGAAAAGGGTTTTCACTGAGCATATGTTTTGACCCCGAGTGTCCTGGTTTAAGAAAAATTGAACTTTAAGGTATTTTGTGAATTTATATTAAAAAATAAGCAAAAATTTTTAATTTAAAAAATTGAATTTTACATTTTTTTTGTTTCAAAATTCATGTCATCATATTCATCATTGAAAGGTAACATGTTTGCCTCATTAAATGTACTTATGTGTTAATTTTAAATATAAAACTGGAAATCACACATCATCACCATGGTTATTTCGGTAGGGTTAAATATTTTCGTGTTAAATATCTTGGGGTTAAACATCTAAGAGTCAGCTTTAAAATATTTCATGTCTATAATAGCTTTATGTAACAAGCCCTAAATCTACATAATGTATCTTCCAATGCCCAGAGTTCAATTTCAAGAGTGATATAACCATTAATGAAATATATGTTTGGCATATACTCCATAATTAATCTAGATGTTGTATCAATCATTTTGACAGCTACTCCCTTCACTAGCAACCTATTTCTAGCAAAAATTGTTCCAGTTTTCAATATTTTGGATAAAAAGAGAAATTATGTTGAGTATTTTTTTCAACACTAGAGTTTTCAACATCTCTAGCAAGAGGTGATATATTCTTATATGTTAATAATTATATCCATGTCCAAAGATCTATTATATAAATCTATATAGAAAAGGAGAGTGAATAAACACATTAAAGAAAACAATTCATAACTTCCTCCTTTATCTTGTCCTTCCCAGAAGTGGGGTTTCTATACATACCTGTTTTCACTTAACTCACTATTGGCTACCTAATAAAACCTGGATGAATACAAAGTTGGGACATTCTGATTCCCTCTCTAGAAATTTGGAACGGAGATTGAGGGAATTAATCAATTTCTGTATGTGGCTTAAATACAAATAGAAACAAGGCACCCTTGACCATATGGCCAATCTGCAGAGAGGGAGAACAAAGTAGATAAACATAGAGCAGTGTGGAAGACTGAGTCCTATTGTCTAGTTTCTAAATCCTAGGCTTGATGAGTCTCACCTAGATTTTTTCTCTTGTGGTCTCAGACATACCTGCAAAATGGCTTGTAATGCCTTTAGGCTAAAGCTAGCTCAAAATAGTTTCTGCTACTTACAAGCAAAAGATTTTCTCAATCAATAAAGATGCCTTTTCCAGGTATATATTATTTAGAATTCACCAATAAATTGATATTAGTTAGAATCAGAATTTTTAAAATTCTGTTGGCTCTATATAGATTTAGTAAATGCAATTAGTATACACACACACTTCTGCCATATGTTTGTAGAAAAGTTGATGTCCTTAATTTAATATACTCAGTATATCATTTGTAATTAAAAGAGATTATATACAATTATACTTTACCATATTTGAAATCTAGTCTATTCATGTTTACCCAGATAGAATATAAGGATCTAATATATGTTTATTAGCCAAATAATATGAATTCAAGGTTAGGTTAATTTTATAACATTTTTTAGTGATTATAATAAAATTCTTAAAATGCAGGGTTAATGATTCTATTCGTTTCATTGGATGATTATTCCAAACTCAATCTTACTCATTTCCATTTCCATTATCTCAAAGGGTATTTACTAGAAAGGACTCATTCAGAAAATCATCTGATTTAGTACACAGACACTAACATTGAAATCCTGTGTTCCGTCAGAATATTGCCAATTACTTGCTCTGTGATCAAAGTCAAGTCACATTCTGTTTCAGTTTCTTGGTCTATACGACGAGGATTAATGCTTTATAGCTATTTGTCTATTTTCCAGGATTTAGTTCAATTGGTAAAACCTTTTATGTACATGTGAATCTAAAGTTTTCTAAAAACATCAATATAATAGAGACTGAGACAGTTTTTTTTACAGTTTTGTATTTTCTAGACAGGCCTGAGGCAAACCAGAAGAATTGAAAACACTATCAAATCAATGTTCATACTGAGCCTGAACTGTAGATAAATGAAAACTATTTTTAGCAACAAAAATATGGCACCTTTGATGAATACTTTCTTTAGAAATGGATGTTTTTCAAGTTCACACTTAATTTCACAAAAAAATAGCACAATTTAGAAAACCCTGCAACACGAGGCAGTTGGATAATGTGTAAATTGACTATTTCCTTTTGGAATCAGTATACACTTTGGCTCCCCTTAGGCCCCTGTAATGAAAAACTTGATGAATCTCTGTATAAAATCTAAATTGGACAAAGAGAGAACAAGAAAGTCAGCCGCACATGACTGGGCATGCTAAAGAATTATAACAATCCAACTACGTGTCGCGTAACAATAGGTTATGGTTAAATTATTTTTGCAAATAATTTCCACATCAATGACAATGTATAAAAAGTTTTAGTATTATATATACACTATAAAACAAAAATATTTTCATCTTATTGCCTTATTGAATAAATTTTTATATATTAGCTAAATCTTTGTCTTTCCTTTAACTTCTTTCATCTATACATTTCCTCACTGTCCCCACATCTTCCTGTAGAGTTTATTCATTTACCCCTGAATGTACTCTAACACTCTCTTACATACTAACTACTGCTTATGGATTCTCCTATGCTCACAGCTCTGTCCAATTTTTCTTTTCTTGTATCCTTATAGTCAGTTAGGCTATTATTCTTGAAGCATATTTTTCTTCTAATTTTCTTAATTTCGCTCTTTTGTTGCCTATTACTTTTTTAAAAATATGTTTATAATACAGATATAAGCATGACTTTTTTTCTGTCTGCATCGCATCGACAGGACTATATGCATGCAAACTAAAGAAGCTTTCTGATCTAGTTTTATACTAAATGGAAATATTTATTTAAAGTACCCACTTGAAATCCGAATGTATTGTTCTGAGATCCATGCCGTGGCACTCCTGGGTTTTCACATGAGGTACGAGTGGGTTCTAAAATAAAAATTAAAAACATAATTTAAAAAAAACTAAAATGATATTAAATGTATATTTCTTATATAAAACAATTTTAAGTAATCTTAGGTATAATGAAAGGGTCCTAGGTATTAATAGTGTAATCTAATAGCATTTCGCCATGGACGGAAGCCTGCTAATCTTAAAGCAAGAAATTCAGGTAGACTGCACTTTAAATGAAATATGCAATTCTATAACTTTGAAACCTTGTAATATAAAAGTACTTGACATCCAACTAACTCTGTGGATAAAATTTAAGGAAAAAATGGAGAATATGAAAGAAGAACACATGCATAAAATATTTGCCCAAAGACTTTGCTAAATTATAATCTCAGGTAGGGTAATATTCCCCTCAAAAAGTAAGATTTTTTTTCCAGAAACATGACTTAGTTATTTGGATTTTTAACTGACATCTGCTGGAGATTCAGACATAAGGATGGTAGGGCTGGCATTCTCTGAGTTGGATAGTTTGTATGACAGGTTATCTGGTTAGTTTACCAAATGTGGCATTTAATATCAGGATTACAGAAATGTACTTAGACGAATTGCCAGTTATAAAAAAGAAGTCATGGGGATGTAACGTAAGCATAGGGGATATAGTCAATAATATTGTAATAACTATGTACGGTGCCAGGTGGGCATAAGACTTACCAGAGTGATCACTTCATAAATTATATATATATATCTAGTCACTATTTTGTATATCTGAAACTAACATGATATTGTATGTCAACTATAATTAAAAATAAATAAAAATAATAAAAGAAATGTACTTAGAGCTATTTTGAAATCAATGTACCTTTTTTATAATTTTGGAGTAAGTTTAATTTCATTTAAATATGCTTTAACTCTAAAGAGCTATGCTGATGTCAGTAATTAATAATGCTATTAATCTGAAAGCTTTTCTTTTTCATTTTATTGATAAAATTTTTATTTCAAGTATTTCTCCTGCAAGTTTTCCATGCTAAAAATATCATATGTTTTACCAATATTCCTTTTTAGTGTCTTCTAATTGCTTTTCTATTTGTTTTTCATATTTAGTCAACTATTATTTATAGGATAAAGAAAACCATTAAATGTCACCACTATGTAGTCTATCCAAACTACTGAGTGTAATCGACCTTTCATTAGTCTTACCTATGCAGTGAGGTGACGAACCACTCCAACTGCCATCTGCTTGACAGATTCTGGTGCTTGATCCCACTAATATGAAAGGAGAATTGCAACTGAATGAAACCTCTGACTGGTATATAAAGCTTTTGCCTTCTCTTTTTCCTTGGGCAGGTGTACCAGGGTCACCGCAAAACTTTGCTGGAAGAGTAAAAAAAGACAATTATAACAAAGATTTAGAATTTATCCGAGTAAACAATTTGGAAAAATGATGACAACTGGAATATTGCACCAAAGTGATATGTTTATCGATGTTATACTCTCCCAATGAATTTTTAAGCTTTTCTTTACATGAATAAATACTGAATGTTCAACTCAGTATAATAATTTAAAAGTTAGTCTGATTCAGGTATTTTCTACCTAGTAGCCCACCTTAAGAACTGTGTGTGTGTGTGTGTGTGTGTGTGTGTTTTTTCCATACTGACCAGAATCAAACCACGTATTTGTACATAGAGGCTGAAAAGTTGAAGTATATGCCTGAAAAGGCACGTGATTCACAGATAGCTGTCAGAAAGAACCAAGTCAGAATGTCTGAGTTGTACTCTCCAGATTGCTATGTCTTTTTATATGTATGTAAAATATATGATTATTTGTTTTGTTGAATAATCAGAGCACATAAGTCAGTATTTGTTGTCTTCAAAATTCTTTGGAGGTGGGGGCATTAAGTGGTTTTTTGTTTGTTTGTTTTTAAGAGAAAAGACCATCAGGGTCCAAATCTAAACAAACTAAGGAATCTCAGTATTCTACAGCCTCTGAAAGGATCAACCTAACAGGATTTCTAAACAAACTGATTAGATAATTCTGTTTGACATGTATTTTTTTAACTGTCAAAGAAACACTATTCTAGATAGTTTTAGACTTATCAGTAAACAAAAATTCCTGTCCTTTTTGGATTTTACATATTTGTGAAGAAACCAAACAAACAATAACATAATTAATAAGTAAAAAAGGTAGTATGTGGGAAGGTGATGAGTCCTATGTGGAAACAGTGTGAGAGAAGGAGATCAGGAGTGTGGATGTGTGGACATGATAGATGGTGAGTGGTGGGAGTGGATTTTAAATGACGTGGCCAGGGTGTCTCTTACTGAGAAAAGACTTGGGGGAAGCAAAGCATTTATGCATGCTGACATCTCAAGGGAAAGTATTCCAGATAGAGGAAACAGCACTGCCAAAGCCTTATATGCTGGGGCAAGTCTAGCATATTAGAGGAAGAGAAAGGTCAGGAAGGCTGGAGCAGAGTGAGCATGTAGAAGAGTAATAGGGGATGAAATCAAATGGTTTCAAATCTAGTAGATAACTGAAGCAAAGGTACCTATATACTATGCTTTCAATTTTTTTTTTATTGTAGTAAAAAATACATAACATACGATTTGCCATTTTAACTATTTTTGAGTGTACTCAATTTTAACATTTGTAGATTAAGCACCTGCGAGCTTATTTCTCTACAAAGCAAACAAACCACCACAACCAACTGTTTCTAAGTATAAACTCTGCCTCAAGATGACTATAGGTTGAGTGACTATAAAATGTATCATCTAAACCAAGATATTTTGAGAGTGAAACGGGGCCTCTAACTGGATAGGACAATTACCAGGACAACAGGTATAAACCAGGAATGCTGCAGGCAAATTGGAATGCATGAGTACCTTAATTAGAGAATATCTTAGTCTTAAACTCAATGCTCAAAGAAAGACTTTCTCTGAAATTCAGACTCTAAGAGAACCTTACATTTTCGAACCTCTTTTTAGAAACATTCTTTTAAATTTTTAAAACATTTAAAATTAAAAGTAATTATTAGATAACTATTAAAACAAAAAAGGTTGAGGAGAAAATTAAGACTAAAGTAACACAGGTAAAATAAACATTTTTTAAATTGTGTTTTGTTTTAATTTTCACTATTTCTTATATATTGTAAACCTTAGGGCTACCCGGCATGCAATATACCCGGCAAGCACTTCTAGCCATATAACATCAAACCTTAAAGGCCAGGGCCCTTATCTTACTACTTTGTAGCTCTAGCACATTTTGAATTGAATGGATATTTCTTCAGTAATCATTATCAATGGGCATTTCAGCTTTAGCAATCACTTCTATTGATAAGTTATTTCATAATTTATTTCTGAAAAGGTTCTCTTGTATATTTCTGCTGAGTCGCTCATCATGAAATCTTATTCAAAAAAAAAAGGAGGAATAAAATGCACCCACATAAATTCCTCAGTTCTCTCCCCACTCCCATCATTCCATCTGTTTCTATATGTATATTTTCATATACTAATCCAAATCTACTGGTGTCAGGTTTAGAGGCTTAAGACACAGGTTTATTTTCAAAGGTTTCAGATCACAGTGATATAAACTTTAACATAAAAAGACACGCTTTGAACAGATTTAAAGAGAAAAGGCTTTCCTCTTTATAAAATCCCTAAAATGAATTAATTTGGCTATTCAATGGATAAGGGAATTGTCTCTTAAGTCTACCTTCTCTGAACTGGAATTCATACTCTGCGTTTACTAGCAGTGTGACCTTAAGCCACATAACAATGTAGCTGGTTCCCTAAATGATGACAGAATTGTAGTGTCCTTATAATTTAATCTCCCCCTCTGATCCCAAATGTCATTATCTATTAAAATGTCATGACTAAACATACTTACCCAGGATTCCTGTTATGTGTAGTAGAAATAATATATGTAAAGTAATTAGGACAAAGTTTGCCCTATCATATCTTGATAATTATAATTTAAATGTCAATAGTGAGAATTTTATTACTATTTTAATTTTAATGGATCAAAAAATAAAACATACAAAGAAACTTCTTGATTGAGATTTTTTTCATTCATATCAAACAAACTTTGCAATAAACTCATTTTTGTAATACCTCTTTGTTCCCATCTACGCTAAAGTGGCCACAGAATAATACCTCGTCTCATTTAGAACACACTGGTCTTTTCTAAGATGATCCTTAGCATAAATCAGAATTTTAAGGGACAATTTGTGTGACATCAACCTTGAGACATTAGAACAGACTTATTCTAAAATATCACGTTACCTAGAAGCAGCTTCTTTGGATATTGCAAAAATCGCAACTGTAATAGTAAATTATTTTTATCTCTCATGCTCTGTATAACTGGTTAGTAATATCTCTCTGGAGCAAATATATGAATGATCTGATGGGCCAGCAAAATCATGGAATGTATATCCAGTATTTGCAATCATTTAATATAGGAAGCTCTTCGAATAAACTATGACAATGTAAACCTAATAATTTGTCTTTATCATAATTCTAGTCAGCATATTAAATATATATTCATTTTATGCTAAAACATGTGATTCATTCAAAAGGATACACCTATATATAAGTTATATGAATGTCACTAAGTTATAAAATGAATATGCATGAGCCCAATACCAAACTTAAGGAAGCGAAAATTGCCACCACTGCTGAAATTCCTTGTGAGCGCCTCCCAGATAGCATCCCCTTTCTGAAGCCCCAGTTAACAGACCTTGTCACATCCTGAATTCTAGATTTCTCATTTTAATATATTTCTTAATAAATTTACCACATTCACATGCATGCTTTAGTACTGACTTACTTAGCTTTACAACTGACAACTGATATTAGTGTTCATGGACATGTCTCCCTAGGCACATGGACAAAAATTTATGTATGGCACATACCCAGGAATACAATTTCTGGGCCACAGACTCTGCATATCTTTAATTTCACTACATAATAAAAATTTTTGTAAATTGCTGTGCCAATTTAAACATCTGCCATGAGTGCATCAATGTATACATAGCTCTACACCCTCACAAACACTTGATATTGTCCAACTTCTTTTTTCAATCCTGTGAGTAAATAGCTATGTCTTTTGCCCATCCTTATTGTCTTTTTTGTTTTAGGAAATCTTTATATAATCCATATATTATTATTTTTCCATGCATATTGATATTATCTGAGTTTCCAACAGATCATTTCATAATGAGAAATTAAAAATTTTTAATGCACCTGATTTACTTTTTACTTTTCAGTTATGGTAAAACTTTTTGCATCTTGTTTAAGAAATCTTTTCTTACTCTAAGGTCATTTAGATAGTCTCTTATTTTTTAAAACTTCTGAATGAATCTGGTATGGATTTGTTATTTGACATGAGATAGAAATTGTGTGTGTTTGTGTTTTCTAAGCTAACTGCCTTGTTGCATTAATTGAAATGTCCATTCTTTCCCCACTGATTTGTTCTATAACATACATGTCAAGCATCAATAAATGAACCTGTGCTCCCTGCTCTATAACATTGGTAGAGTACATCATTCATATAATAAAGATAAGTAAAATGTAACACTTGTAAGGAGAAAACAGAAGAGGTGAAAGAAGACCATTAAGGAGAAAAAATAAAGCATAAAAGGGTAGTATTATAGGTCAAGATATTAAATTTTAAAATGGTGATCAAAGACAACAATACTGAGAAGAAGGATTTTGAATAAAAAGCCAAAAGAGTAAAAGGAATTTCTAGGCAAAGTAAATAATGATTACAAAAAGCCCTGATACCAAAGCATGGCTGAATGTTCAAGGAAAAGTAAAGAAGCTTGTATGCCCAGAGTAGAGTGGATGGGGGTTGGGTGGGTGAGTGGGTGGTTGGGGGGAACAGCAGGATATGAGATCAGGGGGAAGTAAGAAAAGGGTTCTATGAGCCTGCAGGCAATTTGGCTTCTGCTCTGAATAAGATGAGAAGACTGTAGGATTCTGAGCAGTTTAGTCAGTTAGCTTTGCCTAACTTCAAGGCTTTGGGGACAGGCAGAGTGCTCATCTACCCCATGCTGAGAAGGAAAAAACGCTAGGAACAAGATAGCATTAAACATCTCTGAATGAGCACTGCCCACGTTATGTGTTATAATAATTTGTGTAAAATAGAAATTTGACTTTCGTTGTCTTTTGTAATCTTCCAAATTAATCTTGAAGTGATATTTGCTGGGATATGTAGTATACAGTAACCCCTATAAAAATAATCTCATCTCTATGCTTACCTTGATAATTTTAAATGTATAATCACAAACATTATCATAGCAAATACCATCATAAAAACTTGATTAGAATGAACATGTAGAAGTGACATGAATTTATCACAGAAAGAGATTTGGAGTTAAGTTAGAGCATTCAGCTGAGATAAACTGTACCTAAACAAAAATAATTTTCTGGCAGATTAATATCAGAGTTGTCTCTTTTTGAGGAATAATTTTGAAAATTAAGAAAAGTTTGCAAACAAAGCAGTTTAGTCTAAACTTTAGAATTAGAGTAGAAAAAACATAATGATTGGATTACATGAAAAGTAGCTTCATTGGTAAACTGATTTTTCACTGAACTTTGATTACACATTGGAAGGTGTTGAACAATCTCATATTTATACTAACAAAATTTGAAAACTTTAACAGTTTTAGTCTCAGTAAATAGCTCTAAGAGAGTGAAAATGGCAAAAATATAATTTTAAGTATGGAAATTATACTTACGTAAGCACTGTGGTACTTCCCCACTCCAGGTACCATTCCCTACACAGGTCAAAACAGCAGGAAAGGATAGTTCATAGCCTGGAGAACAGATGTAGCTAATACTAAAGCCCCAGTCGAAATTTGTTCCTTCCAACCTTCCATTAGAGATCTGGGGAGGAGTTGGGCAGGTAACAGCTGCAATTACATTAAAAACGATTAGACACAGCTGTTGAAATACCCAGGGTTTAAAAAAAAAATAAGTATCATTAAGAGAAGCATATGTGCTAATTTAACCTTTTGGAGGACAACATGGTATGACAAGTTTTATTCTCCTGGTAGTACTCCTGAAACATCCCTAGAATTAATTCCTCTAGAATGCAACTATTCCTTGGCAACATAATGGCTACTGGTTGTCAGAGATTCTCTTACAAAACAAGCTCCCTGACATCTAAAGGAAGGCAAACAGATGGTGATCTTCCGTCCAATATACTGTAACAAATAAATTATTGGTTTTATATTATTTTCCAATGACCTTTAGACATACTGAAGAGCTGGGCTGTTTAACTATACATAGTATGTCAACACTGTAGCAAGCAATTTGGTAGTAATTCTGTGACATTTTTGAAAGCCCAAATCACGTATCTCATTAAAAGTGCCAAATTGGTTCTATTAACCACTTAGATTCATATGTTAAAACTTATTTTAGAACTTTTAAATGTATCATTAAAATTTTAAACATTCATTTTAAAAATTGTTTTTAATTGTCCTCAAGCAGAGATAGGTTGGATAAGATGAAAGAGAAGGGGGCGGGGGGAAGGGTACCAACTGCCAAATTTAAAAATGAGGAATGATTATAGCTTGATGACTAGCAACATATATGAATAATTTCTGGAGTTGTAAAACATTGACATTATCAGGATCAATTAATTATGTATAAAATAAGTTCTAAAATACAAAATGTCTTCATATATTTTCACATACTATTTATAGCAATCTGATTCAGAAACTGTGAAATCAAGAAGAAAAACCACACATTAGAATTATTCTTTTTGTTAATTATTATGTCAGGGAGATAATAAACTGTCACTTTATACATGCTTGGAGAGACACCTGAATTAGAAATCTCAATTATTAAAAATCAATAATATTATAGAACAATATAGATTACCTGACATTGCATCTACAATATTCCACATGTAATCAAAAACATTAGCAAAAAATATGAAAATATTTCCAATGAAACACAAATAGCCTAAGGTAGCAGAATACATGTCTATATTGACTAACAGATTAATTCTAGATTGCATTATTTAAATATACAGTTTCTCCTTTTCTTTAAGAAAAATGACAGTTTTATAATTCAGGCTTACTGTTCTCAAACTATTGAAAGGTTTTCTCCCCATCCTTTAATTACTTGACCCAAGTAGATCATCAAATTAAGGTCCTAATTCATTAAGGTTATATTCTTTTTTAAATATTCATCAATTGATATAAATGATGATGGTAACTTACATATCAGAGTACTTGATATATTTGTTTTGGTTGCATTAAAGGTCACTATCATTATTCACAGTAAGATATAACGTTTTTGTTGACATAATTTTAAATGCTAATATTGTTATATATATATGGTTTAAAAATTTTAAAAAATGAAGAAATCATTTTTCAGTATCAAAAAAGTGAAACAATACATAAATTTACTTTAAATTTGCATATTAAAAAAAGATATACGTTGTGGTTATCACTTATCGATATTGAAGAAATCATTATACCTCTACAAGCTGGCATTACTCCACTCCATGTGCCATTAGTTGTACAAGTCCTGATTCTGGAACCATTCAATTCCATTGTATAGCCTGGCTGGCACATGTAGGAAACATTTTGTCCAACCACGTAATCATCTCCATATCTCAGTCCGTTGGCTGGTATACCTGGGTCTCCACAACTGATTACTATCAGTATTGGATTAGAAGAGCAGATGGTTAATGTGGCATATATTTAATAGAGAAGAGCAGTAAGCATATGGCATACTTAATATAAGTAGTAGGAACAATTAGTTATCATGTTCATTTTTAATCATAAAACATAAGCATATTTAAACCACATACTAGCAATTCCTGATGGTAATCACATATGCTTTTTGCAAATTCTATACATATCATTCAGAAATTGTCATTTTGACTCTGAAAAGGCTAGGATAATATTCTATTATGTTGTAGGAAATTCTGAGGCAGTTACATCTTTTAACGTGTACTATATGATCATGGAGAAGCCATCCTATACAATCAAGATTTCTAACATAGTATTTAAAATCTGTGTTCTGATATATGGCTACTGAAATCTCAAATTTATCTGATTTGTTGGTCTGAGAGCATATTTTCTGCATGGTGATACTCAACTCAATATTATAATAGTTTTTAAAATAATGCTAGGTGAAAAAAAATTTTATTGAACAACTGAAAGAATGAATAAATAACAAAATATGAATTTATCACATATAGGATGGGATACATAATTTGTGGGGCCTAATGAAAATTAAAAATGCCACAGCTAGAGATAGAGACATGAATTTGCCATTTTCACGTACTTATTGCCAACACAAGTGAGAGAACAACCCTGAAAAAAAGCACAACCTCCATTGTGGAATGAGTTTGCTTTCTGGACTGGGTGTGAGTTAAAGGCCTCCATCAAGGCCTCAGTCAATTGACAGCTTAATATGCCTTGGTGTTGCCAGCCCAGGACAGAGACAGCTGCTGCCCTTCTCTGTACCAGGATTTGACTTGCCCAAGTCTGACTTGCCCCATGCTTTCACCCAGGCCCCCAAATTGGGGTGGACACAAAAGTGTTATGTGAGCCTTCCTCTGCTGATGACACACTGGACCAGCTGAGCAGAGGGGCATCAGTGGCTCCAAAGCAGGGGTGAAAATGAGGGGGCCAGACGGGGTACCAGGTGGTTGAGAGCAAAAGACCTATCACACATCCTAGCAAGAAAGAAGTCAGGGAGGCAGACTGAGCATGAGCAAAGGCTCTAAATCCTCAGTACATGTTCCACTGTCCCAGTGGACTTCAACTACTAAAGATAAATTCACGGATAAAAAATTACTGAGAATTTTGAGACAGCAATCATAGAGCATTGAACCTCAAGCATAGGATCCTTAGAGCATGAGACTCTATCAACTGCAGTGATCCACAAAGATGGCTCTGATTACATATCTTACTTATGATGCCACCCAAAAACTTTTAAAAAGACTTGGTATAGCATAGCAAATAAAAATAATTCTAAATATGACATTTAAGAATAAAGTATAAAACAGAGATTACATTTAAATCACAAAAGCACTTGTTCTTCTGAGGCATGTGATTTAAGCATGATTTGGGAATGAACTGGCTAAAAGCTTTCCGGCAGCTAAGAGAAAAAAAAGAAAAATAGAAAAAACAAAAGGTTACACTTTTTCTTTCCTAGAGGTAAAAAAATGTGTCCTATTTGCCTTTAAGTATCTTTTTTTGCCTTTTGAAATTTTTGGTTCATAAAAAGGGTAAATCATTTTACCAGATAAATCTAGGTTATACTCTCTCATTTTTATTTTTAATTAATTATTCCTAGAATTTTGGAGGTCTAGGGTTAAAGACTAAAAATAGATTAAGGATGCAAGCCCTTAATAATGCTTTAGCTATATCGTATTTATTAACTTACAATTAAAAGTTATGGATGTCAAGATTTCTTTCATATTATTCTTATCTGTTGAGTCTAAGAAATTTTAAGGCCATGAATATTGGCAATTAAAGAACAATATTCACAGCACTCTACGGGCTAATTCTTGGAGTGCTGGGAACAGTGTGTTTCTATCAGACTCCTAATAAGAGTTTTGCATATAGGATGATTTTTGTTTTTTTAATTATTGAGGAGGAAAATATTTTTTAAATTATATAACTGAATTGGATAGGAAATCAAATCCTGCTTATTTACAAGAGTGTCATTTTCTTTGTAGTTTCAAAATTTATAAAGCTTTCAATTTATATTGTTTAACTTTCCCATGTTATTTTATATTTTTAACCTAGATTCCAATTAAGAAGAAGAAAATTAGGGAGAACACCCACAAATCGCTATTTTGTCAGCAGGACTTTACAGATTGAATTAGAATCCTGGCAAGAAAGAAGAGCTGATCCGGTAGAAAGACACATGAGCTGAGATGCAGCCACCAAGAGAGGACAGAGAGTTTATTTTACAGAGCCACCAAGAAAGAGTTCTGCTGATCACCCCAGCATTATGAATGCCTGACAACAACAGCTTCAGAAAAGTTTGTTTAGTGGCTTCCTCACGAAGAAAAGGCCAGTCAAAGAGGCAGTTTCCAATAGCAACGGTCTTTGTAAACAGCACCTGCTCCACGAGTCAATGCATTCACCACCAGCTTGTTTTTAACAACAAAAAGAGGCTTTAGGTCTTTTCTGGTAAAACCTTAGAATAGTAGCTCTTTAGGGCATTACGTTAAAATTCAGAGACATCAGTGCATGAAAATAGGGTGTTGTGGCTTACTGCAAGAAAATCTTTACTAAGGACACCAAAATCTCTAAGGACACAGTATTTGTGTACACACATAGGCGCACATGTGTGCACATGCGCACACATGCAACCAACTCCATGAAGACAGATATTTTGTCTCTTGTATATACTGTTGTATTCTCAGAGTCTTGTCTAGTGCATAACTTATCATAAGATATGAAATAAATGTTTGTTTAAAGAATAAATCAGTGAGTGAGTACATAAGGAATGATTAAACAGTTCAAATTCACAAAAACACATATATTGTTTTAAAGGTTTGAATTTGTTTTTGTGAAAGGTTTTTTTATGAGCTTCTATTATATAACTGACGTCCAATTGGCATAATTTATCACAAATCTAAGAAGATAACCTCTATTATAAAAATAAAACATAACTGGTAATTCTAGTCTATCTCACTTCAAAACTTTCTCATTTAACTTCTTTAATGACCATTATAAATATACATTTTAAAGCAAAATAGGATTGCACTGCCCACACTTTTATAACAATTCATTTTTTACTCAATATTTAATGGATATTTTTTCATGTTAATACACATAGATCCATGTGCTATTTTAAATGCCATAATATCCTCTTACATGAATATACATGCAACATAATTCATGAAACCAAACCTCTGTGGACTGATTGAATCTGAGGGTCCCTATGACTTTGATTAAACTTAGTTTTAAATCTTAGCTCCAGAAATTTTCTCTCTGTCTCTCTCTCTGAATGTATGTATGTATGTATGTATGTATGTATGTATGTATTTACACACACACACACACACACACACACACACACCCACCCCTCAGAGACCTAGCCTTTCCCCTAGATAATCAGCAACACCCAAGGGTAGCAGAAGACAGTAGCTGGGACCTGACTAATGGTCACATCGTCCAGACCTCTGGCAAGCTAAAGATAACATGTTGGCTTAAGTTATGTTTTAGTCCTAAGCTCTGAGGTGGAACGACCCTCTGACTACTTTCCCATGAGACCAGAGAGAGAAACATCTGAATAGACTTCAGAACTGTCCTCCAGACCTAAAGAAATGATTTATTACCCTTATCTCACCTCTGACCAACCAGCTCCTTACATTGGCTAATTCAATATTTAACATTTTTTCTTTCTCTACTGCAAACTCCTGTTCATGCATTTCTTTGGGCCATTGCATGCAGGCAGATGGACTCAAGGAAAAAACATTGGGATTCTGGTAATATGACGTTTGAGCTATCCCACTGTTTTTCTATGAGAGACAATGCAGCAATGGGCATGTTTGCTCAGGCATCATTACACATGTGCTTTACCAGGTTTCGAGCCCAGAATAAAATTACAGTAAGGTGGTTAAACCATTTCTCTGATAATGCTTCTGAGTTTATGTGATCTCTTGATTTGAACATTAGTTTTCTTTTTAGATGTCAGTAAGGTAGATTTTTTCAACCTTAACCTTGGCATTATTGACATTTGGAACCAATTAATTCTTGATTGTGTGGGGCTGCTTTATGCATTGAAGGTGTTTAGCATTGACCTCTGCCCATTAGATATTGATAGCACACTGTACTCACCTGCTCTGTGACAGCCCATATACCCCCAGATACTATCAAATTTCCGATGGGAAGCAAAACCGTCCCTGTTTGAGAACCACTGCAATGAGGGACAGCTCTCTTTCCTTGAAGAGATTTAGATAGATGACTTTTTAGCTTCACTTGTCCCAGTTTCATGCTGGGATATCCCCCAGCTTTCTCTTGTGTGAGACTAGCCCCATCACCTTGACAAAAACAAAACCAACCAACCAACAACAAAAAAAAGACTTGGAGAATTCTTGGGCTGGTAACAAAGATCCAGTGAGGACCACTTCGGTTCTGGTTATTTGGAACAAATGCCTTGAATTTAACACTGGATCTGATTAAGTACACTGTCCCTGGTCCAAATGACAAGACCTGCCAGATGCAGAGCATCGATCATTTTGGAAGAAGTCCTGGTATATTAAAAAAGAAAATCCAAGAAACAAATGACATATTTCTTTTTAGACCCAAAGGCCAGTCCTTACTCCATTTGACAAGCTCTGTCTTGGTGCAGATTGTACCTTCTTCCCAAAACACTACGTGCACTATGTGCTTCAGGTACCAGCAGGGATTCTGCCTGTTAGACATCAAAAGGAAAAGATCCTGTACTGTTTATATCTTGAGGAGTTTTTGTGTTGACAAAAAAACAAACAACAACCCTGTATTTTTGAAGGAATTTTTTTTTACCTGTGTTTAGCTTTTAAATCTTTCAGTGTGAATATCACAGAAGAGAACTTCACCAAATTTTATAATTATAATACTGTTATGAGCTTCTTGGTATTATGGCACATATCTTTTCCCTCCAGCTTGGTTTAGTTCCATGGATATTTCTTAACATTTATAATTCCTCTGCCAAAGTATGTATGATGTTTGGATACATGACCTTGATCTTATGATATGTGCTTTTACCCACCCATGAGAAATGTTATTTTGGGGAAGCTTCACATTCCAGCACTGGTAACAGGTTTGCTAAGGACTTGTCTAGAGCTGCAGAAAGAGGGGTCTAGAGAAGAGGGATGAGTTCCTGTTTGTGAGATGTAATTTTAGAGCAAGATTAATTAAATGGGTAATTTCTCAACTCATTTATAATCTAAACCTGGTTGAATATTAGCAGGTAGAATTTATGTGAGGAAAATGTTACCATTTTACCAACATTTCTACTATGCCTAGATATGAAGAGAGAGAGGGGAATTACCATTATTATTAAATAATGTTTATTCCAAAAATGTTCTCTAAAATTATTAAAAAGGACAAGGCCAATCACTGATGATACGTCTACACATGTGATTAGACTGGAGTTTTTAAAAAAAAACCTGAAAAACAGTCTCTGTGTGTGTGTTGCTTCTGAGCAATCAAGCAAATTAAGTTTATTTTCAAATCACCCTGATGAGAAATTCTTAAAGGGCAAAAATGCGTGGAATACCAAAGCTCATTCACTGGCCTATAAAATATTAGAGAAAAGAGACCTTACTTATTGAACTCTTTATTCTCAGTTCCTACCACAGTACCCAGAGAGAATAGGTTTGTGTAAATGATTTTTTATTAACTGGATCCATAAGGAGTCCTATCTCATTATATATCAACAGTTCTCTATTTTAACTGTAATTTTAGATTACAAAATATATTTTAACAATATAAGTTAAAAAAATAAAGTTATATTCTAAAAATTGGATCACTTCTCTGATTTTCACTATGCAGGAAGAACTAATTGCCTAAGAATAACTAGCTCCCTAAAAAAACTTAAAGTGACCAAAATTTTAGTTAAAAAAAGTAGAAAAAAAATTCTAAATAAAATTCAATTCCTTATATTTTACTTTCATCATTGTAAATGGGTAACTTATTCAACTATATTTCAAGAATTTTATTAATTTCTTCAAGGATCTCTATTCTTTCATATTCAAATTATCCTATATTGGAACATCTATCATATCATCAATCTTGTTGATTTTCTCTCTCAACTGCTATTATCCTAATTCTAGCAGATTCCTTTTGTTAATGATTATGTGATTCAACAATAACCTAGTTAATTTCCTTTGATTTCTCATGTTAAAATATTTTATCTCTTGCAAGATTTACAGATTTATTATTGACTTGCATATCTGCACTGTATGTTTGGACATTTATCTTGAGTCAAACAACGAAATTATTGAAAGTTATATAGAAGATGTAATTTCAAGCAGAAAGACTTGTTAAGCAAAAACAAATTTTACAAGTGGCCATCTCAATAGGAAATGATAAAGTTTTGCAGAACTCAAATTGTTAAATGCAGAGAAATTAGAAAATTTAAAGAGGAATTGACTATAAATTAACAAAACATTTTCATATGCATAATAAGCAATGCCCTATATTTTTATCATGTCAGGTATACTTGATCATTTAGTAAAGATAGGAAATAAAGCAAGAAAACCAAAAGGAAGAAAAACACAAAAGGAGAGAATGAATGAACATCGCTTCTTGAGTCATATAGACTTAGGTTTAAAATCTTAGATCCGACATATATTAGCTGGGAAAGAAAGTTCTGTTTTCCCTGTAAGATACCATTTCTTCAAATGTGAAATAAGATAGTAGTATATACTTCATAGATTCATTAATAGAAATAAGTGAGAGAATTTATGGAAAATACTTAGCATAGATCCTAACAAACTGTAAACACTATATGATGCGTTGTTCTTTATGAGTAAACTTGGTTACAGTTGCAATGAAATGAAACAAAAGAAAATTTTGTTTTGTTTAGTTATATTTTCCAAAATTTGCTAACAGTGCTTTGGTTTGGAAATTTAGTTCAGGTACTTAACATTTTTTCATAAATAATTTAATGCATTTCAATTCATATTCAAGTCTTTGCATATAAACACCAGAAAAAAATAATGTGCACAAAAGGCATTTATATTAAATCAAAATTGATTAAAAAAACTTTTATTTGAATTTAACTTTTCTAGTATGTACAGAAAATAATTAAATTGAATGATAAATTCCATCCATTTATGTGCTAGAATTAACCTTTTAGTAGTGAGCTCTGCTAATAGTAAGTCAATTAAACAATTTGGTGCCTCAGTTTCCTTATCTACATATGTGAATCTAGAGCACGATCTCTTCCAGCTCCCAAATGACACAATTCTATCAATCATATTTTTAAATTAACTTCCACTGCAAATTAATGAGAAGAAATCTGAAAAACTAGTTCTAATTCAATTTGATCACCACATATAAGCATTATCAGTATGTTAGATTCTTTAATTACAGAAGTTTAGTCTATTTTAATTGCAACCAAAATCTCTCTCTATGTTCTCTTTTGGGGGACATTTTTTATTTGCTTTTGCTTTGGGTTGCTCCTAGAGTGTTAGCACTTTTTCATATATGAAGTCAACTGTTACAAAATCTCAGTTTTTAGATTAATAGCAATTCATCATTTAAAAGCTAATGCTTAAAACACCTTACTCAACACAATATCTCTTCTTGAAGATATGACATTTTTTAAAAAAGGCTTTCTTTCTTTATATTTTTAATATGCTATTTGTAACCAATCTGTCTTGAGTGATTTTCAACTTGATTTAAAATTCCTTAGGAAAAATTAAGATGACCCAATTTAAAAAATGTAATTTTCATTCTCAGGAATTGGGATATGTTTATTGTTTATCTTTACTAAAATTGGAAAATATCTTAAATGAAATAGATTATCCATGATTAAATAAAAATCATTATTCACATTATGAAAAAAGATGGATTACTCAGCAGTTTTTTTACTCTGACTATACTCACTGTCAATCTTTTCCATAACTATATATTAAAAGCATATTATCAACTAGAAAATATGTGCAATGTTATCTGTAAAATTACAAGCCTTCTCTGCAAGTACTTTAAAATGGAGTGGGATGATAAGTCATGTATACTAACGGCTAAAGTAAAATTTATAGGAGAGATCTGAGGCAGTCAACAACTGTCTACTGAGATACTCTTCTGTGTTAGATGCTGTGTTCCACCCTACAAGGTTGATGAGGTAAATGGATCTGGTTCCTACTGCCCCATGGAGTTTATAGTTTACCAGTAGGTAATTGCTATAAACGAGTTATACAGTATAGAGCAATCACTTTTAAGTAAAAGGTCTATGAGAAAGTAGTGTTCTGAGAAGGCTTTTGCCACATGTGTATCATGTGAACTGATACTTAAAAGGTACCTGGTAATAGTTTTAAGGCTCAGACGGGGCAGAATAGTATGGAAACAGTAAAGCCTATTTGTTAATTGTTAGATTGTTCGGTCTTGCAAAATTGAGACATTTTCAAAGTAAGTAGGATAGCTTCTTTCTTTTAAGGAGAAATAGTGAAGACTTTACTCTCCATTTGAAACAACAAAAAAAAAAAAAAGAAAGAAAAAGGACATAATATGAAAACAAAACAAAACAACAAAATAAAAAACAGAAACAGGTTTCCAAAGGCAAGAATGCACAGTGATCCTTGAGTGACAGGAAACAAATGAGACAAGTCCTTTGACTACCCAATCTTACTTGTTTAAGATCATTTCCAGGCTGCAGCACAGGGAAGAGGACCCTGTGTAGAGCCCAGACCATTCCCTGCATTGAAAAGATGGATCTAAGTGTCAGGAGAGAGCAAAGTGGACAGAGTCTGTGAGAGACATTACGGAGAGGATGTGCACAGAAAGAGACCTCTGGAGATCTAGGGAGAGAATTCTTTGAGTATTCAGCAGAATACTGGTCAGTCTGTTAGGAAACTACCTAAGGTGAGGTAGAGAATTACCAAAAGATGAGACGTAACAGTATTTAGTGCTGACACAGTGCCAGAGATATTACTTGTTACCAACTGCAATCAACAACTGGAAAATGTTTTGCTATCATGGATTTGGCTACTATGCTCCATTCAGTACTTATTTCAATAGCCTCCTAGCCATAGTTTGCTTCACCTTTGAAGAGATGCCATATACACAGGGTATTTCAATAGCCATGTTATTACACACAATTCTGCAAGAAGATATTAACTACAATCAATTTTCTCCAGAATCACAGATATGACATGATATTACTCTGATGGCATCCTCCTTTCAGTAGATTCATTTGAACCATTCATTCAGGAAATATAAATACTAACAAAGGTTTTAAAGAAAAAAAAAGAGGGGACAGATCATTGCCCCACACATAGTATAAGGCCTGTCTTCTCAGTTAAAGTTTTGGGAATTATTAGGTCAGCCAAGGGCTGCTCCACCACTGACATTGTCAAGAGCAAATATTGGCTTTAGCACCACACTTTAAAATAAATCCAACACTTTTTTGGGTCTTGGAAGCAACATGTTCCTCATTTACAAATTTAACTTACGCTAATTTATGTCGTTATTCACAAACTGGCCTACTTTTATTAAGGTTCCCTATAGCCAAAGTATCTGTAACCTGTCAAATTTGTAATACACAAGGCACTCCCATTAGTTTCTCTATAGTCTCTTACTATAAAGGCTTAGTAACCTCTCATGTCTTCTACAGTATCAGAACACATTCTAAATAGCTCTTTAAAATAAAAATTCATGATTTACATGATGCCACTAAAGTTCTTTTAATAAATATAAACAACCATAATTTTCCAATGGATGTACTGTTCTTGGTTAAATAAATTCTATTTTATTTCATACATAAGAATTAATTTATATATAGAATTTAAAATAAATTTTTAAAAATTTCTTCAAGTGATTAATTTCATTATAATACAGAATCATTAAAATGCAATTTTTTTTTAACTTATCAAGAGGGCAAATCAGCTACTAGGACTTCCTACAAATAGTGTAAGAACCCATTAATAATCATTATGTTTTTTTAAAAACCAAACCAGTTATTGATATGTGTTAGATGGGCAAAATAAAATTATATTCTTTGTTATTAATCTTGATTATAGCTGATAATTCACCTCTATTCTTAAAATACTGTTAAATTACTTTTAATAGCACTAATTTCTGTGACCCTTCTTTCATCGCCAATGTAGTACCATGGTAAGCCAACTTATTCTTAAAGTCACTAGTATAAATGCTAACCACACATTACTATCATCTTTTAATCTGAAAGACAATACGGATATTCAAAACCTTGCGTGGTTTGATTAATTACAAAACAGACACATACATATCCAAATACTTTTCACATAACTAGTGAAGTTTAAAAATATTGAGAAGAAACTTACTTGTACAGTTAGGCAAAGTTCCAGACCACGTTCCATTGGCTGTGCACTGTCTAACTGAAGGGCCAGAGAGGATATACCCCTCCATGCAGGAATAAATTATTGAACTTGAAAATGTTGTGCCATCAATCCGAAAGACTTTTCCATTGGCTGTTGTTCCTGGGTTACCACATTGTACAGCTATAAAACAAAATAGTTAAGAGGATATATAAAAAGAGTGTAATTAGAAACCCTCTCACAAAAAGTTAATGACTGAATGTTTGTTTCGAATTATCCAAAGGACCTATAAAATCCTCTAAAATAAATGTTAAATTATCTTTTATAAGTGCTTGAAATTCAAAATAAATTTATATTGATTTTATTAGCTTAATTACTGGGATGCAAATCGTATAAGTTATTTTTTTAAAAGACTTTGTTAGTAGCTTCAGTAAAAACTTTATAAAGTAATTACTCAAGAATATTGCCTTTGGATACAAAAAAAAATAATCTTTCAAGGAAGGATTATGAGAGTTTCACCTCCAAAGCAACTAATGTAAAATGGGAAGATACGTAAGAATGAGATGCAAGAGATTTATTGTAATTATACTTGTAAGAGAATAGATATAAAATACACAATTTAAATATTTTAGACACCCATTTATATTTTTATTTATATAAGTATATAACTGATTTGCATGACACCTTTATAATCTCTCAGGGCATACAAAAAATAAATAGTAAAAACAAAGTAAGTTCTAGAAATGGGTTTCATGAAGTTTTCAACATATCTTAAACAGGAGTCACAAACACAATGCCTTATATAATTAACTATTCTGTATTATGTTTTACTATTTGCCATCAATGCCATAGTGAATTATAAAAGTATCTTAAAAGCAAGCCCATGTCAAATGTAATACTTAATTTTGTTGTAATATAAGAAGGCATTTTAATACTTTACAGAACTTAAAGCTATCTTTATGAATATGAAGAGTAATTATAGTTTCAGAAAATACCAACTATATCACTTGCTCCATCTTAAATATTTAATTTTGCTTATCCTTTACAGCAGTGCTATATGTTTGTATGTATGTGTGCATAGACAGAAAACTTACACGTTTTATACAATTACAACCAGATCAAACTCTAGGTAATATTTTCAGGAGAACCTATGATATAGTAAACATTTTTACTTCTGTTGTCAAGAGTAACAACCCTGTGCTATATTCATTAGTACCTGCCTAAAGTAACAATCTCGTCATATTTATTTATGTGTCATGATCCATTGTTTTGACACAACCTAAGAAGGATTTGAAAAATATCATCTTTGTTTTAAAATGTCAGGTGATATGCATTTTGATATATGGATCCAGGCTCAGTCTATTCTTTTCCACAATAAAAATTAAGAATTTCTCTAGTTAGGGTGGTTTCTAGATATGGACAAATCAAATTGTCACTCCTATCTTCTTGTCTCTAATTCCTCCACACTTAACACACACATTTTTCTTACCCAGAGCATTATTTGAATTAAACACAAGTAAAACTAACTTAAAATGAAAAGAGGTTAAGTGCATCATTTATCATGATTGAGGGCTGAAAGCTCTGTGGACACAGCAGAAAAGCAGCAACTATTTTGCCTTTGTAATACTGACATTTGGGGTTGAGGGTTTTATTGCTGACCCATTTATGTTTGGTACTAGCGAACAATGCCATCTCTCCTAGAAAGTCATTCTGAGCTGCCAATTGACTTAACCGAGTATAAGTGTTAGCTAACATTCATTGAGCACTTATGTGACAGCCACAGCTTTTTCAGTATTTTTTAAACTCACAACAATGTTATCAGTTGATATTAATATTGCCACCATTTCTTGGTTGGGAACCAAGACACAGAAAGATTAAGTAATGTGTCCAAGTTCCCACAGCTAGTTAATGGCAGATTTTCATTAGATTTTCACAAGTTCCTCCAAAAGATTTTGACAGCATATAATGAGAATATTGGATCTTATTCAGGCTAGTAAATGAATGGCTTAAACATATTTTTGTCGATTAATTATTTTTCATGTTAGATACATTATACAGAGTATTTTATATGTCTGCCTTTTCTTTTGTTGCTAGAGTTAATTTTTATTTTATAATTACTGTATCATTTTTTTTCTTTTTATCAAGGTGGTTAAGTACCCATATCTAAAAATTCAAAAATAAATGAAAGTATAAGGAGGAAATTAAAGATCACTTATAAATCTACCACTGAGAGATTAACTTGACAAAGTATGTATATATGTATATTTACATGAATGTTCATATAGAAATATGAATATATATTCATTTTGATGCCGATTTCAGGCATTGTGCAAAGCACAGAGTATTCAGTAGTAAAATATTATCATTTTTAAAAACAGAACTATGCTATGCATTCTTTTCTGTAATCTTATTCTTCTTACTTAACAAGTAAGGCATCTTTCTTTTATAAATTTAGTAACTGGATAGTTTTGCATCATATGCATATTCATAATTAACCTAAACAATCCCCTGTTGATAAACATGAAATTTAGTTTAGTTTATCATTTTTGGTTATCACATTCTCTAGCTTATATATATAACTGTGTGTACTTGTCCTACTTCAAAGATAAATTTCTAAGAGTGGACTTTTTGAAATATTTAAAAAATTCTAAATATAGTTTTATTTTATTTTTTGAAGTATATAGGGTTACTAAAAATATTATCACAATACATACTTGGATCAATAGTGTAAAAGTTTGCACATCCTCTTCAATATCACGTGCCATCACTGTTAAAAATCTGTCAGTTTGTCAAAAAAAGCTATATTATTTAAATTTGCATGTTTTTATTAAATTAAGGTTCGATATTTTTATTTTCACATGTATTTTATCCATCACATTCTAGGAAAGCTTTTATAAAAACTGTATCTTTACTGTTATGTATTTTTTTAATATGTTGATTTTCTTTAGGAAAAAATCAAAAATAGAGTTAAATCAATGCTATATGTAAAATGTGAATATATATGCATTTTTTCAAATTACTCTAAATATGTTACAATAACAAAAATGTCTCTAGAAATGTTTTAAATTTTTAGTTTTGCTGCATATACACCAGCATTTCATATTAAAATAGGTAGAAAATGATAACGTTTTAAATAATTTTCTGATTAGTAGTTATGTAGAACATTTTTCTATAGGTCACATTTATTTTTTGCTCTCTTGTATTTTCTGTCTATTCATCTACTAAAGTCTGTTTTTCTAAGTGACCTATATGAGCTTCATGTATGAAAAATAAATGAATTCTATTATATTTTCTACAAGTCCTAGTTCTCATTTATCTGCAAAGTGCATACTAACAAAATGAAGTCAACTCCAGGTTGTATTTCATCTAAAAAATATTCTGCAGTTCAGCTGAACAAAGGGCTGACTAAAATATCACCCATGTAATATATGACATCATTATAGAGATTTTGCCTTTGGAAAGTAAGTTTGAGAAATAAAGTGAACAGTTAAGTCTTACTTAGTATATTTCTTAGAATATGGATACTAACTTTAAACACAATAGAAGTTTCTGAAATATAATCAATCAAAAAACTCACAAGAGGTTCTATTGGGAATTATTCCCTGTTTATAAAACCAATACATTTGATATAATATCAAGTAAGTATCATAAATACCTTTGTAAGTTTAGTTTTTACACTAAAATCATCTCAAAAAGAACAATTTAAATCATAAGGATAATTTTCCAGCAATATTTCATTTTCTAACCAATCTTTTTTGTTATTATTGTCATTGTGACATTGGTTAATGAAATCTAGTAAGTTTCAGGTGTATAATTTAGCAGTAAGGCGCGTGCGCACGCGCACACACACACACACACACACAAATAATGCATTGTGTTAAACAATCTTATAAAATTTTAGTTATATTAACTCCGAATCAGTCAAAAGAATTAACAATTTTACTCAAACATCCCCAATTTAAGATTTCTAGTCACAAGCGACATACTCTATAAATAAAAATCTCTTATATTTAAGCATCTTTCTATATCTTTCAATTTCTACAAACCTAAAAACTAAAACAGATCTTAAGATAATGTTGATGTAAGAACAATCTATTTTTTCCCCTGATAGTATCTACATAGAGCACTGTGACAAAGTACGAAAATAAAACTTTTGAATGAATATTTTTAACTTTTCCAATCCAGATGTCTACTAAGATGTGAACGTTTGTTTATAAATGACCCATGAGAGATACTTTTTATAATTACCTAGCATAGTTCTTTTATAGGATGTTGTCAGTAAAACTGAAACACTACTGCTTTTATTCCATGGTTGGGGACACAAAGAACTGATAGGAGTAATTCTACTAGTAATAACCAGTTGAATTTGGATACACATTAAATTCTAGCACTTTTAATATATTTAATTTCTGCTTGAGATTACCTTTGCATTCTGGCTGCCTTCCAGTCCAACTGCCATTAGCTAAACATGTTCTTTCTTCTGAGCCATGAAGGATATAACCAGTATCACAAGCAAAACGTACAGAACTTTGGGTTCTGAAATCACTTTCCTGTCTAGAACCGTGACCAGGGGTACCTGGATCCCCACATGTACCAGTAGCATCACCTGAAAGTCAGTACAGTTCGAGTTAATTTACTTCAATAAACATTTACTATGTTCATGATTTAGTCCAACATTCTTGTAGGTATCTGTTTCTGTGCATGCTGTTTTTAACATGATAAGTTGACTGAGTAAAATCATAATTCCTATTTCCCATCTGAATCGAGTCATAAAAAAAGCCTAACCGAAAAGGAAAATAGTTGCAGAGTATAGTGTTATTTTCTTTATCAGTGATATCTAGTCCTATTAAATAGTGTAAGGAGTTTTTATTAGTAGTTCCAGAACCCGGTTAATAATCAAGTTAATAGAAAATTTATAACTAACAGTACCATGGGCTCAAATGACAATGGATTTATAAAACTAAAATAAAAAGCTAGATTTGGTAATTTGCATGTTTCCTTCTCTGAATTTTCTAATTACTGAAAATCTGTTTTGTTGTTGTTGTTAACTTAGAACTATGATGGAAAATGTAAATGTTACAATATAGTGTTTCCTGTACCCTAAAATTTCACCCCATAATTTTCCCTACCAGAGACCACTGACCAAGATAAATGAACTACATACTTCTTCTAAGTGAAATATAAAAATAAATTGTAAATAATTAAAGATGAGAAACTTTGGGCTAAGTTCCTCATAAGAATTTTGTTCATGACCAGTTGTTCATCTTTTGATTATAGTGTTAAGGATTTACTCAGCCTGTTTATCATTTCTTAAATAACTCTAATAGAGTTGCCACTGTATTAGTATATATTGAGAGAGACAGAGAGAGAGACGGATATGAATACACTTAAAATGCTTTCTGCCTGTCTGGATGCCTTTTTGACATACTCTGCATATTTGGAATCCTTCTTTACACTTCCTCATTTTCATGTGATATTATATTAACAACCACACAAAATTTTAACATAAGCATTTCACCTTTAAAAATCTATGTACTTTTTTTTCTTTTTGCAATTCAGTAGCAGTTTCCTAATACATTGGGTGTATTGTGTGTAAGTTTATGTGTTTTTATTTATAATCAGTTATCTGACTGAGTTAATTAACTATGAGTTACTCCAAGCTAAAGGTTTTAATTCTCATTAAAATCAGTTTTATAGCCACATTAAAAAAATGATAGTTTTTTAAATCTATAGATTAAATTTCAAGTCCCAGGAAGTTATTTCACAGGGATTAACCACTAGTTATAAGGAGATTCTGAAATAATCATTTTGCAGCTTTTACCTCTAGAGGAAAATCAGTGTCAAACAATACTAATAAATGTTCACCATGACCTCCACAGAGATAAGATGATATAAAGATAATGGACAATATACAAATAAAAAAAACAGGCAGAAAAATAAGTACCAACAGGTAATGGGTAAAAACAAATATACTAGGTAGTATCGAATAGAGAGACGTCACAGATCTAAAATTTAAATGACATTTTTGAAAAAAAGCAACACTTTAAACAGATCAAAAAAGATGTATCAAATACTCTGTGAAAATTCATGAATTAAGCATTGATATTCATTTTTTCTAAGATATTAATAATGGCATTGTGAGGTTACAGAGACTCAGAAGTTATAAGCTGCCTGTTAATAACAAAGAAAGTTTGGAAAGATAAATATCTTTCATAAAACTTGGCTTAGTTTAATTTGAGACATTTAAGACTTTATTTAAAAGTATGCCATTAAGTAATAATTGTTTAGAAAGTTTAATAGAACTGAATTCTAACAGAAAATCACTGATATAACATTGTTTTCTGGGGAAAATTATATTTGGTATCTGCCAAAATAGAATAGCTACTTAAGTGGTTCACCATTTTAAGGAACAAAAGCACTTTATACAGAGTAGCATCCTAAAACCACTTAATTCTTTACATTAGGCACAACACAGTTCAAAACATATATCTGTAACTTACCATCTACAAGATGATTATTAATTTGCACTCTGAATTTAAATGACCTCAAGAAGTATTCCAATAAATATACAAACAATGCTACAGCTTCTCTCAGAGTTTTACAAAAGAAATGTATCACTGTACCTCTTTAGAATGTTTTGTGTATACATTTCCAATACTACTACTAATGACATGATTTCCAACACACATTGTCCAATTTTGCAAGTGGTACCTGAACAATGAGGTTGGGATCCACTCCAATGGCCATTTAATTGGCAAGTCCTTGATGAGTGGCCTAGAAGGATGCGCTTTCCTGTGCAGGAATAGTGAACAGTGGACCCGAAGGTATACTTCTCACCAGACAGGACTGCATTAGGAGGAACGCCAGGGTGTCCACAGTCAATCACTACAATACATAATTATTGAATATAAAATTTTTTTATATCTCCTCTCGAATAACCTGCACCAACATTTTACAAAAAGTAAATGGTCTGCTCAAATATATACAACCTCCAGAAGTCAAACTTCTATGTGAAAGTTGGCTTTTTAAAAAATAAAATGGAAGCTGCAGTTACAGGGGTGATTCTATTAACCCACTCACCTTGGGTAAGTAAGCATAAATGACTGAGCATAAGTCTGTATGTGTAGGGGTGGTGAGGGTGTGCTCATATGCTCATGTGCACAGGTTTGAAGGACCTATGAGCCCAGACAAAGATGTGCAAATGAGGGAGAGGAGTAAGGCAGATTGGCTAAGTAAGGACAGAGGACGCCAATATGATTCAAAATGAGCCCATACAGAAATTAAAAGGAGAAAACATTGAAGGTAAAGGATAGGGAGTAAAACTAGATCTGTGACACGCAATCTAATGGGTAGTCTAGAATAATTCCATTCCAGGTCATCAGTGAATAAATTATATTGTACAAAGAAAATACTCAGTGGTCAGTTAACCAAAGCACTGCTACGCATAGTAGGATCAGATGTCAATACACTGCAGAATTTTCTTTATAACATAGAAGTGGCTTGGGAACTTATTGTGTGCCCCCTTTTATTTGTAACTTGGAAAATATTAAGTACAGCATGAATCTAGAGTATTAAATAGCACCCAACGTGACATAAACTTAATAAAACCCTTGAGTACTTGGCACACTACCAGGGAGTACTAGAGGAAATAATGGCAAAAAAGGTATATGAGACCTAAGAGAATCTGACAAAGTTCATGTTTATCTGTACTTTAAGAGATTTTTAACTTTAATGTTATAGCCAGCCACAGGAGCCAAATAAGTGAATTAATCAAACTTTTAGACCAGTCAGTCTCAAATAAGAAGTCAAGCACATTTTAAGCACGAAATCAACAACTGACTTAATTATTTTCTTAGAATCTGAAATTTAATAAATGGCATAAAATTTTTTCATCAGTGCATGAAAGATGTTATAAAATTTTCAGAAAATCCCACCCCATGAACATGAAGAAAGTGCCTCTAAGTAAAACATGATCAAAAATAATTTTACAATTTAAAAATTAAGCATAACCAAAAATTACTTGCACAATGACTTCTTGACACACTACTCCAATCTATGAAGTTTTTTTTTTACTATCATGTCCAAGATTCACCAACTCTTTGAGAAATGTAGCTGTATTTACAACCTATCAACCTCCCGAATTTTTAGAATTCATGTTCACTTTGCCTCGCCTCAAATAATTTTTATTTATTTCTGTTAAATTATTTTCTCACTACACAGTCTATATATGCATATCTGCTGTACTTTAACTTAGTTATATTCTATAACTCCATACAACATATAACAAAATGAGATGAAAAATGAATGTTTACTGCATTCATATGTGTATGTGTTTGAATATGACATTTATGATCAATAAGTTTTAAGTAACACCTTTGTCTAAATCCCCAACTATTCTGAAGCCCTGTTGGCTGTTTACATTAAGAATAAAATAGCCTTAAATTTGCAATATTAGTACAAAAGAAAATTAAAATGTAGTTGCCTCTTATGGGATGGTAATATCATACAATATGTAAGATATCTGCTCTTCATATTCGGTCTGCTCTTTCAAAGTTTAAAATGAGTGAATGGTAGGGAGATATCCAACACATTAATATTAATAAAAATGACATCTGGGCATTGAACTGGCAAAATACAGAAAAGTTTAGTTTCAAAACAATGGAATAATTAAATCAAAAATTAAATTAAAATAAAATAATTAAAATAATAATTAAAAACAAAATCCTGATATATAGCTCTAGATATTTTATAAAACAATAAACATCCATGCTGCTTCCATGGCATTTTCTCAAGAAAAAAATTAACATTATCTACTTACTGATACATTCTGGTAAAGGTTTGTCCCACTGTCCATTGGGCTGACATATCAAAACTGAAGACCCAAATAAGAAATATCCAGGATTGCAGTCATAGAATACTACAGTACCATAAGTGAAGTTTCCATGTTCTATTTTACTTTCTCTTTTGGAATTGGCTGGAATTCCAGGATCAGAACAGTTTACCACTAAACAAATGACAATTTTTAAAAGATATGTTTGAAATAATATACATATACCGACATAGATTTCCTAATAGATTTAGAAATTTAGTTTCAGTAAATTTAATCAAACGAATCAAAGATTCCAGGAATAAAATACATGGACTATCTAAAGTAATGAAGTAAAATCTTCGTGGATGAAAATATAAAAAAAAGAAAAATTTTTCGCAATTTTTTTATTATTAAATTTGTTGGAGTGACACTGGTTAATAGAATTATATAAGTCTCAAGTGTATATTCAATAATACATCATATGTATACTGCATTGCATGTTCACCACCCAAAGTTAGATTTCCTTCTGTCACCATATATTTGACCCCCTTTATCCTTATCTACAATCCCACTTCCCCTTTTCCTCTGGGAACCACTAAACTGTTCTCTGTATCTATGAGTTTTTGTTTGTTTGTCTTGTTCATTTGTTGCTTTCAGTTTTGTATCCCACATATAAGTGAAATCATATGGTTCTCAACATTTTTTAACAATAGCAAGTATTCTGCTGAGCATAGATTTTAAAAATGATACATTTTAAGCTATAAATAATAAAAATGAAAAAATAATGTTTGGTTGTGTTTTATCAGACAATATGAAGTATACCATCCTTCTTTGCAAAAATAGAAAAACACCAAAAAATTCTCTTTAATCTGTTTCCGTAGAGAAAACTTAATAAATAACGCCCCCAATGCAGCCATCATGGCAATTCTGGCCTCAAATATATTCTTCCAAAGATATGAAGAAAACAAACGCCAAAGGTAAGTTCTGTTAATTATGAAGCAAATCACAAGTAAAACAGTCTTAATGACTTTTTATATGCAGCCATAAAATGGGTACAAGATAATAAAGTTAAGAAGTTGAAAAAAAGCCTGACATTTTTAACTAAGAAAAAAGATGTTAAAAATGAAGGAAAAAAGAAAGCATTAATAATGAGATGGTATCATCATTAAATCTTTTTATTAGCTAAATCTTTCCCCTGTTCTACTCAAACTGTTTCGAATGTTATCATCTACGTTTACATAGGCACATTATTACCATGCTTAAACTGGAATATAGTTAGGCTTTTACCTTTGCACACTGGTGGAGGATGGCTCCACTGTCTGTTGGCCTGGCACTGTGCCTTTGTTGGACCTTGCATAAGATACCCAATATTGCAAAAGAATGTTACCACATCATTAAAGTTAAATCCGTTTCCACTTGTTCTTCCATAAATTGGACTACCGGGATGACCACAGCTGACAGCTAATAGCAATGAGTCGGGGCAACGAAAGCACAAAACAGAATATTTGGTTATCAGTTATCACATGACCATTACCCTTAGTCATTTCAAACAATGTAGAAAGAAGACCACTTTTATGTGAAAATATATCTAAAGTACTTTTACTAATGCAAAAGAGTAATTGAGAATGCCAAAACAATCTAATATAACAGAAATATTAGTTAGACAATTATTTACAATCGTGATAATTTTATGCAAGTGGTACAGGGATGTTTAAAGTTTCATGACATATTTTTATTCTCTTTTTTTTTTAGGGAAGAATACTGAAGTTCAAAAAATCTAGGAATGACTGAAGTTTCTGTCATTAGGAGAAAAAGGAATAAAAATGAACAAATTTTCCTTTTCTAGTTAAGTTTAAGAATTATAAGACACTTAAGGGAAGGTTTTTGTATTTAACTTTGGAATTATTTGTTTTAATATATAATCACTTTTTATGATAATAGATTGATAAGCAAAGGTGTGTTTGAAGAATAATTTAATGAGAAAACATAACAATTTAATGGACAATAAAAATGATTCTGTATTAGAATTCTTACTGGTTTATTTTCTTCTCAATTGATATTTGATAATTTAGTACAATTTTGTTTTAGATGAGCTATTTAAATTATTTTAGTGTTACAGTTCTATTCTAGATTTTATGTACTGGCTTTTCCCAAATACTCTGTATTTCTATGAACTGTTTTACCACATCATCTTACTCTATTAATCAGAGCAACTCCAGGAACAGTGCTTCATAATTGGGCACAACGCAAAAACACTTTTAGTACTTTTGGAATGACCCAAGAGCAATTATTTTTCAGTGGTATTGTTAATGTCAACCTACTCATTTGGAAATTTAACTGCACTTTATTCTTGTTAAAATTATCAATAAAGCAACCAGTTTTACCCCAAGGACCAATTTTCATTTATAGTCTCAATTATTCAACAAGAGAAACAGTGGTATTAGTTAGCTATGTTTGAATATAAATGAAAAGGAAAAAATCTAGGACAGACTCAAGCATAATACTGCCATCTTTAGATCATCAGACAATCTGTGTGTGTATGTGTGTGTGTGCATGCATGGAGATGTATACATGTATGTGCACACACATACAAGCACACACATACACCCCTTAGAAAAATAATTTTAATTGTTAACCATATGCTCTATTATCCTATTAAATCTCAACACACAAAATTATTTTCCATGAAACTAGCACTCCAATAAATTTCTGCTGATTGAATAAAAATTTGACAATGTCAAAATTTATAACTATGGATATAGTCACAGAATAAATAAAATATTTTCTGTGAATCCACACTAAAAGTCCCATGCATTATTTATCTGAAGCCCCCAAAATCCCATTGTATGATCCCATAAGGTATATTGCAATTATAAGATATTTATAGTGTTCTCATTTTCTAATACCAATTTTAATATAAATGTCAGTAATTGGGATAGAAATAAGAAAAAAATAAGAAACACTTTGATTATTGACTCTTAGGTCCAAAATAAGATAAATTATGATGTGAAACATTATATACTGCTAGGGATTCAGTAGGGTAAGAAAAAATAATATTTTTCAATATTCAACTATATTCTGATTTTAGTAGTATAACAGTCATAAATGCACAATGGCAAATCTATGTCATATATATAGGCACCACAAAATAGCAGGTATATGTAAAGAATAATACAAAGGTATTGTTTTAAAATCAATTTTATTCTTCATGTGTGAATTCACTCTCTATATCAGGGAATTAGAGCCTAGAGATTAGCAAAGGAATTGAAATGAGAACAATGGTCTTCCCTGTCATATCTGATGACCGCCCCCCAACACTAATTATACTCCGTGAGGATCTGATTTTGATTCAACGGCTTATAGCATCATAATTATTAGAAAAAAAATTATCCAAAGTATTTTCCACTCTAAAAAATTTCATGGTATTACATCACAACAATATTGATGCTACTGCACAGTGGTCTAAAGAAATTAAAATCCTTATAACTAAAATTTGTCAAGAATATACCTTCTTTAAAGAGATATGCATTATATATTTATATTAAATACTAGAAAAACTGAATTCCATTCATCCTAATGATAAAACATAAATAATAACAGACATAATATGGTGTAATATAATAATATTTTCTTCTTTCATAGTAGAGGATTTATATGCTTCTGAACACACTCCACTTTAAAGACCAGTGCACAGCAGTATAAAAAATGAATTGTGAGAATTTAGTTTATGTGTTCGTCCATAAACATATATACGTATATATTTATATATATGAGTGTGTGTGTGTTTACTTACATATTTTACCGAAAAAAAATTTTGATAAATGCATAAGAACAGAGGTCTCTAATTATTTCGCCATGCTTACTTACGCACACAGGATGGGAGTTGACCAGACCAATTGTGATCCTGTTGACATATTCTCACTGAGGAACCAATCAATCGAAAACCAGGATTACACTGATAAACAACTGTGTCTCTGTAACCATAATTTTCTCCAATGACTTGACCATTCACAATTAGTTCTGGAATTCCACAGTGACCCGCTGAAATGGGTCAGAAAGAAATATTTTTAATATTGTGGTCTAAGTTATTTTTGTGTATTTATATTTGTATATAACATTATTAAACTTTTAAAGTTTACTTTAGCAGCATGCCACAAATAATGCTAACATGATTATTTGACATAAAGATAACTATAAGATACTTAGCAAAATGTCATATGTTAAGGAATTAAAAGAAAACACTTCTAGTAACATGGATCTAGAAGAAATTAGAAAACAAAAGATCTGTATAAAAATTAAAATATAACATCAAAATTTGAGGAATACAGATAAAGCAGTGGTTAGTGGGGACATTTATAGCATTAAGTGCTTAAGAATGGAAGATACATACTCAATGACCTAAAATTCCACATTAAGAAGAGAAAAAAGAGGAGCAAAATAAAGAGGTGACAAGAAAGCCAAAGTAAGTAGATGGAAGAATATATTAAAGACGGTCAAAAAAATAAAATAGAAAATAGAAAAACTATAAAGAGCATTATCTAAGCTAAACATTTTCTTTAAAAATAGCAAAAAGTTTGTTAAACTCCTAGCTAATCCTATCAACATAAAATCAAAGAGAACAACATTCTCAATAACAGGAATGAACAGAGTGATATCACTATAAGCTTACAAAAATTAAAAGTATAAAGAAGTATGAAGAATGACTGTATGCAAATACATTTAACAGTTTAGAAGAAAAAGACAAATTCTTTGTAAATCATATCATACAAAAATAACACAAGAATAAATGGAAAATTTAAGTAGTCCTTTATCTATTAAAGTATTTGAATTTTTAAAACCCTTCCCATAAAATATATTCTGGCTCAGCTGTTTTCACTGATATATTTGATCAAACATTTAAGTTTAAAGAAAATACCAATCTTACACTCTTTTAGAAAATAGAAGAGAAAAAAAATCACTTTCTAACTTGTGTTATGAGGTAATCATAGCCTCAGTAGTACTCCTGGAAAAGACACATGAAACAATGTCTTCTATGAACATAAATGCAAAACTCCTTAACAAAATTTTAGAAAAATCAATCTAGAAACATACATATGTAATAATACATCATATCTGGGGATTATCCAGAAATGAACACTTGGTTTAAGAAATCAACTGCTGTAATTTACCATTTTGACAGAGTAAAGGAGAAAAAAAAAATATATGATTATTTCAATAGACGAAGAAAAAGCATTTGGCAAATATTCATTTATGACAAAAACTAACAGCAAATTAAAAATATAAGGAAATTTTTCAACGTGATAAAGACATCTATGATATTGTGATTTATAATAAGAAATATATTTTTGTCTTGGTGTCTTTTGTTATGTTAATTAGGTGACTTTGGACCACACCCAAGGGTGGGGGCTGGCTGCCACTGGAGTCAACCATGTTGTTAGAGGATTGGAATTTTTAGTCCCACCCCCTTCACCTCCAGAGAGGGGTGAAAGGTGAAGAGCTAAAGGCTGAATTAATCGGCAATGGCCAATGATTTAATCAATCGTGCCTTTCTAATGAAGTTTCCATAAAACACAAAAAGACAGGGTTCGGAGAGCTTAAGAGTTGGTGAACAAGTAGAAATTCAAGAAGAGTGGTGAACTCAGAAAGCGAGGAAGCTTCTCGCCCTCCCCACATACCTTGCTCTATCTATCTCTTCCATGTGACTGTTTCTGAGTAATATCCTTCTATAACAAACTGGTGAGCTAGGAAGTAAAATGTTTTTCTGAGTTCTGTGAACCTCTTTAGAAAATTAATCAAACTCAAGAAAGGGATCATTGGAATCCCTAATTCAAAGCTGCTCTTTCAGAAGCACAGGTAACAACCTGGGCTTGTGACTGGCATCTGAAATGGAGGTGGGGGACAGTTCTGTAGGACTGAACTCTTAACTTGTAGAAATCTGACGCTTTTTCTGGTTAGATAGTGTTAGAATTGAGTTGAACAGTAGCACACTCAACTGTTGTCTGGAGCACTGCTTATTGTTGAAAATTGAGTCTCAGAACACCAAAAGACATCTAAAATAACTTCAGTTAACTTCATATTTAAGGAGGAAATGTTGAATTCTTTATTTTACAGGGAACAAGACAAGATGTCCACTCTCACAAATTCTTCTTAACATTGGTTGGCCTTATCTAGCACAATACATTCATACAAAGGAAGAAAGAAAAAGCATACAAATGGGAAACAAAAAGTAAAACTATTTTATGCTCAGATGATATATTTGCAGAACATCCTATTTTAAGAAATCCTAAAACTGACAAGTGAATTTAGCAAGGTTGTGAGATACTAGATAAATATTTTAAAAAATCATATTTTTATATACTAGCAGCAAACAATTGGGAAATGTAATTAAAAGTAAATAATTTCACTTATAGTGTAAACACTAAATATTCTAGGGACTAAATATAGCAATAGATGTACATGACCTATATGCAAAACATACAAAATATTGCTATTGTGAAAAATTTTAAAAGACCTAAATAAATGAATATATTAAACATATTATGTTCACAAATTGGAAGATGCAATATTGTTAGATGCCAATTCTCCACAAATGATCTATAGACAATGCAATCCTGATCATAATCTTCCTACTTTTTTTAAAACATAAAATACAATAAACAAATTCTAAAAGTTAAGTGAAGTTGCAGAGAACCTGGAATATCCAAAGTAATCTTGAAAAGTCAGATTCAATTTGGAAGACCAACTTAAAAAATTTCAAGACTTATTATAAAATATATTTAATGAATAGTGCCAAATGTCCTTCTGGAAACAAACAAACAAACAAACCTCAACCTTACTTCATAATACCTACAATAACAAATTAAAAGTTAATCAAAGATATAAAAATAAGACCAAAAATTATAAAATTTCCAAAAGAAAACATAAAAGAAAATCTTTATGACTTATGGCTAAGCGAATGTCTCCTAAAGCAATATTTAGGAAATAGAAAAAGATAAGATAG
The DNA here is from genome assembly GCF_902729225.1 of Pteropus medius. Taxonomy (NCBI): domain Eukaryota; kingdom Metazoa; phylum Chordata; class Mammalia; order Chiroptera; family Pteropodidae; genus Pteropus; species Pteropus medius. Next base: position 12,277,882 of record NW_024354502.1, on the reverse strand, counting down.
ACTTGATTGAAATTTAAACCTTCTGCACATCAAAAAGACAGCATTATGAAATGAATAGGCAAGTCATAGGTTGAGAGAAAATATTCATAAAACACATAATAATGAAGACCTTGCAACAAGAATACATAGAAAAGTCCAAAGTGCATAATAAATGGCAATTCAATATAAAAGGCAATTCAAGGTTACCACTTCACAAAGGAAAATTTACAAATGGCCAATAAGCCCAAGAAACTATACTACATCAGTGGTTATCAACATAATGCTAGTTAAAAATCTTGTAAGATAACTTTATGCACCCAACAGAATGAATGAAATTAAGACTGACTACACCATATGTCAGAGAAAATGTGAGACAACCAGAACGCTTCCAGAAATTTTACTCCTAAATATCTAAGAGAAATAAATGCATATGCCTACAATAAGAATTTTATACAAATAGTCATCGCAGCTTTATTAATAATAACCCCAAACTGGTCAGAGCCCAGATTTCATCAATAGAGAAATGGCTAACTGTGGCATATTTGTACCATGGCATTCTACTCAGTGATAAAAATATGAAATTACTAATACATACATGAACATAGATGAAAGGAAATAAAAGAAGCCTTACACAGAAGAGTAGATAATTTAGGATTCCATTCACATAAACTTCTAGGATAGGAAGAACTGACATACAGTAAAAAAAAAAAAAAAGTCAGAATGGTTACTGTCTCAGGATTGAGGAGAAGGAGAGCTGCAGGCTGACTGGGAAGAGCTATGAGGAACCTAATAGAATGTTCTAGAATTATTGAGTGGTTTGAGTTACACAGGTGTACACAGTTGTCAAAACTCATCTAACAGCTTATTTATGATACATGCATTTCACTGTATATACATTTTGCCACAGTTAAAAAAAATGGGAATGGTAAGCAAATATTGAATGCTAGCTAATGATATGCATGCTGAAATGTTTAGCAATGAAGTATACCAAATTCTGCAATTTACTTCAAAATACACCAAAAAATAAAATGAATTGATGGATTGAGAGAGGCCTGAAAGCATGGATAGATAAGCAATAAGCAAATATAACAAAATGCTAATTATAGAATCTAGGGGGTGGGCATATGGGTGTTTGATGTCAAGTCTTTCCATTGAAAAATTGAAAAACTCATAATAAAATGCTGGGGGATTGGGAATACATACATTATATTTAGAGAAGCAATTATAAGCACATTCTAGTGGCCGTTCTGAGCCAAACATGTCTGGAGTGACAAGAACGAGCTGTTTTCAAACATGAGAACGACTGAGCTACTTGACTCTGTAAGGTCACCCCAAGTATAAGGACTAAACTTTGCTTGTCTGGCAACTGCACTTTCCTTCTACCATCATCCTTTTAAATTTATATCTGATGTCAACACTGTGTCCTCGGCAATGGATGATAATGATGTCTTCACAGACTGAGAGGCAATGTTTTCTCGTAAATACTCCTTTTATGCCCTGTCTCTTCAGAAAACAAACTTGAGATTGTAAATAGATGAATAAAATCACCCTTTATGTATGATATTAAATAAATGATATACAAAACCAGTACGTCAGGGCATAGAGCCACGAAGTATAATATTTTAGATTTAGTTTACATATACATTTTCAAATTTATAAATAAACTAAGTAATCTGTAATTGAAATCAGCATAACCAAAGTCAGTTTAAGAAACTATATACTAGGAAACAGTTTACTTGATTATTTAATCCTATGTTAATATATAAATATTTAATTTATTTACTATTTTCTTTTTATATAGCAGTCTTATAGCACATTTAAATGTATATACTCTTATAAAGAGACCATTATTGCTAGGTTTCCAAGAATACCTATTAACAAATATGCTTAAGAGGAGAAAAAAAAATTTTTACTAAAACCTCTAGCTATACCTTTTAAGTTTGAAATAATGAGTGTATTACCATGAATATGTTCAAGCTTATGAGCAAAAAAAATATGTATTTAAATTGTTATAGACTTTTCTGCCATGGATCATATTCTTAAAGAATAAAATTTTAGAGATAAAACATTGCAAATTTAGCAATACCTTGTTCATCGTGATCAGCAATTTTTCAGTTACTAAACAAAAAGATTATGCCTTGTTCACAACAGACAAGTGAATAATTAGAACAATTTTCATTATACCTAATTCAATACTGGCTGTCATATCTTGATATCGTTTTAGAGAAAAATAAAGGCAGAAATTATATCATTCTCTTCATAGTAAAGAAATTATTGAAATCTTTGAAAAAAGATAAAGAATAAATCATATTATTTTATTATTAAAATAACATTTTAATACTAAAAATCCTATTTGCTTTAAAATCAGGTTTAAAAATATATTTTTAAAGTTTTAATAGAAAGTAACATTATACATGTTTAAATCTTGTGAAATAAAAAGAAAGAAAAGATTTTAAAGTATGGACAATATTTTTCTTCTTCGGTCATTACCATAAGCAAATAAGTGAAAGGAGAATTGACTATGTTTTATAGTGAATTAACTGCTACAGCAATTAATTCAGCTGAGTATGCAGAATATAATTATCAGCAATTAGTTTTCATCTTTTTATTTTCACCATGCCTGGAAGAAAATATGTCTCTCCTTTAATAACATAAGATTCTCCTTTGGAATACTAGTTGATTAAGAGTTATCTGTTTAAAAGTTTTTCTAGTATGAGACATTTTAAAGTTAAATATTTTCTAGTTTTTTAGAATCCTTACTGAGTGAATATAAGTTATAATCTCATATTATAGAAAAAGGGCTGCTTTCTTTCCAAAATGAAGAAAAAAGGTTTGGTTAAAATGATTTAAAAATCTGTACCTAGGCATCTGGTTTCAGATCCACTCCAAAGACCTGAAGAAAGGCATTCTCGTACAGCAGAGCCCACAAGCATGAATCCTGAATCGCACGTAAATATGGCTGTGGAGCCATATGAAGTCTGAGTTCCAATCTTATTTCCATTTGGAGGTGTAGGTAGTTCTCCACAGGAAATAACTTCAAAACAATAAAAAAGTTAAAATGCTTAAAAACAAAGTCAATATGCACTTGTAAAAAAACCATGCTTTTTACTTCTTGAATTCTCTCACACCTGTTAGAATGGCTATTATCAGCAAGACATGTAAAAATAAGTGTTAGAGAGGTTGTGGGGAAAAGGAACCCTCATACACTGCTGGTGGGAATGTAAATTGGCAGTGGCTAAGGAAAACAGTATGGAGGTTCCTCAAAAAATTAAGAATAGAATTACCATATGACCCAGTAATCTCTTTTCTGAGTATCTACCTCCAAACTGGAAAACATTTATCCATAAAGACATGTGTAGCCCTATGTTCATTGCAGCATTATTCACAGTGGCCAAGACATGGAAACAACCAGAGTGTCCTTTGATAGATGATTGGATAAAGAAGATGTGGTACATATATAAAAAGTATTGCTTAGCCATAAGGTAAAATACTGTCATTTGTGACGACATGGGTGGATCTTGAAAATATCATGCTAAGTGAAATAAGTCAGATGCAGTAAGTCGAGAACATATGATTTCACTCATACGTGGGCTATAAAACTGAAAGCGACAAATAAACAAGACAAACAAACAAAAACTCATGGACATGGACTATTGTTCAATAGTTACCAGAGGAAAAGTTGGGAGGAGGGAGGTAGAAAACAGTAAAGGGGGTTAAATATATGGTGATGAATAGAGGTTTGACTTTGGGTGGTGAACACACAATGAAATAAACAGATGATGCATTATAGAATTGTATGCTTGAAACCTACATAATCTTATTAACCAATGTCACTCCAATAAATTTAACTTAAAAAAATATTTCGTTTGAATATCCTAAGTTCGGTTAGTTTATGTACATTAAACACTGGCCATTTATATTATACTATAAGAATGCATGGAAATAGCATGATTTAATATGTTTAATTTGATTCAATAAATACTTATTGAGCTCCTCCTGTGAAGCAGGTTCTAGCTGATATTTTTAACACTTCATACAATTAAATCTTTATAATAACTATGAGATAGGCATTTTAGTAATTTTCTAGTTTAAAAAATTTGAGTTAAAAAGAATAAACATTATATAACATAGTGATTAAAAGCCAGGGGTTGTAGGCAGACTAGTTGGATTGAATCCAATTTCTCTACCATTTATAGGCTCTATGAGTTGTATAAAATAATTTAATCTAAGATATAGTTTCCTTTTTGATAAAATGAATATAATAATATCGACTAATTTATAGAATGAGAACTAAGGAATAAATGAAATAACACATTTCATTTATTCATAAAGGGCTAAAAGCAGTGATTGGCAAGTTGTAAGTATGCAATAAACATTATCTAGTTGTTGTGGTGATAGACCTAGCATTCAAACACAGGATTTCTAAATCCAAAGCCTATGCTTTTTTCATAAGCATTTAATAATTTAAAAAAATATGTAGAAAAACTTTAAATGTAACGAGAATAAATGACCTTTTAAATAATATTATCTCATTACTACTCTAGTGTGTTTGGAAAAGGAGTGATTAAGCAATTTAATCACCAAAGACAGCTTATGAAATAAATTTAGCAGAGTGTATACTTACTTTGGCAATATGGCCTTTCATTTCTCCAACTCCAGGTACCATTAGGAAGACATTCAATAGAAGCAGGACCTAGTCCATGATAACCAGGGTCACAGCTGAAAACTACTTTGGTTTTGTATTCATAATGGGAGCCATTCACAATTCGCCATCTTCCATGTTCCAAGGTAAAGGAATTGATGCTTGGGCATGTAACGACTATTCAAAAACCAGGAAATAAATGGTAATAAGTCAACCATGTCTATTCTACTTGTTAATTGTATCTCATGTATATTCCATCCTTCACATCACCTTAATTCACTCACTATTGTGCCATACAAGATCCTTTAGCATTTCTTTTTTATTTCTTTTACATATTAATCATTTTTACCCACTCCCCAGCTCTATAATACTACTGGAAGCCTCTTCAACATGTACTGCTATTTCGCATTTCAGTCTTTGTACAGCTTTATTGAGGAATAAGTGACAGGATGTGTACAAGATGGCGAGAATTTGAAATGGTACAGCAATTATGGAATACATGCATACAGCAGTATGGATGTTCTTAAAAAATTTAAATACAGAACTACCATATGATTCAACAATCCTTCTACTAGACATGTATCCAAAGAAAAGGGAGTCAGAATCTCAAAGAGATGTGTGTATTCTCAAGTTCATTGCAGCATTAGTCACAACAGGCAAGATATGGAAATAATGTACTCTCTTATTTCTTTAGATGTTTTAAGAACTATATTTTGAGAAAATTTGTTTTATAAGAATGGTCTTTTTATGCAAGAGTTGTGATATAAATTTGGCTTATTCAAAACTTGCTCAATGTAAGATAAGTAGAAGCATTATTAGACATCTATGTTGACTGCAAATAATTTAACAATCCTCATTTAAATGAAATCACAGCTAAGTTAAAATGATAGTACTAAATGAGAAAAAATAATTGAAATATAGATAAATATCAAAGACTTTATTTAAATCAACATTTTCTAATCCTTTTGCTACCAAATGTTTTATCAGAATTATATTCTATCACCATTATATAACATTTACCTTTTAAACTAGTAATGACAGCAATGGTAAATATTCTAAATGCAAGTAACCTAAAGAATACTGACCAAAACCAAAAGTTATATATCATCTCAGCATCATCATGTAACCTTATAAAAATCAGGGCTGAATGTACTGAAATATAATTTTATTAATGCAAATTTCAAAAAATTTTTCAAGGGCCTCTGCATTGAAATACATGTTAACTGATGGATGATTTTTTTTACAAAATAAATGATACTCTGTTATGTAAAATAAGTCACTTTTATTTGTTGACATAATATTCTGGAGTTTCAAAAATGAGTGCAAAGTCCTTAAATTGTCTTCCAATTATTCATTGCACCTGACAGCTAAATTACCTTTTATTTCCCTCTTAGACATCACGTTTCCTTTCAGGAATTAGTTCTAAAATTTAAACAACACATAAAATTTCAAATCATATAAGATGCCAATATAAACACAAGTGATGAGATTTTCATAAGAAACATACCAACACAGCGAGGAGTCTTGTTATGATTGCTCCAAGTTCCATCAGATTGGCACACGGCAGTGGTCAGTTCCTTAGATGACAATCTATATCCATCATGACAAAAATAGGTAACTCGGGTTCCTACTAAGTAGTCTGTTGTAAGTATTCCTCCATTTGTTGGAGCTTTAGGTATCCCACAGGAAATTGCTAGGATAAATACATACATACAAAATCACAGATATAGAAAAGTACTTAATTTCCTAGATATATCTCTTAAACTGTAAAGCATGTAAAACTATTTGAGATTTTATTAATTTCTCTGGAAAATTTTTAGAATACCTCTTAAAAATGCTTTTCTGAACCATAACTTTTTAAATAATTTATTTCAAACTCCTATTGAATGTGTTTTTTAATTGGTGAATCCATACATTAGTATGCTTTATTTCTGGTTTCCTACTTAGTTTCTTGTCAGCATGTGATGGTTACCTGCATTCATATAGATTATATGAGAATAGAAGCTGGGTATATACAGAGTGTGTGTAGTGTTAACCCATGACTGGACTACCACATAGCAAGTTTGGTCAATTCAAGTTGACAGATAATCATTAAAGATTATAAAGGCAGTGGTAACCAATATTCATCAGGAGTTTGGCCAAGAATAAAACAAATAGATTTATTTTACCTGGAAGCTGGATATTGCTTTGTTTTAGGTACAGCAAAATTCTATATGCTTGGACACCATCCATGGAATATCATATGATATTTTTAATAAACATAAGGCCAAGACTTATTATCTTAAAACCTACTTTAGATTTCTTACATTTCATTGATATGTTAGATGTGTTGGTTTTTATCCATAATAAATCTGAATTTGGTGAAAATTAGTTTTATCATAATGTGATAATTACAGTAAATTTCTAAATAGTTTATTGTGTATAAGATATTTTCATCTTATAAATTCAAATGATTATACAGAAATCTCCTGATTGTTTTCCATCTTTTCCCTACAAATACACAATTCATATCTCCAAAAACAGAAAAAAACACAAGTGTCCAAAGAATATAACTTGTGAAATTATTTCTATCTTTTATGTCATATTAATATGTGTAAAAATTTAAATATCTCTGCAGCAAAAAGATTAGTGTATTTGAATATGGGTGTTGCCCCAGAACCAGCTGGAGTTATTATGTAAATACCTGGTATATGTACTGTATTACCTCTATAAAATCAGAAAATTTCTGAATTCTGAAATATATAGTCTTACCGGTTTAACAAAAATACTTTAGACTGGTAACTATATTTCTCTCATATCAAAAGAAATAAAGAACAGAAAGAAATGACATAAATAAATGATAGATAAGACCTACGAACTTGAATATTTACAGATGCTATGTTCCTTTTACGTACCTCTCATTTCAACCTAAAATTGATTCTACTTCTCTTATAAATCCAACAGTAAGGTGTTTAAATTTAATTAATCCATGTGAATTGACTATAAAGTGAAAACATCTTAGTGAAATCTATATAAAATTCTCAAAACTAAGTGGGAGATTCTCTACTGGTGAATAGTTTGATATTTTGTAATTTGATAAGCTGCAAATTATGAACAGAAAAGCAGTAACACTGACTTAATAAATTACTTAAGCAATCTCATATAATTATGTTATTATCGCTGCTACCTAATTACAGAACCTCTAAAATAGTGTTGCAAATGTAAATGGTTTCCTGACATCTGTTAAAGAAATGTTTATATTTCCACTTAGGACTTCTAGGAATTTCAACATCAAAAATTACATATTAACTGATCTTTTAAAAATTAATTGTACCTTGCTATAGTACAGGTTGAACTTTGATCAAATTATAAAGGGAATACAGGTTAAATAGTATAGGTTCCATATATTTGGTTAGTATGAAATGGTTATATTTAAGAACTGAAAAAAAAAAAGACAACGTACTAAAATGATAGAACAACAGCTGTGCCTGTGGATAGCTTACATTTAACTTTTCACTAAAAAAAGAAAATGAACCAAGTTCAGAAGAACCATCATCACTGAGTGGTTGTCAAAGAGGCTTCTCTACAGAACTTTTTTTAAAAAGCGCAAATTAAAAACGAGGCAAGGATTAGAAAGCAATAGTTTCTACATAACACTGTGTAATACTCAACTGTATAGTGGGATGAAAATGGTTCAATTACTGTTGGGGGAATCAATGAATGGCTATATGATGTGCAGACAAAGAAATAAAACAGAAAGCCAAACCCAAATAGAGACAGTAGACTAAATTTTCTATCCTTTACTGTGTTCACTTTGTGTTACCGTAGATCAAGTAAATATATATGCATAAAGAGACTGAAGAGAGAAGAATAAACATGAAGAATGTAAAACAAATTTGGAACAAAATAAAATTTGCATTCTGAGAATAGCTCTTCCCAATGACATTTAACCATTATATTTTTATTATCTATATCCAAAAACAGACAGGTCACATAAAACAAACTATTAGAAGATAATCTTTTAACATTGTTCAGTGATAATAAAATATCAATTTTGGAAATAGATCTTTGAATTACAAATATTTTATCATTTTACTATGCCAAATATCTTTTTTAAACTGCATTTCAATTTACTTATTCTAATTGTGAAAAATTTTAAATCAAGAGCAATGAAAAAACATAACTCCATATATACATGTCATATACAAAAAAATGAAATTATACAGCTGACTCAACAATTTCAAACTTTCAGACAGTTCAGAATATATTTTAACCAAAAGTTAATTATTTTCCCTAAAGGTTTCTTAAAGATTATTATCTGTATTAAATGTATATAAATAATTCTTATATAACTAAATGTAATAATTCCAAGTTCAGAGCATTTTAATGTTTATTTAAAATATATGATTTAGAGACAATTAAATAATACATATTTTAAATTCCCATGATTCTGAAATTATGAGATCAAAGATTCTTTCCCAAACTAGTTCTGGAAAATTAGTTAATACTAAGAATTTGTAAATACTGCTGGTATTCATTGGTCAAAGGAAAGCAGATGTTTTGAAAGTTTATTAAAATATATCTATTTTATATGAAGCCAGCGACTTCAGTGTTTGTAACTCTGTAAAGTTATGATACTTTCCAGAATTCTAATAAGTGGTTAGTTTCCTACATCAATAGAACAAGGAAACAATAGTTCTTTCATTTCTCATTTATGCATGCCTGTGAGAACTATCTTTTCATAAATTTGAAATTGCAGTTTAATAGGTAAAAGAAGCCATTTCAGATGTCAGGTAATAGCTATTCTATGCACATTTTAATTTGCTGTTAATTTTACATTTTAATTGTTCTATTTTATATTTTATTTGTTTTGTAAAAATTGTCCCCATTAAGTAAATTATAGGTAAAACTCATTATTTATTAACTGAGAGTGTTCTGCAGTTTTTTAATGTGAGAGTTCGTAGTTATATATACCTCCACATTCTGGGTAGAATAAATCAAATATAAAATTTAATTTCATATTGACAAAAGTGTGATGTTAAATATTTGAAAATTTTCAAAGTCCAAGACACTTGATTTTCTTGTGTAACTGATGCTGAACTCATCTTTGTGATTATATCTAGCTAAGAGACTCAACAACTTTTTAAAAAGAAGACCTAGTTTAAAGCTGTAAAGTGTGCCATTTATCGATTAAGTAGCTTGTCCATATGCTTGCAATAGCAGGATACGATGCTTAGACAGTGCTTTGATTTTTAACAAAATACAAATGAAAACGTAAGACATATCTGTGTTGAGTTGGCTAAACAGTAAAGAAAACATAACATGGTTGCTAGCTACATTTTCCTCTTTTAAATTTGTTGCTTTGATTGCACATTTTTGCATATTCAAAGTGAAAGTCTTTAGTGAACTCTCATCCTCTCTATTGTTTTTGCAGACTCCACACTAATACAACATCCAGCTCTGGGTCAATCGCTTTCTGACAACAAAGTAACTGAAATGATAGATGTACGAGTAGAGTATGTATATAAGTGGATGAAATCTTAAATCACATAACAACAAATGAAGAATTCAAAACAATGAGTCTCATTCTCAAATTTATCATTCTGTGTTTTTAAGCATTATTTTCATGAGCGGCATCTATAATAAGCTTATGAATATTTATATTTTTGGAAATTTCAGTGATCTAAAAGAAAAAATTAAAAAGGATTAAGAGTAATGTTTTTATCCTTTTTTGAATAATATACTGTACCTTGACAAGCAGGGACCGGTGCATCCCACGCATGGTACCCATAGGAAGATTTTCTGCACACAGCACTGCTTTTACCAACAAGTCGAAATCCTCGATCACAGGCCCAGCGGACCACGCTATTAAGCTGTCCACCTGTCTGACTGATAATGTATCCATGAGGTGGGGATTCTGGGGTACTACAGTAAAAAGCTTTCCAAAAGAAAAAAATAATCACTGTATAATTAATGAATCAGCAATTCTTTACAACTCAGAATTATAAAAACCTGTAAGCGAACACCAGTACTTAAAAATAGCCCATCTATTTTACTTCATAGGAACATCATGTTATTTTCTATCGTTTTGACAATCTAGTGACATGACTTTTATGAGACATATCTCTGGGCTTTCTTCTTGTAATTCTTATTGTCACCGAGGCTGTGTTTTGAGTTCATATACATTACCCTTTGTTAACACCCCAGAGGTCTAAAAGCCCTACAAATAATTCAGAAAATTTTGGAAGCTATATTTTTTGTCTTTAAAAGGGCCTAAATGCCACAGCCTTGGTAGGAATATTTTAGAGCATGTTGTTTACATGTCACTTTGAAGGTATCTCCAGACACCTATATCATGTTAGATCATGCATTTAATTTTGGTTGATGTCAAAAAAGATCCCCCATATTCTATAATCCTCTCTCCCAGCTAGCAAAGAGTTTCCATGCTGTCAAGAATGCTTACATATGGTGATAAAAAATGCCAATAAAATAAAACTTTTTTCATCTCCTGAAGTCTGAAATGTCAAAAGATAATGTCAAATGGCTTTTTCATATATATGTACTTTTGAGACTATTCAGCCTGGCAGGATCCATTTACCCTTTGAAACTTCAATGTATTCATCTGAGAAAAATGAAACTTTAGGGGTAAATCGTAGAAAATAGATTAAACTTAGAATATATATGTCATAACCTGTCACTTCTAAAGGAAAAATATATATTCAATATGTCAAGCTGTTCTTGGGGCTGAAACTGGTGTTTTCATAATAATATATATTTAAATTTATCATAAACATAAACATAAGGATTTAGTCTATAATGTGGTCAATCTAATGCTTAAATTGCTTGATTTGAATGGTTTATTTTTAAGTTTTTGTTATTACTAAAAATATAATTTAATGGGCTGACTTTTAAATGTTATCTTTGGGTACAACTTTAACAAAAAGACATTTACATTGTTCATATGATAGAAACATAAATTCAAATATGAAAAATCTTAAGGACCAAGGCATAAATTATGAATGGATGATATATTTCAATTTTTTAAAACATTTCTCTTTTGCAGACTTAATCACATTTTAAAATTTAACAGAAATCTATTGTAGGATAAAACTTGTAAATATATTAGCAATATAATGTTAGTGATGTTACTATATAATATAGTGACAAGTTACCAAATACTATGTAATATGCAAAATATTAAATTAAAACCAAAGTATCATCTTATGGTTTTAAAATCAAAGTAAACAGACAAAAATTGTTTTATTTGTACATTCTACGTTATACAAATTTATCTGTATGAATAAAATTTGAGAGTATATTTTTAGAACTGGTATTCAAAATTTATTTGTCTATGACAGAATTGTTATCTCAGAATTGTTTACTGAGACATAAATACTTATGAAAATAATTTTCAGTTGAAGTGATTAGCAATGACCGATGGCTTGAGGAGACATGCTCTGAATACTGTATAGAAGGAGAAGGCAGACTGGTCTTGAAGTGTTATGTTATTGAGCACATACATACCCATGACATAACATGGCAATAGAGAAAAGAAACATAACCTTCATATAACGGAGAACTACTTATACACACTTACTCAACAAGAGAATTATTGACACAGTATCAGTAGACCTTATAAACAGAAAGACATATAGAAAAAGTTATTTCATTTTGGTATTAAAAAGTATTTTCAGCCCTCATATTTCTAAATATTATTCAATAAAAAGCAGTAATGATAAAAATAAGTGTTTAAATTATGTGCTCCTCACTTTATTTTTCATTATTTAATATATTTAGCAAGTATCACAAAGAGATGAATAATAATGAAAATGAGTATTTTACCAGCTTAAGTTTATCTTTAGTTTAAGCTTATCATTTAAGGGAGTTATTAAATAATGTATATCTACAAGAGACCCACTTCAGATCAAATGATACAGTTTGAAAGTAAAGCGATGGAAAAAGATATTTCATGCAAATGGGATTATACAATTATACACCAACAAACTGGACAAAGTGGAAGAAATGGATACTTTCTTAGAAATAATCTCCCAAGACTGAGTTAAGAAGAAACAGAAAATCTGAACCGACCTATTACCACCAATGAATAGAATCAGTAATCAAAAACCTCCCCCAAAAAACAAAAGTCTTGGACCAGATGGCTTCATAGGTGAATTTTACCAAATACTCAAAAAAGAATTATCACCTGTTCTTCTCAAACTATTCTAAAAAATTTGAGAAGAGGAAAGGCGCCCTAACTCTTTTTATGAGAACATCATTACCTTGATTCCAAAACCAGACAAAGACATTACAAAAAAAGAAAACTATAGGCTGATATCTCTTATGAGTGTTGATGTAAAAATTCTCAACAAAACATTAACAAACCAGATTCAGCAGTACATTAGAAATATCAAACACCATGATGAAGTTGGATTTATTCCTGGGATGTAAGGCTGGTACAATATCCACAAATCAATTAATGTGATATACCACATTAACAAATTGAAAGATAAAAATCATATGATCATACCAATAGATGCAGAAAAAGCATTTGATAAAATCCAGCATCCATTTTTCATAAAAACTCTCAGCAAAGTGGGATCAGAGGGAACATACCTCAACATAATGAAAGCCATATATGACAAACCTACAGCTAACATCATACTCAATGGGGAAAGGCTAAAAGCATTTTCCTTAAGATAAGGAACAAGACAAGGATGTCCACTTTCACCACTCCTCTTTAACATTGTATTGGAAGTCTTAGCCAAAGCAATAAGACAAGAAAGAGAAATAAAAGGTATTGAAATTGGAAGTAAGAAGTAAAACTTGTTATTGCAGAAGACATGATATACTATATAAAGAGAACCCTAAAGATTCCACCAAAAAACTGATCAATGAATTCAGTGAAGTAGCAATATATACAATTAATATTCAGAAGTAAGTGGCATTTTTATACACCAATGATGAACTTTTGGAAAGAGAAATTAAGAAAACAATCTCGTTTACAATTGTATTGAAAACAGTAAAATGAAGCACTTGGGATTCAAATTAACCAAGATGGTAAAAGACCTGTTCTCTGAAAATTATGTCATTGAAAAAAGAAATTGAAGATACAAATAAATGGAAGCATATACCATGCTCATGGTTAGGAAGAATCAACATCATTAAAATGGCCGTACTACTCAAAGCAATTTATAGATTCAATGCAATCCCTATCAAAATACCAATAGCATTTTTCAGAAAGCTAGAACAAATAATCCTAAAATTTTTATGGAACCATAAAAGACCCTGAATAGCCACAGTGATCCTGAGAAAGAAGAACAAAGCTGGAGGTATCACACTTCTTGATATTAAACTATACTACAAGGCTACAGTAATTAATACAGCATGGTACTGACATAAAAACAGACACATAGATTGATGGGACAGAAAAGAGAGCCCCCAAATAATTCCTTGCTTATATGGTCATTCAATCTATGACAAAGGAAGCAAGAATATTCAACAGAGTAAAGACGGTCTCTTCAATAAATGGTGCTGGGAAAATCGGACAGGTATATACAAAAAATATATACCTTCTTACACTATATACAAGAATAAACTCAAAATGGATTAAAGAATTAAATGTAAAACCTGGAACTATAAAACTTCTAGAAGAAAACATAGGCAGTAATCTCTCTGATAGTAATTTCTTTTTGGACATATCTCCTCGAGCAAGGGAAATAAAAGAAAAATTAAACAAATGGGACTACATCAAACTAAAAAGTTTTTGCATAGCAAACAAAATCATCATCAAAACAAAAAGACAACCGATTGAATGGGAGAAGGTATTTGCTTATGATACATCTGAGAGTGGTTACTATCCAAAATATATAAAGAATTCACACAACTCAACAAGGAAACAAACAATGCAGTTAAAAAATGAGCAGAAGACCTGAACAGCTATTTCTCCAAAGAGGACATAACGATGGCCAATAGACATATAAAAAGATGCCCAAGGTCACTAATCATCAGAGAAATGCAAATTAAAATCACAGTGGGATATCACCTCACATCTGTCAGAATGGCTATCAACAATAAATCAAAGAACAAGTATTGGCGAGGATGTGGAGAAAAGGGAACTCTCGTACAATGTTGGTGGGATTGCAAATTGGTACAGCCACTATCTAAAACAGTCTGGAGGTTTCTCAACAAATTAAAAATGGATATACCTTTGACCCAGGAATTGTACTTCTGAGTATTTATCCAAAGAAAACCAAAACAATAATTTGTAAAGATTTATGCATCCCTATGTCCATGGCAGCACAATTTCCAATAGCCAAGATATGGAAGTAACCTAAATGTCCATCATTAGATGACTGGATAAAGAAATTATGGCTCATATATACGATGGAATATTACTCAGCCATCAAAAAAAAAAATGAAATCCCACCATTAGCAATGACATGGATGGATTTAGACGTTATTACAGTAAGTAAAATAAGTCAGACAGAGAAAGATAAATACCATATGATTTCATTTACATGAGGATTCTAAGGAATAAAAACAAACTAATTAAAAACAGACTCACAAATACAGAGGACAGTTTGGTGACGGCAGAGAGAAGGAAGTTGGGGGGCTGGGAGAAAGGGGTGTAGGGTTAAAAAAGTACAAATTACCAGCTAGTAGATTGTCACAGGGATGGGGAGCAGTTAGCATTAATGTAATGGCTAGGTGGAGAGCCAGAGGAGAGAAAGAGCAAATAGGGGGATTGTTTCATAAACTGTATAAATGTCTAACCAATGTACTGTATACTTGAAACTAATAAGAAAATTTTAAAAAATCAGTTTGATAATTAACTTACAAAAGTCATAGATATCCTAAGTGCTTTTAACCTTTTAAAAAATCATATGACCTAGTTGTAGAATTATTATCATTATAATGAGGAAACCGAGACAAAGGAGTTACATAAATTGCTCAAGAAATATCAGTGGAGGAACTGTGATTTAAATTCATGTCTAGTTGAATAATGTCTGTGTCTCTGCTTTTTAATCATAACCATACTGAGGATGCAGGTGAGATCTGTACTGTATTTATAAGCATCACATACCTATATATCTTATCCGGAAGCCTTTTTTGTTATTGCCATGATCTGCTGACCACTGAAGAAAAACTTCATGACCATTACTTGTTATATTAAAAGCAGATGAATAATCTCCACTGAGGGAAATAAGCACTGGACTTTGAATATTTGGTCCTTCAGAAAGAAAATAATATAATTTAGATACAACTGAATAATTATGTCCCGATTTATCTTGAATATTTTATAACTTTAGGATTGTATTAAATATGGTGAAATTGTTTCACAACCAATCTACTTTATCAACAATAACTTAAAACATAATGTAAAATGTTTGTTTTTAACATTTTAACTTCATAGCTAAAGAATCTATAATTTGTAAAATAACCAAGTTAACTACAATTTTCATATGGTATACAAATAAAGTTGATATTGATACTCTAAAAATATAATATAAAACCATATAAGTGGTTGTTTATACTGAAGGTCTGCATGTATAAATAGAGTATTTGGACTGAATTTATAAATTTACAATAAATATAACCCATGGTTACCATCATACACCTGAAGAACATCAAATTCCTTTTCTGTCTGGAAGAATTCTACAAACATGCTGATATTATATCCCTTTTCTACTGAAATGCTCCAGGCACACATTTGAAGATTTGGGTAACTGTCAGGATATCCAGGGCTCAATATGACTCCCGTGGAATCTAGCCGTAATTCATTGGCAGGACACAGCACTGTCAAAGAAAGATATAATTACATAATGCTAGTGTTTTAGGCCTTTGTGAAAACTGCATTTTAAATACTGGATACTCTGCTTTCACGTTCAGTATTATAAAGGAGATAATACCTTGAATTATGTGTTAGGAGAGACAATTTGTATTAAGCTTGCAGTTCAAAAAGTGGAGTAATAACCGATAAATTCATGTCATTGATTTCCTTTCTTTTTTTAATTACATGGAAGATGCATTACTTTTCTGGACAATAAATAGCTAAATAATTAAAAGATGATGCATTTATTTCCTTCTATTTTTTATATTCTTTCCTTACCTTTCCTCGTCTTATGTCCTCCCCTCTGTTCTTTCCTTTTCCTTCCTTACTTTCTTACTCGCTTTCTTCTTTCCTCAACCGTAACTCATTCAGGTATGTAAAGCCAAAGAGGAAACTGCTCTCTCTCAAAGTATTCATTCCAGGCAAAGCCACTTTTGATGTCAAGAATGTGCTTATACCATGAGAATTTAACACAATTTGGGGGTCATCAGTTACCTCTCATTTCTTCATGTTATCTCCAGACCATAAATGTAAGGTAAAGCACAAGCTCTTCTTATTTCATAACAATGCCTCTGCTATACATCCCACGAATATATATAACAATTTGTGTGTGTATACACATATATGTGTGTGTATATATATGTGTATATATACACAACACAAAAATATAGAAAATTTGTTACAAGTTGATAGAAAAATGTAATATCAAGTAACAGCTTCCAAAGTATACTAAATTTTAATTGTTAACATCAATAGCATTATGCAGTGAACCAAATACAAATATCTATGTAAATTTGCATTTACAAAAAGCGTGACCAAGATAATCAAATCCTTATAACTCAAGTGATTCTATTTCAGCCCTTTTTTTGTTTGTTTTTCTTAAGAATTTGAGGTTCTCTGTTGTGGGAAGAGGTTTGCAGTTGCTCAGTATAAACCACATTGTATAGGAGTAAATTCATATATGCCAAACAGTATTTAGTTCAGTTTAACAAAGAAATCTCTACTTGTCAGAATAGTTGAAGTGGCTACAGCAAACTGTCCTATATATCTCATCGCTAAAGAGTTTTTAAACTTAGGATGGACTAATTTTTGAGTGTTACTATAAGGGACATTCAAGCAACTGAAGTGGTGGGTGGACTAGATACCTTTTGAGGGTTTGGTGAATTGGACATATATCCCATGCCATTTTCTAATCCAATTACTATACAACTTCCATTTCGGTGTTAGATAGCACTGTATCTCAAAAAAATCAGAGCACTGCCTTAAGGAAAATCCTTGTTTTTCAGTTTGTTCAAATGAGCTAGGCTTGAAAACACCAAATATATTTGCTGGAATACAGATAAATAGATGAAGAATTTATATATTTATCATTTCCTGGGTGTAACGACAATGAAATATTTTGAATTGTAAAGTCTCCAATAGTGTAAAGATGAAAAAAAAGTAAAGCAGTGACTTATGGCAACATATGATTGCTCTCTAATCAAGTAAATAACTTGAAAAAAAAATAGCTTGAAAATAAAACCTGCCATAAGTAATACACAGATATTTAAAAAATCGACAATAGAATATAGTATAGCTAAGTCTGAGTTGCTTTGTTTTCTTTCTTTCCTGTTTTTTTTTTTTTGGCTTTTATTTCTGTTTCTTTTACTTTAATCGGAGAAGTATGCTTTTTAAATATGACTTTGAGATTTAAAAAAATTATTAAGTAAATGATATCCGTTCATTCTCAGGCTAAAAAGAGAAACATCACCATTTTTGTTCACAAAATAAAAAATATGTAAAATAAATAAATAGCTAAATAAACGAAGGTCACAAATAAAATAGAAAATATGCATAAAAGAGAAGAACATCAGTGAATATATAGTTATGGCATATTGAAATAAAAGATGTATATAACCATATGACCAGTTGAAATAAGTTTTAAGGAAGCTTTTATTTAGCGTATGCCTAGCTATTTAATACTTCTGGAATATTCAGCTAAAGTAAGTAACTGTTTGGGTTACCGAACGCATTCCTCCCTCACTAAAAACCACTCCGCAGCTTCATAGCTTGACACGAAACCCTCTAAGCTCAGTCCTTGCCCACCTCCCCAGCTTTGTTTCCTGTCACTCCTCCTCTGAAAAGGAATGCTCCTAATATATTCAATGAACACCTATAGCTTTTTGAACTTAAGAAATTCTTTTGTGCTCCTGTTTCAAATGTCCTCTCATCTGATGCATTTGAAATGTTAGCCCATTTCAAGGCCCAGATCAAGTGCCTCGTCCTCTGTGAAATGCTTCCTAAACCTCTCCTCCATCAGCCCAAGCAGAATTGTTGATTTCCTTCTCTGTGCCTCTATAATATATGCTTCTATTGTTGCCTTTAGAAATTTCGTGGCTCTTACTTCTGTACTTTTTTGGCTCCCTTCCTCGTCCACGGTTATTGAAAAGCAGGTGCCATGTTTTATTTAATGTTTTGGCTCCAATGTTCTGAACTGAATAAATATTCCATATTACTTGGAAAAACTGATGCGATCCAATAAAACTTATTGTAAATACACAAATTAATCAATTCTCATATTATTCAACATATAGCAAGAAGCCTGACCACCACCAAGAATAAAAGTAAATATTTATTGATTGTGACTGTTAGACACTATCAAGCATCCTCCGTGCACTATCTCATTTATTTGTCACAACAGTTTTAAGAAGTGTATACAATTTTTATCTGCATTATACATATGAGGAAACTGATGCTTACACAGTTTAAAATGCACAAAGTCTCACAGATTCAGCTAGATGGACCCCACTTTTTAACCACCAAATGGAATCCTTGTTATATTTCATCTCTTTGAAATGTACCACATTTAGAGTTGCTTTCCATATTTTAAGTGTGAGAGAATTAAAGAGGACCCAGGGAAGAATAACAAAAATGATGCAGCCCCATGTAGAAAAAGTAGAAAAAAAATCAAATAATTTAAAGTAGACTAAAAACAATGTAGATTAGTTATAAAAGATTCCAAATAAATGACTATTTTAGCAAGCTTGTGAATTAACTCAAACAAAAATGTAAAGTCAGCGTTTAGCTTAAGTGCTTGATCCATTCATTAATATAGTAACTTGACATGTACTTACTCTTTATTAACTTTTAGCTAGCATCTGATGTTATTATGAGACAAAAAATTGTCTTTTTTTTGTATTCTCTACAGAATAAGAGATGCAATTACCAATCTATAGAAATTCTGATTTTAAAAATAAGATATTGAAATTCTAAGAGATGAGGGGTTGTGAAATAACTAGGTTGTCTGAATTGTTTTATTTATTTTAATTTTAAAGCATATTGAATTGGAATCCAGATATAAAAAAGAAGTGTTGTCCTCCAAAAGCTCATACTGTGGTTCATACACTGGGGTTATGGAAGTGCCAGCATGTAATTGCTTATTTGTGCCTTCCTTTGCCTGCTCAAGTTACTTCCCCATGTAGAGTCCCCCAAAAGACTGAGACTCTATCTTCTCCATTCACACGTCTAAATATCTGAATATAAATCTCAATAATTTATTGTAAGTACTATATAAAGTAGTCATGTATAAAGAAGGAAGGTGAATAAATGACATTTAAATATCAGGAATATACTTCACAGACTTCAGAATACCCAACCAACTTTAAGATGTTCTAAAAGCATTGACACACTGCAAGGAAAATTCTCACACTGGCACTGGTTTACACCTCCAAACATGTTTTTCTTTTTGCTACTGTAAAAGCCCTTTATGAAAATCCTTCTGTCTTTCCTTTAAGGACTCCAACAATGTAGAAAATCAAATATTAATTACTACTTATAGTATGTTTGGAATAATAAACAGAATTTTTGTTTTATGTTTATAATAGTCAAGACACTACACAGGACACAAGTTTCCATTTCACAGAATAAACATCAATAAAATCTAAAAAGGGATAATCAAATTCAATTTAAATTTTATTTAAGTTAACCAATATTTATAATTAGTTACTATGTGTTCGGTCCTGTTCTGGGCTCTAGTTGCTACACAAATTAACAATACATGATTCTTGAACATCCAAACTCTAGTGCATCATTCAAGGTCCATCATAGTCTTGCCCTTCTGATATGGTGAATTTCTTGAAGTCCATACCCTACTGTCTTTCACTTCTGTGTCTTTGCATATGCATCTGTCACTTGGACCACCTTTTCTCTATCCCTATTCTAACAGAGAAAGTCTCACTTGTAATTTGTAACCCATGACATGGAGAGCAATGCCTCCATCAAACTTCCCCTGGCCTATAAACAGTTAAACATTATATGATTTTATACCCCTCCCCCATAGCCTTAATGCTATGTTGCCGTCATAGCAGGACCATTTATAACTTGTTTTTTTTTCTTTTCTTCAGATCCTCATACTTAACAGGTGCTCTAAACTTTAATGAATCTATTGGTTAGAATAGAAACTACTTTCAAGTAAAGGCAAGCCACATTGGAGACTTTATTTAAAATGATTTTTCTTACCTGCATTTCTACCATTCACAGCAAAAAATAATTGATTTAAGTTAAATTGACTTTGGGATAAACTAGAAAAATTAAACCTTGGATGAATCAAAAATGTTTAAAGTTAAATCTGACAAATAATGTAATGAAAAACACCACAAATGAGTTGTATAACTTTTAACATTACTGCCAGTTAAATATTTAATATTTGTATAAAATGGATATTTCTCAATGTTGCCAGTACTGAATTAAACATAATACAAATATTTAGAAATAATAATAATGATTGGTACCTTGACAAACTGGAGGTGCTCCATCCATCTGGAGTCGTTCTCCTAACCTACATGTCAGAATTGCATTACCAACCAAAGTAAATCCTGGAAGACACTGGTACCTGATAATATCACCTATTAAAAAACAAAAAAACAAAAAAACAGAAGGAGCTTCAGATAAGCAATGAGGTGAAAATTAATAATGTTCTATTGTAAAAGCAGAATATTTTTTCTTTCAGTCATTTTTAATCAGTATAAAATTCTGGGATTTTAAAATATAAAATAGCAGGGATGCTATTTAAAATACTGAATAGTTAGTAAATTGTAGGCATTGACCAATCAGAACAGAAGCCAAGAGTAAACAAACTCCCAGTAAGACTGTACTGGTATATACCAGTTGGATATGAGCAATAAAAGTAAGGAAATAATCTGGTTGGTATAGGTAAGATAGTCATTAAAATGTATCAAGCAGTAAAAATTATTTCTAGTTATTGCTTTTATATTAAGTTAAATTTACATTGGCCAATGGTATTTTCTTACATTTCTCAACCAAAATCAATGTGGCAATAATAAGAGTTTATTACAGCAACATTATACAGTTATACAGTTCAAATTCTCACACTGTTTTCTAACTGTACATCCTGGAAATATAGTTTCTTTCTTCTTAAGTAATATTCCCTTTCCTTTTTTCACTGTTATCCATTCTTAAGAATTCTAAACAATCCTCATCAACCCAGGGAAAGAAGATTGAAGACAGGCTATTACTATTCTTTATTTTTGTTTCTTTCTGAATAAATACCTCTGTTAACAGTGTGTTTTCCTTGAAAGTAATTTAACAGACTTTACCTATTTCAAATTCATCATCTTCTGTCAAAATTTCAGCATTGGGTACAGGTGGTGGAGGTTGACACACTCTCAGTTGATAGGCTATAAAAATAGACAATGTGTTTATTCTTTCTCTGAGCAGGTGTGTATACTTACATATGTGTGAGAAAAAGAAAATTATGCAAGGTTTATATATAATAATAAAAATAATTTATCAAGTTTCCATTTTTTTCTTTATTTAAAAAAAATGCTATAACATTGAGAGAAAATATATCATTCCTTAGATTCCAAAATATTTTTTCCTGGTAAAAATGCTTATCTTTTAACTCCTTAATTTTTACCCTCATTCTATTCTTTCTTATTAAATGCTTTACAATACCTATTTTCCTTCTTGGTGTGACCACAATTTGGAATTATATATTCATATCTGTTTATGTGCTCAATGCTTATCTTCCACAAGATTCATCACAGAATGTCCTGCACCTAGTGAAGTGCCTGGCATAGAGTCATAATTCAAATAAGTACATAATTCAAATAATTCAAATAAGTACTCAATGCTTACTTTATCCCAGGAAAATTATAAATACTTTACTTATATTAAATATATTGGTCCTTCCAAAATTTTATTTATTTTACTACTCAATTTATGTAACTATTTCTATAATTATCCCCATTTTGTAAAAGAGAAAATTTTTAAAGAGAGTTTAAAAATTTGTCTAAATTTATAAATGTGGTAGAGCTGGAATTTGAACCTAGGCAGTCTGCCTCAGAAGCTTCTGTAACCATGCTACATTAATATATTTTAAAAATATCTATTTGTTAAATTTCACATTTCCAAATATCTATATCACTTGAGCAGATTATCAGATGAGATAGATTCCTATCTGGCATAATTTAAAGACCACTGGAAAAAAATTCTCTATGAATCTAAGCATCATGACCACTGGCCCCCTATATCTATATCACAGTCATTTGCTTGATTAAAGCCTATTTTCACTAGGAGTCTTTTAAAAATGTAATATACTCGTATTCATTCAGGAAACACATTTTAGTCCACAGTCATGCCGCCCTGAGCAAGCCCAATCCCATCTGATCTCAGAAGCTAAGCAGGGTTGGGACTGGTTAGTACTTGGATGGGAGATCACTTAGGAAGACCAGGTGCTGAAGGCAAAAAAAAAAAAAAAAAAGAAACACATTTTATACTATTATAACATTTGAATAAAAAATGTGTTTTATATGCTTAACTTTATTACTTAAACCCAGGAGTTAAGTTATTTATGTACTTCAATGTGCAGATAAAGAATATAAGGCTTACAAGACATAGTGACTTGTTTGAGATCACACAATTAGTACAGGGTTAGCCAGTACACCATCCTATTTCTTGTAACTTCAAAGCCCATACCTTCGATATTGCCCCTATCATGAGAGTATTATGAGAACTGAAGTATATCAATTAGCCCAATTAAGGAAGATTCCTATAAAAGAAGATGAGTGAGATACGTATTTTAAAAAGGGGAAAATTTTTCTAGTTCTGAAGAATAATCCTGGACGTAACAGCATTTCAGATGTAGGTGGAAACCTCAGCAAAAAATTGAGTACTGATTCATCATGTTACAAAAACTCATTTATAAGAGGTTAATAGTCTAATAGACTTCCAAGTTGCTAAGGACAAAGAAAAGAGAAAAATAAATTCAAAATGTAGATGAAGAGGAATGAATCAAGAAAAATTTGTTTCAGTACCCTGCTGTAGATTGTTGTCTGTCTCTTCAAACATCTTCATTCCAGTACTTTTAACATGTTTATAAAAGCACTCACTGTGCAGGGATGTTAATTTGCAAGTAAAGCACAGCTGTACACAGACGAGTTACACTCAAAAAGAGAAGACTTGCTGAGAAAGAAGCCCAGGGCAGAAAAGTATAACCTGGATTTTTGAGAAAAAGTTTACCTGAGACTAACAATGAGGATTTTGAAAATTGTTTTCCTGAACTTAGACCTTAAAAGGAATACAATTATCAAGATAAAAGGTAATTGTATGAAATGCCACAGCAGAAAGAGAAAGGGGAGGGGAAGATACAGAGAGCTTTATGTAGAGAAATAAATCCTTACGAGATTATGGTTCAAGAGAAGCATTTTATCTGATCTTAATGTAGAACAGAGGTCAACTCAGAAGTGAAAGAAGTGCAGAGATGCCCATATGTGTATTATTTTACCTCTGTTTGCCTGTAAAGTTATTTTTAATCTTCGTGCTAATCATATCATTTTCTTATTTAAAAAGAAGCACTTTTTTTTTTTTTTATCAATGAGCAATCCATGACTATTGCATTGGTAGAATGTGCTTAGAATGACCTAGATAATTCAGTTGCAGAGTTTAAAAGATTAGAATTTATAAATTACTAATGAGGAGTATGATGCTCAGACAGACTGTGTTATTTTCCCAAGACCACATGGGTGCTGTGAGCTAAATTCTCTTATTCTCTACCATCACCAGCAATTTTACAAACTGTTTCTACAGTCGAGGGATCATCTTTGGGCCACGGAGGGTCTAAGGAGGCAGGATGTCTTTACCTCCTGCCAACCACCTCCGTAAGAGCAATTCTATTTTCATCAATTTTATAGTTTTAAATTCTGAATAAACTTTCTTTTGGGCAAATGTGCTACAATCTCCACCTAAGTAATATCACTGATTCTTTTGACTTTAAGTCTGACTTTGTGTCTCAATTCCCAATTTTATATCACCAAGATAAGCATCTCTTACGAGCTTCTTTTCCCTTACTCTGTTTTTTTTCTAATCACAGAACTCTCTGTTGTGGCACATGTAATCATGACTTGTTTCAAAATTTATTATTATCAAAATTTATTTATTATTTATTAGCTTATTTGTTCATTGTTTGTGTCTCTATCAAGACTTTAAGTAACATGAAGAGCCTGCTTATCTGCCCTTTTCATTGCTCCTATCACTATGCTTATAATCCAACAAATATTTGCCAAATAATATACAAACTATATGTTTCCTTGAGAGGAGAAATAGTCTCTGAACAAACAGTCTTACTTAAGATGACTCTCAACTCTAAACCTGCAAATGGAGATGAAATAGAGGCAATTACGGGTCAGAGTGCTAGAGAACAGGGTCTGAAGAGAAGCTGCCTGAGATGCTTTTGAGTGTTTGACTATAATTTTGATTTCAATGTAAAAGACAAGAGATAAGGAAAGGAACTCGTTTGTATCTGTTTTTCTTTAGACTCCCAAAGGCAAAGTATGACAAAAGGTTAAGTCATAAATAGCTCCCAACAATTCTATTTTCAATCTTCATTAACTTCTATCAGTTTGTTAAAATAAGTCTAAAGTTTGTCCAGTGTCTTTCTATTGTTGCTGCTAACATCTCAGTGCGGATCTCTATCATTTCATACTTGTTGTACTGAGTTGAGTAGTGTCCCCCAAAATGTTTATCTTCCCCGAAACCGTATTATGTTATTTGGAAGTGGGCTTGTTGTAGATTGTTACAAGTTGAGACCATATTGAATTAAGGTGAGCCCTTAAACCAGTATGACTGCTGTCCTTATAAAAAGAGACAAGATAGAGATGGACACACAGGGCAGACATGTGATGATGGAGACAGAGACTGGAGTGATTTATCTCCAAACCAAGGAATGCCAACCACATCTGGCTATCACCAGAAACTCGGACACGGCAAAGAAGAATCCTCTACTGTCTTCAGAAAGAGCATAGTCCTCTTGACACACTGATTTCATACTTCTAGATTCCAGAATCAAGAGAAAAAAATTATTTGCTTAAGCCACCCAGTTTGTGGTGCTTTGTTACAGCAACCCTAGGAAACTAGCACTTCTGTGTTATTAAATTGGCCCACAGGATGTTCCTTGCCTTCTGCATCTTTCTGAGGCAATCTTCCTATATACAAGTGACGTGGTAGCAGAATTACGACCGTATTTACATGAAATCTACTGTATGCAAAGGATTCTGCCAGGTACTTTACATGAATTATTTCATTTAATTACCAAATTACTATATCAAGATAGGTGTAAATGTGCCCATGTTGCAAAAAAGAGATATTAAATTTCAGAATGCTTGAATCATTTTCCCAGGTCACAGAGCCAGAATTTGGACCAAACTCTGCGTGAAAATTAAGCCATATTTTCTCCTAGACAAATCAACCTAAAAAAGAGAATTATTTTGAGGCTGCCATTTCTCTATCAATTTACAGTGGCTTTTCACAGCCTACAGATTAAATTTATAATTCTAGATAATGTAAGTTTTTTACCTTAATTCATGCCAATCCTCAGATGAGAGTAAGCATTCTATAAGGGAAAGTTATTATTATATCAAATTGGAATTCCGTGCCTTCCAGATATTTGCTGTTCACAGATAATAAGAATATTTAGTAAAATAGTAATATTTTCTACTTTTCCCTTTCATTCATGAAAGACATTTTGATTTGGCAATTACTGAAATAATCATGAACAAAACTTAGGCATATTATCTTGGTTGGTAGGAGCAGGGTATTAAAGGGCAATGGTTTGAGCTGTGAAGTATCAGATGTGTGGTAATTAGAGGCAATAAAGAAGTATTAAACACTATAGCTCCACTTCTCTTTCTGAAGATGTTTCTATTCAACCTATCAACATTATGAGAAAATATATATCCTCCAATTTGTGTTACTTTTGTGGACAAAGCAGCCTAAGCTATTATTTACTCTGGAAGCAGGCTGCTTGTGTTCCAATCTTGGTTCTGCGACTTCCTAGCTCTATGACCTCAGGCAAATTGCTAAGGCTCTGTGCTTCAGTTTTCTCACCTGCAAAATAAACATAAAATTAGGTTTGTTAATATATTATAAAGTGCTTAGAACAGTGCCCGACACATATTGTCATTTCAAAGGGCAAGCACAGTCCTTGTCTGTCGAAGGTTAACACCAGACTGCTTTGATGGCAGTTGTAAACACAGACAATCTCAATCTGACATGACCTTACTCACAACCCTGATGTTGTTCCACAGCCTAGCACTCATGTGACTTTCCAGAATACATCAAACAATTCTTTTTGTTTCTGTTCTGATTTAAATTGTTTATACTTTGAAAATGCTGAGATACTTTGCTTGACATTAATGTACATTATACCATAACATAAAGTCCTTGAGTTCAGCAACTCATTGTAGAGTTCTGTATCATATGTGTTGTACATGTCTGTTGTCTCAAAACTGCTAGCACAATGCCCTGGAAATCATATTCAATAAATACTAACCGATAACTAATTGAATTAAAACAATACCCCCATCCTCTGTAATGTATACACTTTGGAAGAAAATAAACAGGTGTAGGATAAATATACCCAATACCATATAGGTTAGAATTATAGGTTGCTTGAATTGGAAGTCACCTTATAAATCACCTATTCTTCATTTCGGGGTGGTGGAGGGAGAAGGATGCCTAGCGAAATGAGGTAGACAAGGTCACACAGCCAGTTACTGGCAGAACTGAAACTTTTAAATTGTGTCATTTAAATTTTAAATAGTATTAGCATATATTTCAGTCCATGCTTTTCATGGATTGTTCCACTTAGAAACAGCTTCACAATTATGACCATTAATGAAAAAGCTGCATATTTACATATTTAAAATTTACATTTTATTTAAATCCGTGTTCTCTTTAGAAGAATCATTTTATTTGAAATGTCACTCAGTTTTAAAACATCATTTACTCTTTAGTAACTACCTTAGGGCATCATACTCTACCTGTCAGAGTTTTCTGAGGATGACTATTGTTTGAATAGTGCTGTTTTTGTTCAAATGTGTACAGATGTCTGGTTCCTGATAAACAAATTTGATTTTTTAAATTGCTTTAGGGTTTGATTCTGGCAATATATTTTGGTTATTTTTAATTTTCCATTTTCTTTGTAACGATACATTCAACCTAATTCCAGAAAAGATGCTGTATTTATCTTCTTCAGTTCATCTGGCTATTAAAGGCTTCTTAAAAAACAAAACAAAACAGAAAAACAGAACACTGGCAAATTGCCATTCCTTCTTTAAACCAGAAAAGGACAAATATACAACCTTTCTGCCAAAGAAGGACACAGTTTTCTTACAGAAGGGGCGGGGGGAAAACACCATAATGTTCCCTTATATACTCTTAGATCTTTATAACCACCGGTACTTCAGTGGTGACCCAGATTAGTTCACATATAAAAATTTCATGATATAGGGAAAATTTGGAAGAGAAAAAAGCATTGATAATTACATGTTCAGTTATGTAATTCTGGCATGTTATTTCAAAAGTTATGTAAAATAAGTTTAAGCAGTTCCACTTGAAAGCAGACTTAGGAGTGTTTAAATAAATGTTCTCCTAGTTATAATTAAGAGATAAAAATAATATATTTTTTTCCATTTTAGAACAACCCTGCTAGCGAGTTGACATGAACCACACAGGTAAGTTTCAGCAGTGCTTAAATTACTTTTAAATATCCTTTTTGCTCCATTAATATTTTGTAATTAGTTGGTTTCTTTACCTATATAAAGAAGAACCTTAGAAATCAAGAGAAAATGCTAATCCCTGGATTTACAGGTAAAACAGAAAATTCTCTTGGTATTTCCCTAGAAATGGAATTGAAGCAGGATAGATAGTCTAGGGATGTCCCTTCCCCTCCAGGATAAAGCTCCAGAATTTCTCCTTTGTCCTTTGTTCAGCTAGCCCTCTTCTTATTTTAGCTCAAGCAAGGGGAGATAAAACAAAACTAGTCCATTCTAGCTTAGATGCCATCTTGGGCTGAGACCTGAACTTTGGTTAATTATAATAGCATTAGAATGATATATGCATTGCAAATACGATAGCTCCCATCATGTACCTGAGGCCATGACACTTCCAGAAACACCAAATAAGAATGGAAGAGTTGGAAACTGAGCTCCTCTCCTACCAGAAGGAGACAACAAGGCTATGTCAGTACCAGTCTCCAGGTTCTGCCTCAAAACCACAAAAGTCCATAATCCAGACATCCTCAGGGGCCTTGCCTTCAGAGTTCACCGGCACTTTCCTCTTAAGTGTGTACTTTGCTTTAATAAACCTTGAGCTTTCTTGCTTGATGTTTGTCTTGCCCTTGAATTCTAGGTCAAATCATAAGACAAAAACCTGGTCACTGGAGCTCTGGGCCAAGTCCTCTCTTGGACTTCCGCCCCTGACGAGCTCTCTGGGATCAGAAGCGTAATAAACAAAGCTGTTGGGAAATCTCTTGAATTATCCTAAGAAATTCCAATATCTGCTGTATGAATTGACTTCTCTACATGTTCAAGTATCTAATTGAAAGTATGCTGCCTTAGTGCTGAGCCCATTAGAATCTGAGAAGTAAGGTGCCAAGGGTCTCTCCTCTACATGGTTATTACCGGGAACAGCACATCAGCAGTGACAATTTGTTCTTTGTCAGTCTCTATTTTCCTCTCCTTGTTCATTACCATAGTTTGATTTGCTTTTGGCTGTGAAGGAACATGCTATAACTATCTTTATCACTTTACACTACTCTGCATATTAGAAAGAAAAGAAAACAAAAATCAAAACAAAACAACTCCTGTGTACTGTCAGCTTGAGAGGGCCTGGCTCTAACTATAGGTCATGCTTTTCTACTGTTGACCATTTCACTAATGACTAACATCAGACATGATAATTCTTTGACCTTGATGGAACAAGACAAAAACAAGACCATTTCATTATCATGTCTGAGCACAGAAACAAACAAACAAACAAACAAAAACCAACAATACAGTCCAAACCACCTAAATGACCAAGATTCTTCCATTTCAGTTAGTATGAGTGAATGTTGTTTTCATATCAATTACAGTTTTAGGCATGTTCCATTCCTTTTACCTTTTAGAAAAAATAATTATTAAGATACCCAATTATAGAACTACTCCAATGTTCTAACAAAACCCATTCCAGGGGAAAAGCATGCCTCCTTGAACCTTTCCAGAACTATCCTGCATAGTCCAAATCCCATTACTAGTTTCCTCTAACACCGTCTTAACTGAGCTGCCATGGGGTCCCACATGGTGCATTGTCTCACTCGTTACAATGAGCCAATAAACCCAACTTTATTTAATTAAAGGTGTACTCCTGATGGACTTTAGCTGGAGGGGACTGAGAGTAAGATATTATAGAAAATAAATACCATCACTTATCAATAAGTGAGCACATATAGCAAAATGTCAAAATATAGTAAGCACTTTTGACATGACTTTTAATCATTTAAGTAATCACTAGGTGATCATTAAATAATAGTAAATTACATTATCTTTTTCTCACAACAGCTTTACTACTAGTTTGGTGTTTAGCTTCAACATAGGTATTCATATATAACTGTATGTTGTCTATACCCCCTATACTCTCTGGACATCAAACAATGGAACACTTTATGAGTTTAATATATTATCTATTGAAATACAAAAGGAGGTAAGATCTCTAGGTTGTGTGAGGTATAGAGTCACACAGTTCAAAGCAATGGTGATTTATATTTTATATAAAATGTATCCTTATATATGCAGCAGTCTCTTTTAGGATGAGACTTTATGGAGTTAAATAAACTTGTGCCCCAATACAGCATTTATCGTAAAATAAACACTGTCATTATTTTATGTAACCATAAAAGACTTTTCAGGTTTTTTCAATGCAAATCTTAAAAATAGTCTGAAAGTCAACATAAAATCAACTAATTCTTTCACAGATATGCCAATAATAGAAAACAATAAATATAAATAATATAAATTGTTAAACTATATTATGATCACTAAGAAAATTTGAGTGTAAATTGAGTACCCGAATACTCTGAGATTAGAAAAAGAGATGACTTGGATAATGATTTTAAGCATTAAAATGATCTCTTCTATTTTAAATTAATAGATATGTATCCTAGCTATACTATAGCCCCCTAGATGTTTTGATTGGCATAAGTCAGACTCTCAGTAAAACTTATGTTCTCTTCACATAGTGACCACAGCACATTTTGGGAACAATAAAGAAAACACACTAAGTTGTGATAAACATACCAACATGTTGTGGTCAGCTTCTAGGTCCTGGGGAAGAGAAGCATAAGAAGTGTGAAGCTCTAAGCGGTAATTAAGGGGACAATTTTCTAGAAAATAAGATGACCTATCACTTTGCTAAAACTAATAATAATTTTTGCTAAAATTTTAAATAAAAATTAGGTTTACATACCATTAAATATAATTTATGCATGAGATAATACTAGTTTAGGACATTGTTTGACAGTAAAAACTCAATATATTTTAGCTATTATTTTATTGCTGTTGCTGTTGTCATTATTTAAAAGAGGTCATTCTTTGGAGTCAGATCTATTTCATATTCTAGGCAACACTTCTACTTATTAGTTCTCTGGCTTTATGTAAGTTACAAATTTTTTCTTTCAGTTATTTTATTATTAAAATGGAAATAATACTTACCTTATAGAGTTATTACAAAACAGCAATAATACATGGAAAGTATCCTAGCATAATGCCACACATATTAAGTTTTCAGTCAATGGCACCTATCGCTATTATAGTATCATTCAAAGTCGGTGTCTGCAAAAACATGTTTAAATAGGTTTTGTATAATTTACTTTCAAAGAGTCACTGATTAGGATCGAATGTTGTTATTATTTCTTATAAGCCAACCCCATCTTGAGTCTATGGAAGATATCAGAAATTCTCACTTTTTACTTTAGGGAATTACAATTATGGCAATACAGAGAGAGAGAAAAACATTTCCTCTGACGAAGAAGCAATTTCATATATGAGATAAAGGGCCTCAACATTTATACCTGTCCTATTTTTTTCACCACACAGAAATTTCATTTTGCAAAGCTTTTTATGAATGGTATTTTTGATCATGAAAGACTTTATAAAAATGATATTTTATAAAGAACAGATGGCTGGCTGAATCTCATAAAGGAAGTCAGATTAGAGAGAAAAAACACTTTTTTTCTTTTTTCAAACATTTAAAAAATATATTAATAAATAAAATCTAAATGATCAGTCAATAATAAAAATACAAAAGGGTTAAGAAGCAGAAATGTGATCTATGCCCTAAAAAAAGCATTCACTATTATTAAACTCACAGGCTTATAAAACAATATACCATATTGTAATCACGTTCTTAAAAGTTTGGTTAAAAGAGTAAGTGCAATCATAGAGAAGATGATAGTGATCCCTATGAGTTCAAAATATCAAGAAATGGAGGAAATGGGACTTAAGATGGAGAGACTTACGGAACTGAAGATGAGGAAGAAACCATTTAAGAATGGAAGTTTAGGAGGCAGCAAGAGAATGAATCTGACTGAAGTCAAGGTAGACACTGGGCAAGGAGATTAAGTGAACCAGACTGCAGGGTAGCTTTAAATTTGATTTAATGTAGGCATCATGCATTCTTGAAAAGGTGAGTCAGGATGAAAGCAGTGCTTTAGGAAAATGATCCTGAGAGGGCTGGATCATGTAAGGCATCTGTCAATTTTAACATGAGCCCTGGCTACATTCTCAAATTTCAAGGTTATTTTAAGGTTTAGGTAAAGTTCCCAGAGATGTTGATTCAAATGTCAGGCTTCTTTAGGCTCTGAGGTGTGTGCCTTATTATGAAATTTAAAGTATAAAATAAATGCTCTATTAGAAAACCTAAAATGTAAGATAAGGTATGGTAATGAAAGGAACATTTACTGAACATCTGCTCTGCCAGGCACTATGTTAACTGTATATCATCCACAGTCTCCAATTCTCATATCATCTCTGCAACATAATACTGTTAATAGTAATAATGATAGCAATTACTTGCGTTGAGCTATGCAACACTGCCAATACTGAGCACTTTTTGACCAAAAATTTCATATGGTTCAACCTAATTTATGCCAGTAATTACAGTAATTTTTACATATACAGTATTTCATTAGTCCACTTAGCAGTTGTTGTATATAAAAAAAAAAAAAAAAAAAGTGGAGATGAAAGAGTAACTTGTCCAAAGTCAACTGGACAATGAAGCACTAAATAAATACTTGATCTTATTATCCCTAAGCTAATTCTGTTCTTGTTATACATGACTCAAAACCTAGTTATAAAACAGGTGAAACAGTTTGGTATGAGAATACATGTATACATTTAAATAAGTATCTATGTAAATCCACATTCAAATTTTGTATGTATACAAACATTCTGTAATTGTAATGTTTTCTATGTTACTACACATACACATGCATCCTTTTCTCTGACAATATTTCCCCTTTGAAATATCTCCTAAGATTTATAAGAATTTTACACTCCCTATAAGGTTATCTTATAAATATTTATGGTCCATCAGTGAACAGTCCCTTCTTTGCCATTTGTTCAGGCAGGGCACAAAATAACCGAAATTTATACAGGGATCCACGAAGAGAGAAAATGTACAAAATGCAGTTCAGCAACTAATTCATTTCTTGATCTTAACTATTCTTTAATTTATTGCTTCCTGAGTTATGATTATCTGTCAAAGTAATAAAGCTATTGTTATAGTCTGACAGTATTTACATATTACCAGCATCAATAACTAAGTCAGTAAAAAAGATAAATTAATTATTAAAAAATCAAAAGCCTGAATAAAAGTTAGAACTGAACATCCCCTTCATAACTGGCTATGCTGGAGTGTACATGAAACTCTAGCAGCTGTGGGTCTCGGTACCATCAACTGGCTAATAAATGCTGAGACTAAACAATCCAAATATTTTCTGGTCTATTCTCTGACTATTTCTAAACCTGATATTCTTTAATGTGAGCATAACCATATTTGACTTACCATACTTTTTATGGAATGTAAGATTTGAGTATCAAAGTTTTACCTTTTATTTTAAAAAAGTAAAAATATTAAATTGTACATTAATGTAATGGACAAAGTAAATGTTCATGTTGCAAATGTTCATATAACTTGCAAATTTAATTTAGCAGCTTATTGATCTAGTGAAATACTCATGGAATTGGTCTGAAAAAGTCATATGACGCTGAATGTGTTTCATGGAAATACTATCATAGCAGATAAAGGAATGTAATTTTTAGAAATAAGTATTTTCTTATTTATAATGAGATAAAATCAATTTGATATAAAAGAAAATTTTTAAAAACTCTGTGAAACCATCTGCATGTTCTTTCAAAAAGTTAATGTTATGAGGAGAGGACCCAGAATAATTTTATACAAAGAATTAAAATTGAAACTTTTCATAAATTATTGCATAGGAGTAAAAGCTATGAATTTAATAATCTAGATTAGTCACTTAACTGTAAGATTCTAGACTAGATATAGTTTTGAAACAAGAGTATAAATGAATGAGTAATAAGATCTAGAGCATAAAAGTATTAGATGCTAATTTTAGAAAGACTCACAGCAGGTTGAATTACAAATTTAAACATTTTGTATTGAAAAATCTATTAATGTCTCAAAGTTACACATAATAAAATATGAACAGCTGGTTCTCTTTTATTGGTTTCCTTGTAAAAAAATGATTATTTTCTACTTGGTAATTACTGGCTAATTTATTTCTAATTTCATTTGCTTACATTTTAATGTCCCTAGACTCTTAGAAGAGGTCTTTCTTGCAAGTAAATATATTTGAAATGATAAATAAAATGTCAAATTCTAATACCTTTTCACTTATTAGTTAAATATATTTTACATTCAAATTTTCCAGTATAATTTTAAACAGTACCAAATGAAATATAAACTCTTAGATAATACGAACCATGATAACTGAGCACAAAAAAGCCACTTGTTGTGAAATCACTGTGGAATTTGATTAGAATCTGATTTGAAGTGCTGTAGACTGATTCCAGAGCAGTATTGCCACTGAACTGCCCGATCTGAGGCGAGTTTTGATCTGGCCCATCCCTGTTAGAGAGAGACAGAGTGGAGACAGGGGAGAGAGAGATTGAGATTAATTTTTTGGAGAGTTTTCCACAAAGTTTAATAAAGATATACCATATCGGATGATAAAGCTGCAATAGATTAGGTAACCAATGAATGCCAAATCATATTGGTTTATTTTATATTTATTTAGGCGATAAATTTTAAAAATGTAAAGTATAAAAATAGATCACATTTTTACCTAAGTGAAATGCATCCATATTAGCAGTGATCAATTACATTGTCTTTGGTATCCTGACCACAATCCAGAGCCTCCCAAATGACTGAAGTTTGCCCAACTTTTATTTTCTTCAAAATAAGCTTGAATATCATTGACTGTTAAATTTAGAAAGAATCATAGAACGCATACAATAGTTCTATTAATCGACTGTCAATAATTAGTTCAGATATTTTCTTTGTGATATAGTTTTAAATAAAAAAGTTTTAATTAACAGGATAACAATACAAATATATTTTATAACATTATTATGACAGAAATTCAATAGTTATATTAAATAATTGTGATTTGAATATAGCCTTTTAATTTTCACTGGTTTTGTAGAGACCTTTCTTACCTTAAACTTACTCTGATGTTAGTTCCCTGTTTTTGCATATTTATTTAATAATAAATTTAAATATTTTTTCACATATAAAGTTTTGTTCAGTATTCAGCTACTTTATGAGCAAATAAGCCAAAACCTATTTCTTTTATTTTTCTCATTCTACAAAACACATACCGTCACCCTCAGTTACTTATACTAATTTAAATATCAGATGGCAATTTTGCTTACAAAGAATCATAATATATTTTCATTCCTACCTCGTTTCACGGTTATATACAGTTGAATCAATCAACAACAATGATCTTGGCTTACCATACAGTAATGAAATCATAAATTGGTTCTGTTTGAAGGACAGTAAAATTGATGTAGATTCCATTCCCAGGCGGTACTCTTACAAGCCATAAACAGTCTTGAAAGTTGGGATATTCATCAGGATACCCAGGAGAGTAAATGGTGCCATTCATTGCAGTTATATTCCCTCCACAAAGAGCTAAGGAAAAGATATAAAACAAAATGTTAAAATAGCAATCAATTAATCATAGAGAAAAAGCAAATACTTCATATCTCTTAGGCAGTATAAAATACATCTGTATTGCTTTTACATCAATTACATATACAAAATGAAGTTTCAAACCATGAATGAAATATAGTTAGTTTTTATTTATTTTTCAATATGAGGCATGCTATAGTTATTAACTATCACTAGATTAGTAAATTATATTGTCTTTTCTTCTTTTTAAATATTTTATTAATATGTACACCGTGCAATTCTTATTTGCCTATATCGTGTATACACATAAGGCTTTATAAGAGGTTAAAGGCATTTTTATTTGACAGGTGTTTTTTTTTTTTTTAAAGGAAATGAGCCCAAATTCAGTAGCCGTATCTGGGTTACTGGTTTTTCTAAGAATGACTATTAAACACACGCATGTGCATCCACACAGACACACACTAAATAGCTCTAAAGTGTTGACTTTATTTTCACTTCCTATGGGGAATGTTAGGACTTCTGCCAATAACGATGAAATCAGTTATTCATTATGGAGTGTTAAGGGTTTGACCTGTGTACTAACTGTAATTATTCAACTGAAAGAGAGATTGTATGTTTAGCAAGCTATTTCAAGACGAAGACATAAAAGTCTGCTAAAACAAAAATTATTAAACACAGATCAGCATACCTTCACACCTTGGAAGTGGATGATTCCAATTACGACTCAGTCCATGAAGGCAAGTGAGAGCTGGATTTCCAATCAGTGTGTATCCAGGAAAACATTCAAATGAAACCGTCTGGCCCACAGTAAAGTCACTGCCGATCACAAAGCCGTTTCGAAATGGGCGTGGATCAGGACAGCTTTGCAACTGATAGGCTACAAAAGGGAAAAAGAAAGACATTTTTCCTTTCTAAATTTTGGAAGATCACAGATGAGAACTATTTGCAATTTGCAGAATACAGTGCTGCTTATAGTTGATTATAAATAGTAATTCAGGTTTATGGTAATTGATGTCAATGAGAATATGATATGAATTTCTTCTCATGTCTACAATTTTCACATTTAAAATGTTAGTACAATTCACAAAAATGCACTTGGTTTCTTCATCCACTTATGCAATCTATCCAAATTATAAGCTACAATTTTAATCAAACATTCTGATTTCTTTACATAGAATGTAATTTCTTCCTAGTTACATTGCATATACATAGAATAAAATAAACATATGTAAGCCTAATTCTGAGTCATTTTTATTTTTTATTATTTTTTCTCTAAAAGAAACAAGCCACAATATGTCTCTCTTGAGTTTCTCCAAAGAAGTTATCTAATAATATAAAGTACTAAGAAACAAATTTCCTTCTAATATGAATGTTATTCTTTAGTTATCATGGTATTTTTGGCACTGTAGTTTATCTGCATGTTTATTTGTTCATATTCCTCTTGTCCTACATTCTACATGAGATCTAAGTTCTTGTTTGTTTTGTTCATCATTGTATCCCAAAAGCTTTGCCCATTGCTCTTCACGTAGTAAGTGCATAATAAACACTGTATATAAAGTTTGAGTCTATAACTTGTGATTACTATGCATTTTTCCAAAATTCAGAAAGTTCTTAAAGTCTAAGCACAAGATAATCTGAAAATAACATTGATTCGGTGACTCTGTACAAATAACCTATTTCTCAAAAATGCTATAACCTCAATGATATAAATGCAGTAAAAGATAGCTTCAAAATAATATCTACTGATGATTGTAATACATTATGGCTCATGTCAATAATATTAATATTAGATCAATAACAGTAACAGATCCTTTATCTTTTATGCTTTTATTATGAAAATAACAAATCTTTAAGGACACGTTGGCAGAAAAATGCAATTAATGAAGTTCAAATTCTAGTTTTACATCATTCAAAAAGAACACCATCTTGAAAGAGGGAAAATGAGGGCAGGGAAAAGAAGATGAAGCCAGGTTTAAGGTTAAACAACGAAGTGCTGGCACGAGGCCCTGTACACTTGCTAAGGAAGGACAACTAGCGCAGGTGAGTCTCCTAGAAGCAAAGAAGAAAATCAGGTGACCAGTTGTTTCCAAAATAATTAAATTTCTTGGGAACATAGTTACTTTTGTACTGAGAGGTTGTAAAAATGACTCCTATTTTATATAAAAGATGATGTGTAATGTAATGCTCTTCAATTATGTATGCAAACATGATACAGATTATAATCATTTTGGACTCGTGGTTGGATGTTATGATGTCTATTTTAACTACACTTAAATGTCTTTTTGGGTACATACTTTTATTCAGCAAATATTTATTGTGCTTTCACTGTTCTAGGCACTTGAGATGCATCAATGAACAACACAAAGGTCCCTGCTCTTGTGGAGCTCCTATTCAAAAGTATTACACATTCGTGAAATACTTTAATA
Organism: Pteropus medius; assembly: GCF_902729225.1. NCBI lineage: Eukaryota > Metazoa > Chordata > Mammalia > Chiroptera > Pteropodidae > Pteropus > Pteropus medius. The sequence goes on along the minus strand of NW_024354502.1, from coordinate 12,239,499 downwards.
ATTAGGGTGGAGATCTAAACAAATTTTAAATTATTTTGTTAAACATTGAATTCAATGGAATTATATTGCATAAAAATCATAAATTTATTTGATTTCAAATCTTAGGATTTTAGATCTGAAATATTATAATAAAAATAGTTGAAATGCACTAAATAATTACTAATGATATATATCATGGTATATATTTTCAATTCATTTTATCATATAAAATTCAAAACAACTTATCTAAGATATACTATTACTAATGCCATCATGCAAATGAAAAAAATAGAGTTGAGCCTAAGCCACTTTGTATTGAACAGGGAGAATCAACATTTGAGCCTAGGTCTATCTCAGTCCAAACTATTCAAAAGGGATAAAAATCTTGCTCAGGGTCATGTAGCACATTTATATGAGAAATAAGCCTAATGTATTATGATTGACAAAATATTTATTTCATATTTTCATGACCATAGAATGGAATTGAGGAACATTATATTATTCTATTATAAAGTAAAATAAAATAATTTTACATATAGTAGATAAGTACTACAAAATATCTTTTCAAAATATGAATTTTTACATAAAATCAAAGTCTTTGATAGCTTGCGTTGCTTAACTGCCTTGCCTTAACTTGCTTAATTTCATTCAGTATTAATTCAATCCTTTTTTCATGATTAGGATTTTCTAAGGTCTCAGAAAGACATCATCCCCCCTACATAGTTGACAGAAAATTTCAATAACAAAATCTTGTTAGTAGAAGCTTGCTTTGGTTTAGGTTTGTTTTAGTAAAAGAGAATATAGAAAATATTTATCGTTAGTTAAATGTTAGTAGCTGATTTTGGGTAAAATAAATTTTCATTTTTTATTATCCATCTCACCTTGGTATACAATGTGGAACCCTTGTTTGTTTTGTGAATAGTCACTGTGAAAATATAGGCTGGTTTCATGGGTTGTGCTAAATAAGGAAGATGGTATTTGAGGACCACTAAGTCGGCCAATAACAGTACTAGTTTCTGAGGATCCACTTCTTACTTCCAAATAATCATGTATGGTTTCTGTTGAAAAATTTACAAACTGGAGATGTACACCTAAAGAAGAAAAGCAAACATTAATACTACTTTATTTTATTTTTTTACCATATTAAATGCAGATAATGCACAAATATACACACTCACATTACTGTACTTAGATATGTTTCCATTTGAAAGGCCTATTCTCTACATCTGTGCCATGGGTTTGCTATAGGTCAAAGTAACATGACTGCTCTCAAATGCTCACTATTTGTCACATGGGAAAATCTCTTTCATTTTACTACAAGGTCACCATAGCAAAACTAACCAAGAAATTGACTTTCTTGTTTTTTAATATTATTTAAAATGATATAAATCACTTTTTAAAGGTAAAAAGCCACTCAGTAATCCATATTTTGTAAAATGCCAATTTGAGGCCAAAATATAATTGCAAAGTTTTTATACATTAATATAATCGAATTCCACATTTGCATTAGAAATTAGTCATTCATCTATAGAGGATAAATTAGCTTCTCTGAAGTATCATTCAGAGGCATATAATTTATCAGTGTGTTCTTTTAGTACTTAACTTTTCAGAAGGTAATGCTAAATTTTATATAATAGCTTTAATAAAACCTAGTGATCATTGTTATATGCTGTCATATTTTAAAATAGTCTCAATATCTTTAGAAACAAAACTAAAAGATAAGAGAGTAAAATCTCTTTAGGATGGAAAAAAAATAAAATAAAAGCCTCATTAAGATATATATGCCCAATTCAATTAATATTCAATTTTAGTGAATTCAATGTTTTTTCTTACTATTATTCTCTAATAGTTAATAATAAAATCTGACATTTATTATTCTTTTTGCTAGGTGCTGTTTTAAGTGTTTATATGTGCTAATTTATTTAATGCTCACAGTTACTCATGAGAATGAGAAAACTGAGGCACAGAGAAGCTAAACAAATATGCTAAGTTTATACAACTTAAAAGCTGAAATTCAAACTCAGATACATTGGCTTTTGAGCCCCTGCTTCTAATAACTATATTGTGGTTCTCAAGTAAAGTCACATTTTGTCACTTGAAAAAGAGTTACATGGAAATTCTTTTTTTACACAGAAAAAGAGTTCCAAAAACAAATAATTACGAGAAATATTGAAAACATGGTTTAAAATATTAAACATGTTCTTGTACAATTAGAAAACTTCTTAGAACTTTGAACATGCTACCTTAATATGTGAGGCCCCAAGATGTGCATATTTTTTTCTAAAAATTTTCCTTAGGTCCCCTTTTCACAAATTATCCTATCAATAATTGTTTCATAAAAATGAGAAAATATTTTTATAACTGTTGATCTGTATTCGATTTTCTTTTAAAAATTATAAAGTATTTGTTCAAATACATTAGAACTAATATTTTAAAAATGTTTTAAAGGGTACTTTTGTGTATTGTATTTTTTAAATTTTATTTTATTATTAGTTTCAAGTGTACAGTACATTGCTTAGACATTTATATAATTTATGAAATGACCCCCCTGATTATCTTCCCTCTGACTCTACACACAGCCATTACATTAATGCTGACTGCATTCTCTAATATTTGATTTAACCAAAACTCAAAGATAACAGTGGGGTTATTTAATCAAATGTAATAGGATCAGAAAAAGTCTCAGATGTTTTCATGTCTAAAATAGACACGTTTTCTTTTTAATTCTTAATGAACTTGGTATTTAAAAGCAAGGAGTCATCAGCCTCAGGTAAGTTGAATATGATATAATGGAACTATTGAAAATATATTTATTAATGTATTTTAAAATAATTCACTTAGTTCCATGAGAAACATGGGATGAGCCCTCTTAAGTGAGTAGTAAAAGACATATAAGTATAGCCATACTGGTTCAAATCTGTTATTCATATTTGTCAGTATTCTCTTTCAATCAGTGGACAGAGTTTGACTACTTCAAACTAATGATGTTTCCATATTGTAGACAGAATAATCCTAATTAGAAAACCCCTATGCATCTTTCTGTCAGTGGCTTCCTATTCCCCCCAGACCTCAGACCAGTTGTCACATAGTGTTCAGGCTTGTTGAATTTCTTCAGCTTTCTAATCTGCATCTTTCCATGTGTCACTCTGTTTACCAAGAATTTCCGTCTCATTCCCCATGGACCGACCCTCTGTTCAGCTCTTGTCTTTAAAGTCACAGTTCAGGCATCACGTCCTTAGACAAGACTTTCCTACCTTTCCTAGACTAGGCTGGAGAGTCACACTAAATACAAGCCTATAGTCTTTATTATACTTTAATAGTATATGTGACTATCTGTCTCCTCATTGTGACTTTAACTTATCGGAGAAAACATAAAAAGTTTGTTTCACTTACTATGCCTTTTATCCAAGCACTTAACACAGTATCTGAAGTATAATATGTACTCAGTAAAGAATTGTCAAAACCATGAGTTTCTGTGAATTTATATAAAACTTTTAAATATGAATTTGTATTTTGAGGCTGTAGATGCTTTTGGGTAATCAGGCACTTAAATTCAGTCCTCAATAAGATAGAAGAGAACTTCTTAATTGCTCTAAATCTACCAGGTTTGTGTTTCAAGGAGCACATGTGTATGATGTCATCCCACTATATACATTCATCACAAGTGGCATTTATCACATTGTACAATGATCTTTTCTATACAAAACTAGGCAGTTTTGTATAGACTCATCCTGGTCTTCTTTCTGTGACTTAATAAACAAGTGTATCCTCAATCTAGCACTTCTATTTATGCATTTACAGACTGATGTGATATGAAGAAGCTGCAAGAAAATACATTTGTGATATACGAGTGAGAAAGAATTTATTAAATGCAATATATGTATATTGCAATATATCCAAAACCCTAGGAATTATATTATTAGAGTTAGAAAGGTACTACATTTACATGGGTATTTAAACCTAATATTAGAAAATTTGTACTACTTTTCAAATGCAAAATCTTATTATTTACAATGAATATTGGATGAATTAAATAGATTACCGGAAAATAATTTATCTATATGCTACTTGGTATAAATAATAAGAAAAAAGTTACAAAAACAATTCTTTGTGAAAATCATCTTGAATATATCATTGCCACACAAATCTAACTCAGGATATATCCACACATATTGATTGGAAAATATGAAGTTATCTATCTCTCTCTCTCTCTCTCTCTAATCTACCATATATCTATCTACCTATCCTATGAAATTAGAAAATGCCCATATTGTTTCAATTGTCCAAGTATTCCAGGTGAAATGTATTTGGTTTAAGAAACAATGATCCAAATTTCACTCTTCAATTTACGTAACTGTATGTAAACCAGACTAAAGTGTAATCTGCGAATATTTTATATTACACATTGAAATTTCTTTTTAAAGATGGATTTAATGACATCAAAAACTCTTTATGTGTTTTAAATATACATACCAAAACCTATGGGCAGCTTTATTGTCCATGTGCAATCTAAACTGCTGGGGTAGTTTCCAGGAAACCCAGGGCTGAGGATCACACCACTGAAATCTGACATAGCACCACCACACTGAGCTGCAAGATAACAGAGGCCCCACATAAGCCAGACTAGTGGAATACTTTACCATATTAATAACAGATTGAAATAATTTCATTTTAATCAAGTCTCTAAATTAAAATTGTTTGATATAAATTTTAATATTGTCAGCTCTCATTCACCACACACTAGTAATCAAATATAATCAATTGACAACTCATTTATGAAAACAGCATAAAGAGACAATATATTTCCTTTCTCAGCACAAAATGCAAGTCAAATCAATTCTAGCACAGTAAGGAGGAGCTCATGGGCAGTGAATACAATAAAACAAGGAGTACATGTCCTTTTCCACAGCTGGGAATTTATTTCTCATCCTTAAGAACTTCCAGTGATGTTTTGATTCATTCCAAAGATGATATAATTTAGAATAAAATTAAGCCAGCAACATCCACTCTAAGTACCATGTTCAAGAGGGAACCATTTTCACAATCCTCTTTTTACGCTTTTTGTGAGAAGGCTAAATAATTTTAAGAAAAATATTAGTAGCTCTTGGTAATATCTGAGGAATTCACATATGAACATGGGATATGGTTTCACTTTACTCTAAAAGAATCTAGACAAAGAATAGGAAGTACAAAACATGTTAAAAGATAAACCCAAGTTTGATAATTTTGGCATAATTTATCAATGTGCTTTTTTAGCAATTCTTAGTACGCTGATTTACTACTGATAAACTAAGCAAAAATTATAAGAACAGATAATTATCCAAGTTTTAATTTTTACATGATTAAAGATAATTATTTAACATGTAGTAAAAGAGCAATTGCATTTTGGAAACTAATTCTTTTAAATTAATATTTTTATCATTTCAGAAGGACTAAAAAGCACATCAGTTAGTTGTGGGTTGAAGAGTTAAATTTCATGATTGCACATCAAGTTTGACAGTTACCTATATAAAACACTTACCTGCAATTCTATTTATTTATTTTTTTGTTAAGAATAGCAAAAGATAGATACTCAAACTTCAGGTTATATATCATAAAGGTAAATTCAGTAGAAATTTTTATCATTGTCTTATATGATATCAATAATAAGTTTATTGATATCACATAGTTGCTATATTTAACTATGTGAACTGAATAAATTATGTACAAGGTAGATTTTACTAGGAAGATATAAATAATCTTGTAGCCTGCATATAAATCTTTTTCTCAGATGTGATTACCACTGAGATCTAAAGATACACCTATATACTATTCCAGCCTTCTGAAATCTCAGTTCATCTATCCTTAAACTAGAGCAATTTTCAATGTATATACATATATATCATATATATCGTTAATATTCACCAACACCTTTTTGCAAAACTTGATTTTCCACATATATTCATCACACAATCTGATAATTAGTAAATTGTTAAAATATTTTTGAAAATCAAAAATAGTTTTAAAGTTTCTGGCAAGACTAATTGTAGATTTGTTTTGCCTTATTCTGAACTTGGACTAATGAACACATAGACTACTCTTTGCTTTCTTGCCTTCACAATCTCAAGTCTTTGAGTTGCTCATTGTCCCTCTAATTTTGCTACTTTCCATCTCTTTAGGTAGGATATGCAAACCCTGTCTTCTGCATTGTCCACCTTTCTAGAGTGTAAATCCCAAAATCAGAGGAGAAAAAAGGCAAGAGAATAAAGAGTAAACAAATAACGAAGGAGAAATAAAAAGAATGGCAAACAATGAAAGACATACGAAGAATAATCAAAAAAGTGCATCTGCTGTCAGCTCTGCATTCATGTATATTTTCTTAGTGCTTCTGCAATCTCACATACTCCTAACCCTTTAATGACAATTCTGTATGTTTTACCGGTGGCTTCATGGTGGACTTTGGTGCTCCATTACACTTTTTGTTAAGGGTACAACCACAGCATGGTCCTCCAAGATAAAATAATCTTTGATTCTTCCTTCTAATTTGTCTATAATATCTAAACATCTCAAGTGACTTTTCCTTTCTTCCATCAAAATATCTGGCAGATTATTTTCCAGTTCACAATGCCATAACCTTGTTACCTGATGACTAGTTTTAAGACATTCTTTGAATCAGCCTTCTGCTTTCAGTTTCTCTTTATAATATAGCCATCAAGTCAATTCAAATACTTTGTCTATCAAAAATAGTACAATATTATTGTTCAAAGATAGTACAATTTATTGTCTAAAATTTATAAAACACAAAACAAGTAGAAATAAAAATGCCCTATAAGTCCACAGATCACCTGTTTATATTCTCTTTTTCTCTGAAGAAAAAATATGTATGTATATATGTAAGTATTTAATGTATATATGTATGTACATTTAATGCATATGTTTATAATGAGAATGGAATCATTCCGTGAATTCCTTTAAGCTTTTTATACTTAACTATATATTATAAACTTTGTCTATGTCCATAAATATTCCATTGTAATGTTTGTTTCCATGTTCTTAAGTCTATCCCTCACAGTTGGACTCTTAAGTTACTGCATATTTTTTCACTGTAATAGCTACTGTTCTGAATGTCTTGAGCATTTCAGATTTAGTGCCAAATATGTTAAATACATTCTCTTATTTAATTCTTACAATAGGCTTGTGATGTAGACATTATTATCCCATTTAACAGGTGAGCAAACAAAAGTTCAAAGAATAATATACTTAGAGTACAAAGCTATGGTATTGTAGCTGAAATTTGAATATAGATATATTGGACATCAAAAATTTGTTAAGTATTCCATGTAGTTTCATACCTAATTGATCCAATGTAATAAAATTTAAACTTTCTTGCTTAACTTTATTCAAATATTATTCTATCTAGTACTTCCTTCATTAATAATGTATGATGAAGGGTGCTGATTTAATCAAAATGCAATACTTTATCTAAAAAGAGTAATAATTGTTGCTACTAATAGAGCAAAATGAAAATTATCATGTGATACTGGGTGGTATTTTTTTTCTATTGACTTGGATTTTATTAAAGAAAAATCATTACCATGATAAATAGTGACAATAGTATGTTTATGTTTTTAAAAATAATTCTGTATGTATGCTCAGAGTGTGTGAGTCTGTCAGTAAGTAAGTCTATATAGGAGCCCTTTAAGAGGAATGCCTGGGAATTCAGCTACTCTCCATCTAACTCAGCCACAATCTCCCCTGGTTTTCACAGCCAGGAGTTATAGGGACTTCCATTCCTGGCGCTGAAACTCTGGCCTCGGGAGCCTGGTGTGGGGTTGGGACACCTTGCTCTTCAGGGGGGAACTCCACAGTCAAGATAGCCCTTCCGATTTTTACCTTCCACACAAGTGTGTGGGACCAGGCCTTCCAAGTTCCCCGACCCCCGCCCTCCTACCAGTCTCAAAGTGGCTTCTTCCATATGTCCTCAGTTATAGGATTCTCTTCAGCTAGACTTCAGGCGATTCTCAATGATGATGGTCTGTAGTTTAGTTGCTATTTTGAAGTGGTCTACTTGGTGGTAGTTAAAATAATACAATTTTTCTGAAAGCAATTTGGCAATATTTATCAAAGCTTTTAAACAGTTATATGCAATAATACAATTAATCTACTTAGGTAAAATCCTAAGTAAACAATTAGAGGTATGCATGAAGCCATGTGAAAAAGACATAAATGTGTATTTAAAAGACAAAACACTAAAGACTAACAAAAAGGGAATGACTATACAAATAGGACTATGTTATTTGCCATGAAGTCATTTTAAACATCTGATTTTTAAAAAAACACATTATGGTATTGGATATTCTTCTAAGTTAATGTGAAAAAAGAAAACATTACAAATATATATATATATATATATATATATATATATATATATGCTGCAGAATCTCAAAACTTTATTTTATTTTATTTGTTAAACAATATTTATAAGATGCCTATTTAAGATGAGAACTTTTCTAGGCTTTGAAAAAATAGTAATGAACAAAAGACTTAAACTCTCTGTTCTCACATCAGCAGAATATACACACTATTTATTTTGTTCTTTGTACTCATTTATATGCCCAAATTTTTATATTCAATTGGATACACACACCTATACACACACATAATACATATAATTGGCATTATCTGTATATATAAATTTTTACAGTAGGCATTGTATGTGTGTATATATAATTTTATAACTAGCATTATATGCATTCATTAATTATTTATCATACTTAAAAAATGTCCTTTAAAAAATATCATCCAATCTAAAGTCTAAATTCTGTCAATATATTTTGCCACTGAAACTGATCCCTACTTTTAAACATTATTTTCCAGTATTCTCCAACAAGAATTGTACACATGGTACATAGGTGTTACGGACTAAATTGTGTCCCCCCTAATATTCATACGTTAAAGCCCTAACTCCCTATTTGACTCTATTTGGAGACAGGGCCTTAAAGGAGGTATTTAAAGTTAGATGCGGTCATAAAGGTTGAGGCCTAATGTAAGAGTACTAGCGTCTTTATAAGAAGAGGAGAGACACAAAGAGGGCTTGCTCACAGAGAAGAGACCATGTGAAGATGTGGGGCGAAAACGGCCATCCTACAAGCCAAAGAAAGAGACTCTCAGATGAAAACAACTCTGCCAGCACCTTGATCTTGAACTTCTAGCTTCTAGAACGCTGAGAAAATTAATTTCCATTGTTTGAGCCATCTGGTTTGTGGTATTCATTTATGGCAGCCCAAGCAAACTAATATAATACAGGTTTGGTCATTGTACAGAGGTAGGTCATACAAATCATACCAATTCTTTTGCTTTTTCTCTTCTTCCTACTCAGAAAGGGCTTGTTCTTCATCCATTTATCTTAATTATACTTGTCATCCAAAACTCTGTAAATTTTATGGGCTGACTATGTTTCCCAACAACTTCAGTCAAGACCAGTCTCATATTTCTGAAATTCCATCATGTAATCAATGGTACAATTAAACATTAAATTACTCTATATTATTTATTTTATTGCTGCCACTCTAAATGATAAATTAATATTTTAATGATAGTGATAATACCCCACATACTTCCAAAATCTAGATCCCAGTATATTAATGGTTACAGATACCAGAAATGAGGAAAAGAAAAAAAAATTAAAGGGTAGATGGAAATAACTGGAAGCAGCATTAAGTTATGGCAAAAGTTTGGGTTCTTACTTTCAAAGACTCAAATACCCTTTTGATATATTCCGTATCTTGATTTCCTGTCATCATGGCAGACATCTCATGGAGTATCATGCTCCTTTTGGTGGACTCCAGATTCCTTATCAATTCTGGCTCAGTAGTAAGCAACAATATATTTACTATTTTCCTGACCCATGGCTATTTCTATCCTATCATACTAAGAAAACTTTCTGGGAGATCAAAAAACATAATACCTTTTCTCAGTGTCTATAGTTTTAAGTCATCCATTAATATTGAATTGGGGTAAAAATCTGTAAAACATTTAAATTAAAAAGATGTGAAACATTTATCTCAAAGTATCATTTCCATAAAACCTGACAAAAGGCAAACTATATTTTTGAACATCATACACAGAATGTAACTTTAAAAGTTTTTAAATGATATATAGTTCTTTAACTTACCCAAACAAATTGGGATTGGGTAATTCCATCTTCTTACAGGTCCAGGCATACATGTGATGTGAGAATGACCCTATATAAACAAGACGATGTGGTTCAGTACACATTTTAAAAAAGTTAAACATAGCATAGTGAACGTTTATTATGGAAACGGCTTAAATATATATTGTCATTTTACATTTTTTTAACTTTTACTAAAAATTTTAGTATTATTTAGAATAAAAAAGGTAATTATATGTACTTGTGATAAAATGTAAAATATAGCAAGGTTCTGGTAGAAAAATTAAGACTCCATATCACATTAGAATTATGGTTTTAAAATTTTTCTATCAAAACATATTCTATTAAGATAGTGCAACAGTGCAATGATTTCACAAGTGAAATGGCCATATACATAATGGTTTGTAACAAATTATTGTAATATTCAAGGTGAGATAAGTTAAAGAATAATTATAAAATTCTTTCTTAAAAATATTAAAACAAGTCAATTAAGGTATATTAAATTTAAAATTTTAATATAGAATCCAGAAAGATCCAATTATACTTCTGAGACTAATAATTTATAATATAACTGTAGATACTATAAATTATTCATTTTTAATTTTGCTTCCTCTAAGAAATTTATTTACTTAACATATGAAATAGTTTGTACCTCAATATCTTTTCTTAATTTCTTAACAAGTATATCTTCTAGAAAAATTTTTACAAGACCATAATTTTGAGACCCTCCAAAAAAACTAATAGAGGATCAATATAAATACAAAAAAGTCAGAATATACATTGCAAATACATTTTTTAGCAAAATATATTTGTAGTTGACTCATTAATTTGGGAAGTTTATTATAATGGAAGTTTCATTTAATGCTTTAAGTAGCACTTCATTTTTATTTTCAATTCTAAAGATTCAGAAGATCAGTTGTCACATCCTATGTGAACAGAGAAAAACGTGAAGAATTAATTTTGATTCAAAAATCATTTTTGATTACTTGCAAACAAAACAAATTTAGTTCATTTTAGCAATTTCTCTCATGCATATGTTTTACTGACAAATTAAATATCTTTTGACAACAGGTTAAACTATGAAGCCCAAGATCAAAATTGTTTTACAAGTTGTGGTTTAAAATCATTGGTGTGTTAAAATATTCTGAAAGCACCATAACATCGGTTTTAAAATAGATTTACCTGAAGAGAATAGCCTTGATCACACTGAAAAGATACCACATCACCAACCATGTATCTGTCTCCAATTTTAATTCCACTGCTAGGAGTTTGTGGCTCAGGGCAGGAATCCAAACCAATTGCTAAGAACATTTAGTAATAACGTAAGTAACTTTCAAATGGTAAGTGCTCAAATTATGCATATTAAATTACCAAAATTGAATATCTGGGTCATTAAAACTAGTTTTACACTGAGGCATTAAGAATGGTCTGTGAACAAGATTTAACTGTACATGTTAAGAGCAATATGCTTTGGAACTTCCCCATAAAACTATTTCTTTGAATTTTCATGGAACTAACCATTAAATAGCTGAGTAATTATACTTAAATTCTTTTTTAACTCCGAGCCTAAATGTCTTCTATTATAAAACAAAAATAAAAATTCTTAATAAAACCCTAAATAAAAATAATTTTAAAAGTCATGGTAAGAATAAAATGAATTATATTTGTAAAACATTCTTAGTAAAATGACTAAAAGAATAGTTATTTCATCGATATCACCTGGTTCCTTCCTTCTTCCTACAGAATGGAATACTTAACTTATGAGATATATTTCAATGTATTTACTACATGTAAAATTTAAAAAATGTAATTATAAGTAAGATTTGATCTCCAAATATACTATAATCAAAAAAGGAGAAAAACATGTATCTTACTGAGACCTGGAAAGTATTATGTAACACTTGAAATTGGATATGTCTGAGAGGGAGATAATGATATATTCAAAACACTTCCGTTATTTTTATATTAAGAATTTATTTTTCAACATAAAAGAACAGAAGCATACAAAATTAGTTTTGTTTGTTTTGGCCAAACATTTTTTTAAATGTAAATTTATTACATTATTAAAAACTTGTTATCTTCAATAAAGCCAATGTTTATTTTTAAATTTTAATTCACATTTTAAAGCTAATCTAATGCATATTTCACTGAATGAAAGATAGTCACCACTCCAAAATAATTATATGTTCATTTCATAGAAAACATTAAAATAAATCCTAAAGTATGACAATGCCTCATATATTCTTTCGTTCCTTCACCATGTTATTTCTCTCTGATAGATACTCTCATAGCGTCAACCTCTATCTACATTTCCTTTGTGACACTTAACATAAAGTAATAATTAATAAATAATTATGTAATTAGTTATTCGATATTTGTCTCCTCTTTGAGAATGGAAGCACCATCAGAGCAGCTCAGAGCACATCTTAAGGAAGCACTCAATAAAGATTGGTTTTTTGGATGAAAAAAAGTATAAAAAAGAAAGTGAATTCATATCTTAATTACTTCTTTAAATAATATAAATTTCTATCTCTGCAAATGGAAGATACTTTCTCTGATAATACAATAAATGGTCAGAGTAGCTAAAAATCATGCCAAATTAGGTGAAATTTAAGGATATGAAAATAACAACAGCAGTTAACTTGATAGAGTTATGATTCGATCAGAAAGTAAAGCAGTGAAGAGAGCAAACTGGTCATTTAGAAATGCTTTGAGGCAATCATGAAAGAGATTAGGGAGTCTCTGGACTGGAACTTCAGTGCCCACTTAATTAGCTAGGTCTCTAAAAATATATCATGCGTCATATTTCTTGAGTGTGGGTTTTTTTTTTTTGTAATCTTGAATTTATGGACCTAGGAAAGATAAGGTACCATTAAACTGTGACCTACTTTTAAAATTTTAAGGGTTAAATTCTCTCTTCCCCAACTATATCTTGAGATCCAAGAAGAGACAGAAATTGTCTTACATTTGTTTTAATCTCATTTAACCATTATTGCTTCTTACATATTACATTCTTCTGATTTCACAGAGCTCTTTTCAGGAATTACTGAATACAAAAAAAAAAAAGTGAGCTATGTTATAAATATATATGTCTTGTCACTATGACTTCAGATCTCTTTGGTACAATCTGAGTTTCTTGGGAGTACTAAGCAGTGCATTCGTTTTTCATCGCCATTAAGGTCATTCTCGCAGTCATTCTCACTGAGAAGGCCAAATTTTGTACACATTCATTTCTCTTTTATTTCTACCAATTTTTCCATTCATGGTCATATACACAGAAAACTATTAATAACCAGAAGTGACCATTTCCTCCTCTGGGAGGATAAATAAAACTATGGTTTAGTGATGCCAAGATACTGAGAGTCTAATTTTTAAGCAACGTTGTTACATAATGTATGAGGTCATAGCAAAATATTTATGAAAGGTTAACTTAAAAATGTGATACAAAACTCTCATAAATTACATAATAGCAATTTTGTAAGTCTAAAATTCATATATATATATATATATAATCACAGAGAAAAATGAGCAAAAGGAATATGCTAAATATTAACAGTAGTTATTCTTGATTATGAAATTTTTGGTGATTTGTGTATCTTTTCTTATTTTTTCTGCATTTCCAAAATTCTTATGATAAACATGAATTTTTGTAAATAATAAAATCACTTAACTATTGGGTGACTTAGTACTAGCAGAGAATTTAAGAGAATAAGAACATATCCTCTTCTATTTTTCTAGGAGAAATTGAGTTGGACCAGCTAATCTGTTAAATATGAATATTTCAGGGAAGAAAGTAAGGTGGTAAGGTAATCAAATAAGCGAGAGAAGTAACATGTTAACGGCCTCCCTCATTTTTTCTGCAGCCGATTATCTTATGTGCACTAAAGAAAATAAAACAGAAACATTTTAAAATCTTGCAGTTCCTACTTTACAGTCACTTTTTTTACACAAGTAAATCTGAATGATTTAATAGTAATTTTTAAATGTCTTCTTTAAGAATTATTTTTCACTTCTTTGTAAGTGACAAAACCAATAGGATATGTGTAGGAATCAACAAGGAAAAATAATTTTTGTGAAAATGTTGCAAAGGATTTTCTCCTGTTTAATTTATCCAAGGCAATCAAAATATTGGGTCATTTTCTGCTTCCTGAGTGTGTAAATTTATGTCCTAAGCAATCAAAGATGCTCTCTGGGTGAATTTTTTTTTTTTTAATGGGAATTGGATCAATTAATCTGCCATTGTAGTCAAAAATGAACAGAAATAAATCCAAGGACAAATCCATATCAAAAACTACAGAGTATGTCTGCTGCCAAATTACTGTAGGTAGTTACCCTGGCTGAAAACATTAAAACCTCAGTTCATATTTGTAACATTTATTTATAACCAAATATTATTTCCAATTCTGTTCACAAGTCATTCAATCTGGAGTATAAAATGTTGTTAATCATATCATTTATATCGATTAATTCTAATTATGTACTTATATACATGTTACTTCCTAGTATTTCACAATGATTTTAAGGAGTCTTAATGCACTGAGAGAGGAACACAGGTTGGAGAAGAAAGCTTAATTACTGCTAAGACTTCCAGTAACATTGTTTCAAATGAAGGAGTTTTCTTCATGAATTTTACATGACAACCCATGTGTAAATTTATAGAAAATGAAGACCTAAAGGACCAGAAATATTAGATTTGCATCCATGTGAAAAAGGAACAGTTAATTGAATCATATGCCTTTTCACTAAAGGTTGTATTTAGTGTGAGTGAAGATCTTGTTATTTTAAATATATTACATGTCTTTAATTTAAATTTGTCTCTAAATAATAGAAACAAAAGAACTATTATTTCTATGTTAATGCTATATTTGAGGATTTTTTTAATATACTAAAGTTATAATTTGTCATTCTACATTTGTCATAATAACAGTTTGAGAATCATGTAGAAGTTGATAATCAAAATGTGAATTCAATATGAGTTGGTCTACTAGTCTGAGAACTTAAAGAAAACAGCAAAAGTAAGAATGTAGACTTTTTTTCTGATAAATATACCTTGGAACTAATTAATCAATCTACTAAACAAATATATGTGAAATACCTATTATGTAATATGTAACCTGAATGAATGCATGTGGATAAGTTTTTTTAGATGGAATAATTCTAACATTTAATGATCACTGATGGGCAGCAGCAGTGGTTTAGGAACAAGTTATAGTATAAGCTTCATTCATATTTACCTTGATCCTTAATTTTTTCTGACTTTACCTATGATTACCTTAATTAACATTTAATTTAACATTACTGGGACTAATTGAATATTCAATAATAGATACTACTTATGAAATTGTAGCCTGCAGAATGTTAAATTAAATGGTAAAATGTTAAATGAAGTGTGACACGTAGGTACCATTCGTTCATTAAATAAGCAATTACCAAGCACCTATTGTATACTCTGTATCATGTTAGATAATGGAAATGCTAATATCAATTAGCAGTGTGAACAACCATTCTCTAAAGAACCCTTTTTTGAGCAAGAGAGGGGGTTAGTTTAACAGATGGTTACAGTATAGTAGAACACTCACGATAAATTAAGGCTATGCTTTGTTTAAATAATCATTTCATAGGGAATAACCTATGTGAGTACTAACAAATGATATATTTTACCAATTTATGATAATAAAGGGTAAGTGGGTGTGATGTCCTGGCAGACAAAATGTCATGATAAATGAATAAAGTTTTAAGTAAATTTTTCCTTCTTTTACAGAAAAGAGGAAGAGTGTTTTTCCTGAAAACATAATGTAGTATTTTAGGAAAGACAGCAAAAAATGAAGCTGAAAACATGGGCAGGATATAAGTTTTGAACAGTCTTATTAATCTGAGCTAATGCAGGGAGTTATAATTTTTCTTCTGCAGGTACTAGCAAGAAAATTCAGAGTTATTAAGGACATAACCTCTGTGTGCATCCTGGCTGATCTAGTTTCTTACTTTATTTTGTAAAGTGTAAGATGATTTCTATGACTCAGTTCCCTCACTTATAAATGAGGTGCGAAATACCAACTTTGTAAGGATATTGTGATGCTTAAAGAACAATACATGTATAATATTTAGAATAGTGCCAGGAACAGAGTAGGTTCTCAACAAATGTTAATTAACATAATATTTTAAACATGAAAGTAAGGTTGTCATTTTGCACTCTAAATAAAGGGTACTTTTTTCTGTTGTCATGAGAGTATGTTCTTGTATGTTTAATATTAATAGGTTTCACATAAACACTCTAGGAATATTTTTAAAAAATAAAGATTTATATAAAATAGTGCCAAGAACTTAAATATGTTGAGTACTGTGATTGACTCAAAATGAAAAGCTTCTGTGTATAGCTAAAATGTTATTGGCTTTACTGTGAGAAAACCCAGGAGACCAGGAGCAGTGTTATTACATCAGGATAAAACTAGAGAAAGTTTAAGAATATAAAAACACAATTTTTCCAGAATTCAGAAACTTAGGCTGAAACCATCTCTAAGTTAACAGCATAGAGAGGTGAAAAGTCAATGAGATGATCAGGAAATAAACTTTGATAAAAATAAAAGAAGAAACAAACTATAATAAAACTGTAATGGCCTTATAGGGTTAAGGAGTAAACTGTGTTTATAAGGATAAATTACATTTATTTGTATGTAAAATATTCCAAGTTAATGGCAATTGAAATTAGAAATGACAAATATTAATAATTTAATTTCAGCGGGAGGTGTGTCTACAATTAGTATTTTATAAGATGATGTGTATAAACTAGTTAGAACAAGAAAAATAGTTTAAGAAAAATATAATTAATCTTAAAATCACTATTTTCCTCAAATAATCAATTATCTAATTATCTCAAGGGGGGAAACCATTTTTAGTGATTAGAAACTCATTAAGACATAATGCATTATCTTTTAAGTGTAATGCTCAAGGATGGAAAATAGTAAAATAACTATTGTGCTGAATTGAATCTTTTGTTATTTATAAGTTAAATGGTACATTTCAGGGAGCTTACTATTTTATAACTATTTTTATGCTTTCGAGTATTTAGATAAGTCCTCCAACTATTGCATGGGATAAAAAGTGGTTTCTTAAACCACCTGAGATTTCCCAGTATGTACAGCAGAATTACAAGTGGCAGATATCACAACTGCTTTCAGGTGTGAGAGGAGAGAAAAATGTATTCATTAGGATAACATGTGCCTTTGATTTCCTCAGAGATTATGTCCTGAGATCTTTGCGTACCCCTAAATTTGCAAACACCATTACTGCATGTTGTTTCCCATTTTAAAACATGTATGTTTTATAAGTTTGAACCTCAGAACTGTTCATTGATTTATAGATACTGTTCTAGGATTTTCCAACCTAGGACAAATGTATGCCTCAAAAAATTTTTGCAAATGTCAAGGAAATCACATATGCATATTACAATCAAACAGTCATTCCAAAACTGTTAATGATGAGGCTCTACCAGAATTCAAGAAGCAGAGCAACTAGAAATTACAACTTCTCTTTGTGAAAGCCTGCTAACAATTGATATATTTAATGGAAGTCCATGCACTAGGGACATTTTCCCTACAACAAATATATTTATGTAAGACATAAAATTACAACCAAAATCATATGTGTTTAAAAACAATACAAAACAAAACAATATAAATTGTCAATTTAAAAGCTGATTCTCACCTTCCAGTGCTCTTGTAGATCAGGGGTGGGAAACATTTTATATTTACATAAGAAAAATGTTGGAAAAAATATATTAACTCAGAACAGCTACATCTGTTCACGTGACTACTAAACCGGCACACATTCCCAACCTAAAGATGCAGCTTCTTGTCAACTTTTGATAACTCATGTCAGAAAATAGCAAATATATTAATCAGACTATCTTAACTAATGTTTCAGCTTCTCTTTATTGAGTAGAGAAAAATGTATCCTCTAAACTCTGGTATATTTGCTTTTTATCCTTGTGTCTCCCAAGTTTACTAGGAAAATATGTCTTCTTCCATTCTTGCCTGCCTTTTTTCTATTAACATTCAATCTCTTTTGTTATTATCAGAAAGGAAAATTGACTTTTTTTCTTAATCTTTATGTTACTATTGTCTACATATTTATATATTAGATAATTTGTTTGACTCTGTTAGTATAAAGTTAGTAGAAAACATCAAAGTTTCAGGAAAAATTGAAGTAAATTTCCAAATTTATATTTATTAATTTACTTTATGTGTCTGTAATTTAGAAAAATTGCCCTGAATCACTGTATTTGTGGAACAACTATAATCTCAAGAGAGCACAGTTTGAGTAGCATGACTATAAATATTAAAAATATATGCACATAATAAATGTATCCATTTGTCATTTTTCTTACTTTGCAAGTAGCACCATATGCACCTGCTATACAAGTTTCACTCCCTTTTTTTTTTGTATTTTTGTCAGTTTATTTGAGCCAACTGATGACATGTGCCAGGGAGCAAGATTTCAAATGCTCCCCAAGTTTCACTCTTGAAAGCATATAAAACCTAACTGGCATTATCATTAGTTAAAATAGAAAACACTTTGGTTTCTAGATCCCACTTTACAGATAAAGGAAAGAGCTTATGTTGATTTTGATTTATTTAATTCACTATCTAAGATCTAAAATCAAAGAAAATGTCTAAAGAAATGAAAGGTCAGCTCTCCAGTGGAATAAAATAAGTCTATGATCATATATTAAAAAAAAAAAAAAAGTGATATAATTTAAAAACCAAAACGGAAGACCAGAAACCTAAGAACCATCTTCTATTCTCCTCTCTCTCCAATCTCCAACATCTAACAGGCCATAAATCTTTTCATCTTCACCTGTTATCTCCTGAATCTGTTGACATTTCATTTACGTGACCACAATAACCACCTTCAGAATTCCTCAGTGAGCTTCCCAACTCCTTTCCTTGGGCCTATTCTCTTCTTGCAATGCATTATCCTCTATACAAAATAAAAGGGCCTTTCAAAAATCCAAAACTGAGTAAACCTAAATCTGATTCCAGAATAAATGCTCTTGAGTCCACCTACATTCCAGGAAGTTCCTTCAAACTACCAAGCTCTTTCCGTATCTAGACTTTCTTATATGCCAAAAGGACTTCTAGTTGTCCTTTGTGGAGACTTTACTGGCTCCACCACCAGTAACCCCTAAGAGATTTATCACTACTTTATTTGAGTCACCTAAATTACACAAGATGTCCTTACATTTTAGTCATTGTGAGAGTAATTTTGGGAAGCTGAAGAAAGTGCAAATGCTTGACTGAATCTCAGGAAAACTAACTTGACCTTCTGGGGTGGGGTCTTGGCAGCTAGATTTTTAACAAGAAGTCAAAACAATTATAACCAACAATTATTGGAGAAATACTGATTTACATAAATAACACCTAAAGGTGTTTACATGTAATTTTGCAATCATTTGTTTGCATGTCCTTACTTCCAATTAAGTCTGAAGGTTTTTAGGGCTAGATCTTATGCAGATTTATAGCATTGTACCCAAGCTAGCATTTAGTAGGTACTCAATAAATAAATATCTGATGAATAAACAACTAGGTTGTTCTTATATTTGGGAAGCAACATGGAAATGGAAAAATATGGGGGAAAATGAATTTTTGCTTTTTCTTTAAAAGGCAATAGGAAAACAATATGAAATGATCAAAATGGACCTCTAGAAGTATTAATGAGACCAATGCATGTGAAGAATACATTGGGAAGAAGAAATATCAGATTTATGTGGCATATCATAGTCTGGCATTCCAAAGTTAAAATTTCATGATTTTAAGTTAATGGAGGAAAAGAGCAATATAGGTAAAGATTAGCTTATTTATTAGCATTTACTTTTTAAGTAAATAGAAATCAAAGCATATCTGTAACTGTGCCATCGGATTATTGGAGGGGGGGACTGTTGCTTTTATTTCCCTGAAAACCTCCTGAGTCAGTACAAGATGGGGAAAATACTCGCTGGAAGGAATCTCAGGCAAATTTCCTAAGACAGAAGGATACCTGCCATGTTTCCTGAAATGTTTATTACTGAAAATATTTTTTTAGGAATATAGAAAGAGTCTACTTTCTTAGTTTAAAAAATTAAATTTGTCCTTTTCATAGCAAATCTTAATATCTTCTGAATCTGTTGTTGAAGTGTGATTATGAGACTTATTTGCTCACTATGATTCCTTCCCTATGCTATTCCTTCCTTATGGGCAGAACTTTTATCTTAGAGACTGTTACAAATAAAATACCAAAAAATACAATTGAAATGGATGCCCTCTCAATGGAGAAAAGTTAATAGAACTACCTTGTTTAACAAACACACACACACACACAACACACACACACACACACACATACACACACACACAATATTTTCCCTAGTACCCAACTGCTTAAGCATTTTACTTTTCCTTCGAATGAAAACGTAGATTAAAATTTTTTTCTTTTAATTCTTCTTTATATTCATTAAAAATACAATTTTCTCCTATAGAGGCTATTGTGTTCGCACATCTTGACTAGTAATTTTGGTGGCTTCTGAATATTTAAGGAAGTTCTTTAAAATGTTTATGTCTAATTAATACAACCTGATTTCACAAGTGAACAGATTCTTGCATTACCACAAAATAGATGTTTCTCTTATAAAGAAAGATTATCATTTTGAAACTGGACAGAAATTAAGGTGCCCTATCCACAAATAAGATGATTTACAAATAGCCACTATACTTGAGTATATTCTCTGGAGTTTCTTGAAATAATATACTCAAGTGGGCACTGAATGATCAGACAGCCTGTGAGTTTGCAATGCTGGAACCTGTACCAAAACCACAGCTGCTCTAGCAGCATTTGGTCTACAGAATGCACTGTAACTGCTTTTCAATCTGTTGTTAACAAAGTAGCCAAAAAATGCTACCGTAGCTAGCTTAATAAATTTGTCCTTAAAATTAGAGCAGAAGTTATTAGTTATTTTAATTCTGTAAAGCTTATTTAAAATTTCCTTGTTCAACATCCCCCATTCTCTTACACTTAATTTTTCTTATTAAACAACAGATTTGAAAATAAGAATATTCCAAAATCTTTTTAAATTAATTAAAGGAACATTAAGCAACCTATGGCACTGATTTCACCACTGTCCACTAAATGTATCATTTTTCCTTTTCTCTCTTCTATCTGTCTCTCTGTCCTACTTGCCCTTCTATTTCCATACTCTGTAACCCTCTTTTTCTCATCTACTTCTCTATACTTAATTTTTATTCATAGTTACTATTTTAATTTAAATTTATTCACTTTCTTTAAAAACAGCACATATAACTGAAATATTATTGAAATACTAAGGTAAATATTTAGTAAAGCATTTATTTAATTTCTCCAAAGAGAAGATATTTTAACTTCTGTTAAGTTATAATAATGTTTTCATATAACTTTACAAGATTTGTGTAATACTGTAGAGATTGGGTATTTTTTAATTATATTGACTTTAATCCAGAAAGTTTTTTAGAATTTTGTTCCAACTAAAAGGAAACATTCAGCAAATGTTTTGATGTTTTAGTTAAGGTCCCTCAACACGATGTTTAAAAAATTTGGTGATTATCTTATCATTTTCTGATGATATTCTACCTTCTGGTTTTTAAAAAATACAGTTCACATTGCCCTTGATTATCTAAATATGGTGCCTAATTTTTTATTTGTTTTTCTCTTGAGTTAACAGATATCGAATAATTCTTATGAAATATCTGGGGATCGGTTTGAATGCAAAGCATCATTTTGTAAATATTTACTCGAGATCATGTGAATTCAAAGCCAACAAATTAAATGCCATTCCCTGGGAGTAGCCTCTAGACCTTTAAGAGAGTTATTAGTCTTACTATTTAAAATAACTGCAAACAAGATACATCTGATACATCATTTGTTCTTATGCTCATTCATTAGCAATGGTGAGTTCCTTCCTACATTGTCGGGTTCAATTCAGATAACTAATTTAGAAAATATTAGCATTCTGTGATGACTAGCTGTGACATAGTTGGATAAATAATCACAAATATAGGGGACAAAACACATTTTATATAATAAAGTTAAACTTGATTGGAACAGACTTATCTCATTCATCTTCCAATCTCTTTTCAGTTCTAATCAGACTTTCCTTGAGTATTTTTGTGCACTCTATCATAATATCTCTATTCCTGAATTCATAGCATTGTATTATTGTTTTATCTTTCGGTCTCTTCTACTAGACTGTGATCTCATAGTCAGGTATTTAGTTGCACTTTCTAAATTAAAGATCATGACTAAAGATGCTTAAATTATATTTCTAGTATGCCTGTTCTGACAAAGATCCAAAGATGTTGGTTTTCAAGACCAAAAATTGTGAGATTTAAATCCACTAGTTATTGCTTTTCCTTAAGAAGAGCAGTCAAACTCTAAATTCTTTGTCTAAGAGACAAGCTACTACGTAGATTAATACCTACTATTTGTTTTCTAGGATATAGCTCAATTTCCTTCATTTATTGAACATATTTAAGAGTGTCTAACCAAAAGAACAGTTTAAAATATTATAGATAATTGAATAAATAATCCCATTAAATTTTAATGATCTTATTTATCTTATACAAATAAAGGCTCTTTTTGACATCTAAGAAAACATTTTCTAAATGCAAAAGTTGAATAAGAGAGACTTTTAAAAAGTTTATTTAATTCTTTTGTAATTATGATAATTTAATTGTGTTATAAGTAGCTATCAAAGCATATTCTGCTTTTGAAACTATAATAAAATTAAATTTCAAATAATGATATCCTGTAACTTTCAAGAGTTGCCCTACCTATATAAGCAGCCTTAGTTTCTGGTGCTACCTTACATCTTAGTTCAGCCCTACTGAACTAGTTGTAATTCTCCTAACATGACATATATCATAGCACTGCCTGAGCCTGAAGTTTTCATGCTGAAAATGTCCATTCTTTTTTGCCTAACTAAAATTCCAGCTTGTTTGTTAAGACTCAGCCAGTGTCATTTCGGGTTTGAAGTATTTCTTGAACTTCCTAAATGGAACTGATTACTTATTACTTTTGTGCACTCTACCATAAATATCTCTATTCCTGTATTCATAGCACTCTATTATTTCTTTATCTCTCTGTCTCTTCTACTAGACTGTGATCTCATAAAAAAAAAAAAAAGATACTGTGACATATTTATCCTTGAATTTCCCATGTTGAGCATAATGCCTGACCGAGTAGGTGTTTCAAAATATTTATTGGTTGAATGAAGAAAGAAAGAATAAGTCTTCTTTCATTGATTTGAAATCTACTAACATTACAATGATATAGTTATATCTGAAGTTAGCAATAGCTAGAAAGTAAACTTCAGTATAAAACAAAAAATATTGTCAAAAATCAATTAATCAGTATTGATTTAGTACATAACTTTCATTGTAGCCTCTGTTTCTCCCTCTCCAAAGGAGTTTCTTTTCTATCAGAACTTCCAGTATAGGTAATGATGCTACAGTGATGGATTGAGTAGCCTAAATAAAATGATGTTGAGAAAATAATACCCAGTGGGATGGATATCTTCAGGAAGCAGAAGCCAACATAATTCCAAATCTCTACAGAGCAAGGTGCTAAATGCTTTTTGAACACCAGCATCAGTATAGGTATCCTGATGTTAATGACATATTCCAATATTACATATTTTTTTACATAGTTATCTTGTATTTCTAAACGTTGTGTCACTCATTCATTATTGAGCCAACAAACACATTTAGAATATCTAATATGATCTGGGGACTGAACTCAGTACAAGAGACAAAAGGATATCTTAAATGGATATGGTCCTGTACTATTGGCGGATCCTGTTTTCCCAAAGCTTACATTCTAGAGAGAAAGTAAGTAAGCCCCAAATTACCCAATAATCACCCAATTACACTTGTGATGATTTCACATAGCAAGATATACACTCATATATGTATTTAATTTGAGTATGTAAACTTTTTTTGAATCTAAAAGTTTTTCAGGAAGTTGAGAGATAAATATATATTTTCTATGCCAACAAGAAAAGCAACTTACTCCCATTTCAGTTTTAAAATTTCTACAGGATCCTGTTCCTTTTTTCACAATTTAAAAATACTTATAATGAAAGAGAAGACATTACAACTGATACCACAAAAATAAAAAGGATCACAAGAGACTACTATGAACAATTATATACCAACAAGTTAGATAGCCTAGAAAAAAGATAAACTCCTAAAAACATACAACCTATCAAGACTGAATCACGAAGAAATAGGATATCTGGATAGACCAATAATGAGTAAGAAGATTAAGTCAATAATTAAAAACCTCCCAGCAAAGAAAAGTAAGGAATAGATGGCTACATGGGTCAATTCTACCAAACATTAAAGAATTGACCTTGATCCTTTTCAAACTCTTTCAAAATATTAAAGTGAAAACCACTCCAAATTCATTTTACGAGGCCAGCACTTCCCTCATACCATAGTCAAAGATATTACAAGAAAAAACAAACTACAGAACATTATGTCTAATGAATATAGATGCAAAAACCAACAATAAAATACTAGCAAATCAAGCTCAACAGCACATTAGAAGGATCATATACCATCATCAAGTCGTGATATGCAAGGATGGTTCGACATGTGCAAATCACTAAATGTGACATATCGCATTAATGGAATGAAAGATAAAAATCATATGATCTCAATAGATGCAAAAAAAGCATATGAAAAAATACAACATTCTTTCATAATAAAAACTCAACAAAATGGGTATAGAAGAAATTTGTCTCAATATAACAAAGGCCATATGTGAAAAACTCACAGCTAACACATGCAATGGTGAAAGGTTGAAAGCTTTTCCTCTAAAGGAAGCCTAAGGGTCACATGACTCCTATTCAAAATAGTGGCAGAAATCCTACCCAGAGCATGAGGCAAGAAAAAGAAAAAAACATCCAAAAGAAAGGCAAATAAAATTGTCTTCATTGGCAGATATGGTCTTATTTATAGAAAATCCTAAAAATTCTATCAAAAAAAGTTAGAATTATAAACAAATGTCATAAAGTTGCAGGATAAAAAAATCAACATACAGAAATTAGTTGTGTTATTACACATTAACAACAAAATATGTGAAAAAATGAAACAATTTCATTTACAATAGCATAAAAAATAATGAGACTACTGTAAGCATGAAGATAAAAAATTTGTACACTGAAAACTATAAGAGTTTGATGAAATAAACTGTAGAAGACATTAATAAGTATAAACATATTTTGTATTCATGGATTGGAAGGATTAACATTGTTAAAATGTCTATACTACCAAAGCCAACTATATATTCAATGTAATCCCTATCAAAATTCCAATGACATTTTTCACAGAAAAAACCCTAAAATTCACATAGAACTATGAAAGACCCCAAATACCCAAAGCAATATCAAGAAAGAAGAATAAAACTGGAGGCATCATTCTTTCAGATTTCAAACTACACTAGCAGGGCTATAGTAATCAAAACAGTGTGGTACTAGCATAAAAATAGACACTTAGATCAATGTAACAGAATCAAGAGCCCAGTAATAAACCATTGCATATATAGTCAACTGCATCTGACAAAGGAACCAAGGGGAGAAGAATAGTCTCTTCAGTAAATGGTGCTGGGAAAACTGGATAATTATATGCAGAAGAAAGAAATTGAATCCCTATCTTACGCCACGTATAAAAATTAATTGGAAATGGATTAACATGAGACCTGGTATTGTAAAAGTCCTAGAAGAAAACATAGGATAAAAGCTCCTTAAATGTTGGTTTTGGCATCAATTTTTTTCATATGACACCAAAAACACAAGCAAAAAAAGCAAAATAAATAAGTAGCACTACATCAAATAAAAAAGCTTCACAGCAATGGTAATAAACAACAAAATTAAAAGGCAACCTACATAATGGGAAAAATATCTGCAAATTATCTACCTGATAAGGAATCAATATCCAAAAACATATAAGGAACTCATATAACTCAATAGAAAATAATCTAATTTAAAAAAATGGGCAGAGGATCTAAAAGACATTTTTTTCAAAGAAGACACACAAATGGCCAATCAGTACATCAAAAGCTCAATGAGATGACACCTCAAACCTATTAGAATGACTATCATTAAAATGATGAGAAATAACAAGTGTTTGTAAGGATGCAGCAAAGAGGAAACTCTCATGCACTGTTGATGAGATTGTAAATTGGTGAAGTCACTATGAAAAACAGTATGGAGCAACCTCAAAAAATTAAAACTAGAACTACCATATTATCCAGAAGTACCACTTCTGGGTATATATCCAAAGGAAATGAAATCAGGATCTCAAATATCTACACTCTACGTTCATTACAGCATTATTCACTACAGACAAGATTATGAAATAACCTAAGTGTTCATCTATAGATGAATGAATAAAGAAGGTGTGACATATAGACATAAAATGAAATATTATTCAAGCCATGGAAAAGAAGGAAATCCTGACATTTGCAACAACGTGAACGGACTTTGAGGATGTTATGCTAAGTGAATAAGTTAGTCAGAAAAACAAACACTGTATGATCTCATTTATATGTGTAATCAAAAAGGTGAACTCATAGAAACCATAGTAGAATGGTGGTTGCCATTCTACTGGGGATCGGGAGAAATGGGGCAGTGTGTGTCAAAGCATACAAAGTTCCAGTTACAGAATTAGTAAGTTTTGGGAGATCCAATGTATAGCATAGTAACTACAGTTAACAATATTGTATCATACACTTGAAAGTTGCTAAGAGACTAGAACTTAAATATTCTCACCACACAAAAACAAAATGGTAATTATGTGAGGTAATGGAGGTTTGAACTATCCCTATTGTGGTAATTATTTTGCAATAGATCATATGTCAATCAAATTTCAATGAACTAGAAAAAATAAAATATTTGCATCATACTCATGAAAGAGTTTAGTTTGTAGTTTTCTACAGAGACTCATTGTATACTCCACAAAACTCATTGTATACTCCACAAACTCATTGTATACTCCACAAAAAGCAGATGGAATAATTTCAATAGCATTAGGATTACTTAATCTTTAAAGGTTTGGTAATATTTCTGTGTGAAGCCATTTGGCCTACTATGGTTTTGTGTAGGGTACTTTTAAATAATATTTTCTATATTACTCTTATGATAATTGGTCTATTTAGAATTTCTGCCTCTACTGTATCAATTTTGGAAAATTTTATAATGAATTTCTGTTTACTTCTAGGTTTTTTAATGATTTGCTTTAAGAATTTTCATGCTACGTTATTTGGTGCATCAATGCTAAAAACTGGACTTTTTGTTATAATTTGCACTACTTTAGTTAACCATAAAATGCTCTTATTTGTATAAGAAAAAAATAAGTGTTGGTGAGGATGTAAAATAGTGCTACCACTATGAGAGACACAAAGGAGGTCTCTCCAATAAATTAAAAATAACTCTACCATATTATTGAGCAATCCCACTTCTGGATATAGTTCCAAAAGAATTGAAATCAGAATCTCAAAAAGATATCTGCTCTCCCAAGTTTATTATTCACAATAACGAAGATACAGAAACAACCTAAACGTCCACCGATGAATGAATAAAGAGAACATGGTATGTACATACGATGTAATATTATTCGGTCTTAAAAAAGAGAAGAAAATCCTGCCATATGTGATAACATGGATGAACCTGGTCGACTCAATGAAAAGTGAAATAAGCCAGACACAGAAGGACAAATACTACATGATACCCCAAATATGAAGTATCTGAAATAGTCAAACTTATAGAGAGTAGCATATTGGTTCCAGGGGCTGGGAGAAGGAAGAAGTGGGAAGTTGCTGTTCAACGAGTATAAAGTTTAAGTAATGCAAGATGAGTAAGTTCTAGAGATCTGCTATATAACATTGTGTCTATAGTTAACATTTCTGTTTTGTGAACTTAAAATATTAAGAGGATAGATTTCATGTTGTGTTCTTACAATTAAAAAAAGAAAAGAAAGTACATGCAAATTCTGATGAAAACCATTAGAACTTTATACGTATAGTTTTATAATCAAATTGAAGGAATACATCAAAATATTTTTAAAAATAATAAGCTGAATGTTCTCTTTTGACAAAGTTCATTTAATTTTTATAATCAGAAAAGTAATATTTAAAAATTAATATAAACTTGTTCTTAACTTTTCTGAATAGCATGTGATGTTATATTTACCTGTGTATTCAAGGTGAAAACCTGCAGCAGAAACACTGATGTCTGATTGAAAATTTAGATATAAATTGTTAGATGTACTATTCAAAAGATGGGGTATTGTTGTTCCTGAAATAACAATTGAAAAAGTAGATTAATGATCACATAATAAACACTATAGTAAATCTAAGTAAGTTAACTACTATACATGCAATAGGTTATCACTGAAATTATGTATTAGTCAAGTGTTTTCCAAGAATTTTTTAGTAAAAATATTTCTCCCACGTTTCTCTTTCATTTTATTGCGCCCAACTATCTCTAGGGAGACAGATCTTGGGGATCATTTTAGATTACTCCCTAAATATAGGTAAGAACAAAAAGAGCTGGTAAAAGTCAAAGGGGTAAATGTTATAAAGGTCTCCTAAAATAAATGTTTAGAATTTCATATGGACTTCAATATTCTATGCACAAACTAATAGTACACTTAATTTTGAAGTTTGCATGTGATTTTTATGGTGTACTAACTTAAGATTTTTTAAGGGTTCAGAGGATATATTTGTTTATTACCCTTTATTATAATATATATATCCTTTTATACCAAGCAAAGCTGGTAGTTAGCATTCCAAAAAAATCCAAGTTATGAGGTAATGTTAGCCTTGTCTCTCAGCAAATGCATTATAACGATGTTCTTCTGAACTTCTAAAGGACATCAACTTTAGTTTAATTATTGAGTTGAAAACATTTTTATTTTGGTAGGTAACTAGTTACTTTACACCTACTTTGCACAATTCTGTGATTCTTCTATAAAAGAAACCAGTACAAGTTGATTACAGAACACAATTGCTTTTTTCCCCCCATGAACTTGCTCTCTGTCCATAGTGACCCAACTGAATCCCTGAAGACAGAGATAAACAGAAACTCAAAGGTGACTAGAACTGCCTTTAGTCATTTAAGTGGATCTGATTCCTCTGGCTCTGGAGTCGAATCAGCTGAGTGTGACTAGCCTCATTCTAACATTAGCTGTACAATCTTGAGCAACTTAATCTCTCTAAGCTTCAATCACCTACTGGACTGCTAGAAAGATCAAATGAGGAAATGTATGACAAGCTTCATATACAGTTAGCATTTGGTAATCGCTAGCATGTAATTTATCACTTTTATTATCTTCATTTTTAAGAATATATTATACCTGCTCCATTATAAACAAATATATATTCAAAATTTTATTAATTTTTTAAGGAAAGATTTATGTCTAAATCTATATTGAAAATATTTTTATGCCAAATCACTCCTACTCTAGATTTTTCTTCTTTCCTTTCCTCAATGATGATACTGAAAAATCAGTTACCATACTCCTTTTAAAAAATCTATTAAAAATTTAAAACCATTCAAACTTATTTCAGTATCTGAAATGTGTAAGTTAATATTTTAACTATGTTCATGTTTCTAGATTTAAAAATTATACTTTAAATTAATGTAAAAAGTATAGTTAAAATTAAAAACTTCATTTCACCTTTTATATGCTAAAAGAAGCTGTTGGATTACTGCATAAATTTCCTTTAAAAATCTTAAAAATTTAAAAACCTATTCTTGATATGTATGTATATATTAATTTCATATAATTTTATTCATTTCATAGAAATAATTGTATATTTTCTTTATTTTCACTCAACAGTACACTGTAGCATTTACCATGTTGATACACAGTCTATAATTATTTTAATGGCTGTATAACATTCTATTAACTGGATAAACCATAATTACTAGGTACTCTCTATTTTTTAACTGTATTATTCAATATTTTTTTAAGAGAAAGTGGCACATCCCACATACTATTGCTGAAGCACAGCTGGAAATATAACCATTAACATAAAAGTATCAATAATTACACAAATACAATAAGAATATAGCAAGGTTTTAAACAGCAATGTCGACTTCATTACCTTTAAAGCCTTTCAAACTTCCAACTTTGTAATTTAGTTCATTGCATATAGTTTATAAAAAGCGAATTAAAATCACCAAGTCAGAGTTCAAGGGAACATTTTTTAAAAAGAGGGAGAGATTTTAAAATTACTAAGAATAATCATATTTTAATTAAGCTCAGCTCCTATTTACCTGAATAACTTCCAAGTCGTGGAGCATTGTTGTCTCCTCCATCATAAAAATCTAGAGAATCCCAATTATGTTCAGTAGCAAAGCTGACAACTTGCACCTGTGAAATAATAATTACTGTTAAGAACACACATTTCTAACAAAATAAATATTCTATAGTCCATTCATACCCCCCTAGAAGAGAGAGTTCAAAGCCTGGACCACATGGTGGTGGCCCTTCATAGAAGGATTTTCACAGAACTGATCATATGATACTGGCCTGTATGAGCTGACTGCCATAAGAAAAGCCTATGCGGCATCTAGCAATGTTCACAATGGATATAACATAGAGTTTTCTGTCATCATCTCAGAGCATTCTCTTTATTAAACACTTTCAGTTAATCTAATGTCTCAATGCTAGGATCTCAATGCATGTGCTAAATAATTGGTTAACATTTGTGTCTTGGAGTGTTAGATTTTTGTCACCGATTAAGTTTACTTTAGGTATTAGGAAAAAACCAGATCAGTGGTCCACGAGCATATAGGATCTTATACTATAAATTTTTCTAAGATTGTCCTAGATACATTTTATTTTTTCTTTATTGGCATAACCTTTGTTCATTTTCCTATCTTTCTTTTATTAAAAAAAAAATTATCCCCTATATACATTTTTAATAAGTCTCAATATAGATGACCAAAAATTATACTTTGTAATTGATTTGAGTATATCTTTTAAAGAATATTTTTATGAACAGAGTCATAATAAAGAAATCACTGTGAAAGTCCATAAGGTTGATAAGGGAAATGCTGGAGTATAATACTCTCATGTCTTATATTTTATGTAAAGAAAGAGGTATGTATTGCTGCACTTCACTAGGCACAGCTTGAGCTTTGCGATAACCCACAGGACCCTCACAACTATGGATGTTATCTATTTTTTTCTTTGTTTATTACATATTTTATACTTTTGGAAGAGGGAAAGGAATAACTTTATTAAAATAAATTTATTTTGTTTAGTTAAAGCCTGTTGTAAATGTAAGCACTACACGGATTCACTAAATAATTATAACAATTGAATTCGTTAGAGATTTCTTATCCACAAAATAGTCCATCACCATTCTTCCATTCAAGTGAATGCTGGTGTCTCCTTTTCAGGAGTGAGTGCCACATGGAATCAGATACGCTGCCTGTGTGACAGGCATTATGCCCAATGGCATTGTTTCAGGACAGGAAGAAGACCATAATTAAAACTGTATGATTGTAATATAACCACTGCCTCCTTAAATAATGATCAATTCTCTCTTCGTATCCGAATTTTCTTTCCCTTCTGTTCAGGAAAAGAAAAGAGATAAGCTAAATGTATTGAGAGGTTTTCCAACAAAAGAAATTATTGAGTTAATAAAAATGCAGAGGAGGCAAGCCATGAGGTAAACTTACTGAACCATCAGTAATCCAATTTAGCCATAGTGGAGAGTATTTACATGAGAGAAAATATGCATGCAAAGTTAGAATAAGTAGAGAATAGTTAAAGAGAAGAGCTTAGGAGATAAATACAAAAGATACTGGAGTTAGAATGCCTGGGTTTGCAACTTCCTGGCTCCCTCCACTCGAGGTTTTGCAAGACTGTCTAGGGTTATTAACATGTAACTTCAAGAGTTGTTAATCTATGCCTTAGATTATTTACATAAATCACTGTAATAAAGTTATCTGATTCATATATTTGCTGTAAAGTTAAATTAATTGTAGCTTAGGGTCATGCCCAGTGTGTATGAAGGATTAAATATATCTTAGCTAAGAGAGAGGGTGAGAGAGAGACTATAAAGACTGAACAACGTCATAATTATGCAATTGAGGAGCATTAGACAGCATTAGACGGGGGTAAAAGGAACATAATCAGAACTGTGCTTTAAGTACAGTACTGCATTGGTGAAAAAAAGAAAAGTAAAATGACACTTTTAATAATATTGCAGTAGCCTGTGTAAGAAGCAATGAAAAGTAGATTGTAGGCAGAAATAGTCAAAAGTGGTACCCAGGTGTCACATGTGTTGCTATAGGGAAAGTTACTGGATTTTGTGTGGTCAGAATAGGAGAAGGAAGTGAAAAGGAAGATTTAAGAATACTTTATCTTTTTCCCCCCTGAGTTATTGAGATCAGAGTTGTAGTGAGAACAAAAATGTAGATATCTCTTGAAAAACCTATTACCTTTGTGAGAAGAAGGAAATCCATTTAATTCTGAATACATATGTATAGCAGCCTGAATAATGGCTCCCAAAGATTCAAGTCCTAATTCCCAGAGCTTATAAATATTGCCTCTTATGAAAAAATGTTCTTACAGAGGTGATTAAACTAAGGATCTTGAGATAGGGAGATTATCTTGGATTGTTCAGATAGGCTCTAAATGCAATTGTAACCTTTCATTCTTATAAGTAAGATGCCAAGGGAAATTTGAGCCAGACAGAAGAGGAGAAGGCACGGTGACAACAGAAGCAGAAACTGAAGTGATGTAGCCAGACACCAAGGAATGCCAGCAGCCACCAGAAGTTAGAAGAGGTAAGGAAAGGATTCTCCCCTAGAACCTGGACAGGGGGAGAGAAAAGAGGTGAGCACAGTCCTGTCAGTGTAGTAGCTGATGTAGGACTTCTGGTCTCCAGTCCTGTGAGAGAGTAAGTTTCTGTCATTTTAAGTTACCACATTCATAGTAATTTGTTACAGCGCGCGCACACACACACACACACACAACCTAATACAATTTGCTACTAGAAATCTGGGTGAATTGTAAATGTACTTTGGAATAATAAACACGTACAAGGTGTAGAAGATTCAAGTAAATGACTGAGGACCCACTATGACAAAAAGTTAAATGATGGTCAAGTAAAAGATCTGAAAAGAAGCCATAACTGATTCAGTGTTCAGAAGAACTTTGTGTTAGATGGAGTTGTCCACTGTGGCAAAAGGATAGTTTTATGAGGTAGCAGATTTCCGATTGTTAAAACCAGATTTCCCTCATAGAGACATTCAAATCCCATTTTACTTTGTTTGAAATTTATATTAACTCATGATGATCATTCTATACACTGACACAATTAAGTAAACATTTTTTCTATGGTTCACTATATAAGAATTACAGTTTGCTTGAATGTAGCCCCTTTAGAATTCTCCCTCTAATAAACTTTGCTATAATAAACAGACAAACAAATGAATACACTCCTATCCACAAACTTCTCACATACTTCTAATATATAAATTTGGTCTATTTTTTGAGGTATTTCCAAGAATGATGAATCGTCTTATATTATCTATAACATTTTCAGCATTCCAAATGTTTCTCCTTTTCTTTTCACAAATGGTTATCTCAGTTCATCTCATGTATTTGTTGGATATTTAAATAATCTGTTATTCACACACATATTCAGCCCAATGGAGTAAAGTAAAAGAAGCATCGCTTTAAACCTGGTGTACTAGCCAGGTAGGCTTTAAGTGATGCTAGTGAAATTTCAAATATGTTATATATTACATATGTGTATGTACCTATTATATAATTTCCTACGACTTAGTGATACGTCTAAAATTAGCATACTTATTAGAGGTTAATTAGAAAAAAAGTGCTTGGTAGTCCTTTAGAGTATTTAAAAGTAAAAGTCTAATATGCATCACACTCTAAATTTGATAAATGCTCTGTTAAACTCAAATTTTGTTTTTGTTTTCTAAAGTATAATCATTAAACAAAATGCTTCCTCAGTGAAAGACTTTATAACATCTTTTATGTGTCCAGTTTTGAATAGTGTTTGACTAAGACAAGTGATATACAACATACTTTTTCTGCAAATGTCTTATTCACATTGTGCTGTGTTATCTCCTTAAAATAGTCTAAAACTTCCTTGATTGTGGAGGTATTCATTGGCTCATTCTAAAAATATTAAGCATGTACTGGCAGGCACTATGCTATCTGCTAGCACAGACTTGATTACTACCCTCATGAACTTACAAATAAGTAAGTAATGACAGTAAAACATGATGGGTGTAATGATAAGGAAAATACAGGGATCTATGAGAACATATAGCATGAGGACTTAATCTTGTCTCAGATTCATGGAAGGTCTTCTACAGGAATTATTTCTAAGTTGAGACAGAAATAATGAATAAGAAAAAACCAAATAAAGGGAAATCACAGAGCATGTTGCAGACAGAGGGCACAACATGCACAGGGGCCCAGCAGCAAGAGAGAGGTTTTTATAAAGAACTAAATTGGTGTGAATAGATGAGGTAAGAAATGAGGACAAAGCACAAGGGCATAATCAACTATGTCAAGGAGTTAGGGATATAGAGGACAACTGAGGTACCATAAGAAGACAAGTTATAGTATTGGATTTTTATTTTTAGAAGGTCATTCGATTTGCCTTATGAGGAATAGATTAAAGGAGAATAAGAACCTGAGACAGGGATGATGGCCACCTAATCCTAAATGGTGAAAATCTGGATGGAGAGAAACAGACTTACTTGAGAGCTTTGTGAAAGACAAACCTGATATATTTCACAGAGCAGAATAGGAGACAGAAAAATCATCAAGATTTCTGGCTTGTGCAACTGAATGAGTGAAGGACTCATTCTGAAACAGAGCACATTAGAGAATATCCATGATTTTGAGAAAAAAATCATAAAGTCAATTTTGAACAGGTTGAATTTGAGATGCCAGAAAGAAGTTTAGCTAAAATGTCCAGTGGGCAGTTGAATATATGGCACGCATATTAGGTGAAAGGTGTGGGTTAGATATTAAGTTTGGAAATCATCATTATTCAGTTCTTCATTTTTGAAAAAATGTTTTCTGATTGTCCGTTAAGATTAGATCCTGAGCATCAGCGTATAATGGTAGCCAGAGCCATGGAAGTAGACAAGGTGGCATTGAGAATGGTGTAAGGTGAGATGAACAAAGGCCGTGGAATCTCATAAACACCATATTTGAAAACTTGAAGAGAAAGAGACCAAGTTCCTAGATATAGAAACAGGCACCACAGATATAGAAAACAAAACAAAAAAAAGTCCAGGGGAGTGCTGGTAACATGGAAATCAAGGAGGAAAAATGTATTTTAAGAATGAAGAGAGACTCAGCAGGATAGAACGGTACTGACAGAATGAACAGGATGAGCAACACCATGGATGTAATGACAGGTCCTTAGTGATCACTATGTAACTGGTTCAGTTAGAGCACTGGATGCTGAAAGCCACATTGCAGGAATCAAAACAGAGGATGAGAAGTAGCGGGAAATGCTAGGTTTTTTTTATTATTTTAAGATGAGCTAGAAATGGATAAACTGATGTTGATATATAAGATATTTTAGGTTAACTTTCATAAACATAATCAGATGATGTAGTAAATGTTTTATGAAGGTTCTAAAGGTATTGTGTTATTTCAGATTCTCTGTACAAACTGGAACACAGACAATTCTAAAATTCCTGTTAATTTTACTGATAATAAGATAGGATTGATTGGGTATTTCCAAATTTTATAAGCTGGCCATAAAATGGTAGTACAGTTAACCAGAATTTAAGCATAGTTCTATAGTGTTTTGACTTTTAATATCTTTATTAAAATACTCAAAAGGTATGTTTCATGTTTTCTCACTAGTTTACTGATCTATTTTACTCTTGACTACTTCAAGTAATTTTTTGAATTTTCTGAAAGATTATAAAGGTAAATTCAAAATTTGATTTTTTTTTTTTTACTGAAAATTATACTTCTATTTAATTTCAGTTTTAATGGATGATGTCTTGGCTACTTTTTCCATAACTGATATATATTGCAAGTTCCTAAGGAAAACCTTATGACTCAATTGGTGAAGTGATCAAGTTATTTTAATGAAACATAGACTATAAAATATTTTGTTAAGAATAATTACCTTCCCTGGAGTATGTACTTACTCAGCAGTAAAACATCATTGATTTATCCAGAAACACTCTCCTTGTAAAATGCAGTAACTAAGCAAATTGCTTCCCTCCCCAAAAAAGTGGCTGTAATTGAAATAATATGGTAGATACTGTTGATTGTCTATAGAATAACACTCCTCTTCCTTATTCTATATTGAATTAAATGAGAGCTGTGTACCTCAGAGGAAGCTGAGCCCCTTGCCTGATCCAAGTACATAATACTAATTTGTCTGAGCCAAATCACAGTAAATCTTTTGCTATTGTCCAGTGCATGGTTTAGGAATGGATATGGTGGTGATTTTGATCAGTAGGACAGGAGGGAAAGTCTTCTGGATGGTTTCTTGAAAAGTTCTTTTAACCACTGCAAAGGTACAGAGACATTCCATCCTGGGTACCAGACACTGCTATGTAAAAGCTGATATTCCTAGAGCTTTCTGCAGTGATCTTGAGACCATGAGAAAGGAAATCCAAGAACTAAGCCGACATGCTAAGGATGGCAGAGCAGAGAGATGGAAAAAAACCGGGGTCAAGAATGATACAACTAAAACTTCAAAATAAATAACCCTCGAATCTTCTTACCCTAAGATTCCACGTTATGGGAAGAAACAGATTCTTCTTATTGCTTATGCCATCTTGAATTGTTTCTCTGATATTTGCAGGTAAAAAAATTAAAAATAAGTATCTTCTATTAAATCCAACCATGTCAATCAAAAGCACTGGCTACATCTTTAGAAATAACATGTATCCTGTCATCTCTGGAAAGATTAATTTCAAACATAACGGTGAAAAAAAGAAAAAATTCAATATCCTTACTTGAATGCCAGCTCCCTCCGGCACTGTGATCTTCCATATACAATTCAGATTGTTGTCATAAGGCTCAGGGTATCCAGGAGACAAAATTGTCCCTTTACGCTTGGTTAAAGTTCCACCACAAGGCACTAAAAGTAAAGCAGTCCAAGGGAGGAAGTTAATTCTAATGCAAAAGATTAAATAAGACAGAAAATTAGGAATAACATTTTAGACAGATAGATTTGCAAATACCACCAAATCATACTATTTCTTAAAATTTATAAGAAAAATGAAGATTAAGTCTTCCTATACCACAAAAACTAAAAAATTAGATGCATTATAAACTAACTTTCAAATTCCATATCTAAAAATCATATTATAATTAAATCAATAATAGTATCCATTATTTGTATTATATTACTAAAAAGTGCATCGACACATTCATGTCAAAAACTGCTCATCTGGATACAGGTTTTTTAAAGAGTTATTTTATATTTGCTGCTTTCCCTTTCATGCATCCTGTGAGAATTAACAGTATCCTCTGAGGAGTAATGATGATGATGATAACAATTATATTATGATCATAACATTTATATAGAACCCACTATTTGCCAGGTGCTTTGTAAGCATTTTACATATTTTAACTCATTAAAACCTTCCCACAACACAATGAGATGTGAATAAGAGCTCTTCCCATTTTACAGTTGAGGAAACTGAGTCATTAAAAGATTAAAAACTTGTCCGACATCACGTAGCTACTAAGAGATGGAGCTGGGATTTGATTCCTGGTAATTTAGTTCCCGAGT
The DNA here is from genome assembly GCF_902729225.1 of Pteropus medius. Taxonomy (NCBI): domain Eukaryota; kingdom Metazoa; phylum Chordata; class Mammalia; order Chiroptera; family Pteropodidae; genus Pteropus; species Pteropus medius. The sequence goes on along the minus strand of NW_024354502.1, from coordinate 12,201,533 downwards.
CCATACTCTTCAGTGCAAGGAAGATACTCTGTATGGCACCAGTCTGGTTATTGCCAGTACAACTATTATATGAAAGAATAAGTATGTAGACTTGCTTTAAAGTCAATAAAGTTTTCCATTAAAGATACTAATTTTAAAGTAAAATTCTCATATCACTAGTGATATCAGCTTGGTTCTGGGCATGACCTAACTTATAATTTTAAATACTGTGTGATGTTGGACATGTTTCTTAAACTCTCTGAAACTTGTCTGTGAAATGATAATACAATTGTTTTCGAAGGGCTTTGTGAAAAATATATAGGTAGAATAATGCACATAAAAACACTAACACATTACTTGGAAAACCGTAAGAAGCCAATAAGTGTATTTTCTTGTGCAACTATTCTTATTTTGGGTAACAATGACACTGTTATCCTTGGGAATTTGTCCTAGAGTGGTTATAATGGTGAGATATCAGAATATATCTTTTGTAATATATTTTTTAAAAGTTAATAATATAGTTTTGTGCCACTTCCAAAGCTAAATGCAAAAAGCTAAGATAATTACTCATAAGAGTGCTGGAAATGTTTTTAATATTGTGATAATACATTTTTTTAAATTCATTTTGTTGTAATTTCTTATAAATCTACATTATTGGGTTATATTATATACAAATTTAGGCTAAACTGGTCATAAAGAATTCAGCTCCTTTAAAAAGAAAACCAACAGTTCTGCATGATTTGAGAACAACATGACAGGAGAGGAAAGAGAATTGTAAAATAAAGATTCACCCCAAAATTAGGAGGAAAAAAGTGACTGATGAAGTGCTGATGCCGAATTGAAAGAAAATACTCTACAAATGTTCCTCCTCTCCATCTTCACTGTCACTATCCTACCTCACTCACTTTTTTTTCCCTAGGTTACTACATTAATCACATCAATGGATCTCCCTATGGTTGGTATATTTTCCATGTAATATACAGTCTCCATATTACTGTTAAAATGACTTTTAAAATGAGAATTTGATGTTACTTTATTGCTTGAAAGTCCTTCAAAAATCTTACCATTGCCTTAATTCTACAAATAAATATAGTTAATAAGCTTAGCCTCCAAGTACATCTCCAGGCTTATACGTACCCATAATTTCGTAGTAGTTCACCATCCCAGTTCCCTCTTTTAGGCAGTTAGGTAGACATTAGGACAGGGGAATGCAGGCCAAACCCAGGGACCACCCTTAAGACCTCCCAGAAACACCTAGTTTGCAGTTAAAAATATCCTTACATCCTAAAATACAATGACGTTAAAAAAAAACACAAAACAGCCACTGGTTTAGGCCAGCCACAAACGCCTGTGCAGTTAGTACATACATTGTCCTTGCTTGAACTTAGTCTCATTATACTATCATTATAATATCATGCATATACCTGGAAGTTCATGAATCTAATTATAACAGACTGAATTCTGGATAACTGCATGAGCAGCAGACAAAGGGTTATATAACAACCAAATATCAATCAAATGACCTCATGTGCCAATCATCTAGCACCACCCCTGTAACCACACATCAAGGGCCAATATAAGGTTTACTTCCCGAATTCTACGGGGCTATGGCCATCGCTGGCATAGCCTGTTTCTCTCTTGAAACATGCTTTAATAAATCCTACTTTTCCTAAATTTTGCTGATGTGTAATTCTTTATTGCATTGGAGGAAAGAACCGAAGTCCCTCAGTCCACCATGGCAACAGCAGATTTAGATTGCCCCCAAAGGTAACACCCAGACTAGTCTGGCCTACTAGACTAATGGAATCTCTCAACTCTGTGACTTGATAAGCCCTTCTCTCATCTAGCCTACCAGCCATGGACATTCCATGTTAATGTTACCTCTCTAAGGCTCCATGGACTTCCTTGTGTGTTAAGTTGCCCTATAGTTTCCAATAGCACCAAGTGGTTTCCTGTACAGCTCTATCATCGTAAGGTTTCCTTCCATGCTGCTACAGTGACAAACAATCCCCTCTTCCTCACTTTCCATTCTCTCCTCCATTCATTTCAACAGGCTTTTTTCTTCTCTACTCTATTGAAATGACTATGTCAAAGTCACTGGAATATTCTTATTGTGATGTGATGTTCAATTCTTAACTTACAATTTACTTAATCTATGAGGAATTGTCCCTTACTGTTGATCACTTCAATCATGTTAAGCCTTTTCTTTGCTTGGCCATCAGAACAGCAGACTCTCCTGCTTTTTTCTATGCCCCTGGCTACAGTCTCAATATCTTACCGAGGTATCAATAAATATCTCAAAATTAGTATGTCCAAAACAATATTTCTGAAGTTACCTCCCATTCACACTATTATCCATCTCAGTAAATACCACCACCATTCCTCCAGTCTTTAGGCAAAAAATATAGGACTCAATTTCTCTTATATTTAAGTTTACATTTACATCTATATTCATTCTATCAGTAAATTTTGTCCCCTCTATCTTCAAAATAAATCTCAAAGCTGACAAATTCTCATCACTAACCTTGACCTTCCTATCTAAATCACCATTACTTTTTCTCTCCACTATAGCAATAGGCTTCTAATCAATTTCAATGCTTCTATTTCACCCCTCCTTACACTAGCTATTGAGATTTTTTAACTCAATGAATTCCTTTACTACTTAGAAAAAGTTCAAAGTCCCCAAAGACTTTATGGCTCCACATGACTTAGCCTCTGCTCTGCCTTTCTGAAATCTATCACTCTTGTCATCGTTCACTCTGTTCCAGACACCTGGAATTCTCGCTGTACTTGAACATCAAGATTTCTCTCTCCCTCACAGTCTGTACAGTCGCTCACCTCCCAGACTTTTATATAATCCCTTCATTTGTTTCATTTGAGTATAAAACAGCAGCATGTCCTGGATCTCTTTTTCTAATGTCCAGACCCTCTTTTATTTTTCTCTATAGTACTTACCTTTATCTGAAAAAGGAGAATATGTTTAGTGATGTGTTCTATTTCTCTTCACTAAAATGTCAACTCCCTAAGGAAGGGATATTACCTTCTTCTACAAAGCTATGTTGCCAGTGCCTAGAATAGTGCCTGACACTTCGTAAGCACTCAATAAATGCTTGTTGAAGAAACTGTTGAATGACTGGTTATATATCTGTGTACATCTTGTGGTTTCACAAGTTAACTCTTTACCAATCCTGCATCATTTCTTTCTCCCGTTTATTTTCCTAAACAAGGCATATTTGTTTAATTCCACTTTAATCATTTATTTTTAACCAACAAAATATACTATTTGGCATGTATTCCCAAACATGCATTACTACATACATAATATTTGACAAAGTTTCATTTCTCATGTATATTATTTAACCTAACATTCGTTTCCTATTTTAAAGAGGATATATTATAAATTTCCTTTCTGATCAGTATTATACTATATATTATACTATATAACATATGAATTAAAAGATCAGGCTTTAGAATCAAGCAGCCTGGGTTCAAATCCTAATTCTGCTTTTGTCTTATGCAATTTTAGAATTACTAAAAGTCTAATTCTGCTTTTACTACCTATTGATGAGAAATAATAATCTTATCTATCTTTTGGTGTTGGTGTCAATATTAAATGAGAAAATGCTTAACAGTGGGCTTCATACAAATGCTAATAATTGCTATTCATTATTATATTTAATGAATTTTTCATCAATGAATAGGTGGATGAATAAATGAAACAATGAATAAGAGTTCAGATCCTATATATAATTCATCTATTTCTTTCCCACTAAAAGGAAAGATGATATAGACAGGTGTTGCCATGGAGCCAATACAAATAAAGTAGTTCTTTATGAGTCTCTAAAAGACTTGGAAAAAAGAAACCCAGATAAGGGTGATGGAATAAGTAGCTGATTAAAACCTTTTTGCCTAAGGCTAGTAAGTGGCAGGTTCAGGGACTTTTCAAAGGAGCCCTCCCACTAACACAAGTACTTATGCCTAAGGCCATATATTGTCAGAGCTATTAGTGGCTGCAGGGGGTTATTTGAATCACAGAGTCTCAGGGGGAGGAGAGCTTGGGATTTTATGATAAGGTCAAATTTGGAAAATTAAAACTCAGTCTTCAGCATATTTTTCAGTTTTACATTTGTTCCAAGTCCAACATTCTTATCAAAATATTACGGCATTTTATTGTAATTTACCTAAAAATGGCTTGATATAACAAATTTGTACAGAATTATTAAATTTTGATTACATAATAGTTATTGAAATTTGAGATTCCCTAAGATAGTATCTGACTATTTTAACTATAAGCACAACTTGCATATCATGTCTAATGGGGCTGCTTTCCAGTCAACCGTTTAATTTCAGTATGTCAGTTTATGTAAGATTACTGAACATTTTATTGTGTCTTGCAATGACAGAAAAAAAGTGTTGATAGCAGTAATAAGAACTGTGAAACTGAAAACAATACAATTAAGATGGAAATCATTAGGAATATACAAAGCTGTTTTTGTTTCAATTGGATGCTTGCTTGGCTTAAGCTGTTAACTGAGCATTCACTGACAGTGAAGGCAGAAAAAATACAATCATTATGCATAAAATACTGAAAATAGATTGCCAGAGATTATATCTAAATTGTAGAGTATACATAAAAAATGTTTTTTTCCTCTGAATAAAATTACTTATATAACATATAAATCTATTGTTTATATTTTACTTATGTATCTTTCCTATGGATTCTCAGAAGACTTGGAAACTCTGAATGGTTTGTAAATGTGTAAGCAAGCGAAGTGAGTAAGAATATTATCATGTGCTGAAAGACTAAAATTGAAAATGCATGGGTTTTGGACTCCAAATGTTGATCAGTTGTTCACATATTCAAAAGTTCAGGAAATTATCAGTTACTTGCTAAAATCCAACCATTGGACAAATGTTTGTTGAACACCAATATATGCCAGATTCTCTTCTGGTTGAGCATAAAAACAATATAGTGGTAAGGCAGAGGTGATCAAAAAAGATTAAGAAATTAAAAAAAAAACAAAACTACACATAATGTGTGGGTGGTTGCTGTAAAAGAAAAGCAAGGTAATGATACAGAGAACAAACATAGCATGAGTGGCAGAAAATTATTTTCGACAGGATATCCAAGGAAGACAGTCAGGTGTAGACTTGAATGAAATGGATGCTTAGTCCAAAGAAAAGAAATACAAAGTTCAAAAGTTTTGAGGCAGTTAATGTTTTATCCATTAACAAATAATGAAAATGAACACAAATTAAAGATGATTTGATATTAACCTAAGATAACTCTCTATACTTGACTCTCATATTTGAATCGTTAAGACATAAAGCCTTTTCTTATTGTGAATATTTTAAGACAATGATTTTTATTCAGAACATCTGAAGCTAAAAATATTTATAGTTAAATAGAAATGCATAGTATATTTTCATTTATGTAAAGATGAGCAGTTGGACCAAATGGTAAAATCCAAGCTGAGTGATCATTCAACTGTCATTTAGAATCATCACCTTCCTATTTCTTGTCTCACACAGATTCCCATATGTCTTTCTGTTATTTATTCAGTTTTCCAGATCTACATTTGCTCTATAAGGTAAACAATATTTTTTAAATGGTATGAGGTAATATTCACTTTTCATGTGATCTTGACAGGAAACAGAAGTCATCTGATACAATTTCTGTCTCTAGATACAGACTTTCAAACCAATGTAAAATAAAAGATAGTCTGTTCTATGTTTAAAAACTCTCCATAGATACAGTGACAAGTTTCTCAAAAAGCCCAAAACCCTACAAATAGATGGGTTTTGGACAAAGAAATTGTAATGCCTCCTGAATATGTCATCTTTCGCTCTTAAAGTAGAAACTGTGGCTGAATTTATCTAGGCTGAAGACAGTACATTAGCATTTCTCCTGAAGCTGCATGTCAGCCATGATCTTGCATAGTCTTTAGTGACTGGTAGGAGCTTGATGAGATAAATCCATTGTTAAATGCCATTATCTTCCTTTAATTTACATGAATTTTTACATTTGATGGCAAAAACACTGGGAATAACCAACTGACACATTTGACATAAAAAAAAAAAAAGCTTTGTAATAATCATATAGAATAGGGGTTTTCTTCTGCTTGAAATAAAAATGATTGTTTATAGTTTAGAATTATTTTCTACTCTCTGTCTCCCAAAATAGTATATTTTATCTCTCATTTTCCTTCCTTCTTCCTAAAATATTCTTTCATTTTTCTTTTTTTCCTCTTTTCTTTAATATCAGCTCATATCTACCCTTTATCTCCTTCCTTTTTCTAAACATGTTTTATTTTCAAATCTTTATAGACAAAAGAGAAGATTATTTCCTTGGGTAATATAATGTTTGAATTTTTCAGAATCAGAAAAATAGAGTGCAAACCTTGGTTAAATATATATTTTCAAAGCCAATTAGACTTGTAGAGACAATTATTTTAATTTTAACTTTATTTTATACTCTTGCCAACAATGAAAACAAAGCAAATAATAAATATATGTCTGTTGTTTTAAATCTCTCCTCTTTAATTATTTATCCTTAAAGGCATCATTTGACGGAAATTTCACAGTCCCTCTAAACAGCACATTCTAATAAATGGATCACTGTATTTCCTCAAAGCCTTTCTTAAGAATTTTAAGTGCATTCGAGGAATCCGAAATTACTAGAATTGGAGAGAATGACAAGAGTCCATGCTTTAGCCTTTACCAAGATACAAAAATCTTCTGTAGAAGATAAATTTTACATATAATAACTTTAGATTGTTAGTAAATCTACATATCGACATTAAAAACCAATTAATACCAACACCTTTATCAGCACTGCATATAGTTTCTATATTCTAGATCAATAACTTTAGAATTGAAGTCTTTTCTCCTGATTCTATAGTGAAGAATTAGGCAACAACAAAACTTAATTTTTGAATAGTTACTAGGTTCCGAGAACTCTGCTAAGGTTTTAAATCATGTAATAGCTACAGTAAACTTATGAGAAAGTTCTCTTATTTTCTTGTTTTATCAATATGGGAATTGAGAATCAGAAATTATGTAAATTTTCCAGAATCATGTAGTAACTGACCACCATTCAGTATCATGGTCAAAGCCCAAATTATTACCCAAGACTTAATTAACCCTTATGCTGAGAACCTACTGCAGTTTCCAGCTGTAAGAATTTCATTCAGTTTCACATGATTCTTTAAAATTTTTTCCCATTAATTAGGACATTAACATAAGTATACAGACAGAACTTTTAAGGAGTATTTCATAGATGTACACTTCAGCACTTTGCATATGTAGTTACTTTGGACACTCTAAAGAAATAGAATTTTTTCAATGATATTTAAAGGTTAATTTGTTAGTTTGTGAGTTTCATATCTCATATTACTCTATTTTTATAATAAATGATTATCTTGAGGAAATATTCAACAAATGAAACACCAAGCAAAGACAACTACTTATCTAGTTACCTTCTATTATATGGCATTGATATTTTCTATCAATACCTACCTAAAAAAACTAAGAGTGACAAGGAATTATGTAAATAATTACTGGGAAAAGTAAGGCAGAAATAACGATTGATTCCTGATGTTTATAGAGAAATATTTTAAAATGCATTGTGAGGCTGAACAGATCTTTTATTATTATGTGTCTCTTTTCAATTATTAAACTGATTTAAAGCAATGTAATTTCCATTTTATGTATATTACATGACTAATTTTGGTACAGGCATAAAGGAACATTTCTCTCAGCTCATAGTTTCTGAGTTTAGAATAATTTATTTATTACTATTTTATAAGAGTATGTAGTCAACATAGACTGGGGCTCAGAAGGAGGAACATGATGTGTTTTGTCTTTATGAGAGTATAAAAAAACCCAAAGGGGAAGATCTGATTTTTCTATTACCCTAGCTCTACGCTAGGTATAAAATAGAAGGAACATCAAGTCCAATGATTTAATTCTCCTTTATTTGTTGATTGTCAAAAAGGTATTTTAATAGGGTAAGAAATTCCATATTATAAATAAGATGAAGAAATCGAAACAGTAAAGAATTATCTTATAAGTCAAAAGATAAAGAGAAGCAATCTTCTATCAATTAGGTTGAGGTTTGGAGTGAGAAAAAGAGTTTCAAATCCTACCTCTACTCCACCTCTTACTATATTATGTCATTCTAAAAAGAACTGTTTTACCTACGACTCAGTTTATTCATTCTGCATATTCTAGGAGTTAGTTCTCCATAGGTTTGTTGTGAGGATTAAATTAAATATATATTTAAAATATGCAACATGGAACCTGGCAAATAGAAAACATTAAGTAAATAAATAATAATCATATCAGAAACTGTGGTTATTTAGCTGAAAGATGAGAAAGTTGAAAAGTCCTTTACATTCTTCCAGTGTTTTAAATTATTTTTGTAGGTGGCTTTCAACAAATAAAAGAATAATAAAAATAACAGTACACATTCTATTTATTGTAATAGGCAGAACTAAAATATCTGTTCTAAGATACATGCTAGATATATATCTGTTTTGAGAAGTGGTGATATCAAGTTCCTAGAGAAATCAAGTGACCATCCGTCTTCCTTTTTATTTATAATAGTCTTGGTTTATACCATTTTCCCAGCACAATTATTAATAATGTCCTGATTTGAATGGTAAAAGATATTCTACCTAGAGCAGATATATCCCATACAAATTACAGGTTCCATGAATGTATATCAAAGACTTTATCTTTACGTTTCCTAAGTGGAGATGAGTATACTTTCCATATCGTTTCACAATTTTAAAATATATTTTAATGAAGTATGAGCTAACATTATATTAAATCTGTGTTAAATATGGTAAAATGTGTTTTCGAAAGTTAAGAAAACTACAAATACATGTAATTTCTTTTCAGGTATGGCAAGATGTGTCATTAAAAATAAATTTTATGAATTACGAAAGTATATCTTATGTATGTGCATATGTACACACATGTTTTCTCTATTAAAAAAGTTTGGAATTGAGATTAATAAAATTAAAATTTTGATTATTTTTTTATTTTTAAAAAAACCTTGCTCTTATATTCCAAACTTCATACCAAGAAAACTTTGATGAGAAAGAACTCAACTCATTAGAAATATTTCTTAACCTGAGATTAAGTTTTACCACTCTTGTTTTAATTCAATAACATGTAATTAAAAATTTTTTTTTTTCAGGTCTCTGCTCTTGGGACAGAGAAGAAAGCAACTTCCCGGACTTCAATTATTTTCTACATCTATGGAACTTTATGAGAACCAAAAGTCATTGTTATGATTCTGAAATACTATAAAATTCTAAACTATTTTTTTTATCATTTATAAAATATTTCAGTCTGTTTCCAATTACTTTATAGGGCATAGGTCCATAACTTTAGAAAGTGTATAGTCTATCTGCCAATTAATAAAGATACAGTATTGCAAAAATAAAGTGAAACAATGAGATTTCTGGCTAACCCTGTGTATTCTATGCAAAGTGTTACTACTCATATTTGGGAAAGACTGGGAAAATCTCTTATTTTATGTTTTTATACATACCTATAACTAATGGATAAAAAAACACATTTATTTGCTAATGCATGTTTTCTAATTATTCTGATGCTGAAGTAAAATATGCCCCCCCCACAAATCTGTTTTTGATATTTAAAAGACATGTAAATTCTTTACATATTGGCACAGAAATTTTTGCAGAACTTTGAAAAACAAAAAATAATATTTCAATAATACCATATTAGTAGCATTCAAATTCTGTTATTGGAAATATGATATATATTTTCATCTAAATAAATCAATGAATGGGGAAACTTTCCAGCTAATTCAACAAGAAATATTTTTCATTGATTTCATCACACCTCAATTGCATCAAATATTTCCTCTAATCTGTATGTATAGATACATTATAACTGACAAAGTTTTTAAAAATAAATGCATTTGAAATAGAAATATTGAAAAATGCAAGATAACTAATTTTGATATAAACAATGTACAATCACAAAGCATACAAAATTACATACTCACCAATACAGGTAGGTAAGGAATCATTCCACTGGGCCAAAGAATTGGGCACCGTATCACACCTAATTGCAATGGATCCATGGAGAATATATCCTGGATTACATTCAAACAGAACCAATGAACCAACTGCAAATTCATTGCCAATTCTTCTTCCGAATCTTGGTTCAGGCACAGAACTGCACTGTGTGGAACTTGTTCTAGGAACAGCTGCATGCAAAAAATTATTGATTTTAATTTCATATTTAGTAGAGAAATACAGATTTCAAAATCTTCACTTTCTATCAAAACTTGAATTAACAACTTAAATACATTTCTAAAGTTTCAAAATTAATACGGAATAAAATACAATTTAAAATGAATATTGTCACTAAGATTTTTTACTTAAAACTATTTTTCTTTTGATCCTTTAAATATCAACTAAGTTTTTGTTTTCTATATTTTGTTTTACCAAACTCTTATTAATATAATAAAGTAGTTTGTGCTTTATATATTTCAATTTGTGGGTTGATAACTGAATAATATATATATTTTTATTTTTAAATTGGGATACCAAGTTCAAAAAATATGTGTCGAGTTACATGATGTAATGTCATCATCTTTTTTTTTGTCAGTATTTGGTCCTTAAAAACATAAGATTTAAAAGAGTAAACAACACTTCATTAATTTCATAGCATGTTCACAAACTTAGTTGTTCAAAACATGTTTTTGGTAAAGATTAACTACATTCAGGCTAAGCAGAAAAGAAGTCAGACAGATTAACAACAATAGGAAATTTTATTTTAATTATACAATTTCAAATTTGAAATTGCTTTTTAGGATTTATCATTATGTTCTTCAATTGTGAATTTTTTTTTTTTTTGGTTTAGTAAAATAGAATGATAACAGGATGTTTTTTCTTTTTAAAACACATACAGATGGAATTAAAGAGTTTGACAACGGCCCAAAAAATGGTATGATGAATTCCAAATAGATTGATTCCTCTTATGTGACTTGAGTAAAAGTAATTCAATTTTTAATAGTGCCTTTTAAAATTCATAATAACTCACATTGTTTACAGAGGGAATACTATTAAAACAGTAAAATATCATAACCAATATTATAAATATGATAAGAGGGCTTAATAAAAATATCAAATCTCAAATGTTTATAAATTTCTTAGGAATAAAATTCAAGATACATCTGAGAATACTTATACATGATAATATATAACTAAAATATTTCAAATGATTGCTCTTAATTTAATGATAATGTGGAGCTTGTGTATAAAAGATGAGACAAATTGTGTAAACTGACTTTTATTGCACAAAAATATTTAATAGCCATAAAGAACATTTGAATTCTCCTCAGAGAATGTGAACTAAAATTTTAGAATGAGTAATGATTTCCTTGGCATGTCTAATTATATAAGCACAAAATTTTGTACATTTTTAATTTAGAGTGCGATACTTTAAGAAAAATAGAATATGTTAGAAAGTAAAGAATTGTCAGAAAAAAATAGATGTTTTAAAACAATATGTTGGAAGAAAGGAAAATCATACAATTAACTTCAGAATGATGATGAAAGCAATAAGTATGTTTTAACTTTAGTCAAAATAACAGTACTGTAGTGATGGGAGAGGGAACAGAGCAAATTGTAAAAAAAAAGAAAAACATACGACTTTCATCTCTCCTATATGGTTCTGAGAATCTGATCATTTAATTACTCTGAACACAGCACGAAAACTAATATTATTCCTTAGTATGCTTCTAGCTACCGGATTACTTACCTTGATAAACAAAGTGAAATCCCTTAGCTGTTATTGGTCCAACTGAAGTAAATCGAATTGTGATCTGATTACCTGAACTCAGTGGAAGTGATTCTCCTACTCAACAAAACAGACACTAAGATATCATAAATAATTTCATTCAGTAAACCTAACAAATTATATTAATTTACACTGTCATTTGAAAACGTCAATCTATGTTCTATGAAATTACTTTAATATATCCTACCACCAACAATAAATTTTCTTTGGGTTCAGCTTCAATTGCAACCTTTTTACTGACAGGCTTTGATTACATTTTGACACATATTGCCTCATTCTTTAAAGAATTCTTAAATATTTATACTACATTAAACACCACAGATTAAGTGACCAAATATTATATTTACTTGATTACAATCTCAGCAAATAGTTGGTTAGATTTTTGTAAGCGTTTGATTTACTATTAATTGTGTTTCTATTTTTTTTTTTTTAATAAAGAGTGATTCTATTTTTGGTTTGCTTTATCTCTAATATGGATGACATAAATCTCAACTTTCACTACAATATCAATCAAAGTCAGTATTTAATCAATAACTGATGCATGGCAGTTCTATTAAAGGATACCTGAATGGGATCCTGAGAGGGAAGATAACAGAGAAGATTGCTGAGTTGGCCCATCATACACCTCAACAACATCGTGGAGTGATGTCTGGAAAAATACAAACTGGCCAAACACCACTGATCAACAGGAACCAGGAGGAGCAAACAAATCACCAACCATCCAAAAACGAAAACAAAAAACAAAAAACAAAAATAGAAAGAGGAGGAGAGAGAGAACAAAGCATTACAATATAATAGTCATCTTTTTTTCTACCTTTAAAAGAGGATAGGTGCCAATTGGTTGATATGCCTGACACATGTATTTCCGGTCATAAAAGTAATGACCTTGGCCTAAAAGCAATAAAATTTTAAGGAGACTATTTTTAAAAAATAAATAAAATGGGCATAACAATTTAGATCAGAAATCATAAGGTTGGTGATTAATGCTTTATAATAACTATTTTTTGATTTTCCCATTGGTAGTTTGATTCTTATCACTTTGTGACTCTCTTCTCTTTTTCTAATTTTTTTTTTCCTCCTCTTTTATATGAGATAGACAAAGTTTTAATTTAGGAAATTTTTTAAAGTTTGCTTTTAAAATGCTATCCCAGTATGAATAATAGTTTTGCTGGAAAAATACCAGCAAGATATTTTTCAGGTGTTTAATCATGTTCTAAGTTAAAAGTGATACCTAAACATTTATTGTTAATCTTCTGCCAAAATAAATTATTTATGATTTCTCAGCTACTAAGATACTATAAAATTTTACAAAGTAATTGATTTTTCATTGTAAGTACAGATTTGAAGTATTTACCGAGAGATTTAGAAATGTCTCTTTTATACTTCATTTTATAATTTTCCTTTAATTATGTACTGTTTACATGCAGAAACTACCGAAAATGTAACTTAAAAGATAGAACCTGTTCCAGAGCAGATATCAGCTTGTGTTTTGTGTCTTAAAAAATGAAATGAATAATAAAAATTATCCTTAAAACTTTTCATTTCATTAAGTAGAAAAATTGTGGGGTCTAAAAGAGTATGATTTTTAAAATTAAAAATGTAAAAACAAGGTAACTTATAAATTCAGAACCATATTACTGTAATAAAACTATGTGTTGCATAAATTACATAGTTTTTAAAAGTTGTTCATATTTTATACCTTAAATCAAGGTTATGGTCATTCTTTGGTGGTCCTAGTTCATTTGAAATATGTTGAGTTTTACATCTATACACAAATACTGCAAACAAAGCTATACTTATTTTTTTTGAGCAGCTAAAATAAGCTGGTAATCTCAGTCCAGTTCTCTGTGGGGTAAAAGAAGACAAACTCAGATACAGGGTTGTTGATTTGAACAATTCCTTAACATTAAAGTGCTATAGTTCTCACAAAGTCCTCCTTAAAACATTTACTAGAAGTCATGAAAGCTAATTTGTTTCCACCAAATCAGATATATATGGTCAATTATTTTAATGGTTTGCTAGTTGTATAAAACATTTTCAGTTCAGGCCTTTTTAAAAGATCCTTATTTTGGTCTACCATATCCCAAGCTATTTCAAAAATACTCCAAAAATTATTAAGAAAATTTTGGTTTTCTGTTTTTCCATTTGCTTAGATTGGTGTTTGAATGATCCATTTTCATATGTGTCTTTAAAAGTTCCTACTATAACACAGATGTTCTTGCCTTTCCATGTGCAAAAACTAACCATAGGCACTTTGCGAAATCAAGCACACTGTGCAATAAGCCTCTTGACTTATTTTGCTGTGTCTTTTTGGGAGTTATTAGAAAAAAACATTAAAAATCAACATTCTTTAACTCTATATGCCTAAATATCTCAAATTTCCATTAGAAAGCATGCTTAATTTCCAAGCAAATTGCTACATCTACAAACAACTTCTAAAACAAAAATACACAGTGATCCAAGAGCTTTTTCTAAGGAAAAAGAAAAAATAGAAAACAATTCCCTATTTTTTGTTGTATGTAGGCTCCTTGTTTTCAATTGTTACTTTTCTACAGATAGATCAGTTTTTATCACCTGGAAATTGGGTATGTAGGCTTTTAACAATATGGTCATAACACCATATATCTGCATCATGTTAAGTAAACTAACTGTAGAGTGTGCCCTTTTTAATGTCATTAAAAACTTGGCTTTAATTTATTGTCATAGTTCTGAGATGAGGTTGAGGAGAATTAAGACAGGGGATGAAGGAGTGCAGTGTTGACTCCTTTACAAAGCAATCAGAAAGTTACTTTTCTTTAACTGTAACCTAATTCCACATTAACATGACAATGGGGATTTTATTTTACTATTTCTAATTTTTGTTTTCATATAACTACTCTTTTTATTTCTTTAAATATGGGTGGTGTACGATAATATATTAGTTTCAGATGTATAATATAGTCATTTGACATTTTTATACCTTACAATATAATCACACCACTAAGTCTAATAATCATGTCATGGTGCAAAGTTTTCACACTATTATTGACTATATTCTCATTCACCCTTTTCACCCATCTCCCCAACTCCCTGCCTTTGGCCAATGAAAATTTTAAATTAAAAAATGCTTTTACTAGAAAAAAAATTACTCTGATAGTAAATTATTAAAGATAAAAAATTTTAAGTACATTCTTAATGTCTTTTTGTAGTATAAAATGTCAAGAACATTTGCTTAATTACCTATGCATTATCAGATTAACTATTGTCTCACTAAAATAAGTTTCAAAGAGCATTTATTTCCTACTCTACACTCAACTCTGTCAAATCCTTTATCGTTTGGTCATTTGATTCTGGAGACTTTGTCCATTCTGTTTAATTTAGCTATCCCAAATGTGAGACAAAAAATAATGGGAGAGTGCCTGGGATGGTGTAAACAAACTCGTGAGCATTAGTATGGCTAAACTGTTAGAATATTCAGTGCAGAGCAACGGTCACTTTGAAAATCTGCAGAGGTAACTGGGGTGTAACATAATGAACTCAATGGATTAGTGCCCAGAGGGATGTGCATTATTTTAAAATATGAATAAGAACAGAGGAGTTAAAAACTCTCTTTTCCACTAAATTCTACTCTGGAATATTGCTGAAATGTTCTAACACTGTCTCAACAAGTCAGAAACTTCTATTACGTTGCCTTTAATTCTTGTGCCATCAAAATAACTAGCTAGTACATTGTAAAGAGACTCACTGATTTAGCAATTAATTAATTTTAAATGAGGATAATAAAACAAACAGGGACATGATTACTGTTATTTGGTGATGAGGATTGGAGTTATTGAATTAAAAATAAAAAATGAGTTTATGCCAATAAAAAAAATTTCAATTTTGATTTTGTAAATTTTGTTTCTTTCTCAGAAGGGAATACTTCAGAGTATCACAACAGCACACTAGTGTGAGAAGGAAAAAACTCAGAATCAGACTGGGCCATGGCTAAGGGAACTGATCTAACTACTTCTGTGGAAGGTGGTGATAAGTTAAAATTAAAATGTTTAAGAGTTGTGGTAAATTCAGGTCTGATTCAAACTTGCTTTGATGTCAAATGGTTCAGACTTGGTGGAGAATGACAGGGCAGTAGGTCACTCTGGGCAGTGGTAGTTTTACTAGTCAACTAGGTGGTGCCTTATTAATTTTGGTACCAAGATATTAAAATGACAAGGTTTCCTTGCTTCATGACAGAATGGATAAAGTTCTTAAAGATTGCCAGCACCTGCAGTCAAGCAGATTTAAAAGGACTAATGCTTTCAAATTACCATTCTATAGGTCTGAAATGCCCTAGAAAATAATATTAGGGCATTTTAGAAAACTGCCTAATGAAGAGTTTAGGATTCAAGTTCTGGAATCTCTAAGACTGAATCCAGGATATACCACACAGAAAAATTACTTCACCTTCCCACACCTCAATTTCTTATTCTGTTAAATAGGGATAATAAATGTACTTAACCTAGTAGAATTAAGGTATTATCTAAACTGATACTTGTAAAACACTTTGAATGGTGCCTGAAAGAGTAATACATATTAGCTACTATTAATAATAACTGAGTTTTGGAAATATACTTACTGCTAATTCAATCTTAAAACTTACTGATAGGCAAAACTTAATTGACTTTCAATATTAAACAGCATATTCTTCCTCATTCTCTGCTTTCCATACATGCATTTTTTTAGAACAAATGACTGAACTGATTGAGTTAGAAGAGTATTCTGGCTATTTCAATCAAGGTTCATTCATGATTTCAAAATGGCTATGTACTTCTATAGCTACTTGATTTTTATATTCTATCCTTTTGGGTAGAATATGAAAATGTAATTAGAAGCTTTCTATATGGGCAAAGAAAAACGAGCAAGGTGAAAAGGCATTCTACTTTTGTTTTTGTGTACTCCATCTTAAATCCACGTCCCTCTGTTGCAAAGGGAAATTCCATTACAAAGAAATATTTCTATTCAGAAGGGAGTCTGGGCAGAAAAAGAAATAGAAAATATTATAAATCCCTATTAGATCTCAGCCTGATCCTCAACATGCCTGTAACTGCTTTTGCAAAATTTACACATTCTTTAGTATTCTAGGGTTCATTCTGACTATATTAGGCACTCAGTTGGTTGGACATCCTGCTAAATATTTTTTTTAAAGAAGTCAGTCCTGTTTTGCTCAGCTTACATTTTAGTTACCAACACAGCACAGAAGAAAACATACACACGCACCCATACTACTAACAGGGTAGAAAAAAAGAATATTCAAATAAAAAATATGTTTGGAACTATAGTTGATTATGTGTAATAGAATAAAAAATGACCATTGGTGCTATAAGCGATCAAAAAGTTTGACTAGCTTTAGAAGCATTTTGCCTCATACTTTCTTCTCATGTAAATATTTCAAGACATATTGTAAAATATGTCCATGTTTGCAAAAGGCTTCCTTTTCAAATTAGTAACAGAACTCTTTGCTCTCTATAGCTCTGAATCTGAAACTACTTATTATGTAAAAAGTTCCAATGCTGCATTTTGAGATCATTATACTACTTGAATATCTCATGATTTTAAAGTTTTTCTCATTTAAAGATGATTACAAAATATCCAATTAAAACTTCACTTTTATAAAAAATATCAAATTAAATATCATGAAAATTTACTCTGAAAAGCACCACAAGGTAGAACTTTTAAAATCAGCCCCAAATCAAATCAGTTTGCTACTTATTTTTAAGAAGTCACCTAACACTGGAAAAGTTTGGGAAGAAATTGTGTAATTGATAAAATAATAAGTGAGAGTTTCATCAGTATTAGGAAACTTGTATTTTCTATGTACCAGATTCCAAATACTCATGGTTATTATTATGGTACAATAGTGGTAACTAGTAACTCACAATGAGGTGCTTTTTACTATCACAGCATTTTAGTTAGGTGAATCATTTGAATCATATACTAATTATCTAGGGGGCTATGAAAATCTCCACACAGAAGCTTGGCTACATGCTGGGGCCAATCCCACTGTAGAGCAAATAATCTAGAAGTGCCCGGTTAGTAGCTCAGGGAATACAATAAGATCATTCTGGCTCAGAAAATAAATATGCCAAAACCTTATTATTGCTATATTGTAATAATTAGAAAATAAAAGGTGTTACTTAAAAAAAAAAAAAAAAATTCATGGCCCTGACCATGACACATGATTATCTGGTAACTTAGTAGCTCCAGAAATCTAATCCTGCTTTGAACTCATAATGGTATAAGAAATTCTAATTTATTTTCCTTTTAGCAATTTCTGGTGTGATATTTCTGTCAATCAATAAACTAGGTTTACTGACTAAATCCACAATATTTACTTTCAGGCTTCCCTAAAGCTAGCCTTCTGTAAATATTGTGACCATTTACCACTCAAAGTTGCCCATTTGACATATTTTGAGCATACGGACATTGTAGGGGAAAAAAAACAAAAACCAAAAAACAAAAAACTTTTATAGCAAATATAGTTCAATTTTCTTTAATTATTCCAGGAGCAAATATTGATTCAATTGAGAACCAACAGCTTATCTGCAATTTAGCAGTGGCAACATGTCTCAACAGCTAAAAATTATTCGGTGTTTGAAAAGCAATGGAATCAAGAAAAACACAATAAGCAATTCTATTGCATGTCTAAAGAAGTAAGACAGGAAAGCAAAATGAAAAATTTTAAAGTGTTAGCATGTTTTATTAACACAATGATTTTTAACTTAATTTCAATTTGGATGAGTGTTTTTCATTAATCATCCTTAAGATATTTTCTACAGATCTGGCAGAATATGCCTGCAAAATCTCAACTAGGTTAGACAGATATAGGTCAGAAAAATATTCTCAAGTGGATTATAACATAAATTTATGGGACTTTTTTTAATTAAGGAGATTTCCAAATATATACAAATATATATATACAAATATATATTTCCAAATATATACAAATATATATTGAGAGAATAATTAAACACCCATGAACCCATCATTCAGTTTCAAAACTTGGCAACATTTACCAATTTTGTTTCATCTGTTCTCTCATCCCCTTTTATCCTCAACCTGGGAGTGTTTTAAAGTTACTCCCAATGTCATATCCTTTTTCCATAAATGCTTTTGTATTTATCTCTAACGAAGAAGGACTTAAAAAATAACAATGCAATTACCGTATCTAACTAACCATAATGTCTTTCTGTCATTTAATAACCGTTCCTTGATTCCATTTCCTAATTTTCTCAAAAAAGGTATTTTTACAGTTGCTTTAATCAAATCAGGATCCAAACAAAATCTATGCATTTCATTTGGTTGATGTGTCATCGAAGTCTTTTAGTATAAAATTCCTGACCCCTGTCTTATTTTTAATGTAATATACTTCTGCAAAAATATGGGTCTTTTGAAGGTGGGGAAACTAAAATAAGATAAAATTCAACTGCTCAAAATGTTACTAGCATTCAGTTTATGTTGAGAGTTAATTTTATGAAGTTACTGCAAAGCAAGCAACTTTGAAGAACACCTCTGGATGTGAGAGGGCTGCTTTGTAGATGTGGTTCTTAATTCCCCTGAGTCCCATTTCGATCAGAGCAGCTTAATTTCCCTCTGTTTTATTTATGAAAATTTCACATGTAATTCAGCATTAAGCCTGTATTCAAATTCTTGCTTTCCCTGAATTCTTTAACTACACTCTGCATATTGCCTCCTACACATGTCACATCTTTTCTTCAGACACAGTACCATGAACCCCTAAACTCTCAAAGTTCTACTGCAGAAGAGCTCTATAATCGGCAGAATTTACATCTATTTTAGGATGACAGATGAAGAGGTACATCACAGGGCAACACTTTTAAAGAGTTTCTCAGTTTTTCCATAAAATCATCACCAGTCATCTCTTTAATTCAGACTCTAGTCTCATCATGTTGGGAGTCATGCTTGTCCATTTTCACAACAGAAGGAATTCTAAGCCTACTTATTCTTATTATAGATGTAATTCTACCATGATGTAATTTATCATGTTCTAAGGTTTAATTTCCTGGACTAGCATCTGTTAGAAATGTCCAATTAAAGGGAATTTGCTGCTGCTAGAAATTTAGAAAATGGAGTAGCTGGTGTATTCATTTACTTGCTAAATTTAAAAATATATAAAATACCCCCAAAGCATAATATTAACTAGTTGCCATTCATTGAACTCTTATTATTGTAAAGATCTGTGCTATGCTCTTTATACACATCAGCCAGATTAACCCTCAAGACACTGGGGTAGGCACTATCACCTCCAATTTAAATGTAAAAAATACTGAAAGAAATAAAACGAGTATCAAAAATTACAAAGCCAGCAAGGAGAACATCTAAGATTTGAACTATGGAATATGAACTATCATGAGCATGGTCTCTTAATCATTATCCTATAGAGCACAAATAGCAGTCTGGGGTCTACTAGTGAACAAGTGCCTTTGAAAGTCATTGAAGAAATCTTAAGACTTAAAAACCCTACAATTAAGATCCATGACAAAGATTCTGAATTGAAAGAAAAAAATTGTTGAGAAAAGTGAGGAATATATTTTATGGTATATTTATAAATGCATTTGCCCAAAATGGCAAAATACTTATTTAGTGTCATTAATAATAGAAGACTAAATTTCTATTATCTTGAAAATACATTCATACCATTATATGAAAATGTATTCTTAATAAATAAGGTGTTATATGTTCTGTAGATTAGCACTTTTGAGGCATAGAGTTTAGAATACAGAGTAGTAGCTGGATCTAGTAACTTTTGTTGTCATAAGTATTACAAAATAAAATGTTAATCATAAAAATCCTGGGGTTTACAGTCCTGTAAACCTGGATTTGACCAGATTTGCTACTTACTGTTGTGTGACCTTGACCAAACTATTAAACCTTTCTGAATATCTTTCCTAGTGTGCAAAATAATACCCACTTCATAGGATTTTTTTAAAGATTAATCTCTAAAGCATCTTGCTCTGTGACCTTTCTAATATTTTCTTTTAAAATACTTAAAATCAAAATATGATTTTATAAATGGAAGAAATTAACCATTTATTTTTAAAATTCTGTCAAATGTAATGGTCAGTAGTAATGATCAATAGTAATCTTAACAATGAAAACAATAATCATAATAATAGACTTATCAGTCTATAATAATAATAATAGAGATCTTATCAATCTTTAGTCCAAATCATCAGGTAATATAAATATCTTTTTAGTCTTTAACCTTCCTCAAAGAGTACATAAACACATAATAAACTGAAAGGAATTGTTAAAATAAATCTACAGAATGTATATTGTTCAGGGAATACACTGAATTATATTAGTAAACATATGGTTGGATTGTTTCAGTTCCCCCAGAGACTTTTCATCTATAGTTATTTTTTTCCTTTTCAGAAACTATCACAAACTGTATTGCCCATAATCAAATAAAGAAAAAATGTTTTATGCCAGTGTGGAAAAGGGCTACTCTTCTAAATACAACCAAAGTAATGTACTTCACCATTGCTGTCTTAACGCCTTCTCCATCACTTCTGGTGCCTTCTTCACAGATTTTTGGACCCATCATTATCACCATCATTATTAACAAAAGCACCTAATATGCATCTACAATTTTATTACAAATACGTATACCTTTATTAAGTTAGTTATCATTTGCCATGTGAAAAACACTAAACTAATTGCTGAGAAATTTACAAACAAATGGAAATTCCAGACCTTATAAATATGGATATAGTTCTGGTTTTTATATAAAGATATTTTTGACTACAAAATCATTTAGGTATTATACATATGTGGCTGAAATTAATTAGATACAATTGTTTTTTCCTTCACTTGGTGTACATGTAAAACTTACTCAGATTAATATCAGTAGTTGATAAGCAATGAGCCTATTGACATTTGACTTTGTACCTTTTGACCCAAACCTTTTGTACATATAATTCTTTTTAAGAAAATGATAGATATGTTCAAAAAAACCAACCTTCCATTGAACTAGTAAAACCCCATTTTTGAGAGGTGGCCTTTATTAATAAAGAACTACATCTCATGGAAAATTAATGATATGAGGGCCAGTGGTGATTAATAACCAGTGGTCTCATACAGGATCAATCTATAACCTATAAAAAGATTATATTTGAAAAGGATAACCAGCAGGTTCTTAAAATTTTTTAATGAAAACATAAAAAATGATAGGTGCCCAGATTAACTCACAAGATCAATTTAATCCGAAGTTAGTGTAATTCATGAAAATCAGAATATTTTAACTGTACAAGAGATTTTGTGATAATCTGGTTGAATTGTTTTACAAATGAAGTAATTCAAGCTCAATAAGATTGAATGATTGATTTGTAACATCAATCCTATAGGAAAATTCATTCTATGCTCCAATTATAATAGCAAGGAATATATCCCAGCAGGATTTGGGACTTCATTGAGAGAAGAGTTTAAAGTCCCTACGCATGAATGGAAAACATTGCTTAATCTTATTATGCCTGTACTGCTGTATTCAAAGGCATGTCTAAGTTGATCATTAAGGTGGATAAATGGGGAAAAGTGGTCTTTATAGTGAAGTGCAGTATTTTCAAATTAGAATTAAGCATATGTGTAGCCTGAGAATTATTGTATCCTTGTTCTTCATTTAAATTAATTTACTTTTGAATCCCATTCATATTTTTTCTGTCTTACTCTCATCAGATTGTCTTTTCTTTTTCCCATCAGAGGGTGAAAGCCCTTGTAGTACTGTGTGAAGTATTTAAGTTCCTTGTGTTGTCTAGATGTCAGAAGCTGTGAAGTGTAAAATCATTCTAAATAATCTAAATTACTTAAGATATAATTCCAATGGAAATAGCTCAAATTATATTGTAAAGAATCTTTTTACTTACATTTGCAAAATTTATTCACAGAACTGTATAAAGCATTTAGCTTTTAAAAGAAGCTGTGTGAAAAATGTGTTTTGGATTGTCTTCAATGGAAAAAATGGCTGCAAATTTATCATTTTGTTTCTGAATGCAGAATGAGCTAAAATAGCATCACTTCCACTCCTCCCAACTTACTTGTAGGAACGGTTAACTGTTCAAAGCCCCGAATGTAAAAATAGAGAAAGAATTTAAAAATAAGATTTCAAAAAACAATAACTCATCTACATAATAATTTGTTTCTAGTTACCATAGCAAATAATTAATGTTTGAAGAATAATGTTTTAACTAAATATTTAAAAAATAATTTATAATCACGTCATCATTACTAATTAAAAACCTATATTTAAGGAACACATATTATTTGTGCATGCAGCTCACTTGTATTATGAAATGGTTAAATGGTTTACAAAGCCACAGAACTAGCTCCAAAACACAAATGGAACACTTTTTAATTTTTTACTTCAATGAATGAAACCTTATCTTTAATGGAACTTTTGTTAGATCCCCTGCTGGATATCAAGACATAATATGTGATTCCATAAAATTATTCAACTTCCCCCAAGCATGTCTGACCTTGATCCAAATTACCGTCACAGAATTTTTACTTCTTTTCACATTTCCATTCTTCTTTTTTTTTCTTTTTTATTTATCAGGAATTTTGTCATTTAAATGTTTCTTGTATAACCGTTATTCTGAATAACTAAATTTTATTTCTTAATTTTTAGTTGTTAGATATTACAGTAAGACAATGTTGGGCCCTAATTAGCAATAAACATTAAGCAAATAAATCACATGTTAATTGGGACTATTCTAATTTATGTGACATGATATTCCAAAATAAATGAGACCTTGAAAATTTTGGAACAGTATGCCTTACAAGGGTCACATGTGGCTTATGAGTAAATTTTTTAAAATCAGAACTGTTAGGAATCTTACACTAAACTCTATTTTTGTACATTTTTTCATATTTAGAGATGAAAGCTATAGTGAGTTGAATAATATTCTGATTTCAATCTGTGAACTCCAAATATTCTTTCAGGTTAATCTGGACTTCATTTATGGATTAGATAATTCATTTAAATTTAGTAGAAGGTGAAGTGGTGCCATGAGAAGAAATCTTTTATGGTTACATATGTTACACATACAGGTGTATTTATTGTCCCGGGGTTAACTTATGATGATTGGAGCAGTAGGTGCTATCTCCATTTTGAGGATGAGGAAACAGGCCTGAAGGCCACCCCCAAGGGAAACCTCACAGCTGAGAGTCACACCCAGGGCCTCTCAAACTAACACCCACTTTTAAGCAGTGACATAGCAAACATATTGGATACTCAGTGTGGATCATTTTTAACATTCTATCATTCAGTAAAAGTATTTTGAGTAATAATCAGAAATTAAGCAAATAATAATAGCCAGAAAAGAAATACAGTGAAAAAGTTTCTTTTTATTGAACTGTGTTTTATATATACACACACACATATATATATATGTATATATATACACACACACACACACACACATATATATATATATATATAAAGACACACATACATATATATATAATGGTTATAATAATATATAATAGGTAAAATTGTATAATAATATAATTATGTATAATAATATATGTCATAGTGGTAATATTTCGAAATAAAAAATCAATGTTATGGTACAAAAAGGAAAGATGTAATGAAGTAATAGTTTAATTACATGAATATAATTTTCAAAAATACGAGAAAACAAAATTTGCTAAAGTTTGGATTATTTTAAATTTTACACAGAAATAAAAAAAACACAAGTGTCTACATAGGATGGCTTAACTGAAATAAGTCAAGTTCAGTTTCTTTGCTTTACAATCACTGCTCTACCATGTTGACACTATTTAAATGAAGAAACATACAGTGCACTGGGGCTGGAGGCTCAAACCAGAGTGAGCTGGAATGACTTCGAATCATTAAAATCTTAACTCTGAAAAAGGACTGTGTTTGCTTAGTTCCAGTCGATCAAGGGTAAAATATAAAGTAAAATAAAACAAAATACCACTGGTGAATTGGTATGTATGTATGTCTGTGGGGTGGGGGAAACATTTAAAAAAACTAATTGCACAGTTCAGTAGATGTTTTGTATTGATTATGAACTTTCTGCAGTATTTTTAGAAATAATTCTTTTGCATCAAAGGAACTAGATAGAATCACATGTCTTGTTTAATTTTTTATTCTATATATAAAAAGCTAAAAAAACCTGAACTATTCCAATCAAGGAATGATTCCCAGTACTCTGTGACTCCCTCTTCCTGTATGTTCTCCCCAGACTCTACTGACTTTCTGTATCTAGACTCTCTGTTTCATTTTCTTAGCTGATATCTTGGCATCTTTGAAAACTCAGAGAAGCTATCACTGAGGACTCACTATCATTATATCAGCATTTACTAGATTAAGGGCTGCTCAAATATGCTTCTACAGTACACCCTGCTTATTGTGGTCATATAAATTATCACATTATTTTGAAATTTTTATTTAAATGTCTTTTTCCTCCACTCGTTGAGATTACTTATGTGTGTGTTCTAGTACCTACTTTCCTGCACTCATCACATGTTTGTGTGATGAATGTAGAAACAATCATGTACCAAAAAAAAAAAAAAAAAAAAAAAAAAGAACAGAATAAAAAACGCTGAGACAATGTTTTCATTCTTCATGTAATCATGATACCTTACAATCATTTCAAATAGCAGGTGTTAAAAAAGATTGTGTCAGCATGACTCTCCTTTTTCATTTCCTTGTTTTGTCTCACAATCAATATTATTTAAGCAAATATTAATCATATCTGACAGAGCTTCCTTAAATATAAATGGAGCTGTCATAAGTTGCTTAAAAAAGATAACAAAAATAAGGGTATTTAGTTTAATTCACTTGAGAGTGATGGCCTCACATTCTTTTAAGTAGGCAACAGAGAATGTTATTAGTCAAATAAAAACGAGTTGCCTACCCTCTGCCAAAATCTCACATAACTTGAGAAAAGATATCTGCCTGGTTACCAGATCCATTTTACAATATTTATTATGACCTGTTCTGTATCTGTGTGAGGCCCTGAGGCCAGGGTCTGCCCCTGGATCTGCTTCCTTGAGCATGTCTCCTGATAGCCTCATGTATAGAAGGACACGAGTCATTATTTTCTATCTTCTAAATGTGTCTTTATTCCAACTGACCACCTCCTCTCTCCATTCCCATCACATCCTCAATTCAGACCCACATCATCTTTAACCTTCTCTGTGATATCCCTGTGTAGAAATCTGAAGCAATTCCACTTCATTCTCCACACCTTTATGAAAGTGCTTAATCCAAAATGCAAATCTGATACTATCGCTTCCCTATATAAGACACTTCTGCTGTGGAATTGAGCAGATGGGCTGTACAAATAGTTTGATATTTTCATATATTTTCATTTTTCGTTTTCTCCCGGTTATTTCTCTGGCAATTAATTTCTCAAGCTCCTCTAGATTCCTACCCACTACCATCGTAACTACTGTTAAAAAAATATTCATGGACATGTCTTCACTTTCTGATTTAAACTCTAGATCATTAAGCAACTGTTCTGTACTTTTTAAAGTCTTGATATGTAATTAAGTCTCTGGAAAAGGGATTTGGAGGTATTAAAAGCCAGGCTAAAATCAAAGTATTAAGAATTTCGGCCAACGCAAAAATTATTCTTAAAACAGAAATATAACATAATTTCAATCATGAAAGATAAAAACTTAGATACACCAAGCAACCAAATAGAGATTCAATCTTAGGAAAAAGGAAGAGAAGAGTGAAAAAAAAAAACCCTGAAAACTCTGCTTGAAGTTTATGAACAGATTAGGTTAATGTTCAATTATTCAACAAATACTTATTGAGTGCTGATACTATATCAATAAATATTCCTGTAACTGAAACTATATAGTCCATGCCCTCAGTGATCTCACAGGCTAGTGGAAGAGACAACATATCAGTATATACTTACCACCTTATATGGTAAATTCAGTGGTGAAAATTCTTTCTTTAGTATTCTGTTCATGCTACTCCTCTCTTAGAACACCTTCTCACTTGCTTTCTCCCTGCATAACATGTACCACTTGTGCCAACAGAAAACAAGGTTCATCTCTCCCATTAACACCTCTGAATCCCCATCACACTAGCCCACAAATTTTTAACCCACTTGATCTCCTGAGCATTAATATCGGTGCTGCCCATTCTGACATGCATATGTTGTCATTAGTTCTTATTTACAGGTAATTCTTGATGATAGGCACTCATGCTTTACTTACAGTTGGGGACACAAGTGCAAAAAATATAGGCACAGTTCCAGGTCTCACGGAACTGACAGTCTAGCACAGAAGAAAGTCATTAAGTAATGAATTAGAAGTATATGAAATGAGTACTATGACTCGAAGGTGTGACAGGATAACCAAGAGGTACAACAAGTATGAAAAAATAGAATAGCTTCATATGGTACCTCTTACATGGATTTCTTAAAGTTTCAAAAGGAATTGTTGTTAATTATCAAAAACTATGGTAACCTAACCTAAAATCCCATTGAATTTTAATGACATATAGACAATAAATAATTAAAAACATTTATGACCAAAATATACAAAGTAACAAAGTAATTTATAAACATGAAAATATATAACCTCTACTGGAATAGGTCACCAGAGACTTTAACTCTTTTTTATAAAGAACTGAAAGTTTAGAAATTATCAGTAATTTCCCACTAAAAAATATTCACTCAGAAGTCACTATCATATGGTGTTTATAGAAATATAACAAATTAGAGGTCAAAGTTTCTGTACTTCATCAACAGGCAGAATTTAACGAACAAGTGTGTGGTGCCTTGAGAAGGTTACTACAGTACAAATTAACAATCTAATTCTACATAATGGTCAAATTTCTAATGTCAATAAAATATCAATCATTTTTGGAAAGTGAGACTAGTGTCTTTATTTTTTTCCTAATGTTGCATAAAATCTCACAAATACCTTTTAGAACATCTTTAAGTTCTGCCCCATATTTTTTTTCCTAATGTTGCATAAAATCTCACAAATACCTTTTAGAACATCTTTAAGTTCTGCCCCAGGTTCTGAGGCATGGAGGAAGGCAAACCTATGCTCACTGAATGGGGGTACCTGTACTATGTGGAAGCTCTGGAAGCTCTCAAAACTGGTTTTCCAACTCCAATTCTCTGTTTCTTCCCTCATTACTCTATTTTCCAGACAAATCCAAGAATTAGCTCTAATGTAAATATATACAATGGAAGAGTGACAAAAGCCAGATTAAGTGGGAAAAGAGAAAGCAGTTAGTTATCATCAACCCCCATCACCTCCCTTTATAACTCTTCCTAAGATAGACACATTGTCCTGTGAAAAAAATTGTGACAGGATTAAATACACTCATTTATGTAATCAATTCTATTAATCACTATCTAAGCCAGGAGCTCAAAATCAGCTGGAAGCATGTAGACATCCTCATCTTGCTGATAATTCGCTGCTCCTTCAAACTAGTATTTAATTACTTACTGAGAGTAACAAGAACTTGGTTTTTAATAAAAATTGTATACATTTTTATGTTCAAAATATGAGGTTTATTATATGAATATGAATTTATAAAAGAGTATTTATAAACCAGACAATACGTATCTTAGGAGACATAGTAAAATGTTCACATAAATCCCCCGATAAACAACCTTATGACCAGCATAATAAATTTCAGAATTTCAATTGATGGCAACTGCTGATTTCAGATAATCCTCAGTTCGCTAATTTAGAGACTGATGGTATAGACTATAAGATGTAATATGGAATCTACATTAGCTTATCTCAAGAGAGATAAGTCAAAAGAGGGGAAAAAGAGATTTAATTTAGTGTGTGTACGAGAGAGAGAGGGAAGGAGGGTGGGAAGGAGAGAGAGAGAGAACACGAGAGAGAGAGAGGGAAATATTTCCATTTGAGGTAAGTAGATGGGGAAGCTAGATGAGCATGGAATCAATTTTTATTTCTGTGGATTGATGTCTGTGCCGCTGCCTAAATTCTGTCAGCCCCAAGATCAGGCTCTGAAGATATTCCAAATATTACTGTCATCAAGCCAGTCTCTACCCTCACAGATATTACTGCTAATAAACTTCATCAAAATATAGCCATTTAATGACAATTGGAAGAGAAGTAAAACTGAAAGAATACTTCACTACACCTGAATATCATACACTTGATGCCTCCTTTTAGTTTTGATACTTAAAAAGCATGTTCTATTACTAATTAGAAAAATCACATTTTAACTTTATCATTAAAAAAATCAATATTTTAAAGATGTATTTTTGTATAAAGCTTACTGGTAATATAAACTAGAAGTGATAACTTGTTTAAGATTAATTTCATGAAAACACTGTATATTGCTCACTATATATTTATTTTACACATAAACCATATAGTAGTAAAGTTTAAGCTGCAGATTGTTAGTAATGACTTAGAGAAAAGGATAGTAAAAAAATGAATGAGGATGAGGTATGGCATGTGTCTGCTGTTTAATTTCTTTAGAGGCAGAGCTTGAACAACAGAGAAATGATATATGATTTCTGTAGACTGCACTACCCAATAAATATATGAAGGCCACCTTGAGCTGCGAAATCTACTCTCTCTACAAAATAAAATTTTTTTGAGCTGACCCATGCTTGTCACTCTGAATGTAAAACTTACTATACTTTATAGCTTCATGTTACTTTTCAGAGATTGGCTGGTTATGCGGCAAGCATTCATGAAATACCATATATTGAATAATAGTCACCACGAGTATGAACATACCAAAAATGGAGTAGAGAGGAGATAATGCCTTATAACATCCTTTTTCCTTTCCGAATGAATTTCTCCTCCTACCCTCCCCCCGCCCATGCCCAGCTTGTAAGACTTCTCTCTCTTAGGGAATCCTCCTCTCTTAGGTCCAATCCAAACCTTTGCACCTCAGTTTTTCCTATCCTTTCACTTCTCTATTTCTGACTTCCTCTCTCCCTTATCGTGACTGTACATTACACAACCCTACTAAATCACCTGAAAACTTGCAAATACCTCCTACGCGGGAAAAAATGATTGAACAAAGCAATAATCCAAAGCAAGGGAAGGAGTAAGGCTAAGAACACTCACATGTTAATAAATATATTTCTATCATACAAGAGTTACAGAAATATAACTATTGCACCTTGTATTGCCCTTTATGTAGTCAAGGTTTCTAAAAATGTTTTCATACTAAAGGTCAACTCTAATAATTTTTATAAAATCAATTTATTAGATCAGAACAAGCATTATATTTTAATGAATTAGAATAAAGTAGAACAGAACATAACAGACAGAACAGACAGAACAGACTAGATCTAGAATAGATCAGAGACCTCTCAGAAAGGAAAATTAAGTATGAACTGGGTTGAGAGGTAAAAGATGTGTTTATGTGAGTCTTAACAAAAAGTTTGAAAGTCTATAATGATATCAGGTATTAAACTATTAATTTCTATATAAAAACAAAAACTTAATCTTGAAGAATATTTACTTTAATACTTTGTTAGAACTATTAACTGAGATTCAACCACATTTTGGCATGAAAAGTAACTGTGGCTTCAATTAAATTCTTATCCCAAAACCACAGGCTGATCAGTTCAAACGACCATTCGTGTGAGAGCAGTACTATTATTGTTTATTGAGAAATATATTTAGAGAGTAAACTCATATTCCTAGAAGACAAAATCAGCATTGTAGCCAGCTACCTCCCAAGGGCAGAAATGATCTACAACAGGGAAAGAATAAAGAATGTTCTTTTTATGTATTTTACCAGCAGCGAGGAGTAGAACTTAAGTCCTTATGGGCAGAGAAGTTTAAGAACATATTTATGTATAACTGTTACCTTAACTAAATCTACTTGTATAATGATCATAATTTTTTGTTAAAAATGATTATTTAACATTTAATATTATTTAAATAATATTAAATGATTATTGTAGGCAATATAAGTTTTATAAATGACTGTAGAAGTACTCAAGTTAATAATTAACTTTTGGATTTACTGAGTTAAAAAGAAGGTAATAAATCACCTATTTTGGTGGTGAACTATCTGTTAGGATCGATTATTTCTTGCATTTATTGTATGAATATTATGGTAATTGTACTGAATTTACTTGCAAAGTCCCACTAGTGTGTACCTACGGACTAGTAGCTATTTTGTTTCTTAAATGGGGTATGGGGATAAAGCTGCCAGGGAATTGGATGGGTTTACTCCAGTCTATGTGCATTTGCT
Organism: Pteropus medius; assembly: GCF_902729225.1. Lineage (NCBI taxonomy): Eukaryota > Metazoa > Chordata > Mammalia > Chiroptera > Pteropodidae > Pteropus > Pteropus medius. The sequence goes on along the minus strand of NW_024354502.1, from coordinate 12,170,473 downwards.
GACAGAATTAATTTAGAGATCTTTACCCATGTTCAAGCATTCTTGAGAAGTTGCGAAGGCAGAGTGAAGTGGTACTTATGAGTAAGGTATGATAGACTTGAGTTGCAAATCCAACACTAAAACTCAGTAACAAAAGGACTTAGGGTAAGTTAATAAAATAAGCCTACCTCATTCTACTGTTACAAAGATTATGTGAGACAATAGCACAAACCCTTAGCATAACAATTGGCATATAATCATCATGATTGCATTTATTTTTACACGATTTAGTAGCAGGTTGATTGTTTACCTTATAAATGAAACATCCAATCCACTCTACCAATTTATTATCATCCCCATCATTGTCGTAGGTATATTTTTAAGTATGTTTCTTTTAGTCTTCAAATAGCTACATTCTCTCTCTCTCTTTTACGGACTCTAGGATTTATAATCTAGGCCACATAATGCTATCTAAGATGCTGTATCATTATTATGCAAATGCACGGTGAGGTTAACAAAGCTTCCTGCCTTGCACAGGCTCCTTCTAAGACCTTGGAGGAGGACTATCACCACATTCACAGGATATATGGTTTGGAAAAATTTACAAAAATACAATACTCTTTTCTTTAAAGAGGGCTCCCCAGAATAGATCAGCTTTAAGCCACACAAAACCTCTATCCATTCCCACCTCTGGGCATGACTCAAAGGGAGAGTTCATTTATTTGTAAAGCTGCCGCAATATGAAATCTTTGACGCTCCAATTTTTTTTTAAACAAATTTAATGGCTAATTCATCAGAGTAGGTCTTTAGTTCATAGTACATCTTGACCTGGCTGCATACTTTCAGCAAACAGGGAGGTGTACTTTGCTTCATCTGCTCTTAAGACTATAGTGCAGCTGCTCTTGGAGTTGGCAATCTAAATAGCACCTAGATTTTGGAAGAGTTAGTGTAACCAGAGACAATGGGATTTGCCAGCTTTGGGACAATATTTTTTAAATAAACATAGGTTTGATTAGGGAAAAATAATGTATAGAAAGATAATAACTAGTATTTTTCTTAGAAATAGAGAATACTATTTTGAGGTGGGAGACATAGCATTGAATCATCAAGCATATTGATAATAATAATAATAAAAACACTGCAGCAGCAATACAATAATATCAACAATAGAGTGCTAAATGCTTTGTAAACATAATCTCTAAACTTAAAAAATTCTGTGAGGCAAGTATTAATATTACTGTTTCATACATGAGGTAATTGACACATAGCATTAAATAATTGCATACGATCATACGGCTAGTAAAATACAAGCCAGCACTAAAATCTAGTCTGTTTGACTTTTAACCTTTGTAGTTATTGCACATATAGTATATGCTAACCACGAAAATCTTGGCTCTTAAAAGTAGGAAAGTAGTTGGAAAGCTTGTTTATTTTTCATGAGCTCATTCTTAGGTGCATTTCAATGAAGTCAGATCCAGGTCCTGGAAAAATAAACCTTAGGTATATGATGTAAAAACTTAAAATTTTTGTTAAATAATCATTTTTTTTACAGCAGTTAGTAGAGTGCTTACTATGACAAAACAATAGATAGGGCACATTTTTTAACTTGGGACTTTTCAAGAGAGCTTAAAAATGATTTATGACTTATACTTCAGAATTGTGCCTGATATACTATGCACTGAAAACAACGTGCCTTTTCCTTCTATTTTTTTATTGTGTTGTCCCTGTTAATTGGTGGATATACTATCATGGCCATGTCTCAGACACTCTGCAATAATTTTTATATTGGGGGTATTTATAAGCATAGTGCATTGCCTATAGATATAAAACAAAGACAACCATTTTAATTCAATTAAATTTAAAAATCATTTGTGGCAACATCCTGAGTACAAGAGGGTGAAGACAGATAAAACATGACACATTCTCTCAAGTGGTTTCCAATCTAGTTCATAGTTGCCCAGTAGAGTAAACATAGGAATTGTCTTGGATGCTTTTGAAATTTATGGAGGAGTTGCTCTCATAGAATCTTAGCTATAACATTGATATAGTAAGAATTAAAGAAATACTCCATTGATTATATGGCTTGTCCTCATGTTGAGAAACTGATCTAATAAAAAAGACAGATATATACAACCAATTGAAATACAAAATATATTAAAATATGCAAAATAAAGTCATAAAGAAAAAGCAATTTTTTAGTTTTTTTAATTAAAAAATACTGGTATAGTCATTCTCCATTTATGAGAATTACTAAGACAGAAACATGAGCATCTAGAAAATGATCCCTATCTTTTATACATATATAAAATTATTTATAGTATTATATACTATATCCCATATTGCTGACTAGAAGTATTTTTTCTGCTTTTAAAAAATTATGAAGTTTTTTTTTTCATGTATATATAGGCACATTTTACCCCTACTTACATTGCTTTCAGTAATAATTATTTCTTCCTAGGTTCTAGCTGAATGTTTTATGCTAGTGTAACAGGAATCTAATGAATCTCTGGCATTTTAAATTTGTTATTGGAAATGAAATTAGTATATCAATAAAATGAAATATGTTACAAATCCATACAAAGCAGAAACATATGACATTTGAATGCCATTGTGAGTAGTCAACTGTAGATGCTCAGTGGGAAATCCTCATGGTTTTATGTCAAGTCTTTACCCAATGTGGACTTAACACTTGGCTGAATGACAGGTTCTTATTCTAGCACTGCTAGAGACTGATTAAGTTAGGTTCTGGCTACACCGTAATGAAATTCGCTAAGTTTATATAAGCTTTAGCACCTAAACCAAAAGGGATGTGAAGAGTTTTATCAACATTAGGATGTTGAAAAGGAATAGCTTTTGGAGTAAAATCAACAGATGAAATCGGTTGAAGCATCGGTAGATTTAAATATTTCTGATGTGTTCCATGTATTTCTGTCAATTATCATTTTCAACAAGCAAGCAAATTCTGCTATATTTCATTCATTTTAAATATCTCATAAAAAGGAAAATAAACCCGTCATTAGTGCATATTTATTTAAAGGAAGAGTTTATTTATAATTTGAATATGCTCTTTCAGAAGAACAGATTGCAAACACCTCAGATTAGGAGTCGTCTTTGCACATAGCCTTTGGCGTGATGAGGGCTCAGTGCATGTTCACTGAACAGATGAAGAAGAGTTCTTGGACTCAGGAATAAATATGTCAGTAAAATACAGAAATCCCATAAAATGTTATTTTCCTCTTCTGAAGAAAGGGAGCCTCCTTTTTGGAGCCTTTTTTGAGGCCATGTATCTATACAGAACTAGAACGAACAATATAATTTGAATATATATGGAAAGCTTTTCTCCTGTGACAGGCTATACTCTTTTTGTTGTTGCTGTTAGATTTTAGTGTTTTTTACAGCAGTATGTCTGTAGCTTTCCAGTAATTTTATTGATGTTAGTGTAACAGAAATCTGGCACAAGCATGGTAAATACAGTAGCATTATTCAGAGCAAAAAGATGATTCTTCCAAGTTCATATAACTATATAAAAGTCCAAGAGGGCTTCTCTTGCTTTTAATTACTCAAATTTCAGTGACGCCTCTTTTCTTTTCTCTCCTATGTTATTCAAGGTCCAGTCTATATACCACTTAGCACTTATACTTTTTTAGTTTTCTATTTGCTGTGTCTCAGCCATGGCCACACTAACTCCTGAAGGGCATAGGCTTGAATTTCTCTCAAAAAGTTCCGGTATTGACTATGTTCTCAAATCAATGAGATTGTGTTAACGTAACTTTGGATTTCTAGATTTCACCTAACCTCTCCAACCATGCCTAAATCATCACTGGAAGCAGAAGAATTATCTCTAATATGCTTCTTGATTCTATCACTTTCCTTCCATTCACACTAAAAGTTTCCTGAGTAGATACTGTGACAAAAAATAGGAATGTAAGTGAAAACTGACCAATTGAAATTTAACAGCCTTACACCAGTTGTTGCTGTTTTAAGAGGTGACTCTTGGTAAAAAGAGCTGATCAGGAGGTAGAATTTCTTGGAAACAGATTTTGATTTATGATTACAAAATCTAACATGTGACAGAATGTTGACCATTCAGATTTCTGCTGGAGTGACTAAGGTGCTATTGTGTTTAGTTCACTTTCGATTTTTCTATTTAAGTGATTAATCTCTTTGATATTACATATTGTCATGAATTTTCAGAATGCTGTCACCAGTACTAATTTCAACATTCCTAAAAAAAAAATTCTCTAACTCTGTCCTTAGATTTTTTATTTGAAATCCGAAGTAATGGGGTATAGCAGAGTAACAGTTAATTAACAACAACAACAAAAAGTAAAGAAAAAAAACCTTAAAAATTTTTTTTCTTTTATAAAAACCTACCAAACAAATTACTGAGAACACCTAAATTTCCTTAGACAGTGTTAAGGAGGTCATGGATCAAAGGGGTCAAGGGGGTCATGGATTACATCTCATTCATCTTGATATAGCTAGTGACCAACAGTACAGACTCATAAAAAGATAGTTTGAATTTGGTTAAATAACTTTTAAAAGAATTATAACTCCTTGATGTAGGATATTTGCAATAGAGCCTTTTACACTACATTTCTAATGTTTTTAAATGAGTTTTCTGAACCTCTTCCAAAGTAGGCACTGGATTATGAAGAAGGATCAAAAGGAATAAATTCTAGTCCTGGATGCTAGCTAAAATTACAAGACATTGAACCTTTCTATTTAAATTTTTTCATATGTATAATTATAATAATCGTACTTTCTCTGCATGCTTCACAAGTGATGATAAAATGAGATTCTATATCTCTAAAACCTTTGTAAAATACAAGGTGGATAATAAAATTTTAAACTAAAATTGCATTTTGGAGACTGAAACAATTATCTCAATAATGATAGCATAAATGTACATAACCTATAGAAATATTTTAAACTATTTATTTATACATTCAAGTAACATTTTTCTGAGTCTCAATATATCCATCTAAATATTACAGGATTTTGACACATCTCAGAAAGATGTTTATTCCTTCACTTTTACCTCTTTCCACCTCTCCCTCGTAGCTGAGACAAATTTATGTACCCCCATCCATTGTCCCCTTTGTACTTTTAGTTTTTAGTAATGTGTACGGCCATCCAGTTGGAAACACCATTCTCTGGGCTCCCCAAAGCCTAATGTAGTTTTGTGACTAAGCACTCACCAACAGACTGTGAGCAGAAGTGACGGGTACAACTTCTATGTCTCATCCTTAAAAGAAAATGACTTGCCTTCATTTCATCCATTTCACCTTTCTCCAAAATAGGAATGAAAATGTGATTCATGTGAGTCAGATTTAACTGTGCAGATAAGGACAAGAACCTGGCCTAAAGGATGACACAGCAGAGTATCCCCGCAGGCCTTGTCTATCATGGGATTGTTAAATAAGAGAAAATATACTTATGTTTTGCTCAAGCCAAAACATAAGTTTTGCTTGGGGGTCTCTCTGATGTGCTACCTTAGTCTCTATCCTAATAATATAATCTCCCTCTCCCTTTTTCTTTGCCCTTCACTTTCTAACCTTTTTTATTGAATGCTTACCTGGTGCCAGGCATTTAGGTATAGATTTAAAAAACTATGTAAAGTGCTTAGCAAAGTGCTCAGTCCAGTAATACTAGGTAAATGCTTTTGCTCATTCACTAAATGCCAGGGACTAAAGTGACACACAGGAAACGTAATACGTATAGACTCAATCTTTATTCATGACTCTTACAGATAGCAACTAGACATGCAATGGCACATGATTATTTTAAAATAACTTGCAATTATTTAACCCTCAATTTGGCCAAAGTTCAAAAAGGAAAGAAAACAATAAATGATACCATAAAAGTTTGAGAAATATTATTTTTTGTGGATAAAAGAGCACAGTTCAACAAAATTAAATTTCTAAGATATAATCAGGCAAAATACATTTGGTCAATAGTTTTGAAAATGTCTATAGGAAAATAGCAAAATATTAATCTCTGTAGGCACTGCCACTTGTACAAATTCTTGAACTAATATGGTAAGCACCTAGGTTTCTTTGTTTTTCTGTTTTTTGGCTCATCTGTTTTCAGATGAATAAGAAAAATAAGCTAAGATGAGAAGGGGAAATGCTCTAGTTATGTTAGGTAGTTAGGAAGTTATGAGGAATGGGGGTTGGGGGTAGGGGACAAAGGAATGATGGCCTAACCCAGAGACCTTCCTTAAGACCTCCCTAGAACACTCATTTTATAGTTATAAATCGCTCCTGCATCCTGAGGAACAAAAGAATGAAGGTCCATAAACCTATAGCTGGTTTAATCTAGCCACAGATGCTTGCACAGTGAGGGCTACTCTGACCTTTTTACCTCAGCTTCATCGTACCATCATTATAATTTCATGCCCATGCCCGGAAGTTCATGAATCTAACTATAATAGACTGAATTCTGGGTAACGTCCTGCACAGTAGACAAAGAGTTATATAACAGCCAAATGTCAGTCAAAATGACCTTATGTGCCAATCACCTAGGACCATCCTTGTAATCTCCCATCTTGGCTCTAATATAATACAGACCTCCTGACTTCTATAAAGTTATAGCCCTTGCTGTATGTAACTCACCCCTCCTTTGGAGCATACTCTATTTTTTGTCTTTTTACCTCCAAATTCCATGAGACTGCAGCCTTCCTTGGCCGTGGTCCATCTCCTTCTAAAAATGTACTTTTAATAAATCTTACTTTTCCTAAATCTCGCTGAGCTATAATTCTTTACTGCATTGGCAAAAAAACCTGAGGTACCCCTCAGTACTACTGGGGCATGACAGATTTCAGATCACTCCCATGGTAACAATTTATAGGAGGTCTCTAAAATAGTCAGAATCATAGAAACAGAGTAGAATGCTGGTTCCCAGGGGCTGGGGAGTTGCTGTTTAATTGGTATAAAGTTTTGGTTATGCAAGATGAGTAAGTTCTAGAGATCTGCTGAACTCTGCGACTATAGTTAACAAACATGTTACTGTGCACAAAACATATTAAGCACTTACAATTTTGTTAAGAGAGTGGATTTCATGTTGTGTTCTTACTACTAGTACTGTAACAAAATTATTTCTTAAATGGTTCTAGGAAGAGGTAAACACTTTTTTCGCCCCCAGGTAGATTTTATAAAACTTCAAATTTAATGTTCTTCTATATTTTAATCTTGAGTCAACTGAGACTCAGAGATCATTGAACTTTTCTGAGAGCATGTAAGCTAAGAAGTCTTGTAACAAGAATTTAAAGATCAGTTGAAAGTCGAAAAGCACAGTCTGCACCCTTGACTTGTTAGCTTATCCTGTATCCCTTGACTATACTATCTCCTGATCGGTCACATGCTTAGTAACAAATTATCTTAACAAACACAAATATTTTCACAAAACATCAAAAATATTATTAAATATGGCAAGAACTCTAGCATAGTGGCCTGATAATATTGACAACATTCACACTTTGAGACATTCTGGTAAGGGCATTTTAAAATTTATATGAAAAACAGATGACATTTGAGTCCTAATACACTAAAACATTGCTCACATCTGTTTTCTCCTTATGACATCAAATCTTCAGAATGAAAAGCTTTAGTAGATTTCTTGATTTTTATAGTTTTTAGATTTTCTTCTGTGATTATTTTGCAAAGTTTTACAAATTCTTTTCCAACAGAAAGTGATAAGGTTTGTTATATATGAAAATTTTATCCCTTATTTTTTACTTATTTAATTATACAGTACTTTTAACTTCCACTAAAAAAAATCAACCAATTTATATTTGAGAACTTACCAAAAGTAGAAATAGTTCATGTACCTTGAACAATTTAATCCCATAAGATATAATCATGAAAATTATAATTATTAAATTTTAATAGATTTCCTATGGTGCTAATTTTTTTCAATGTTTGAAAGAACTTAAAATTATAAACCTGGAGTAAAATTAAGTTATTTAAGGTTTTCTTTGTTAAGAACTGGAGGGATCATTGGGATTAATTATCTGTACATGGGGTGGATTTGTTGTTTTGTTTGATACTCTAAGTCCATTCACATTTATTTTTCTTAAAGTGTACCTTGATTTCTTTTTTCTTCTTGCATCACAAACCGCATTCTTAACCCATATGATTTGGGTGGAACTGATTCTGCACCCAGTCTTATTGTTTTAAATAAATCAATATTTCCCATTCACTGGCCTTAGTGGACAGTTCAGGGACTGAAATGTAATCCACTCAGAGTTTTTGAAATATCAGGAAGTATTTTGAGGAGATTCTTGGAAGGAAAGATAAAAGGTTTCTTTTCTTTTTTGTGTTAAAAAAAAAAATCGAAGAGATTAATTTCTAATGGTGTGGTATAAAATCATGAGGTTTAGAATTTTCAAAGCCATTTTACCTCCAAGAAAGGAGAGCCCTGGGTTTTGGTGTGGGGAGTGAGGTTAGGGACAGGGTAAAGGAGCACTGAGAGAAGTCTGATGACAAAGCTGACACCGGAAAGCTGAATGCAGAGAGAAAGAAGAATACTGTACTGGTTGTTATGGTTTTATCTGCTGAACCAAATTTCACTTGAAAGTGGTGTCCTCTGGAAATTCCAGTTACATACATTTTTATTAAATCAGTAATACCATGTAATTTTCAAGCTCAATCATCTGGAATTTTTTCTGAAAGATTGACCTATTTGTCTTGATACTTTAGACATTTTTTAAAGGGAATAATGTCTAACATTTCTATTTTAAAACATTTTAACCGAAGGGTTTTAACAGTTCAATTTGTGTCTATAATCTGAAAATAATTATTTTTTATAAGACAGAAATCAGAAAAACATAATGTGAAATAAAATATGGCATAAAAGTTGAAAATATGGATCCAGGTTGATATTTTTAAATTACACATTATTAGAGGCAGATATTAGAAATTTCAAAGTACTTAGTAAAACATGACTAAGAATACTTGCATATAAATTGATACTTTCTCCTTTCATTTAAATTATTTCATATCAGGAATAGTTTTAACATTTGCTGAGCTGAAATACTTCAACAAAATACAAACCAAATATAACTTGTATTTTTAGGACACTAACTCATAAGATAGCAATCTTATGTTATAGATAGCCTACAATAAATATACTATACATGGATATAAAGATGCTTCAAAAAAAAAAGTAAGTCTTCTGTAAAAACTGATATTCAAAAGCAAACATTTAAAATGATGGAAGTGTTTTGAAATACAAAAATGCTTATCAAAACACCACTTCACAGTATCCTTTTCCACTTAAAAGTTTAGACAAAGAACCATGACACAGAAATGGACCACACAATAGACCTCTCAATTTATGCAGGTACCCATTTGCAATCGCCACTTAAACTTCTTGAGGGATAGAGAAGTAACAATGTGGTAAAAAAACACATTTCTTGTTAGAAAAACCTAGTTTCTAGACCATCCTTTAGTATGACAAAATCTGCCTCCCTAATTTTTTTTTCCATTTATTCACATTATTTCCTATGAGGCTCCCTTGTTAGTAATTCTTCCCCAAAATAGTCCCTGTCCTTTAATTATTCCTCACATAATATGGCTTCCAGATATTTCACCATCCTTGTCAACTGGGGAAAAAAATCTTATATTTTAATGATCTTATTAAAGTTCCTAATGTAAAATTCATTAAAAAAACAACAACAACAACAAAAACAAAAACAAAAAAACAAAAAACCTTTGGACTGTCTTCCTTGGCTCATCTGAACACTGGATGACATTATATACCATTTACAGCCCAGGGCAACATCGACCATGTTTCCCACTTCCATTCCATATGATGTAGTATTTTTCCACAGGGTGCTTACCACTTTCTATCAGTACTATTTATGATATATTTATCTCTTTATTTATACTGAAACTTCATTAAGGTTTCAGCACTTGTTGAAAAGAAAAACAAAAAAAAAAAACACTAATCATTTTATAAGCAAATAATTAATTTATAAGCACTTAAGTTTGAAAATTTTAGCTTTAAATAAAGCCTTAATGACTGAGATTTTGGAAATCTTTTACTACAAAGCTTCTTAAAAAATTATGTGAGTACTGATCTGTTTTAACTATATTTCTTTCTGGTTATTACTGTTGTAGAGGAAAGCCAATGCATACTTATCTTTTATTCAGTTAGTTTTATTATAGTTTTTATTCAGTCAGTTTTTAATAGTTTCATTCAATTTCTTTGAATTTTCTAATGTGCAAGGATATCATTTGCAAGTAATGATATTTTACCATTTCCTGTTCAATATTCATACATCGGTCTCATGATATTCCTAAAATAAGATTAAATAAAAATTCTTAAAGAATACACAATGCAATATACATACGATATATTATTGTACTGTACACTTGAAACCTGTTTGATTTTATTAACCAATGTCACCTAAATAATTGTAATAAAATTTAAAAAAAGAAAAATAATAATGCTTTTAGACATCTTTGCTTTGTTCTGAAATTCTAACAAGAGTGTTCTGTAAATTTATCAATTAGTAACATACTCTTACCCAACTAAGAATGCAGTTAGTAAATTGAGACTAGATATAAATTTTATATTCATTTTTAGTCAGAGAGAAAATGTATTGGTTTGCTAAAATTAGTATATATATAAAATTATATACCATTCATATCCCAGGCCAACACCAACCATGTTTCCTACTTCCATTCCATATGATGTAGTATCTTTCCACAGGGTACTTACCACTTTCTATCAGTTCTATCTATGATATCTCTGTATATTTGATATAATATTAATATGATATATTAGTATAAAATATATATCTTCTAACTTCTTTCTAAATTAAAAAAAATAATCTTTCAGAAACTGAAACTGAAATAAGATTCAGGTATGTACATTAGAAATCCCAATAGTACAGAGAGATTCTGAAGTAACATTATGTTTCTGAATGCTTATGTTAAATATCATTTGTTCCTAAAAGTACATGAAACCCTTTTAAAGTGTTGAAGATATATTTGTCAAACACATGGGAAAAGACAGGCTTCGTTACTTCTATTATATGGTAATAAATTAGTCATAGTTAATGTTTATTGAGCAGTTTCTACATTCTGGACACTTGTATATAATTACTTCATATAGAAAATCTTTCTAATAACTAGGTAAGTTTATTATCTTCATCTTACAGATGAGGAATCTGAGGCCTAGAGAGATTAAGAAACTTATCCAATGTCATAATTCATTAAGATTGGAGGCCAGATCTAAAACCCAGCCTGTCTGCAAATTTAAGAACCACACTATCAAAGGTTAATACAACCTCTGGAAAGTGAAATATAAAACTAACTGAATTTTCTTACATTGTAATTAGTATACAGATTTGTGCAATATCACAAATAGTTTGAACCACCAGAATATGGAAACGTAAAATTTCCACTTCTGGAATGGAAAACTGCTGAGGGAAAAAAAAACAAAAACAAAAACAAAACAAAACAAAAAAACTAAAGAAACTGAGATGGTGTAAACACTTGGCTCTAAGCTGTTTTTGTAATTTTGCTGATGAGAACATGATCATATCTGATTTATAATTTAGTATCTTGTAAGTATGGTTGAAGAGCTTGAGTCCCTAGGGACCTATTCAAAGTGTGGTTTGGAAATGGCAAAGCTGAAGTCTGAACTTGGTGAGTTCATCTGGGTATGAGCATTTCATGAGGCTCCTACTGAATGTCTTCTTCCTGGACATTTTAATAGTACGAAGTGCTTTTGAATTTGTAGCTGACTGACTTATAGCTTCCACCTAAATGGCAGAAGCTTTGTTTCAAAAGAGCAATTGAGTTCAATAGTGTAGGCAATTTCTCACAGTTTTTGGTGGGACTGTAAACTGGCTGAACCTTTCTGGAAAGCAATTTAGAAATATGTATCATCAGAAGCTTCAGAGAAGTTCATGCCCTGTGACTTAATTCCTTGTCTGGAATGTAGTCTAGAAATTAAGACATATTAAAGCATGTTTATTACATTGATATTTGTAGAGAAAAATGGGGAGAGGAGACAATCTGAATGTCAGCCTTATAGAAATGGTTAAATATATTAGGTACCAAATATATGATGGAATATTATGAAACTATTAAAAATCATGATGTTGCAGAATATTTAGTAGCATGATAAAATACTTAAAATAAAATTGGCTAAAAAACTAGAAAATGATATATATTTTGTGTTTACTATTTCATTAAAACTAAATGTGAAATATTAGAAAGAAAAGTTTAAAAGTTTACAGCAATGATCTCTGGACAGTGGAATCATGGAGAGTTTAAAACAAACTCTTGTTGTTTTCTATTTTTTCTACAATTAATATAAAATATTTTAAATAAGTCCAAAGACACACATTTTTAAAGAATCGTAGAGGCATTATTCTTGAAGGTTTTAAAAGCATTCAATATGATTTAAAAGTAAAACTACTCTTTTTTTAAGTGTACTTTCTTTTTTGAGTTTGATTAATTATATGATCCTTTAATATTGTTAGTAAACCAAATTAACAATTATTTATAAGTACAAACTATCTCTTAAAAAATAAATTTTTGTTTAGATTTTAATGGTATTTCTATTTTATTGGGTATATAGATATTCATTATTTAGAATTATTTTTAACAAAGCTTGGGATAATTCATTATCTTGGTTAGATACTAATTTTCCCTACAGCATCTGCTCATTTGGCTTACATTTCTGCCATTGAACTAGTGACTAGAATCCTCCCCAGCTGTGATTTATGATCTGTTTATATGCAATCTGCCAGACCACACTGCAAAAAAGCCTGCAAGATTTTCAGCTACGAGAAAAGCGAGGTTATATAGACTATCCCACATGTCCCTATGTTTTATTGTTTATATCTTAGCAAACTACGAAATTGACCTCGGATATAAAAGAATCAGAAAAGTTATAAAATGAACCCATATCTGGGGGTTTTGAAATATAATTTATTCTTCAGTGCTAGGTTCAAGTTTTTAATATGTTGTTGAGAGGGAACTTTAAAATATGCATATCATACCAACACACTCTTAGCTTCCTGAAAACACAAGGATCTTTAATTGAAGAATAAAAGAGCTGATGGGAAAAAAAGTTATTTTTTAAGTATATTCTATGCCATTTATAAATATATACTCTCATAGTTTTAAAAATTGAGTAGACAAAAATTAAACCATATTTTCTAAGCTAGTAAAATTTTCGTAATTGAATTTTATTTAAAATTTCTTAACGAAAAATGATTTCATAATCTAATATGTATATATATATATTTATCAAAAATGTAAAGTAGTGGGTAGAAAGGCAAGATTTTATTGAGGTTTTAAGTCATTTTCAGTGACAGCATTAACTCTTTAAGAGACTGTTTTTAGCATCTTCCACATCCATTTTCGCAATGGATGGTCAAGTAATTACATTGCACATATGATGTTAGTTTAAATAACGTATTTTTTTTCCCTTTAATTACTGGCTTGAGAGCTCAGACAACTAAATCTATGCACGTCTAACATCATTCTGTGTTATGCCAGGACATGACTGCTCTGGGTGTATCATCATATAAATTAGCAAGTCAATTCACATGAGCAAACAGGGACATTCAACCACTTAAAATAAGATATATGCCTTTACTTACCATGACATCAGTGTAAACAAATAACATACTACTCAGGTAATATGCAATATAGATGTAGCAAAATAAATAATTATGTATATTTTAAATTTACTTTTTAATGACTATTATTGGTTACTTTTATCAGAATAACATAAATTATAAAAATGTACTTTCTGAAATACTTTGTAGAATTCTACTTCCTGTCTTCTGTACCATGATTTGTGGAATATAGTGAATAGAAAAAATAAATGCAGTTAAGAAGAAAATAATGGCCTCGGAGAGGTGATGTTTTTGCAAATATTAGCTAAAATTAACAGCATTTTGTACATGTCATGTACTATACTAAATGCACTAAATAAACTATTTCTCACCACGTACTTGATTCTTACTAGAAAGCCATTAGGTTGGAACAGTTATTTCCTCAGATTATGGACCTGAGTGAAGTAACTTCATCAAAATCACCGGCAAGTAAATGGCAGAAGTGGGATTGAAAAGGCATCTCTACTAACCTCTAGAGAAGTCAGAGAAACTAGAATATAATAAATAGGCTAAGACATAATTAAAATATAAAGAAATTTACCATGATTTATTCCTAGAAGTATTTTTTAATGTCCTCATTTTATGAGTAAACAGAGACAAAGAGATATTAAATAACTTACCCAGCTTCACATAGCTTGTTAGCTGATTGATTAAAGGCTAGGAGCTGGTCTTTTAGTCTCTAAAAGATATAATAGTTTAAATCTAAGGAGATCTAAGTTATGAGAAAATAATTTATATAATATCATACAGTGTGCTGCCTCACATAGAGGTGATGCAAATTGGGGGTTATAAAAATTAAAGATACAGATTTTATATCTCCATATATTTTTATCCCATTCTTTTTTAAAGAATTCTGGAAAAATTAATTAATTTTAAAAAATATATTCATGCAGAAAAATTTAAATTATCTACTCATGAACAGTCTAGTTTCATCTATACAAATCATCCTAACACCAGCTCCTAAGAATATATGAAAGCGAATCCTAGATATTATTTCCTAAGTAAATATAAAACAAAAAATTTAAAGAAAAAGTGTAGATGATTGTTTTAAATTTTATACAGAAAAATGAGTGACAGCTAGAAAAAGTATCTAATGATATGCTTTATAAGTAGATAAAAACTATGAGTATGGGCTTTATTTTTCAAGCAGGATATCCACAAAACAATTATAGCAGAAATCAGCAGTATGAAGGCAGATAACCTAATAAATTTTAGAAGAATTTAGCAAACTGATGTGGAAAGTAATTACCAGACAGATGAAACTTAAGTGATTAGCAGCTTGTAGAGCTCAGATTTCATTAAATAAAAGATTCTGGTATAGACAGAATTTCTTCTCCAGTACAGTAAGCAATGAGTAGAGATAAATGGTTCTAAGAAATACTGTTAATGAAACATGTATGTACTTCCTGGGTTAAAGGAAAGTCTATTTTCTGGAGAAAATAAATAGAAAGAAACACTTGTTCAGTACTCAAAATATATTTAAAATAGAATTCTAAAATGTTATAGTTCTTAAAATAACAAATGAAGAAACAAAATATTGAAAATATTGTAACTAACCTTTACATGGAGTCCTACAATTTACAACATGAGCATGAATACACACATGCACGCACGCACGCACACACACACACACACACACAAACTTCTTAGGGATTAGGCTGAAGCAGATATAATTATCTCTGTTTTATGCGAGATCATCTCAAAGAGGATAAGTTGTTTGCCTGAGGTCACGACAGTGGTAAGACAGAGACATCAAGATTGAAACCCAGCTTATATAGCTATAAAGTCTGTCCTCTTACAAAAGAAGACATGTTTCAGGTTTAAATGGATATGGATAGACACAAATTCTCATTAAACATGAAAATAAGCTCAAAACATGATGTTAAAAAAAACGTAATAAAAAAGCTATTAAAGAGAAAGAAAACAAATTTTTCATCTATTATAAATTATACAACAGATGTGTTCCTGAGAAATTATAAACAAAATTAAGCATCAAAATTAAGGCTATTATAAAATTGATTTACATAATATGAGAACATATTTTGTGACATGTTATATTGTTTGCTCTCTCCACACACAGAATCTTGCACCTTGCACCCTCTTCCTAGCATAGGATTCTAACCGAAGTCCTTCTACCATATCCTAAGGGATAATTGAAATGACAATAGAAATAATGGTCAAATTCATATTTTTTGAGTTTCAAAGATAGTCTGGGCATCAAAATTAAAAAAAAATGTATATGAAAATATGTCTGGTTAGTCAGACAGAGCTATTCCTCGGCACTATTCCACCCCCATCATGCTGGGTAGTAGCTTCTCTGCACTGGGAAAGGAGAGGAGAGTCTGCAGGCAAGCATGCAAACAGTCACTGGTGAGTCTCTGAGGTACATTTCTGCACACAGTCCCCTCCAGGCCAAATCTCAGGAGGCACTTTTGAGTGGGATAAGTAGCTAGTTGGGCCTCAGTTCCTGGAAGAAGTTCAGGTGAGCATCAATCCTTGACTTAGTCCTATACATGTAGGCATGCAAATATATCTGGAAGAAATCGGGTTAAGGAGGCACCATGTAGCAACAATAAGAAAGATGGAACAGTGAATGCTGTGTTGGCACTTTTATCAGAAAGAAATGAAGATGCCTCAGTGGATACTATAGGACTAAATGCTACATCTTAACCTTTCCCCAGTTCCTCCTTACCTCTCCTCTGCTCCCAAACTCCCCATCTTCACTCTGGCCTAGCATTTTCTAAACTTTAGACAGGTAGATAAAACTCTAGATAAGACTGGAGGTTACATCTCTTGATCACTTAAATACATGACATGAGAATTGTATCATACTATAAATTATAAGAGCATCACAGAATATTTCTCCATAGGATTAATTAAAATATTTCAGCAAGAAATATGGGTCACAGAACATGCTATAGGATTTTTTAAAAATTTATTTAGATATATTTTTTATGGTGACATTGGTTAATGAAATCCAATGTTTCAGCTGTACACTTTAACAGTAAGGCATATATATATATATTTACACTGTGTATTCACCTCCCATAGTTAGATTTCTTTCTGTCACCACATATTTAACTCTCTTTACCTCACTTACCTCTCCCCTCCCCCCACACCCAATCCTTTAGTAACCACTAGTCTATAGTCCATGTCCATGAGTCTCTGTTTGTTTGTCCCGTTCATTTGTTGCTTTTAGGTTTATATCCCACATATAACTGATATCATGTGATTTTCAATTTATTCTGTCTGGCTTATTTCGCTTAGCATGATTATCTCGAGGTCTATCCATGTTGTCGCAAATGGCAGTATTTCATCTCTTCTTATGGTTGAATAATATTCCATTGTATAGATGTACCACAGCTTCTTTAGCCAATCATCTATCGACACTTCGGTCACTTCCATGTCCTGGCCACTATGAATAATGCTGCTATGAACACTGGTGTACAAATATCTTTTTGGACATGAGTTTTCAAGTCTTTGGCGTAAATACCCAGTAGAGGGATTGCTGGATCATGTGGTAGATCAATTCTTAGTTTTTTGAGGAACCTCCATACTGTTTTCCATAGTGGCTGTACCAATTTACATTCCCACCAGCAGTGTGTGAGGGTTCCTTTTTCTCCATATCCTCTCCAGCATTTATTATTACTTGTCCTGTTGACTATAACTATTCTAAATCTATAGGATTCTAATAGGCATTACCCCCTTTTAAAAGTTTAAATTTAGATTAAAAATTCTCAATAAAATTGTGCAGGTTCATTATTTCCAAATTATCCAAAGATTGGTAAAGACTCTGCCAATAAAAACAAGAATTTTGTAACTTTAAAAATTCCCCTTCAACTTAACAAATATTATCCTTATAATTTAAAAAAATTATGACTTTTGTGTACCAACCTTACTTATAACAACCATGTTTTAAATTTTTTTAATTGGTACCCAAGGTAGAGCAATAAAATAAGTTAGAATCAACAACATAATAGTAAAAAAAAAAGGAGTTATCAATTTAAGCAAGCATCTGGTTGATGAAAACATGTATATACTAATTTTTGGTTACTAAATATGGTAGCTAAGAGTGTAGAAAAATAATATGAATGTGCCATCCCCACCCAAGATAAAAGGTTATTTGATTCATTTATTAATCCAATCAGTCAAACAATCATTAAATATAAGTTGGGTTTTTTAAAATCATGTCAAGGATTGTCAAGCTCTTGGAATTGAGTAATAAAATACAATTTCTGATCACAAAGAATTTACACTGTAGTGCAATACTGTCATTGGGCTGCAAATTAAAAAAAGAGCCCTGACCAAATATATATATAAATGTACACACACGCACACACACACACACACACACACACACACACACACACACAGGGGTCTGCATTGGCATATTAATCGTTCTGAGAAGGCTAACAGGAAATAAACCAAAGCCTTTCAAACTTTTTTAACCCAATGTTTACAAACTTTTTCTGGTTTTCTGTTCCTTTCCATATAACCCATATATCAATATTCCCTACCAATACTTTAAGAAAGGTTGGTGGTGTGAATTCTAATGAAAGAAATTCCTTCCGCCAGCATAAGAATACTTCTTCCAGCTACAGTAGTTTGAGATAAACTTCTCATAAGTACATCAATCTCCTTTTCTGATGTCAATATTCAATAAACTTGATAAATAATTATATTCAGTTGTCCAAAGAATTGATTTATTCACCAATATCAAGGGTTCTAGGCAAATATCCAAGATTAATAAGCTTGCTGGATATTCTTTCATAATAAATTAGCTAATTGGCAGTGTGGTTTATAAATCAGTGTCTTCTGGGTTTGGTAAGTGGGAATGAATATCCTAAAACTTGACAATATTGAATTTCTGAATCTGTAAAGCTTATGACTGGATTCTAAACTTGGCTCAAGAATTACTCTAGAATACTCCCTATCTAGATTCTGTTCATCTCTAATGTTCCCTACAGACAATGAGTTTTCCTCCTTTCTCCTACTGCCTAAATTGGTACCCTCACTGTCTCTTACCTGTGCCACTCAGACAGCAACTCTACCCCTGTCACCAACAATATACCTAAAATGTCCACCAGGCTGTTATTTCTGTGTTTAAATAGCTTCATTAATTTCTATAGCATGCATGATACATTTCAACCTCCTACTTATCCTTCAATTTACATAGTATTGCAAACTTCACTAATCTCCCTAATCTAAATTTAATCCTTCTGTTATTTTCTCTTATAGCATCCTCTTTTTTTTCCTCACTCTTCACTCCCATAAGCAGAATTTGAAATCACCAGAAATTACTTCTGGTGTGTGTGTGTATGTGTGTGCTGAATTACATTTACAGAGTGACTTTCAAAATATATAATCAGCATGACATGAGCACAGACCAGTCAAAATTAATGCTAGGCTAGGTATTTAGATATCACTCATTAGATGCTGAGGGGAAAAGCTGGGGAAAGGGTTAAGTGGCCAGAGAAATGTGGGAGACTGCCAACAGCATGAAAATATTTCAAAATTCTAACAAATGTCTGTGTCAGTATGTACCAGGTGAATAATATCCCTAGATTGCCTGGCTACTTAACTAGAGTATATGTTAATGAGGCCACTTAAGATTTTTCTGTTTCATTGGGCATTGGATGTCCTCAGCCTAGAAAATGTCTCTCTGAAGCACAGTGGGAACTCAATAACCAGTTTTGAATTGATCTAAATGTGCTATACAAAGCCTTCCATAATCTGGTCTCTGCTCCAGTTTCAAGTATATTTGCTTCTGAATAATACTTTGCTCTTCAACCAGAGAGAAAAATAAGCACTGTAGTTCCCTTCAAAAACCCTGTACCGTATGTCTATGCCTTTGCCTGCGTTGTTCTCTCTGACTAGAATAATGTTCAGCTGGCTAACAACTGCACATTATTCAAGTCTCAGGTCGCACACAATCTCATCAAGTAAATGTTTCTGACACTGTGATCCTCATCTTCCAGATCTGCCACCGGTCTGCTGTAGGTGGTCCTCCTCCGTTTTTCCTTAGCACCTCACAAACATCTCTTATAGCAGTATCCACATTCTTTCTAAATAAAGTGTTAAGTTATCTAATTCCTTTGATCTCTTGAAGAGCAGGAACTGTCGTTTACATAACCTATACATTCAGATTCTACCTCAAGGCTAAATGTATATATACTGTTTGAATAAATAATTGATCCAATTAGTGAAAATTGCCACTTAGGAGCAATATAATATAGATCTCTATCCACCATAAGGTTAGAATTAATAGTAACATATTTCCATAAATTTAGAGATGGTAGGAAGGAGCAAAGGGATAAGGAAAAGGAAAAGGAAATCATTAAATTTCCATACCTCTAAACCAAATACAACAAACATTAGGTTGGAAGTCAAATTCATTCCATAGGTGACTTTCATTTGGATCATACTGCATTTTAAAAATTTTAGAATTTAACTGTTTTCTAGAAGATATGGATCTTTAGCTCACTATGACACCACCGTTTCTTACTGACTATGCCCACATCCTGGTCTCATTTATTTCATCTGCCATTAAGTCAATGCTTTTAACTTGAATTTTAATTGGCAACCCTGTTACAATAAAATAAATATTATGCCAGATTAAAATATATAGATATATAAAATGTTGCTAAGAGAAGCAATAAGACAGAGGAGACTCTGATATTTAGTTTGGTGTTTTGGTAGTTCACGTAGCCTGAGTGAATTCCAGTTATGCATGCGCTTTAGCATTTCCCATTCTCAGCAAAAGCAGCTAGGTTGAAATATTAAGAGTTTATATAAACCATAAGAGAATATAATTAAATCCCTCTTAATTCAGGGACTAAAACAACACTTCTATAGTGTGCAATATACACCAGGTGTTTGTGTACCAACCACAATATAAACACTATTAATCCTTTACCTTATTTGAAATATAATTTAATGAGTTTTTAAATAAATGAATTCTTTCAAAATTCTGACTGTTTTATTAGGTCTAAAGTAGATAAATTAAATCATATGAGTCACCAAAAACAGAAAAAAATAAACTTTTGTATTTTAATTGTAATCAGCACTAGATTTCAGTCTTGAACAATTAGAGATTGTTTTATCATCCTGAAATATCAATGGGAGAGTGTTGAAAATGATGAGTATTCCATATTTACAAAAAGACTCTGCCTGTGGCATGCTGTGTGCTTTAGTAAATCATTTATCTTCTAGCTTTAATCTGTCAAAGTATGAAATATTACCAATGTGATTCTGCATGACAATAATGAAACACTAAAAAAGGTGATATTTAATAACTTCTCCATAAGAATTTTCCCAGAAAAAGATACACATACATATTTTTCTTTTCTTTTCATTATTTCAAATGTTCTCCCATTTCAAATTCTTAAGGGAAGACTACCAATTTTATAGTGAAATTTTGCAGGTGATATTTTTCCCCTATATATGAATATTCAAGATCATCTAAAGAATTATTTCATACCTAAATATAGTAGGGGAATAGAGTAGAAAATTAATCTTTAAAAAAAATAAAAAAGAATGTAGCAATCATTGTTACATAACTTATCTTTTTCAGAAACATACTTTTTTTCAGAATTTACATTAAATTTATAGTCGCCTTTGGAATTAACTGAAATCATACAAATCCATGTAATTCTATGAGATTCTTAAATTTCAGAAAAGTTGGTAGTACTTTCCTGTTTTATTTGTCTAGCTGCCAGTAGGATACTCTTTAAATTTAAAAGTGGGTTTCACATATTTTTTGGAATGAGTAGGCCCTTGGAGACCACTGAATCAAAGCTGTCCTTCTTACAGATTAAGAAAATAAGGCCCAGAAGTCTCAAATAAATTGATCAAGATCATACGACCAATTAGAGATAAAGGACTACAATTCAGATCTTTGGATTCCTGGTTCAGCTTATTTTCTACCATTCCACAGTAACTGTCCAATCTGCTCTACAATCAGTTGATCATTGTTACCATCATTGACTTTATGACTTTGAAACTTACTTCAAAATAATCTTCAGCAACCTGATGCCAACTGGTATTAAAAAGCCCAGTGGGGCAACCACTGAACTTACCATCTTGGTAAAATAAAGCAAAAAAATAAAAGCAAACATGAATGGGAAGAATACTGATACGGTGAAATAACCACTGTTTACACAAATTGTTGTAAAATGTCTAGCCTAATGTTTTTGCACTGTTTTACAGTAATTTCTTTAGAATTATTAAAGATAATTTCTTACAAGTGATTTAAAAAATGAGGGAAATGTGAAACACAATGAATGAAAAAATATATTTACCATTATGACCTAGTAGGTCATTTGACAGTTATTTTGAAATTTAGGCTAATCACATTATGAAGAATATTATAGTCATTTACTTAGAGATTGAAAGGAAATAATTTTGTTTAAAGTGGAAAGAGAATATTATGGCGAGAGAAAGTTTGAGATTTTATACACACACACACACACACACACACACGCACGCACAATTTATAAATTGAAGCTTTATAAATTACAGCTTGTATTAAAGAGTCTAAACCATCTTTTGGTGTTTGACTGCTGACGTTCAAACCCTACCATTCTCTTCCCCTTCTGCTCCCCTCCCCGCCCAATCTGAGCAATCTTATTTTTAGAAAGCCTGAGTTCTCCCTCCTTTGGCACTAGTGGGAAGTTCAAACCATGCATGCACTGAACTGAACACAAAAACCCTCACTCCACTACTACACCATAACCGTAATAAAATGCCAAAGCCAATCTCCCCTCCCTGCTCTCTCAGTATTAACTGTCTGGCCATGTGATCCAAGCAATGGAAGCAACAACTCCTAATCCAAGATTGCCCCTTATGGGGTAAAAATTTCTGGGAACATTGTCTTCAAGATATCTAAAATATAAATAAATGACAAACAAGTCTAGTTGCAACTGACAGTGATCAAACATGCATTTCACTTCTCACAATACATAATGTTGAGCTCTTGAACTAGTCATTCAATAGAATTTTCACCTTCCTAACCAACCTCTGGATACAGGCCTGATAAAGTGCCATTATGGCTTAGTTAAACAAGTTTGAATTCTATTAAATGAGGCATGAAACATTTCATTCATCAATCAAACACCAAGAGTGAATTGTGATTAAGTCTAACCCATTTGGGCGTTTGACTATTGATGCCTTTCTAGTCTTTCCCTCTTATTTCCTTCTTTGTCCCATATGTAGGCAAGGTGATAAGAGCCTGGGTACAAGAGCTTTTAGAACCAGTGGGAAGTTCAAACTGCACCAGCCCTGACCTGTATTAGGAAACCTCCAATCCAGCACCACCCTGTAATGACAATAACCCCCCCTCGCCTTCCCAAGGCTTTCTTTGCTCTCTTAAGCAATTTTGAATCATCTTGAGATCTCACCCTGCTCTTCTCAGAAAGTCTCATTATATGTGTAGTAAAGCTTTTCACACCATCTTAGTGTATGTGTGCTATTGAGAGTCTTGACATCCAAACCAAACTGGAAATGAGGAGGGGATCCTGTTCTACCTTCAGATCTATATTATACAAATAGTACTCAAAGAATTAAATAATATAATTATACATTTATATTATAATCACATTTTCCTTACTCTAAAATGTTAGGCCAAAAAACTAAGGGTTTTCTTTTTTACAGGCACAAATTAACATATAGTAGTTCCCCTCTCATCCCTGGGGGATACATTCCAAGATTTCCCATGGATGCCTGAAATCGTGAATAGTACGGAACCCTATATATACTATGTTTTTTTCCTATACATATATACCTAGGATAAATTTAACTTATAAATTAGGCACATTAAGAGACTAACAATAGCTAATAATAAAACAAAAAAATTATAACAATATACTGTAATAAAAATTATGTGAATGTGGTCTCTTCTTTCTGTCAAAATATCTTTCTCACTTTTCTTCTCATGAGATGATACAGTGCCAAACCTATTCTTGAATCTGTGTAACAAGCCTTTATTTGCAGTAAATCGCTTGGTGTCCCTCATTTCTGAGATCTCTTGCTGAGTCTTCATATAGACTCAACACTTTCCAGTGCAACAAGATGCCATCAATCAGAACATGTTTTCTGTTCATGTCTTCCACCACAAATTTAATGCTTTTTCCCTCTTAACTAAGCACTTATCATACACTGTGGCCTTAGCTTTTGCATTTGAAGTGTGACAGCAAAACTAACACGAATCTCTTTTTCCTTCTTCACAATTTCATAGATAGACAATTCATTCTTACTGTAGATCTTAGCAACCTCAGTGTACAATTTTGTTTTCTTTCCTTATTAAGTGGAGAACTTCCACCTTTTCATGTAAAGGAAGCACTTTATGGCTTCTCTTTGGCATATCCGAGTTGCCAGCATCATTACTCTTGCGCTTTGGGACCATTACTAAGTAAAATAAGGGTTACTTGACCACAAGCACTGCAGTCCTGAAACAGTCTATCTGATAATCGAGATGGCTGCTGAGAGACTAACAGGCAGGGAGCACATATAACGGGGAAATGATGGACAAAGGGAGGATTCACATCCCTGGCGAGACACAGCAGGTCGCTGGGATTTCATCATGCTACTCACACTAGCATACGATTCAAAATTATGAATTGTTTATTTCTGGAATTTTATATTTAATTTGGTGAAAATTCTGTTGATGATGGGTAACTAAAACCACAGAAAGTGAAACTGCAGACAGGGAAAACTACTGCACTCATTCCTGCATGATGACAATAAAACAGTCATTCATTTTTAAAAAGTTAAAATTCTCTTTTCAATTGTTCTATATCTAACAAGTAATGATAAATAGTAAACAAATTTGGAAAAAAAATCTCCACATTTTGTGAATATTATCTGTCATTGTTAGATAATTAAATTCAAAATTCAGAAAAGATCGATCATTGATTTTGATGCAATTCTATCGTTGAAAAATGAAGTGTCATATACTCTAAATATGAAATATAAAAAGTCTTTATGGACCATAAGGATTCATTCAACACTGAAAATGTAACACCAGGAAAAAAAGAATGCCAATAAAATGATTTTCTGACCTAATGAGCATATAAAACGCATCTCAAAATAATCTGTCATTAAAGTATAGGAAAAATTAAAGACAATAAATTACTAAATTAAGTATAAAGACAAGTAACCACAACAGAAATGATATGGAATGAAACAGATCATATAAAAACACTTTGATATAAGATCAAAAGGCAAATGGTCAAATGCATGTGAGTTTTAAAGGAGAATATATATAGAATAAAAGAATGGCTACCAATTTTAACATAAAAGATGAGAAGAGTTAGATAACTTTACATTAAAACTACATTAGCACATATTTACATATTAAAAAGTTCAGTTATGAAAAGAAAAAAATGTGTGTGTGTGTGTGTGTGTATGTACTATGTGTGTGTGCATCGTAGTTTCAATTCTTTTTTTTTGCTTTTTCCTTCTAAATTCTAAAGAGATCTAAATTTTTCTTCTTAAATTAACTTATTTTTAAATTGAGGTTACATTGGTTTATAACATTATATGTTTATATAAAAAACTATACAACGTTATAATTTGTTAACTGTATACACTATAGCATGCTCACCACCAAAGGTCTAGTTTTCATACAGTTGACCCCCTTTACTCATTTCATCCTCCTACCACCTCCTCCCCCTTCTGGTAACCACCAGTCTATTACCTGAGTCTATGAGTTTTTGTTTTGTTTGTTTGTTTTGTTTTTATATTCCATATATAAGTGAAATCATACAGTCTTTGTCTTTCTCTGTCTGACTTATTAGACTTAGCATACTCTCTAAGTCCATTCCATGTCACAAATGGCAAAATTTCATCATTTTTTTTATCGCTGAGTAGTATTCCATTTCATATATATATAATCACTTCTTTATTCATTTATCCATGGATGAACATTTAGGTTGTTTCCATATCTTAGCCATTGTAAATAATGCTGCTATGAACATAGGGCTGCTTAGATTTTTCAAATTACTAATTTTTGTATTTTTCGGATAAATACCCAGAAGTGGAATAGCTAGATCATAAGGTAGTTCTAATTTTAATTTTTTGATGAATCTTCATACTGTTTTCCATAGTGACTACATCAATTTACACTCCCACCAGTGGTGTACTAGAGTTCTCTTTTCTCCACATCCTCTCCAAAACTTGTTATTTCTTATGTTTTTGATAATAGCTATTATAACAGGTATGAGGTGGTATCTCATTGTGGTTTTGATTTCTTTCTCTAATAATTAGTGCTGTTGAAGATTTTCTCACATGCTTGTTGGCCATCTGCATGTCTTTGGAAAAATGTCTATTCAGATCCTCTGCCCATTTTTTAATGATTTTTTTTTTGTTTGGTTATATGTGGATTTCATATATTTTGGATATTAACCCCATATCAGATGTATGATTTGTAAATATCTTTTCCCATTTGTTAGTAGCCTTTTCATTTTATTGATTGTTTTCTTTGCTGTAAAAAAAGATTTTTAGTTTGATATAGTTCTATTTGTTATTTTTGTTTTTGCTACTTTCGCTGTCAGAGTCAAATCTACAAAAACATCATTAACATCAATATCCAAGAGTTTAGCACCTATGTTTTTTTCTACGTATTTTATGGTTTCAGGTCTTACATTCAAGTTTTTAATCATTTTGAGTTAATTTTTTGTATGATATAAGACAGTCGTCTCATTTCATTTTTTTGCATGTGGTTGCTCCATTTTTCCAACACCATTTTTTGAAGAAACTTTTCTTTCTTCATTGTATAATCTTGGTAAGGAGACCTAAATTTTTAAAGACTGCTTTGCACAAACAGTTTATGCAGAGATGTGAATTTTTAAAGACTGCTTTGCACAGACTAACAGTTTATGCGGAGATATGGTTTTGCAAAAAATTGCACTTAATCATACAATTACCTAAGTCTATAAGATATAAAAGAAATATTAAATGTAATGAATATAATAAGAATTAATGAGATAGTTATCAAATCATTATTAATGTATTTAATATGATATTATGGTAAAGTCTGAAATTAAAAAAAAAAACAAAAAAACTATAATCCTATATTATAGGCAATGCCACAGAGAAAGATGTTTCTAGATTGGCTGGAGGAAAAATTACCACAACGGGAAGTAAGAAAGATAATAGATGTGAATAAGACAAAAATATAAAATATGTGGAAGTAGGAGAGAAGTTCAAGGTAATGACAACTATTAAAAACAAAGCCCACAAGAAAGAACAAAAAGTTTTAGTAACTCTCTATGCCCATTGTTAAAAGTAGACTAGAGTAACAATAACTACATTGTTTAGGGTTCCTGAATTTGCAACCAAGAGCTTGCACCAATGACTGAAGATATGAGAAAGAGCAGTTTAATTGGGCAATCTAAGATGAAAAACCTGAAAAGGTTTTCAAGCACTCTTGCACAATTCCACATATGAAAACCAATATTGAAAAAGAGTAAGCTTTGTACTTTAACAAATATGCATTTCAGGGAGATTCTTTTAGGAATCTGGGAAGTTAAACCAAAATCAAGTCACCATAGACTATCCTAGATATCCTCAAGGTGATTTATATGTTTAAATTCTCTTTTACAGATAATTTCTAGAATGTGAGGAGAGAATGATTGAAGAGAAATAGGGGTGGGAGAATGG
The DNA here is from genome assembly GCF_902729225.1 of Pteropus medius. Taxonomy (NCBI): domain Eukaryota; kingdom Metazoa; phylum Chordata; class Mammalia; order Chiroptera; family Pteropodidae; genus Pteropus; species Pteropus medius. The sequence goes on along the minus strand of NW_024354502.1, from coordinate 12,143,187 downwards.
GAAGAGATGATAATTTCAAAAAGTAATATTTCATGTGAAACTAATTCAGGTATTATGTTACTAGTTACAAATCATTTTTTTCTGAAGTATAGTTTAAAAAGGACCTCTATTTTTTAAATCCCATCTCTGCCAATTGCTTCAAGCATCTTGCTTTACCAATTGGTCCGTCAAAAATCTTCAATTTTGCCCTCTGCACTGTCTTCCTCTTGGGCTTTAAAATAAATAATCCATTATCTTCTATCCCAGGAGAAAACTATTGATGTAAGATAAGTACAAACCTGTACAGAATTTTTATGAGTTTATTCGAGCCAAACTGATGACAAGTACCAGGAAGCGTAATCTCAACAAACTGAGAAAATGTTCCAGAGAATGGCAGTTTTGCAGCTTATTTTATACTTTAGAATAACAAGAAGAGACTTAAAGAGGGTTACATAAAATCCAATGGTGGTAGATTGGGGGTGGAAGGAAGCAAAGCAAGTGAATCTCTGGGATTGAATAAAAAGTAAAATGAAGAGGCATATTTCTTTTACATATAACATATAGAGATAGTATTTGGGGAACAAGATAGCATTGAGGGGTTCTTTGGTTGCCTGCTCTGTTACAGTGGGTGTGCCCTGAAGGGCCTGGAAAAGGCGATTACTCTGACATTTCAAACGTATGTTCTTTTAGATGCAAAAAGGCAATAGGCTCACTTAAGGTAAAGATTGACCTTTGCGAAGGAAGCTACAGGCCCAGGATGTGAATCCCCGTCATGATCAACTTTTATTTAGGAATTTTTATGTTGAGACCACCTTATGTGGTTACTTGCAGTCTCTGAGTTCATAGGGTCCACCATGCTGACCTCATCTGAGCTTGTCATGTTTAGGATGTGGTCCTTTTTTCATCCACACATCCCTTTCTTGGTCATAAATCAGTCCAAAGGATGCATTAATGACCAACCTTTTGGTTGGATAATGTGGCCCCATGGTGCTAGGAAGGCTTATTCTTAGAAGGTTTTAGTGTCATTATTGTTTTGCTGAAATGGTGGATCATTGGGAATGGGGCAAGATCCTAAACTTGGATGGAAGTTAAGGCTGAGTTTTTTTAAAGGCAAAGGAAGGTAAATGGGAGGCAGTCAGGGTTTGTGGGCTTCTATTAAGAAAAAACAAAACAAAACAAAAACAAGCAAATAAGCTTTGGATTATTTTTAACCTGCAAGCTATTATGATTTTGGTTTTGCTGTTTTACCTTTTTTGCATTTTGCATTTAGTATAAATTATCTTTAAACTGTTAGAATAATTTTGTTTTCAGGCCCCTTGGGGTAATACCTACCAAATCAGAGCACGAAACCACAGAACTCCTTATTGTTATTTTGCTTCCCGAATACCATTTTTATGTGCTCTAGATCTTAATTATTATTTTGTATTCACCAGTGTAAAAGAAGTATTTTTTTGTTTTATTTTTTACTTAATTTTAGAGATTTTTCTGGTTTGCATTTTTCTGCCCCCTTAATCTACCACCAATGTATAACTGTTGGGGCTGATCAGTGTTTGGTATCGCCCCCAACGGCAGTGGGGAAGGAAAGGAATAATGATGGTGCAAAAGTGTAGTTAATTAACATTTTTCCTTGGTTATTCCTCATTGACACAGTGAAGAATCACAGGTCAGCGAGGTTTAAAAAAGATTTATCTAAGGTATATTTCATAAAGAGAAAGCATGCCCCAAGGAGGCACTTGTTTTCAGCAAAGAGCTGCAACACAGTGCTATAATAACAACAAGCGGGCTAAAAGGACCCAGAAGTGGGAATGTCTGCATTAAATCTGGGCTGTGATGGGTTGTTCCAAAGCGATTCCTAGGTGATTGGTGTATAAGGTCATTTTTATTGACACTTAGCTGCTATATACCTCTTTGCCTAGTAACCATGTGCGTACTCAGAATTCAGTCTGTTATAATTCGATTCATGAATTTCCAGGCATAAACACAGTGTTATAATAAAGCTTAAATTGCAGGCAAATTAGGGTAGTACCTTCTGCGCAGGTGTCTGTAGCCAGATTAGGCCAGCTAAGACTATCACTCTCCTGTCCTCTGTCTCTGGGGATATAGGAGTGAATCTCTACCAGTGGGGGGTTTCTGGGCTGGGCCCCTATTCCTTTGTTCACCCTATGTCTGACAAGCTACCTAACAAATGGATTTTATGTAACTCTTCTTACATTTTCCTTTTTTTATTTTAATGTATAAAATAAGCCACAAAACTGCCATTTTATAGAACATTTTTTCAATTTGTTGAGATTTTGCTTCCTAGCAATTGTCAGATTGGCTTAAATAAACCCAATAAATTTTTTCTATTGGTTTGGACATTTTTTAAATTGACATTTACTTGGTGCAATCAGCAGAATTCCAAAGAAGCCCACCTAGGATCACCCTGTGGACCCCTGGACCTGGTATTGGGTACCAGCAAAGGCACATTATGCCTCACGGGCGCCCAGTTTTGTATTGGGTAAACTTGAATCAATTTTTCTCGGAATTCTGGACCTCCTTGTTTTAAAGTAGGAGGCTCAGACTTTATTTGAGCTGTTCTTAAATTAAAAAAAAAAAAATCTAGTACCACCTACTAACTTTTAGGTGGTACTAAAGGTTAAAAGTTGAGATAACCCAGGGACAGGAAAAAAAAAAAATGGGTGGCTGGTTTTTAATTTTAGCTTTTCCATTGGGAATGCTTACTGAGAATCTGAACAAAACTTTTTACTAGATAAATGAGAGTCTGAACTCTTTTTGCTCTGAAGATAAGGGTCATTTACCCCATCAAGCTCAAATTTTGGGTATTTTTAGGTGACTAAGAATCTATGTGGAGGTGTCAGGGGGTACTCCTCAGGACAAGCAGGGCCCCATGGGGAATTCCAACACAACTGTAATTAAATAATTGACTTGTCTGTCGATGAGCACATGAAGGCTGGCTACCTAGCGCTCTGAGTCCTCATGGTTGTGTTAGACAGCCAGGGAGAAACTGAGACACACACAAGGTTTGGATGGAGCAACTTGGGAGGTGACAGACCCTTGGAGCTCAATCTGTAAGCAGAACACTTCAAGCCACTATGCAATAGCCCTAGAAATTTCTTCAGACTTTGTAGATCTGAAAATAAAACTAAAATTAACATGGGAAATTGTACCTCGAGGCCGACAAGCCCTAGCTCCATTATCACTTCTGTAAATGTACAATTCACAGGAAGTACTTGCAAGTACTTACAGAAATGGAGACATTTACCTAAAAGTTATATCAACTAAGATGGCTGAAATGGAGTTCTTCTGACACCTAATTTTTTTTGCATGCATCATAGGAAAAAAAAAATAAGCCTGCTCTAAAATCAAACTGAAGGAATGAGAGGCTTACCTCAACTGGAAATAGAAGTCTCTGAAATGGAGCACAAAAAGACTTGTTCTCTCCGGGAAGTAATAAGAAAATTTTAAAGACTATCTGTCTCTGAACTAAAGGCTTCCAATGCTGCTCAGTGCCAACACCTCACTTTTCCCTCTTCTCTAAATGCCCCACTGTACCCTTTACTTTGCTATTTGGACTTACTTTGTCTTCCTCTCCCTTCTCTCTCTCTTCTACAAAACAGACAAAAACAAACATTAGCCTCTGATTTATACCCTACTTTAGCTGTCATCCTAGCCTTTTGTTTTTTTCTCAGCTAGGATTGTTGAAATAGAAGTTCACAACATTTACTCCATAATTTTACTAACTCCCTCCTCCTTGCAATTTGATTTTGGCCTCTATACTCCAGGTATAAATACATATTAACAAAATAATTCACCATTAACAATGTCAATAGTTCACTTATTTTCTAAAACTCCTTATCTACAGTAAATTCAAAATAAGAGAAAAATCTGTCTTCCATGTTTTTGACACTGAATTCATGAAGACTTAAGCAACTAAACTATAAGAAAAAACAACTGGTAATTAAAAACTGAAAGATGAAAAAATTAAGACATATTTTATTAACAAAGTATGGTATTTTAATCCACAAATCCAATTGAAATAGTTTAACACTACAGAAGAGAGTGAAATATCAATAAATGCTATCCAATTGACCCCAAATTTTTATTTTTTCTAAGTACAAAAAACAACTGAAATCCTGCAGAATGAATATTGCCAAAGTAACCTTAATATCTGAAGTTCAAAAGACATCCTGTGATACTCATAATATTACAAATTGATAATCCTCTTATCTAGAAAAATGGAAAGATAGGAATTGACTGACAAACGAAATAGCATTTACTCAATCAACCAGTAGAGCAGAATCACATAAGTGCACATTTAACTTATATAAATTCAATTCTACACCAGGCAAAAATAAATAAATGAAAGTAATTTGGTGCCACATGACCTCTAAGAAACCAAACTAGCTCATTTGTCATTATCTGAAGAAATTGTTACCTGTTCTGAAATTGGAGGGAAAACAACCCATTAGAATTATTCAAACAATATGACTTGTGCAAAATCATGTAGACGATCTATGGGAGATTAAAGAAATTTCATGGGTAATGATTATATGTGATTTTCTCCTTATGTAATAACTTTAGAACCTTAACCCATGTAAAAAAATGTAACACCAGTGAATGAACTGAGTGAGTATATTTGACAGACGTTATGATAAACGATTTTAAAGTGTAAAATTCTAAGAGTATCAGTATATAAAAGATATAGTAGAAGGAAGGCATGATTATAATTTGGGATAAATGACAGGAAAAGAGAAAATAGTAAAAAGTGATATAAAGTAATACTAAAACATCATAAAATAAAGCCCAACATAGCAACAGAAGGAAATTATGGTGGAGAATGAGAGGAAGCAGAAGTGAATAGGAATTTTATTTGTAGAAACCCAAGGACTAGTGCTTGATCACCTCACATTAAGTAGGCAAAAGTAAAGATAGGAAGAAGTCAATGATTTATTTAATTCTGCTACTGTATTCCCTAATTTTAAGGCATCATTAGATAACTAGATAGTCACTGGAGATGAGAAACACAAAATACTTGTTTTTATGCTTCAATTGCATAACATATTTTATTTTTAGCCATGCTACTCTTAAGACTCTAGTCTAATTCCGTAATTCCCATCATTTTATTTCATCTTTTTTTTTGAGGGGGGCAGGGAAGTCTATGAATATGAACATAAAGAAAGTGTGTGTACATGTGCACACATGTGTGTATATGACATTATGTATTATCATGTCAATCACTTACATAATTAATATTGTTTAATTATAAAATAACCGTATAAGGTAGACATTTATCATCTCTACTTCAGACATGAGAAAAGTAAGGCTCAAGCTGATGATATGACTTGTCCAATGAAAAAGAGCAAATTGGGTGGCGCTCTGAAGTCACAAATCTGGCCCCAAAGCTGTTAAACCTAAAGGTATTGAGCATAAACTACGTGAGACAAATTTTTTATATACAACCTCATTTACTCCTTGCAACTCTGCTCTGTGGATATAATGACCCCTATTTTACAAACAAACAAACAAACAAACAAAAAACGAGTCTCAAAGAGATTATATAATTGTCCAAAGATAGATAGTTAATTTGTGACAGGCTGAAATTAGAATTCAAGTCTATTTGAATTAGTAGGTAGTTTGAAATAAAGAATGATGCAACATTTATAAAAATAAAATCAATTTCTTTATTAGCAAATCAATGTATATTTGATTTTATCCACAAATAATCCAAAAAAATTTTAAAAAATTAGTGTTCAAAACCACTGAATATTGGTTGTATTATGTTTTACATCAAAAGATTAAATTTAACTTACATTAACCCTGCTAAAATAAATATTTCATTCTTCAGGAATCTGCTACTTTTATTTTAATCACTACTTTTTCTTCCTTTTTTTGAACACACATAGGCTGCTATAAAATATCTGCAGGTGATCTGCATGTCTACATATCAGAAACGGAAATAGCTATTTTTCCTCTTTCTCATTTTTTGGCCACATAGTATCCCAAGAACAGGATATAATAAAACAAATTAATGGCTTCTAAAAAAGACTTGGATAGCCATGAAGTTTTCTGGACCATCATTGCTAGGAATCTGTGAGCATCCAGGTAACACTTTTGGCAGCTGGGGCTATATCCTCTCTAGCAAAGGAAGAACTCTCTTGGGCACAAAAGGCAAAATATAAACAGAATTAAGCAGATGATGTTTTCCTTTCTAAACTACTATTCTCTTCACAAGGAGCTCAACTCTAATTCAACTGATCAAAATGCTAGGAAGAAGAAATATTTTGTAGAGTACAGAAAGACACGTTGCTAATGCTGGCATCATCACTCTATTTCAAGTTAAAATAAAAGGTTTAGCACTTCACTCTGATCACAGTTCTCTCATGTAAGTTGAGAATCTTGGACTTGTTTCAGAAGAGAGAAAAGGAGGATATATAGGTAATACCTGGTTATAAAAAATTGGACTGGAAGCATCAGCTTATTTTATATATCAGCAGAAACATTAAGTCAAGATGTGATCCAAAAACCTTGATATGATAAAATCCATGTCCTTCTGCTAAAATACTTAGTCATCCAGACCCACACATTCACTACACCATAGCAAATCTTTTACTATATAACACAGTGCCATAAATCTAAATTCTACAGCTCTGAACTTTCAGCCTCTGTCTCATACTTTACTGCTCACTAAATTTCCTTTGCCTATCCATCTATAAACGGAGCTTAACCTGGGTTAGATCCAGCTGGATCTCAGATCCAAAACCTTTAGAAGTCAGGTAAGTGACTTCTAAGACTTGTGATCAGGGAGATGTAAAGATAGCAAAGGACACATTGTCTTTTCAGTGTCAATGCAGAACAGATTGTTAAGTTGACAAGATGAGCTGAAATGTCCTTTGCTGTCTTTTTATATTTTTTGCTGTCCCAGAAACTAGGTGCTTGAAAACAAAATTTCTTCTTTCTGGAAATGTGTTAATAAAGCATAAAACATAATTTTTTAAGTATACTTTTGTCATTATTGTGATACTTCTATATTGACTTTATGTATATTTTGCAGCGCAGATTTTGCTTTATGCTCTGGTAATTTCCCATTTTATATAATTCAAATATGAAGGCACTTGCAAGGTTATTGAACATACTGATTTTTAAAAATTAAAAACAATCCTGTTTTCATTTTTATATTGTTGTTCACCTGTGTATATGACTATAAATTCAGACTGAATAAAAAGACCTTACAATTTTATTACAAAGCTAACTAAAAAGACTGCAGAGTAAAGTAATTTATGAGTAGTAAATATTTTCATTAAAAAACCTAACATTTTTGAGCAGTGCGTAGTGAAAAATAAAGCATGTCTGGAATGAAATACATGGTGAGATGAATCTTACTTACCAAATTCCTTAGGAACTGCTATAGAATAAACACAATTATGTCCCACACTGTAATTTTTTGGATAGTTTGGTGATAGAACAGTGCCTTCAGAACCAGTTGAACGACTTCCACATGGTGCTAAGAAATAAAAATGATCAAACATTACTTTTAGAAAAAAAATAAATATTCACAACATGAATATTTTCTTGATAGAAAAAATATGGCAACTAGATTTAAAAAGTATGTTTATTTCCTTATTTTAAAGAGATTCCTCATTGTCAAATATTTAAAAAAAATAAAATCAAAAACTGCACTACAAAACTTTTTAAGCATTAAGATTTACTCTTCTCAGAAACAAAGTAATATAACAATATCGTAGTGGTGCTATCTCTATAGGTAATAATGGTGGTTCTGCTTTTATTTCTGATAAAAGTGTAATAATAATTATGTCTTTTATAATGATGAGAAAGTACATATGCAAGTGAGAAATTATTTCACTGACAGGCTTTGAAACTCTACTGAAAATCAATCTTGATCATGCTGCCACTAAATTATTTCTATACATGGTTTAGGATGGCTATATCAATACACTCATCCACTCATCTAAGCGAAATACTCTCTCACCAACCTTTATTGTTTATATGATTTACACTTAAATCAAAGGAGTTGCTGATGGTGTACAGAGGCAGGTTTTTTGCTATCTCAAGCCCAAATGTGCTATGTTCCTAAAAAAGATGAAAGTAAAACCAATGTTTCTGGCAAATTTATAGATGATGGTTCTGCTGTTCACAAGGTAGGGGGATGCATAGTTCTGGAACTCAGAGAGAGACCTAAGCTACTAATAGAGACTTAAGTATCCAAAGCATAAATTGATGGTATTCTTTAAGTGAATGAGGTCACCCAGAATAGTACATAGAATGAGAAAAGGTGGCTAAAGAGGAGGTCTGGGGAATGCCAAGGTAGGATCTGATAGATAGAGGGTGGTTACCGAGAAATTAGTCTCTTGGGAGCAACAGGAGAAGAGAGTGTCAATTAGAAGAAAGTGTTCAGAAAAGCTAAGTGTTGTAAAGTGGTAATAAATGAAAAAGGAGTCTTGGTGGATTTGGCAATGTGGAGCATCGGGGAGCAAGGCGCTTCTTCTTGAGGAGGTTTTCTTGAGGAGGGATTTCACCTAGGCATACCTGCCTGCTGGCCCCACTCCTACCTCCTGGAAGTGGAATGAGCTGCCTGATGAGCTTAGACAGGAACTTGACTCCAGTTAGGAGCCACTCTGCCAACAGAGTGCAATCACTGGTCTCTTACTCTATAGTGTATTTCAAAGTGCATCTGTTCAGGGGGGGACCATGGTTGTTGCAAGATACCTGTAACTGCATAGGAAGCTCAATGTTATTGCTCCTTAGCTTTTATTAATATTAAAGCTGATGGTTTGATTTCCTTCATCCTATCTCTTAATTGGCTTTGAACTTGTGCAGAATTATCCTCAAACACACAAAAAGGAGTTGGTATTATTAATACAGTAGTTTCAACCAAAGCGGTTTTCTATAAATTAACACCAGCAAGCCAAATCCAGCCCATACTAAAAGAAGTTTTTACATTTTTAAAAAGTGACAAAACAAAACAAAAACTAGTAATATGTGCCAGAGACATGTGGTCAGCAAAGCCCAAAATATCATTTGGCCCTTTAACAGAGTTTGCTAACTCCTGAAATAGAGAGATAGCAGCTAAATTGTAGTTGGATGAAGAGTAAGTGGTATATAAATACAAAAACAATCAAAATCATAACCATAAACAAAAAGAGAATGCAGAAAGTAGGTGGAAGAAGATGCAAAGCTGAATGTGTTTTTGTTATCATTGTTTGACAGGGAGCAAGGAGTCCTTACAAAGAGAAAATAATCAGGAGCACTGACCTGGAGGCTTGGAAAAGATAAGATTAAGAAGAAAAGAGGAGTGACTAGTTTTAGAAAGCTTTAGCTACACACTCCTTTGTTACCTGAGGAAAGGGCTGAAGGAGACTGGAAGTACATAGGTTTAGGTTTTATGCTGAAGAATTATTGGAGTTTATGCCTGACCTCCTTTTTAAAGAGAGCTGGATAGGGTATGCGATATGGCTTGAGAAAAGTCATAACAGTTTGAAAAGTCAAAACTTTTGATCCGGCCAAAGTTTGAAATATAGCAATATAGTTAAAACACACACAACGCAAACAGTCTGCTGTATTGCGTTGAGTGGCTAATAAATGTCCTGCCTTTTTTCTTTTTAATGTTCTATAAAATGGTAATAGTTAGAATTAAACATATTAAAATTAGAACTCCCCAGAATAACAACGAATTGACAGTGATGATAATAACCCAAGATGCATCAATCACTCTCATCACTCATTATTGTTTGAGATTAGAGTAGTCAGGTATATTCTTATTTCAGCACTGATAACTTTATGCAACTGATAATAGTAGTGATGAGAGAATTATTTAAGAATGAGCAATATGTTTTAATTTTCTTTCTGATTTTAAGGTGCTCCAAAATACAGTACTTTGAATGTATGTGACAAACTTATTTTTAAATTTCAAAAGTATAAACAGAAATTAGTTTTTAACTTGAGTTTAGCTTTGTGACTTAGTCATAAAAATTCTGCCATTCCACATTAATATGCATCTGACAGCTCAATTTGTTCTGTATATTTTATTTTGTATAATGGACATTAAGGATAGCTTTTGTTGAAAATTTAAGTTATAAATATGAAAAATATAAATGTTTTTATTTTAAACCACAGCTGAATATACGTGAAGTTGCAATATAATAACGTGTCTTTATGGTAACTAAGATTATGTTAGATTCTGTTATTTGTACTGGTAGCAATAAGTTTATATTTCTTATGGTCGATGATTACAGCATGGACTAATTTATAGTCAATTATGCTCAATACTGTAGTGATTTTATATAGTATGTAAATATTTTATATAGTATGTAAATATCATAAATAAGGGTAAATTAACTATGCTGTGAAATACAGATTTATTATAATCTGTTTTATGTTTATAAAAATCTAAATGGAAAAATGACTAAGCCAGGCCAGCTTTACTAATTCTCCTAATATTGGTTCCTAGAAGCTTTTCATATTCTCTCATCCTATTTTAATTTCATCTTATTGGCTAATACAGAAAAGGACAGCCACCTTTATCTTTCTGGATCTGTTAACAATCAGTAGAAGATAAAAACGAGCCAGGACTTTTAATTTTATGTTTATTTTTGCCATTTGACTTATACCTGTAGGCCTTTTGTCAAACTGGCTGTGTTTCTACAGTGTACATCGTCGGAATGCATTAAAAGCAAAAACTCACCTGTTCCTACCACTTAGGTGATATGACGACTACCTCTTAAACCTGTATTTTAATAGCAATTGTGTAGAACATACAAATTTGAGATGAAATGGTTCTGTGATTCACTAAATTTGGGAAATACAGGGTTCTTTATTGTAAGACTTCACTGAAACTTTGATAAGGTTTGGAAAATATCATGTTCTTTCTTTGAAACTTATTTGATCATGGAAACTTGTCTCACAAGGCCTATGTTCCCCAGAACTCACTTTGCAAAATGGCAGATTGATGATTCTAAAATGTGCTTTCACATTGGCAATAATTCTAACATTTATATTATTGACTGTAATTATGATTTTGTAGCACTAAAGAACTGCGTTTTATGTATACATAGAGGGCCAAAGTAATTTAAAGATTTAAAATGTCAAAGTTAGCCTATTATAAAATGCTATTATTCTTAATACTCTCTCCCTGACTTTTGGGTTCCAACACATCACTGATTTGTTGCTTGTGCCCTTCTATAGCTTATCAGCCTCCTTTTTGTCTGCCACTGTAACTGCCACAATCCAGACTCCCAATAGTTTTCACGTGAACTCTTCCAATAGATAGCCACCTCATCTCTACAAGTTCTTACTACTAGTAGTGATTTTCCTCACACACAAGTCTTATCATTTTTCTCTTCCTAGAACAGTTCTGATGAACAGTAGGTCCTCCATGAATGTCTGTTGAAAGATTAAATGAACTACACTTGTGAAACCAGGCTACTATGAAATAGTGTTCCACAGTAAGCATGTAACACAAACATTTCATTTGGTTGAAATTACCCCAGAAATTAAGTTAAATCCAAGACAGAATCAAAACAAACCCTCTTTTAATAAATCCATAGATAAGCTATTTTTTTTCCTGTCTGTTGTTGAAATTGACACTGTTTCTCTGAATACCACGAATCACTGTTGCTTTATTTTAGAGGTAATATTATGTGAAAAATTATGCATCTTTAAATATTAAAAATATATTTAATGATAAGATTTTTAAATACAAGAGCTACATGGATACTGTGTTCCACTGAGGATATAGCAAACAGCAAACTCATGTCTGCCATTCACAGTAGCAAATCCATGTTAGTAATTATTCGGTCTGCTGTATACTCTCATAAGTAAGAGAAATCATCTACATAGTTTAATTTTTTGTGTGTGTGTGGTTTTTCTTTTTATGCTCTCTTTTTCTGTTTTTTAAAAATCTTCTTATGGCTGAATTTGTATGGTTTGAATTGTATAAGTAAAATGTGCCCATGCTGTAACTGTATGCTTGTTTTACTCCTGAACTATGAAGCAGGAATGGAGTAGACAGATGTGGTATTCCCAGGGAACTCAGAGAATGACACTGAAACTGGGTCTTAAGGCTTCTAGGCATCCAATTAAAGGACTCCCCACCTATGGTTTGATCATGTGTGTGGGATGGAGGAGGAGAAAGAGGAGGAAGAGGAAGAGTAGACTTCCCATTGAGTGAAACAGAAGAATCTTGAACCATTTATAGGGAAAAAGGTACTTACTCGAATGTCCATATATCTTAGAGACTTTATAGTACATGCAACACAGTCTTAAGCTATTTGCAATTTCAGATCTGTCTTTTCACTTATGTAATGTATAATTCATTATCAAATATCCTCTATAATGAAAATTATTGTATAATCTATAAATTTTTCTCAGAAAGCAAGTTAGGTACTTTTAAAAGTGATGAATTCTTACAGGTCACAAAAGAGCAATATGCTATACTGAATTAATAATTTACTAGCTGTGATCTGTGACTCCTTCAATTTGAAAGAACTTCTATACCTTACAAAAGTGCTGGTCCACATCTAGAAAAATACTTATGCCCTGATATAGCTCGATTGAATGTCACAGATCATAAATCTATTCCAAACAGAATGTATTTGAAAGCTATATCTCCCATGGAGCCCTTTTTTTTAAAGAGAACTTTCACAACCTTAAACTCTGTGGTATGAATTTGTAATGCAGACAGCTAGATAGCCATTATTTCCAGTACTGACTTTAAGATTGAAATTATTATTGTTTCTTTTTTCCTTTGTTCAAAACCTCGATCTTAGTAAAAATACCTAACTATTTAGCCATTCATTTCATGCTCCTTTTCATGTCTCCTATGTAAACATACATACTTCATTTTATATATGTGCCTTAGATCATAGGCCTCCAATAAAGCTGTATTAACATAATAGTGCTAAAAACTACTTTAATTATAAAGTAACAATTATTTTGCTCTTCATTTTCCTCTATATTATTTTTTATACATTCACATTTATTTATATGCTGAGTTTTCTATTGCTTTATCTGTTTACTTAAATGAAAAAAGCAAAAATCAGTCTTCATAACATGGAAATTAATTTTGTGTTATAATCCACACTCTTAACATTTACAAAACTCCATCTCAATGTTGTAATCAGTGGTTTGTAAACCACTAAGTCAACTTAGTAGGATAATAGCTTCTATATCTGCCATCTCACTGGTTGCCTGGACTCATTCATTTGATTTTGTTGGCTAGAAAGACATTCTCTTTATCCCCCCCTGTGAACTGTGTTCTCCATCAGAATGTGATCTTAGAAAAAGAAATATCATTTTATGACAAAGGTCTATATGAATAGCTCTTGGATACATCTTGCATGCTACCATATACAAATACTACTAGTGAAAATGATCTTGTAGGTATTGGTTGTTCATGTATGATACCTATGTCACTCATTTTTAACCTCATTTTCAAAACTGGTATATAATTCACATACCATAATATTCATTCTTTTAAAGTATACACAATTGAGTGTTTTTTAAGCATATTCACAAAGTTGTATAACCAACCCCAGAATAACCAACCCCAGAATCACCCACTCCCAAAGAATTCCTGTAGACATTAGCAGTCATTCCCCATGTGCACACTCCCAAGTCCCTAGCAATCACTAATCTATGATTTTGTAGTAAACTGCGTATGGGAACATAAGTTCTTAAAATGATTATGATTGAACTATTAGCACTTTTTGAAATCTCAAATCCCTTTTCATCACTTTATTTTTTATTTCTAAGTCATAGATTATTAGTGATGACAATCTTTTCTTATTTTAAAAAAATAGTTACAACAGCTAATATATTAGTGCAAAATTAGTTTAGAGGGAAAAACTTCTCAGTAACAATTTATTAACTCCTACCTAAGCATCCCAAACATTGCTTTCTCAGGAAAGTCCTCCTGTCTTCCAGATTTGTTCAGAAGCCTGCATCATACAGTACTCATCAGTTACTTTTAGGACACTGATTACAACTTATAAGTATATATTATTTGTATGGTTCTTAAATTAAGGGATGTCCCTATCTCTAGACTCCAAGATCTATTAAATCAAAGTATCACTGTCTTTTTTGCACATCACTCACACTTCTGTCTGTTTATACAATAAGCTTCTAATAAATATATATGATGAATATAAAGAAAAATAATATATATAACATTAATATTTTGCCATTGGCAAAATGCATGGAATGTAAAACTCATGGATTTTTCAAACCCTTTATTTAGGGTAGCATAGCAGAATGTAATATAAAACCCAAAGATTTGGAATCAAGAAGGTCTAGATTTAATTTCCATCTTCTCTATTTATTGACTGAGTAACTTTGGAAGACAGGAAAATTAAACTGGAATAGGAAATGCCTATTAGATCTGACATATGGTGTGTGATTAGGTAAATGAATTAAGAAACTCTCCTGACCTACTCCAGAATCTTCTGGAGGTGGTATAATGAGGCTTTCATAAAGACACGAGGAAGATGAATTAACCTAATTAATCCCAGGAAGAAATACAAAGGGCAGGAAAAACTTCCCTGGTGTTTTTCCCAAATTCTCCACTTGAAAGAGACAGGAATGCCTTTTATGACTCTACCCAGGGCAGTGTCTATGAGAAGCTCATGGCTTTGATTTCTCTCTCTTCTTAATTTTCCCTAAGGATGAAGAGCATAGTACTCCATCCCAAAGCAAGAGGTACCTACAACTGCAATTCAGCTGCTGTCTCTAGGGATGGGATCACTGTGCCCAGCTGTTAATGGTCAGTGTGGATGTGGTCCTCTAATTTTCTGGACTCTTCATTCTTAAGAAGTCCAGGGGAAAATAAGAGCCACAAGTATTGGTGAAAGGGAGGAGAAATTGGCCCAGCTTCTCCTTTTCCATGTAATTCAGGAGTTCTTCTCGCTGTTCCATGAATTTTGGATGGGGAAAAATGTCTATATTTTCATTAGACCCTAACTAATTTTTTTCCTAACTGAATTTTAGCAATTTCTATCATTTCAAATGTAGGCAACAAAGGATAGTAAAAGTAACTGGGACTTTGTCACCAATAGAAATCACAGATATTTTTATATTACATTGTAACATGCAGATAGCTCAAAATATTTATGCTCATCACTACTAAAAATTACAGTAGTTATTAGACCTGCTAATTAAGGAATTAAGAAGCAATATATCATTACTTCAAAAATGTGTTTTTTTAATTATAGATTTTAAGTACTTTGCTAACTATATTTCAATATAATTGATTTATTTTACAAGCCTATGAGATTTATTTTATTTTCAACACTTAAAAAGGTGATTCTATGGTCCATTGGGTTCATAAGAGTACACATGTACACATACAAAAAAACTCTTATTTTAATTAGATTCTTCCCAAACCACATCCCTTTATCATTTTTTCTGTCTACTATTTTCCTAAAGGGAGCTTGGCTCAGAGATTGTTACTATGGCCTAAGGAGATCTGGAAAATATTAGTTTTATTGGAGGACCCTTTCTTTCCCGCTCGTTTGTCTCTTTTACTAACAGGACAGATCAATTCTTTCTGAATCAGAAAGCTCCTAAAACTCAGGTTTTGAACTTGGGAAGAAATATCTAGTCATTGGACTGGTTTAAGCTTGAGGCTATTTAGAACCATACCCTAAATATGGTTCAGATTTACTCACTAACTCTCCCATCTGTTTCAATGCAACTCACTAGATTTCTGTTTTCGGGCTTGGAAACAAATTCTCTGTTGCACAAAGAACTCTACATTGTCTTCTTTTTTGCATATATCACCATTAGGAATCTTGGAGTGAATGGTTCACTAGTCGAAGTGTAAGTGTCAAATGAAAAATTTCTGTGTTTAATAAAGAGGAGGGAAGCAGCAGCCTTCTTCTCTCTCCTTTCAGGTGTCTCCTTGAAAGCATAATGGACCAATCTTTTGATTTTAAGTGCAAGGCTATAGGCCTTCTGACTGTAAACACTTCTGAAATTAATTCAGTTCCATACAAGGTATATTCACAAGGTATACAAGAAACAAGGTACATTAATTGGTGTCTTGAGATAAAACAAGTATTATTTGTTATTTTTTCACTGTAGAAATTTGTGTGAGTCTCTCTGGTTTTTGTACTGTCTTTCTCAAACTGTCTGCAATGTGCAGTATTCCAGATATGCTTATTCAATAGTAAAACTGCTTTCTTTCTCTTCTAGTCTTTGTAGAATGAACTTTGTTAGTAGGACTTTTGTTTCCCAAGTAAAGATTTGGCTACCGTTAGATCTTGTCTTATTACTTTAATACCATTCCTTAATAGAATTCGAATCACACCATGACTACAAATAGTTACTGTTGCATACATTACTTTCTTCATCTATAAAGAGAGAATCACCAGGTTGATTCAACATTCTGTATAAATAGGTTTTTTTTTCTTTCTGTTTTTCTGCACAACCTGGCAACGCATTAGGAAGGCATATTTAAAGTCTGATTTAAATATAGACTACACAATAGTGAACAAGGCATATCTTAGTTCAATGACAGACCATGTAACTACCTATCTGAAGAAAAGGAGTAGTGATTGAGATGCCAAAGGCAGGGAAAATAAAACTGGGAAAAAAAAAAAAAAAAAGAGCTCCAAGTCAATGGACATAAGAAAATATGCTCTGAATTATAGCCATTAATTTGCAATCAAATTGCTTTTAACATGGGTGATTCTACATAATATGCTCCAGAATCCACAGCAGCAGGAATTTATTTATAACAACATTAATGACTCTCCAGACTAGCAGGCAAGAGGCCAACTGGAGTGATAATGTACATAGGAGTGCCTGGAAAATAGCAGGTGTTCAATAACATCAGCTTCTTTTCCCATTTCCTTTTATATAATACTTTCTTCCATCCTATGAACATGAAATATACTTTAGCTTTACCTTAATACTACCTTAATTTGCTTCAATACAAAACATGGTACACTTCGTAGAACACAGTTCTGACACATAATCTGTAAATTATGTCTATGTAGCTGATGAAAGGCATATATTTGATGATATTCAGAAATTGTTTACCACTAGATCTTTGTTTTATAAAACTTTCGTCTAGATAATTTATATCAATATTTAAATGAGATCAAATGTTAATGGTTCAGTATATTTGACTAGATAATCTCCATATATCTTTAAAATGGAATGGGACTCTAAACTTGTTTCACATTTCAAAAAAATTCATAAATTTCAAGGACATTTGCAATAAGGAATTAGCTCAAGGCAAATCTGGAATAAAAGTTCAGTTATTTATTTCTTCATACAGTCTAACAATATGATTACTTAAAAGTAGGGCATATGAGGTTACTAATCAGAGATAACTTTAAACTTAGAAAGCTATATTACTAAATGAAATTTTTATTTTTTGGTTTGTTGGCTTCAAAGCTTTCTCTTCCGCTCATAGAGTAAGAGGGCCCTCCTTTCAAAAACTTTAACATTTCACATATAGCTGGAAGCTGAACAAAGAATGGTGCCAGATGACTACTGGATGTCTAAGTGTAACATTCATGTTTATGCTTTATAGGTCATTAGTGACTGGGTTATTTACTTC
This sequence comes from Pteropus medius, assembly GCF_902729225.1. Taxonomy (NCBI): domain Eukaryota; kingdom Metazoa; phylum Chordata; class Mammalia; order Chiroptera; family Pteropodidae; genus Pteropus; species Pteropus medius. Next base: position 12,125,630 of record NW_024354502.1, on the reverse strand, counting down.
GTTTTTTTTCCCTCCAGAATCCAGGATTTATGTCGGCATGAATGAAACAAAGGTATTCAAAATAATGTTGCAGATTTTCAAAAGAATTTAGTTCACACTGCCTGTATCTATTAAGATGTTTATATTCCATGCAAAATGAAATGCAAAGATACTGCTTTAATTTCTATCCAAAATTTCCTGTTGACTCTTGCTTCTCCACGTTCACATATGCTGAAAACCCTAGGTATGAAATACACCATCCTGTCATGCATTGTGATTCATCTGGTTCCTTCTTATTTATAATTTTAAGATTTAGTTCAGGTATCACTTTCCTAAGGAAGACTTTCCTGATCTCTCTCTGTAACTAGGTCAGACGAGCCTCCATTCTGTGCTCACAGTACTGTTTTTATTTCTAGCAATGGACCTTATCTGTCGGTATCTCATCAGACTGTACAATCTCCACAGGTAAGGGCCACACTGAATTCATGTTTTTCTCTCTAACAGTGCAGAACCGAGCATATAATTGGTACTTTTGAAGGCCTGAAAAAAAGGAATGAATGATACTATTTCTTCTTTAGAATAACTGGCAAGCTAGTGATTCTTTAACACTCCAGATTTGTTTATTCTTAGGGTATTATTATTATAATTATCTATCAATTTTATGTTCATTGTATGCTATGACAATGGAAAAAATCAAGAATATTGCATTGGTCTGGTTATAAAATAAATAAGTCATGAGGATGTAATATACAGTGTGGTGAGTAGAATTAATAATACTGTATTGCATATTTGAAAGTTGCTAGGATAGTAAATCTTAAACACAAGAAAACCTTTCTTTTTGTAACTATGCATGGTGATGGATGTTAACTAAACTTATTGTGGTGACCGTTTTGCAATATATACAAATATTGAATCATTATGTTGTAGACCTGAAATTAATATATTATATGTCAATTTTACCTCAAATTGGTATTTTGGCCAGTACTCCCAAATTTAGTGATTTACTTTTCAAAGTTCTAAGGCTCTAAAATAACTGGGGCTTTTACACACATCAGACATATCCCTATCCAGGGTATATTGTTTCAATTTTAGATATTCATGATTCCATCCTGGGAGCTTTAAGCAGCAGGGGGAGGGTAAATATGAATGGTTTTTCTATTCAAACGACAAGAGATCATATGCCTGAAGGAAATCAGAGAGCTAGCCAGCCAGAAAGCTGGAGAAAAAACATTCAGGCGGAAAGAACAGCAAGTGCAAAAGCCCTGATGCAGAAATGTGAGCAGTGCTTTGAAGAAACATCGAGGAGGCCGGTGTAGCCCAGACATGTAATAGAGAGGGAGGACAGTAGAGAGGGAGGACAGGGTGTATACGGGCAGATTAAGTAGAGCATTATATTATAAGATCTTTGGCATTTATTCAGATTTAGGAAAACACTTTTCAGGAAACACTTTAGGAAAATATATTTTGAGTAAATATGTAATATAATCTGATGGATTCTTTCAAGACTACTTTGCTATATTTAGAAGAGATGAGAAATAGGGAAGGAGAGAAATTAGTCGGGAGAGAGGCTAAGAGGTAAGCAATGACTGGTGCCTTCAACCAGGGAAGAGATGTGTTTATATAAACAAATGCAAAGCCAGTAGGTGAAATAAATCAAATAATAAATATTAAGGAAAACATATGGAACAAGTCGTATTTGTGTTTTATTACTTTTATCTAATATTGAGTGAGATTATGAAAGAGTATGATATATGACTTCTACTTTATTCCAATGTCTATAGTAACTAAATTAACTGAGTTTTAACAGATGCTTTCAAAGTACGAATTATTTTTACATATTTTTTTTAATCACAAAGTGAACTGCAGGTACAGATATCCTGTTCCACTATCTTTTAACATATGTGGCATTTTGATGAGATAAACTACATGGTTTCTCATCACTGAGCAGGACTTACCATAGGATGCTATCATTTTGGATCTACTTCTTACAAATATAATCCCCAGTGTCCAACATAAGCTCTTAAAAATATTTTCTTCAGATTTAAAATGTACACTAATCCTAAACCATGATTTTTTAAAAAAATATGTATTCTAAAACAGATAGATTTATGTATCTAAATATGTATTCTAAAACAGATAGATTTTATAAATTCTTATGGTTCAATTCAGGTCAAAAATATTTACTAAGAGCCTTCTTGTATAAATTAATGTGTTTCATGATAAAAAGTAGTATGCAGCCCAAAACTTCATGAATTCATGGTCTTCTGGGTGAGACTAAAGTAACATTACAAGAAAGGACAAAATATGGCTGCATTTAAAGAGTCTGCACAGTATGGTCATGTTTACTTTTACGTAAAAGAAACGGAAATAAAAACCTTATTGCCTTATTTTTGCACTCAGAGATCACAGCCTAATAGCCAACTCCCTACTTAAATACTCTAAAGCAAAGCCTACCAGTCAAAATTTCCTGCCTGTGTTCTTAGAAACTTTAGTCAGAATTCCTATTGTGGGGTAAGACTTAGCATAAAAGGTAGCAGAGACTAGCAAGCTAATTCTCAAACACTGATGAATTTAGAAATAGTGGCATAAGCAAATTAACACCTGACAAAGGCAATTACTAGAATAACCAGAGAGAATATAATTCTGGAATGCTGAAGAGAGAGGCTATGGATGTGACATAACTCTTTATCTTTTATATAGGGGAATCAATAGATATTGTCTAGAATTGATGTATTAAGAAACAGAGCTTCATTATGTTATTCAGAGTCACGAAGAGGGCCATTAGAGCAATTAGAAATAGAAATTATTAGAAGACTCAGCTGAGAAATAGAATAGAGGGGGTAGGTCAGATAACCATTGCTTTAAATTGATTTAAATCATAAGCTATTCTGTATTATTTTCTGGGCTATCACATGCATATTTTACTTTGGTAAAAAATACAAAACTTATCCTAATTAAAAATATTTTTCCTTATGAACAACAAACTCTTCTTTCTTTAATGCACTTGCTTTATACACTATTTTTGACTTTTAAATTACTTCATTTGAATGTCTGCCAATCCTGTGTATTTTGGATTTCTAATTGCTCTGAGGAAAAACAGACATGTGTTAACTGGATCAAAAATCTAAAATGTATTAATCTGTCCTTACTGTGTGACAGTAACAGCCACAGAACCAAGTGTTTTAAATAAGTTATTTACTATAACTCTCTCAATAACTTTACAAATTACACAATATTATCTCATACTTAAATATACAAAATAAATAAATTGAATGAGGTTACATAGCTGGCACAGGTTTTTTTTCTGTTTTTAAATCATTGTTTAGAGTTAAATATATCTAGTTCTAAAATGCAGGCCTTTTTTTCCCCTTCTAATATACTAGAAATGATCAGTTGTAGTCCTATTTTTAACATAAGTCTATATTAATTTTTTTCCAATACCTTGAAGCATACACTGGATAACGTTTGATTTCCATCTTATGTTGGCACTATGGTTAAAAATCAAATGATATCCAACTTAATTGATGGTAAAATTTTTTCTCTCTTAAGAAATTTAAAAATATTGAACTCCTGTGCTATTTTCAGGAGTAAATATGTATATACAAAATAACATTGATAAATTAGATTTAATTAATATTAAAATGACAAAAATATACTAGTGCAACTAAAATATAACATGCAAGGCATGTTTTCTAGTGCTATGCTTCTTTTGGAACATGGTATTGAAAATCACAGATATTAATATGCCAGTATTTGCTAGGAACTTTACTAGGCCCTCCATATATGTTGTGTTTATTGCGTCTTCACAATAACCTAGTGAAATAAAACTATTATACAGTTTTAGAGATTTAGAAATCAAGGCTCAGCTTGCCTGAGGTCATAGGTACATTGAGAAGATTTGAAACTCAGGTCTATTCTTCTCTTCATAGTCTGTAGATACTACTATTTAACCAACATGGAATATACTAAATTGGGCTATAATTGATTCCATGATATATTTTTGGTTTAGAAGAATTTGTTTGTGTGTAGTACAGAATATTCTATGCTGATATTGACATTGCTATGACTTACTAATACAGAAATTATTGCAAAGGAACAGGGTTATTTTAGGCAGGTATATTCCTAGTAAATGCATGCTATACTCTGGTACACTTGTCTTTCCACCTAAGTAACTGAAAGCCATCTATTTAATCATTTATCTTAATGTTTAACACCTATCATTTTGATCAATAATTTTCTGTATCCTTTGAGTTTTCTCCATCAGGATTTTGGTTATTTATTGTTTAATACTTGGAAATTTTCATGGTTTCTTAATGATTATTGACATAAAATTTAGAAGTGCTTTTCTAGGTTTAGTGTGTTTGACAATAAACAGATTTTTGTATGGGTCTAAATCCTAAGATAATATAATCACTCTTTATCTTAAATTTTTTATAATCTTCCACATCATCATTTTTTTTTCTCCTTGAGATATTTAACTTCAAAGTAATTATTTCTCTTTTTATTCTCTTTATCTTCCGATAGATAAAACCACCAATTCGAGAATTAGCCAGCTGTTCTAATAGCAGAATGACAACTTAGTAGAAATCTACCTTTTCTTGGAAGTAAAAAATTTCAATATTTCTTATTTTAGAGATGAGAAATAATAAGCCTAGAGAAGTTAAATATCTTGTGTTTAAGTTAGAAGTCATACACATATAATTCTAATACATGGATATATTATATAATTAGGAAAAATTCCCATATGTATCAGACACCAAAAATCCATATTTAACTATCAGATCAGAGTTGTTGGTTTTTTCTCTCACTGAAATTTATAGTAAGAAATAAGCTTTATATCATCATAAACATACACCTAAATACCTACATGCACACACACACGAGTATATGTATAGCTATGATATTTTGTTTATCTCTATGTATATAACTGAATAAAGTTCCACAAAATAAGGTTTATCCTGTGTTCTTTGAATGATAATGTTTTCTCTACTTTTTCTTTATTTTTATTAAACTTCATATCGATTATAAAAATGCTGGTCATGACCCAGCGAATTGATTTTATGACTCACTGGTGGTGAACTGCCCTAGGTGATATCCCCATGTCAATTTTGTACAATGGATAGAGGCATTCACCTGACTAGGAAGTCTGTGATAACTTTCCACAGTGATATCATTGTTTCTTTCTCCTTACTGAACTTTTTTTTTTCACTGAATCTCTAATCTCATAAATATAGTTATATACAAGCACATGATTTTTGAGCATTCAGTATTATTTTTTCTAATAAAATTATTTTATATAGTTATACTATCCATCTCCAATAGATCGAAATTAAAATTTCCATAGTCTACAATTAAACTCTCTTTTAGGATGTCCCGTTTCTCATTAAAATAATTTCTATACCTCTCTGTGTTTGACTTTGTTTAACACTCATATACAGGTTTTTGGAATGGGCACAAGTTAGCAGTTCCATGAAGTAGTAAACTTATCCTTGGTTTGAAAAATCCTCCAAGAGTTTACCCAGAAATACATATTCACGAAATTAAGAACCATTGTTATCAAAACCTGTTTCATCATTAATTGGGGACTCCCACAGTTTTCCTTTTGTGTCCAGTGGACGATCACTTCAAAACCATTCCATAAAGGCTATTCATGTCCTGCAGCTAATTGCTTAGCAAATGCCACACCCCAAGTGAAGGTGATGTCTCTGTTTCAGGTGCTTCTCTGGTAACTGCCTTAATCTCAAAAATATTGTCTCTTTCTCTTGAATGTCTTTTCCCTAACACTTTTTCTAAGATCAGAGGTCCCCTCCTGGCTATGATCATTGTCAGATCCTTCATCAAACTGGTTCTGATGCATTGATCTTTTACTAACTCCAGCTGTAGCAGATCTGGCAACTTTCATATCTGATATTATGTTTCTGAAACTAGTTTTAGGTCTTTCCCCACCTCTCTGAGTCCTTGAGTCTTCCTCATGATACTGGGGCTGCCTGAACAACTCTGACTTGGTTATTGCTTTTAGATAACCTAATTCTTAGGATAAATATGTGTTTTTCTATATCGTTATTTCAGATAAAAAATTATCACCAGTTCTTGATAATATTTAAGTTATTGTATTTATCTACTTTTGCTGAAATATCAGTTTCAGTGTGTTAGTTCCTCACTTATTCAGCCAGTATTTTCGGAGCACCTAATGATTTCAGGCAATCTTCTAAGACCTGAACACAAATGAACAGAACGGGCGATATTGCTGCTCTTAGAGAGCTCACCTGCTGCCACGTGCACATTGCTTTAGAGATACCTGGGAACGTAAGCACTTTCCCCAAAACTATGTCTTTATTGACTCCAATTTTAAAATTCTTAATAAAATCTCTATATTTCTATACTACATTTGTAGGCTGTATGTTAAATGGTTGATTTTTCAAAATTACAGAAATGACTAAACATTTATTGATTCTTTATAATAATAAAAAACTCAGCAAACAAAAATATATGTTTCTTACCATGACAACTTGGTAACGCTCTATTCCATCCGGGTCTTCCATCATCTCCCATGATACAGGTGAGTGTCGAGTAACCTTGAAGAACATAACCAGCATCACAGTAATAGGTGACTGTTGACCCTAATTTATAATCCATTCCAAGTCTGGTGCCATTCATTATATTGCCTGGATCGAAGCAGGACTCTCTGAGTTTTGCTGTAAAACAGTATTGATATTAAATGAATTGTTTTAAAGTACTGTTTGAAACCTTTAAGATTTATTAATTTTTACCTCTAAATGGAAAGGGAAACAGCAGCATCCTTTCTGATTCTGTCTGAGTGCTCGAAATACAAAATAGCCCTTAATCATATCTAACATTTTGCTAATTCTTATTGATTAGTAGGAGAATAAAATTCTTCACTGGCATTCTCACTAAAATTAGTATTTAACATATACAGCCAAATGAATGGTTTTATTATAAAAATAAGTAGGACTTATTTTCTTATTTAATATTTCTTTATTTAAAAGATCTCCCACCAAATAATGTATACCAATTCCATGTGACTGAACCAAGAAATGATACTACTGCCTATGTTGAGCTCGATTCATTTAATCACTAAGAGGAAAGTAAAACACACTTGCTCTGCCTTGAAAACATATTTCTTAACCTATCTCCTCTAGTCATTCCCCACATTTCTATGAAATAGCAACAAAATCTTTATAAAATTCAAACCAATATCTTTTTAGACAGACAGTCTCTGTAAAAGCCAAGCACTTTCAAAGCTAATAGTACCTGACAAATGGAAAAGCAAAGTCCATTCACAACAAAAGAACTGTTTCCCGTGGACCCAGACAGTGATCTAAAGAGACTGACAGAACATTTTGAAAATAGAGAAATAGAAACACTAGTTCATCCATTTTGGGAATAGGCACTAGAATACTTTGTTGTTAACAGATTTGGGTAATACTTTAATATTTCCATTTTAATATATAATAAAACTTACATTTTATTATACATTACTTAAAAAAATAATAGAGAAATGTGCAATGTAAGGACCATTACAAATTTAGGATAACAAATGTGATTTTCTACATTAGAATTTATCTTATGTTAAGAGGATGTCAGAAGGTAGGTGTATCTCTAGATATGACTCATGGTATCACTGGAATTTAAGTCAACAATATCTTGGTGTTGGCTATTACAGAAATTATAGTACTCTAACATATATAAATCTAATTAATTGCAACAGTAACAATTTATTTTTTCCCATTCATAAAAGTTTGCAGAGTTCAAAGTACTTCAATAAGTATAGACAATAATGAGAAATTTGTGCTTCAGGAAGAACACTATAAAGGAATTCAACTAAAGAGGAAATGGTGGAACCAAACATTTAAATGATTTCAATAGACTATCAGAGGATTAAAGGCCATTTTCCTTCCTTTTGTCCAGCAAATACTTAAGAGCCCATTATTTAATTAACTCTGGAAATATAGCAGTAGACAATCAAAATACACTAGCCCGCATGGCATTTAAGTCTATAAAGAATTATATTAAATAAATACTTGTAATTGTGATGAGCACTGCAAAAGGGGAAGCATTCAGGAAACTTTCTGAAGAATTGCATGTAAGCTGAGCACTGACAGATAATGAGCTGGCCAGGTGAAGGAGAGATGAAGGGCAAGATCGGGAAAAAGTGTGTTGGAGTGTGCTAGTCAGATAAATTGCATTCCTTAATTTCAGTACAAAGTTAAATAACTTGATCTTCTCTCAAGTACATGTGTCTGTGTACACACACATGCGTGTGCACACATACAAAATTTGCACCCCATCTATTTATATTCAGACTTCACTATAAAAACTGGTTCCCATTCCAAGAAACTATATTTCTTCCCAGATAAAATATTCACGCAACTTATTTTCAGGAAAGAACCAGCAGAATGAATACTAAATTTAGTCACGAAGAATGGGGCCTTAGTGCTGCAGGGATTGGTTTGTTTATTTTTAAGAATAAAACCTCACACTGATTATTTCCTTAAATAAGCAGGAAAACACAATGTAATTTTTAGTCAGAACAGCAGTCAAGCATTTATAGCTGGCCTTTATGAAACTGAGCTAAATCCCTTGAGGGAAAAGGAAGGATTGAAATTATTGTTCAAAAGCATTAATCTCTTTGACAAGTCTAACAGTCGAATACTCATTTTTTCTAAGTTTGCTTTATCCTTCTTCAAAGTTTTCACAAAAGTTTCAGTGACATATCAGTGAACCTATAGTTCAAACATTCTTCTTTCTGAGGAAAAGAAAATATAGCTAACAAATTTAAAACACTGACTGTACAACAGTTTTATATTGCTAGCCTCATTTTAGAGGATCTATTTATCTCATTTGTTATGTTTACATATACTTTAAACCCTTGGTGAATAGCTTTCTATGAATAATACTGCCCTGTATGCCATAACAGCTACATGAGAATCCTTATATAAAGTTTTAAGCAGTAGACGGAAAGATGACATTAGTTTTCTTTTTTTAATTGTGAAACAGAAGTTGATAGCATTATTTTTTTATGAATAATTAGTTTTATTTGCTTTAATAGTAGTTTGCTTACTGAATAGACCCAAGGTAAAAAAAGTCGTTTGCCTTATATTTTCCAAATAAAGTATATTAGAAGGTGTCTGCTGGGAGATGGAAGTGAGCGTAAGCAATAAAGCTTATATCTTACTTATGGCTTTTTTTCATTTTTGTAAAACGTATTTCAGAATTTTTCCACAAGAATTTAAAATATTTAAATGCTTATTTTAATGAAAAAGTTTGACATTTGAGAGCTGAAAAATGTACTTTGAAGATAATTCAGTTGAAAAAATTGAAGCTTTACTATGCTTTTGTTTACATTTTATTCATGAAGACATACAGCTGTTGATATACATAAGTATAATATCTATATCATTATAAAGTTTTTATCATACTTTGCACTAGACACAGCAATAATTAAATAATGTTTGCTTAATTCATGCTTAATTATTGATTTATAAATCATTTTTTTCTGGGCTAATAAGAACCATAAATATATTTATTGATAATAGAATTTTCCTTCAAAGTTTATTCCCATAAATTTTGTATATAGGCATACATTCATGAAGGGACCATTATTATGAATAATTTCATTCTGTGGATATTCACAATTAGTTACATATTATTTTTGTTTTTTGAGAGGTGAGTAAAGTATGTAATATCCTAGTGTCTATTATTTCCAGAATAGTGAACTTGTGTGGATAGGCATAAACCTGTTAGCATGAGTTCAGCAACTAAAAACTAAGTTCCTTTCAAGTTTTGTATGAACTGGAGTCTCCTCATCTGATCATGATCAGTCCCAAGAGGTCCTCCTTATTGGAAAACCCGGAATTCACACATGGCCCGATCTCCCAGGGTGCTTTCTGAGAATAAATATAAACCATACATATAGCTCTTTTATTTTGGAAAATATTGCTGCCATGGATATTAAATGATTGCCCCCAGAATATGTCAGGGTAAAGTTGAAATGTAATAGGTTGCTCTATATCTTACCTTAAACATATACGTTAATTTAGAAAGTAACATGATACTTTTAAAGTTCTTGGCTAACCTATACCACATATAAACTACAGTTCATAAGTTATCCATTGTACATACTGCTGCCTACAAATTGACATCCTCTGTCAACTAAAGCACCAACTAGCTGCCAGGAGGACCCCTTCTGAAGCACAAAACTATATATATTCTTTCTCCTCCACCAAAATTAACATATTTTGTTAAAAGAATACAAATATTCTTTTATTTGTATTCACTACTACATGAATCATATATATATAACTATTATAATTATAAATATTTAAGACATACTTATCAACATTATAATCTAAAATGCTCTTAAAATCAAAACAATGCAAATGAGAGCACTGCTTAAACTCTAAATATTTATTCATTTGTAAATATGTTAATATTGTATCACACCGAAATTACAAGAAGGTAAATGGAGACTAGGCCTGATTTAAACTCTTTGGGACATCGCTTCCAAATTAGCAAAATATCTTCCCCTTGTTAGGTAGCTAGTCAGACAGGAATAGGGGCCCAGCACAGAGACTGCCCAAAGAACACCCTACTGGTGATTAGAAAATCCCTCCGGCATCTCCAGAGACAAAAGACAGGAGGGCCATAATCTATACCTGTTTAATCTGGCCACAGATGCCAGTGCAGAAGGTACTACCCTAATGTGTCCACAATCTAATGCTCATTATACTGTCATTATAATACTATGGTTATGCCTGGAAGTCCATGTGTAATAAAGGACAAAGGGAATAGTTTTATTATCCAGGACCTCCATCCAGGCATGTGTCATTTTGGGGTGTATATTTTATTTTGAAAATTCTGAAATATTTGTCTGTGTATGCCAAAGGTAAACATAAAGACTATTTTACTTTATTAACTTTAAGAGACTAGATAATTAAAAAGGTAAAAATTTTTGAAATAGGTATAAGAAATAAGGAGGCTGATAAAAGACAAACCTTAGAGACACTAAAGTGGGGGATGTAATTTTCCTATGAAATAGGGTTTTTAGGACCAGTCCAGAATAATTAAATAGATTGGATTAGAGGAGTACCATGAACTCATTACTAACATTGTAAAGAAATACCATCTGGAGAATAAAAGACCTTGTGGTGAAACTGTCTAAATGGTTGTTGGCAAAGTAGCTGAGGATGGTGAGGATTAATGGTAGGGTCCAAAATAGGACCTTAGTTCATAAAACGATTATGTATTTTTCTCTGCCTGTACTCTTTTATTTTTATTTGCCCTTAGTTTTATTGGTAATAATAATTTATATCATCTTGTACAACCTATTTTAACAATCTGATCCTTAATTTTATCATTTGTAAAACAGCAATATTTCTCTCATAAGGTGTTAGTTTAATATTTTTGTTGCATTTATAAGTGCACTCGCTCATGGGAAGGACAGAGATAATGCATTAAAAAGAGCTAATCATAGTATCTAGAATAGAGTAAGTACATAATAATATTTCTTTTTAAAATTTTTGCATTAGTGGTCCTTTTCCTATGGCAGCATAAATTTTAGTTGGAAATAATGGGACATGGACATATATCAAACTGAGAAATAGGAAGGAACATACATTTAGCTGAAATGGCTAGTAGGTTTATCTCAAGTACTTAATTACATGGATTTAGTAATGGGTACCTGGAATGTAATATAAAGAAAGGATCATGAGGTCAACTCTAGTTTCCATGAGAAAAAATACTGCATTCCATTAGCACCATCTGCCCTAGGTATGGTAATATTTCTGGCATTTTTCCTATATCTTTTATTCTAGTGATCTCTGGAAATATTTTACTAAATACTAATTCCCAAAGGAACTTAGCTCTACTGACCTGTTTATAGTTCCTTCCCTCCTTTCTCCCTCCCTCTCTCCCTCCCTTCCTTCCTTCCTTCTTTCCTTCCTTCCTTTCTTCCTTTCTTTCTTTTTTCTTTCCTTCCTCCCTCTATCTCTACCCCTACCTCCCATCCTGCCTTTCAACAACAACAACTTCCTCTCTCCTCCTCCCCTTCTCTCCCCTTCAGCACCGCTCTGGTCTCCTCTCTCTTCCTCCCCTCCCCTACACCCTCCATCTCTCCCCTTTAACTTTCCTTCCCTTTCGGCCTCTCACAGATCTAATTTACAAGCCTGTCAACTTGTACACAAGAAGTTCCTAAAGAGCCCAAGTTCTCACTTATAAATGCAGGACAGAAATGTATCTCTAAGGTTTATAACATTTCAATAATGTTATTATTTTGCGATTCTAATTACGACTTGGTTGAAAGAGAAAACACCTCTTTAAGCTCCTCAAAAGTAATCCGTTAAATAATTATCAAACAATTTCTAAGGCACTCATTGTACAGTGGTGAATAAACAGAGTTCTTGTTCTTAAGAAGTTTGCATTTTAGTTATGTGTAGGGAGTTAGTGAAGTAAACCAGGGTGCTTATAGTAAATAAACAAGCAAATAAACAAGAAAATATCAGGTAATTTTGTGAATATTTGACCAAAGGAGAATAATTTCAAACCAGTAGTACAAAAAAAGCAAAAGGAATAGAAAGAAAAATATCTGAAGAGTAAATAAATATAAATTCAAAGCACTGAAATAAAATCCAAACAATAGAATTTATATATACCTGGAAATAGCTTCTCATAACATATAAAACAAGAAATAATACAAAATTTAAGAAAAAATGAATTTTTAAAAATTGTAATAGATTTTCTCAAGTTTTTCTATAATTGATAGACCAAGTAGATTTTTAAAATGATAAATATTTGAGGAATATAGGCAGTTTAATTGAATGGGTATATCTAAAAACCTGAGATCGTCAATTAAATACATATCTCCTTTTATACATATCTCCTTTCTCCAGGAGATATGTATAAAAATTGACCATGTAAGAGGTCATAAAACATATTTGAATCATATGTATATCTGATATCTGACTATAGTGCAAGAAAGTTAGAAATTATGATTAAATGCAGATTAAAATTCATTGAAATTATCTCTAAGTAACTTAAGACAAAAAAAAATCAATAATGCAGTACAATTAGAAGAAATTTAGAATTGAATGATTAAAATATCCACATATTAAATCTTTTGCAAAGCAGCTAAAGTGGTACTTAGAGAAAAATTTATAGCCATAAAAGCTCATATTAGAAGAGAAAAAAATCTGAAAATTAATAAGCTAAGTATTTATTTCAATAAATTAGAAAAAATAAAAGCAAATCTAGAGAAAATAGAAGGGGATGAATAATATAGTTAAAAGCAATATTAACAAAAATACTAGACAATATTAATATATAGCAACAAATAAAAAGAATGCTGTGAACATTTTATGTCAATATATTTGAAAACTTGAATGAAAATAACTAATTCTTAGAAAAAGATTTTCAAAAATCTAAGATGAGGTAGAAAACATGAATAGATTTATTACCACTAAAATTCAACTACCTCAAATCACCAAATCCATAGTTTTACATAGTTCTAGTTAACATTTAAGAAACAGATGATTTTTATCTTATACGAACTATTCTAGATACTAGAAAAATGAGAATGTTCCTAAAGTTAGGCAGTTGTATATTCATGGTCAAAACTGGACAAGGACAATATAAGAAAAGAAAATTATAAAGTAATCTCATGGTAATAGATCAATGATAATTCACATTTTTAATAGAAGGTAATACACCTGTGACATTATATACCATAATTATAGAAATTCAATATTTAGTGTACTGAAATCAACAAAGTATATTGAAAACAAATAATGAACAAAGTGGTTTTATCTCACAAACATAAAGATGTTCTAATGTTAGAAAAACTATATTATAGCATAACATTAAGAGCCTCACAAAGGAAAATCACGTATTTTCAATAGCTAATGTAAAAGTAGTTGATAAAATTCAATCCTATTCATCATTAAACAATTTTTAGTAAACCAGGAATAGAAAGGAACTTCCTATAATTGCTAAAGAATATCTCTAGGTAATATAACATTTTGAATAAGAGTAGGGATTCTGGAGCTTACCCTGAATCAAATTTTAGCTCTGCCCTATGACTTTGGGCAAATTACTTCAACTTATTTGCTAAAACTTCTTCACTAATAGAGGCGAATGACAGTTTTATGTAAATAACTTTAAAATATCTCTAAAAATAATGAGTTAAAAAAAAATTAGCCCTTATAACATTGCCCTCAACTAACAGCAAACATCATACTTAAAGGTAAAACATTTAGATGTAGTCTCTTTAAAATCAGCAATGACACAAGAATAATGGCTCAGTTTCAATCTGACATGGTACTGAAGTTTCTACTCAGAGCATTAAGCCAAGGGCAGGGTGGAAAGTATGCACAGACTGGAAAAAACAGAACTGTCACTGTTTGTATAGAAAATCCAAAAACTTTACAAAAAAATTATTGTTAACTAATGAGTTACGTGAATTTAGTAGATATTAGATAATTATAAAGCTCCATTGTGGCCTGACTATTAGCGAAAGCCAGTGAAACCTAAAAATAAAAATATCACTTAATTGCAATAGCAACTACAAGACATTTAAGATTTAGATGAGAAAATTTTTATGAAGAAAATTATAAACCATTACTGAAAGCTACAATTAAATTGAGAGGTGTGCCGTAATAGATAGGAAGATTAAATATACATACTTCAATTTACTTCCAGATAACTTGTAAATTCAATCTAGTACTAATCAAATTCAACAGGTAAAAAGAAGCTTAATTCAAAAATCAAAATAAAAGTTCAAAAGGTTAACAGACAACAAGACAATTTTGAAGAAGAATAAGGTGGTGCACTCTGCCTACTTCATATTGCGACTTATTTTAAAGTTACAATAGTTAAGTTCAGAGAAGTATTGGCCTGGAGATAGAAAAATAGGCAAGGAAAACACAATACAGAATTCTGAAGTAGACATATAGAATCTTGATATTTGACAGCAGCAGAAATATCTTTCAATAAATGGTTTTAGGGCAACTGATTATCCACATGGAAACAATAAAATTAGATTCCTAGCTTACGTAAAAATAAAGTTCACATACATGAAAGATATTAAAGATGAAAAACAAAGCTTTAAAACTTTACTTTAGAAAAATGCTTTTATGACCTAATAATAAGAAAGTATTTTTAAATCAAGGCCTAAAAAGCAGACCATGAAAAACAGACAAGATTAACTATTGATATTGATTTTTAAATTTTTGTACAGCAAAAGAAACCAGAAATAAAGTAAAATAACTTGCCAAAGATGGTGGGAAAATTTTTACTGCAACAGAGATAATAGATAAAGAAATAATATTCACAATACTAAAAATATTTCCTACTAATAAAAAAAGAAACAGACGACTGATTTAAAAAATGTACAACAATGGGAATATGCAATTTCCAAAAAGAAAACTTCAGTATGCAAAAGAGGAAATGAAACTCAACTTAATAGTAATTAAGGAAAAGGCAGTAAAAATGACAATGACATAACATTTAACACCCATGAGACTGACAACTTTTGAGTGTAAAAAAAAAACACTGGGATTTTCAAAAACGTCATTTCTCAAAATTACCATCTTGAAAAGATACCTGCACCTCCATTTTTAACTGCAGCATTATTTACAATAACAAAGATATGGAAACTACCTAAGTGTCCATTGACAGCTGAATGAATAAAGAAACTGAGGGCGTGTTTGTGTGTGTATGTGCGTGTGTGTGCACACACAATGAACTATTATTCAGCCATAAAAAAGGAAGGAAATCCTACCATTTGTGAAAACACAGATGGACCTCCAGGGCATTATGTTAAGTGGAATAAGTCAGACAGGAAAGACAAATACTGTGTGATCTCACCTATATGTGCAATCTAAACAAACAAACAAACAAACAAACAAACCAAACTCGTAGATACAGAGAACAGATTGGTGGGTGCCAGAGGCTGGGGTCAAGGGTAAGTGAAAATAGGTAAAGGTAATCAAAGGGTACAAACTTCTAGTTATAAGATAAATAAGTTCTGAGGTTATAATGTACAGCATAGTGACTGTAGTTAATACTGTATTGCATATTTGAAAGTTGCTAAGAGAACAGATCTTAAAAGTTCTCATCATAAAAAATAAAGAACTGTAACTATGCGTGGTGATGGGTGCTGCCTAAATTATCGTGGTAATCATTTTGTAATATATACATATATCAAATCATCATGTTGTACATCTAAAACTATGTTATATGTCAATTGTATCTCAATTAAAAATGTGGAGTTTCGGAAATGTTTTATCAGATATTGAGAACATAAATTGAGAAACTTCTTCTGGGAGTAATTTGGCAATATGGAGTTACATTCCAGAGGTTCATAACCTTTGACCCAATAATCCCATTCCTAGGTATATAAATATCTTAGAGAGACTCATGAATATATTCAAGAAGGCATGAAAAAGAATGTTAAAATAATCATAATTCATTTCTGGTAGTGAAAAACTGAAAAAAACAAGTATCTATCAGAATAATTTATATATTAACTATATTACAGTCATATGATAGAATATCATAAAAAATTAATGAACTAAACATACATGTATCTATCATTGATGAATCTCAAAAACAATGTAAAAGGAAATTTTCATAAGGATATATACATGATGAAAATTTTTTAAATTAGGAAAATAGTATAAAGGATGTACACATGATAGAAAATATAAAATTTTATACAAGTATACATACACAGAAAAGATAATCAACACAGAATTAGGAAGATACTGTCATGAAAAGAGTAGGCTGTCTGAAAAGGGCCTTGAGTGCTCATTATAATTTGCCTGGATTGCCAGCTAGCTGGGTCCTGGAATATGGTGTGGGGAGCCTCTTGCAATTGAAGAGATTGACAGAGTGCTCAACTTCAACTCTCCATAAGACCAACACTTCCTAGCCCACGATCATAAGGTTTAAGCTTCTCCAGGGTCCCCTGGTTTAGGAGCAGCTAGCATTTGCAGACAGTCCCAATAAATAGCTGGCACTCTAAATCCTCACTGTCTGGTACCAAGCAGCTTGTATATTCTCCTACCGAAAGGCCATTTCTTACTTTCCTCTGTCAGATGAGAGTCCCATTGAGGGCTCAATCTCTCATTGGGATGAAATCCACACCCTGCTCACGTCTAGTGGGTATCTTGGCCCTTGCATGCATTTCTAAGGAATGATAGAGATATTGGACGACTTCAAGCATCTACATCTTGCTGACTTGTGAGTTTTTCCTTTCCCTAAAAAAGCCTTCCTTAACCCATGCAATGTGAAGTTGTGGAATTTACCCTGACTTCTTGTGATAGCCTTAAAGAAACAAACCCTTGTTCCCATGACAAATGCAAAAAAATGTATTTTTAGAACTCGATAACTTGAGATGAATTATCAGCATGTCCTTTAGGACCTCAATCATTGATAAAAAAAAAAAAAATAACTATGAACAACTAAGATCTAATTTGTTCTTATAGTCAGTGAGCATAAAATTTACAAAAAATATATTTAGAAACATCCATAGGCATTATAATATTTATTCATTTAAATACTTGCAGAAATATTCTAAAATGCTATAATAATCACTGCATTTTAATTCTGAATATCGACACATTCAAATATCTTTAGAAATTTCCTGAAACATGATTATCACTGTATTTTGTTCTCTTTATCACTGATAGTCTCTGATTAGAAGATATTTAAGTGAATCTTCAGCTTCCAAAGAAAAGGTTTTTTTAAAAAAATATTTTGTGGTTTCAGCCAACTCTCAGAGTATACTAAATTGCTAATTTGTTTGCTGATACATTTCCTTTGGTAGTAATTAGGGAAATATTAATTTCCTTCTCACTGATGGGAAAAGTCTACAGTGAGAGCTCTTTTATGAGATGAATTGTAGGTAGCCTGTGCTAAGAATTGCACATATAACCACTGACAATGGCCAATGCAAAATTTCCCTCCTGTATAAAATACAATTTAAATCATGATGTTAAAATCAAATGTTCTCATTTACCTTTATATTCTAAATGAAATCCAGTGTAACTAACAGATCCATCACTCCGAAAAGCCAAATGCATAGAATTTGAGCTGCTTTCTATTCTCTCTGGTAACTTGCTGTCTTGAAAACTTCCAATTAGTGGGCTATTACTGTCTGGTCCATCATATATATAGAGGAAGTCATAGTTTGGTTCTATGCTAAAACTAAAAAAAAAAAAAGAAACAGAGACAGAGAAAGAAGGAAGAGAGAGAAGTAGAACGGTTATTGGTAAGGTAGTAAGTTTAAATCATATAATCATATATTAATTCAGTAAATTTCTTTAAAAATTACAACTGACCTCGTCAAAATAAGTTATTCTGAAAATGGTGAATATGAATATCAAATCAGTGGTGGAAAAGAAAAAAGACATCTTGATATTTTCAAATATTTCTAAGTTGGCATGTATCTATACAGAGAATACAAATGATTGTAAGGCAAATAGTTTAGTTAACAAAAGAGTATAGGAGTTGTAGTCAGAGATGTTGGTTCAAGCTCTGCTTCTGCCATTGTTAAACTATATATCCTTAGGTAATTACTTTATGCCAGTAAAATGTAGAGGACAGCATCTATTTTTCAATTTTTTTCATTAAAATACTTTGCATCAGAAACACAATCTCTCTTTTCTTTGTCAATGGTACTATTTGCCCTGAACTTCAAAATTAATGAGCAGATTTGCTGTTTTAAAATTCAACTCCACATATCAGATTCAAACAAAAGTTTGAAACACAAAATTTGCATTTAAATTACTCAAATGAAATACTGCATACTGCATTACGTATTCTTTTCTCTGAAAGTAAATATATTTTCTTCTTTTAGAACTTAATGTAGGGGAAATCAAATCAATACACTATTTGTCAAAATTAAATAATGTGGGAATAAGAACATTTTAGCATGTAAAATATTCAAATCAATATTTTAACATTGCTAAATTTACATAATAAACTTGCCTTAACAACTTTCAAAAGTATGAGAATTGTCTCATAATGATTATAGAACTCACATATTTAGAAGGCAGAAGATATGCAATCATTTGTCTTTCTATTACCTAATTCATACTGTGGCAAAGAAAAGGATGAACTCAACTGGGTCATTAAGAAAAGTCAACAAGTTTGTGATAAAATCAGTAAAGCTTGCAACTGTTGAACATCCATTAGCAGAGAAACTATTGTGTGAAGTTTTATTTTCATTGCATCTGAATAAGAAACTTCTTAGGTAGGAGATATTATTTCCAAATCTACTGGATTTATAGAGGTTAAGTTTCCACCATTCTAATCCTTTGTGTATGCATGTGTGAAAGAGAGGAATCCAGTTAGCTTACGTGTACATAAATTGTGATGAAGAAAGACTGGGATAATTCAGAGATTCCCAACTTTTCCATGTATAAGGGTACCCTGTAACATGACAAAACTGCAGGACCACCACATTGTTATACTTTGTTTTAATTTATTCAGTAGTTTCACAAATCTAATTCAATTAATTGTTCTTAAAACCTTTCAGTGGATACGAGGTCTAAATTTCGGTAAGTTTTGCTATAATATAGAGGAGATTAGAGGCTAAGGCCTTATTTTATAACTTTCTATCCTTGTCTTGGACTAAAACACAAGCTTTCTGAACTTCATCTCTTTCAACATTAAGATTTCACAAGAATTAGAACTTCTTTATCTATCCCAGTGTTGGAAGAATCACTAGAAATAAGTGTTTTGTAAATGATGTGACAGTGTATGTATTATCCTTGGAAGGCCAAATGCCTACTTAACAATGAATTGCAGTACATTTCTTTTTAATTCTAGTTTGGGGTTCAATAAAAAAAAGTCAAAATATTGATTTGTAACTTCTTTGAAATGATGATAAAACAAAAAAAGCCTTTTTGTCTAGAAAATCTTATAATCTTAGCTATAAGGATTACTATCCTGAAAAACTGAAAAGATAGTACATTCTAAGAGTATATTTTATTTTACAAGCACTTTCATAAATATTAACGTGGTCTTGTCAATAATCCTGTGGTATAAGGGAGGGTTTACTATTTCTATTTTCCCAACGGGTAAACTGAGGCCCTGGAATGTCAGTGGCCTCCTTAAGGTCGTCTATCAAATGACATAGCTGGAAGTCAAATTTAGGTTATGTACTTCATTAATACAGCCTTCTACCACTCATTTACTAACTAGAACAATTTTATAAGTAAACTAAGTCCTAAATCATACATTTTATCATTTCTAATGTCAGTACTGACATTTTCTCAATTGTAAAATGGGAGTAATAATTATACTTATCTCGGGGAGCTGTGTCATAACTGGGTTTCGGCATATAACTAACATCATCACTGTTGCTTTTTATTACCAATTATCACTATATCACTATAAATTATAGAAACAAAAATTCTATATATTTACAGTTTTAAATTTTCATGAGTTCAAACTATCTTTTCTTTAATTTTTTTATTTTTTATTAAAATAATCAGGTGACATTGGTTAATAAAATCACATAGTTTCAAGTGTATGATCTAATAATACGTTATATATATATTGCATTGTGTGTTCACCACCCAAAGTTAAATTTTCAAACCTAGCTTCAATATGTTAGAAAAAAATGCATTTTTAAGCTCCACATTTTATCTAAATACCAAGCCGCTTTAACACACTAGCAGGAGGACGGATTGTGTTACTAGAGACCACATACATCGGTCTTAGACACTGAAGATTAGTAACATGTCTACTTAGGAACTCTTTGATTTGCTGATGTCCAACACTCTCATTGAAACCTCAAGGGGAAGAGTTAGGTCCAGGTTTGTGATAATAGCTATTAGCTTTATGTGAGAAAACAGAGGCTTATTCAGATAAATAGCTTACCCAAGGTAACACAGATGACAGTGGCAGAGCTAGGGCTCAAACTCAGCTACTTTCTTTCCCACACAAGCAGCCGTATTCTTCAGTTCTAAGCTAACTTGCTATTAATTGCAGGGCTAAACAACAAATGTAAATTTTAAAATATTCCCATGTAAAGTTCTATCATGGAACAAGTTTTGCTAAGAAATCTGGACATGATCCAACAAATTCCTCTTTGTCAGCTTGATTTAATAAGACCACCAGTGAGAGTGGTAAGAAGACTATATAGTGCTGCACATATGGATGTTCAGATGCTTAGAAAATATGGTGTACACATGGGAGAAAAAAATTCTTGAATTATTGACCTTTTAATCCTGAAGTTAAGGAAAAACTGAATTTTCTGAACCAGTGATGGTAATACAAGAGGGAGGAAAGGTTATAAAGAGATCACATTTCATGAGAATCGATAAACCACTCGACCTTTAACATGTTTCCTCTACACTGGAATCTGGTGAAGATGATCGCCCACTAGCTTTCAGAACCACATTGGCATCTCTGCTATTATACAAAGATTTGTAAACTGTTGATTGCGAAGTATCAGTATTGGAATTAGTAAACAATAATAAAAAATGTCACATATACAAATAAAAATTTGCCTAAGCAAATGCTAAAGCAATGACAAAAAGATTTTTTAAATATGGAAATGTATAGGTACTCACCTGATAAATGCCAAGGAGATAACATAGTCTGTGTTGACAGTGATGGTCCAATCACAGTCCCTGCTGTGGGGATATGGATGAGGGAAGTTTGGCGAAAGAATAAAGCCTGATGATCCTGTTAAATTGCCTCCACAGGGTGCTTTAAATAAGCAAACAAACAACAAAAGCCTTCAGTGATTAATAAAAGTTATTAGCTATCAATATTTGTGAGAACAGTTTTCTAAACAGGTTTAGGAGGTTTTGTACAGACCTGACTTTTTATAGAACTAAATGCCTGAATACAGCATCATCTTTCAAGAAAGACCATTAAAATATTAAATACATACATATGTGGATATACTGAATTTAGATCCCTTACTGGCTTCAAAGGACAAGAAAAAATTACATATATACTTATCTCTCTTTCTATTACTACTTTTTTTTTTTTTCATGCACAAGAAAAGCATTGAGAAGAGGGGTAAAGATGGTTTCTCCATGGTTACTGATAAAAAAAAAAATCTGAAGGATACTAGAAAAGTTAGATACAAAACAAAGCAAAACAAAACCTCTAATAATAACTGCAATAATAGGATATGAGATAGTTGGCTAATTTTTACATCTTCCCTGGTATTTTTTTAATGTATTTTATAAAGAGCCTGTGATATAGTTAATGAGTGAGAATGGATAATTATCTGAGAACCTACAGCACTTCATAATAAAATACCCTTATATTGAGTGTTAGGATA
Source organism: Pteropus medius (assembly GCF_902729225.1). Lineage (NCBI taxonomy): Eukaryota > Metazoa > Chordata > Mammalia > Chiroptera > Pteropodidae > Pteropus > Pteropus medius. The sequence continues at coordinate 12,103,327 of NW_024354502.1, read as the reverse complement.
TTTCTAAATTCTAGTTGCCTAACTTGTTAATAAAAATGGACAGTTACTACAGTTATTATTGCAGCTCTAAATAAAGGTTTCTGTAACACTTCAATGGAAAGGCTCAAAAAATTGTTAGTGAAATTCAGAGAATAGATTCTTTAGGGGATTATTGTTGAAGTCTGTTAAACACAGTTTATCATCATACACACAAATATTACGCAGAGTTGGCAGCTTCAGAAAAATAGAAAAATAAAGATGTGGAAGTCCTGGTGTGGTGAAGTGGGACAGTGGGATTATAAACATGAGAGAGAGGGAAGGGGAGAAGGGGTGGGGGAAGAGGAGTGAGAGACACTGAGATTCTCATGATCACATTATATCTCTTACACATAATCAGCACAACAGCATTCTTCTTTAAAATTATAGTTTTCTCAGATTAATTTTAACATTCAGCTATAAGGCACACTGAATTCCTTTGACAGCATAAAACTGGTTTGGGAAGGAGAATTTTGGTTCTGGAACCATTTCAGATCTCTGTTCTTTGCCCGAGTCTAGATTCTAGATATTCAAAATCATCATTACAATTTGGTGATTTTTGCCGTCTAAATTACGGATGTCCACTACTACATTTCCCCATGCCTCTCTGCTACTCTTGCCTCAGTACCTTCATCATAGTAGATGACCTCAGCTCCTACTCTATGGAGAATATTTATTGGCTCAGACTTAATTTATTCACTACTGCTTATCTATGGCCTGTGCATTTTTGAGGTACCTTATTAAAAGACCCAACAGACATAAAATATCTCAACTTTCCGAAGCCCTTCCTTTTCAAACTTCATTGCCTTCTCTCTACAATCAGAGGATAGAGTCCTCCTGTTAAGCAGGATAACACCCTCAACCTGGGCACATAATCCCTGTCTTCAGAGCTTTTATTCATTTATACCCTTTACTCTTTCTGGCTTCTTTCCTTTTGTCCACAAACATGCTCAAGTCTCTTCCATCTTAAAAATAAAACTAAGTTCTCTATGACCTATTTCTTTTCACTTTTTTTTTCATCTAAAAATGTTGAATTTTACCTGATGATTAAGATATCCCCTCACGATTTTGTGTTTGGTTAAATGAGCTGACTGTGAAGAACCACCCCTCTCACTATGTCTTATCATTTCTTAGATAAGATCCTTTAAAGAAACCCATCTCATTTTCTCATGACAAGACCAAACACAGACCCTGTAAATTCCATTTGACTCAAATTGTTAACTGAATTGCTTGTTCTCACTGAATAATCAGAATAAAAGGCTCGTTAAACTTTGGTTAAACTTTTTTCCTTCCTCTATGCCCCTGACCCTTGGCCTGCTCTTGACATTGAGCCACCATACAACCCCTTCTTAGGATAGGCTGGACTCAGAGTACAACATTCTCTGATCTACTACCCATCTCGCTACCCTTTCCTCCCGTTTCCTGACACCTGGTTCTTTTTAATTTTTTTTTCTTTTTCTTTCTTTATTATTATTATTTATGCCTACAGCACCTGGCCTTCCTAGGTGGTCTCCCAGCCAAGTACTAACCAGGCCCAACCCTGCTTAGCTTCTGAGATCAGACATCTGGCTTATTCAAGGTGGTATGGCTGTAGACCATGGACCATGGCTTCACTGGGGCATGAACCCAGGACCTTCTGTGTCGAAAGCAGATGTGATAACCACTACAGTATGGAACCACATCCAATACCTGGTTCTTTCTAGCCTTCTGTACTCATCTCTATAAAAGAAAAATCCCTTTTGCCTAACTCTCAAGATGCTTATAGATCTTTTTTTTTTCTTTCAGTTACAGTTGTCATTCAATATTATTTTATATTAGTTTCAGGTGTATAGCCTAGTGGTTAGACATTTATATAATTTATGAAGTGGCCCCTCTGATTGGTCTTAGTATCTACCTGGCACTATTCATAGTTATTATATTATTGACTATATTCCCTATGCTGTACTTCATATGCCCATGATTATTTGGTAACTACCAATTTGTACTTCTTAATCCCTTCACCTTTTTCACCCAGCCCTCAACTTCCCTTTCATCTGGCAACCATCTATTTGTTCTCTGTTTCTATGAGTCTGTTTCTATTTTGTTTATTTTGTTCTTTAGATTTCACATACAAGTGAAATCACATGGTATTTGTCTTTCTCTGACTAACTTATTTCACTTAAGAGATGCTTGTAGATCTTAAGGTCACATTGTTCTCCCTATCATAGTTGTCCTTGTCCCTTGCCCCCAACTTGCAATAATGTTTTAAATAAAGGTCTCTATTTCATATTTTTTATTTTACAACTAAGTCTTTTGAAAAGGAGGTCTAATCTCATTGTTTCTTCATCTATGTGCTGTATTTACCTATAGGCTGACCAATATGATTAGCAAAGCAGGTCACTACTGGGCAAATAGTTTCTTATATTATACTTCAAAAAAAAAGCACCAAAGTATTCATCCTGAGAAAACTTATTTTTTGTAAAATTATATTTAGAGACAATAATCTTTTTGTTGCTTAGGGATCTAGATGTTTGTATCTGGTCTTTTTCAACTTTCATTTTCTCTCCAGCCATTGTTATCTCCCTCAGCCTTCTTGCTCTCAATACAAAGGCATCTAACCTCACCCTGAAGTGACTTGTATTGACTAATAGAGACTTTTCTGCCTTTATCTTTCTTTTCATATCTAGTCATTCTTAATTGTTGATTTTCACCTTAAATTCACTCTCTTTGTTTTTGGAACTCCATTTCTAATTTTCTTTTAATATCTTTGTTCAAATTTTTATTGCCAAGCACTTATTCTTTGCACTTCATTTTACATTTCTGGTATCCTCCTGAGTTACTTACCTAGTTGTCTCTAATTTCCATTCTATTACATTCTTCCTTGTTGACCATATCTATTTTTCTTACTTTATCTTCCATTTATACACTGATGACTTCTTTTTCCTATTCTCTCCATCAGATTTCTCTGCTTAATTCTAAACCATATGCCCAAATGCTTACTAGTTATCTCTACCATGTAGCCTGTGGTACATCAAACACAGATTGTCCAATATATCCAAACCTCAACTTAATTTTTCTTTTTCTTTTCATCCATATTTTCAAGCTAGTGCTAGTGGTGAAAGATTCTTCCTTTTTCTTCACTGCATACTTGTATTCAATCCATCAACAAGCTATCTTACAGGTCCTCGTAGATATTTTCACCCATCTCTTTTTTTCTTCACCTACTATCATATTTCTAGATCTGACTTTTATGTCTCCAGAATTATTGCAATGTCTTTTTGTTTCCCATGCCTCTAGTTTCCTCCAATTCATCCCTCCCTTAGTAAAAACATCTAATCACACTACGCCCATGCATAAAATTCTGCAGTTGTTTCACATTGTCTAAAAGATAATGATCTAATTCTAGAACAGATTTCATAACCTGACCCCTGAAATCTTTCAAATTGATTCAATCGCCACTCTAAACATACAGCTTACATGTGAATACCATCAATTGCTTATAGTTTCTGGTACTTCCATGCTTTTGCCTATGCTTTCCCTGAAATGTTTTTTTTCCCTTTTACATTTATATAACTCTTATGTTTAAAGATTCATTTTGGTTCCAGGAAGTTTTCCTGAAAATTTCCAGCTGGGATCTGTTGAAACTCTCTCCAAACTACTCTGGTAGCCATAGCAACTTCTGTCTATCTTTATTATTTCTCTTACCATATTTTACTTAAATATTCTATTTGGGTGTCTGCATTCATCACTAATCTATAAGATAATGATATTATCTGACATTTGTATATCTCAAACACTCAGTGAGTAAAAAAAAAAAATTCTCCTTGCATTAATATACTAAACTTTAAATTCCATTTGGAAAATACATATTTATTTCATGCATCTAATCATAAAGCATTCAGATTAAGATTCTCTTTAAATCAAATTTATGAATTAAATATTCAGTTAGGTTCCATGGAATTCTGATACTAACAATTTGTCCTGAGTGCAGTTTCTTGTGAGGCAGTTATACAGGCAACTACAGATAACTCTTTTACAATTTTCTTAATTTTTTGCCCCAATTCAGTTTTATTTGTGTTTACCGTCTTTCTCAGCACCTACCCACACTAATGTCTTTGTAATTTACCTTCATATTGAGTACTGCTGCTTTCCCTCTGGCAAGGTCAAAGTAATCTCCACACTGTCAATTTTGTTAGAATGAAATCTATTATCTTTTAAAGATGGCACCCTTCTGTTTGGGACTTGCCAGAAGGCTGACTACTTCTACACGCAAACAAAATGCTTTATGCTCCAGGGTCTGAGACACAGAGTTATGGAATTTCTCAAAAGTTCAGGGTTTAATCTTTGGCATAGTGTTTCCAATCATGGAGTTCTTTCTTATCAGTTTCAGAGGTCAAGCATTCTGCAGGCTTAGCAATTTTTCAGACATTTTATTTTTAGGTTATTTTCTTTCTCAGAGAAGCTCTAATGCATATCCTCTCCTCAAGCTATCTTTTCCTACCAAAAAAATACACAGCACTGTAATCCATACAAAAATTTTCTGCAACTTGCTTGGTTTAAGTATGATTTAGTGTTCACTTTTTCTTTTTTAGAATTAGGGCTTGCTAGCTATAGTTTTACCTACAAATAGAATTTTATAACAGCCTATTTCAAGACTCTTATTTTCTTTATGATTTATAATGTTGTATTTTCTAGAATTTCAGTATAAAGCTGTTAATATTTTAGGATTCTAAACATAAAAACATTTGACATAATATAGCTCTCTGGTAATTCTAATAAGCAACACCCTTTAACCATGTCTAAGGATCACAATAAAGCAAGAAGTTTTACAGCAAGTTTGTGGTGTCATGCCATTTCTTCTTTACAGATTCTCTTTACAAGATACTCAGTCAAATTCCAATTAACTGGCATGTGGCATTTTAATTTAATAGGACTTTTTCGGTTAATTGAATAGTAAACAAACAAATGAAACTTCATTGTTTTGGTCTTTTTTTCTTTGAAAATGTTTCCTAACAGTACTTTTCCCTTGCTTTTATGAGGAAATATATATTAATTAATGTTTGATGGTTTAGAATCTTGCAGTGGTTCATGAAGAGGTATAAACAGAAATAATAAAGTGCCAAGGGAGATATAGCTAAATTTGAACTGACTCAAGCTATACCTTTATTTTGTATATTTTTTAAAACTCTCTTTAATCTGATTTGCCCTTGTTATCTGCCTCATTTTCCACATAAGCACAGAATTGTCAGTTTGTTCCTTGGCTGGTTCAAGCTTTTGGATCTGTTTTGTTCTGTGCATGAAGTGTTTTTAAAATGCCAACATATAAAGTACAGAAAATATAAAGTGAATATTCAGATTTATAGTTTCATTTCACCATAAAGTAGCTTCATAAGAACAAGGAATTTCTCTATTATGTTTTACTGATAAATCCTCAATGTTCAGAACAATATCTAGGACACAATGAATGACTAGTAAATTTGAGTTTGTAACTCACATAAAAAGTTACAAAATGGGGCAAAATAAATATAAATGAGTCCTTGAGTTTGTTCATTTCTAACTGATGTACAAAAACACTCTTTTCTTATTACTGTGAAACAATTATTTCAAATGCATTTATGTGTTGGAGATATGTAAATAAAACTGATGCTTTCTCTCCTAAATGTGCTAAATTCGCTTGTGCTGAATATTATAATACAATGGTCAACAAGTAATGGAATCTTCTCTCAAGTTACAATGTAATAAGAAAGAAAATATTTAAAGAAATACATTTTAAGTAGAGTACACACTTTGATCAAAACATTATAAATTCAAAATGATGCCAATTCTAAAACACTTAAGCTAAAAGGTTTGAGACTGAACTTGTTTAATGTAAAAAAATAATAATAATAATGAGATTTTTTTAAAAAGGATTATGTAGCAAATATTCTCCAAAGGTGGTACATCTTCTCTTTTTCAGGCCTAGGAAAGAAGTAATATGTACCTTAATTCCTAGTCTAATTTAGGGATCAAGAACAGGGCATGGAGACTAAAAGTAGACAGTTGAAAGTATGAACCTAGCTGCTGCAAATCCTTAGATCATCAAAATAAAAACTTATATTCTTTTAGAATATATGAATTGAATGAAAAGTCAAAGATTTAAAACTCAAATATAAGTTCTGATAAAATTCTTTCTCAGAAGTAACCATTGTAGAGGCGAGATCAATACGACCCATTTAAAAAGTGGAGTCTGAATCCACACTTTATTAAAAGCAGTGAACAACTCCATTTATATAGTAGATAGGAAAGATCAGGATTTTTCAGGAGCTTTGATTCTTAACTTTTTTTTTTTTTAAGGATCTTAGAATCATTGGGAATCTAATGAAATTATGGATCCTCTCCCTCGGGGTGAAATAATAATCGTTTAAATTTGTTTACAGTTTTTGAAGCTTCATAGACCTCTGAAATCATAGACTCTCATATAAAACCTATTCTAGACTATTGTTCTTAATTAATGATGCCAATGACCATTTTTAAACATTTTTTTCTACTTGTATAAAGTTTTAATTGTTCTTTAATTCATACCTATACAGACTGGTGGGCTGGGCTGCCAGAAGTACCGATTTTCTACCTGAATGCAGGTTATTCTTTCCTCTCCTTGAAGTTCATAACCTGGATCACACTGAAAAACAACAGTGTCTCCAGGTTCTCGTCCATCCCCATTTCGAGTTCCATTCATGGGAACACCTGGGTCACGGCATGCAGTGGCAACAGAACCTATTAAAAGGTAGAAACAAGCCTTTAGTTTTGATGGTACCAAAAGCAATTTTCAAGTTCCAGATCTTACAGTTTAGAATCTTCCATATACTGATGTGCTTTCAGAAAATTAACTTTAAAAATTCTTGAGCAATTTTTAAATGTCTGCATAATAAATACTTTAACATTTTTTTGTTAAATAATTTGTGCGCTAATTTATTTCAAGAGGGGGTATGGTATTTCAGTAACTAAATACTAGATTTACTCAAAATTATCAGATGCTCTGTGAAAGATACTGTGAAGAGGATAAAAAAGAAAGCTGCAGACTAGGAGAACATGTCTGCATGGCATATATAACACAAAGGACTAGTATCTTGAACTATTAAAACTCAGCTGTGAAAGAAGAAAAAGAAAAAATATTAAAATATAAACAAAAATATATTTCAATAGAGAAGATACCAGATGGCATGTAAAAAGATATTCAACATCATTAGCCATTAGAGAAATGCAAATTAAAACCACAATGAGATATCACCTCATACCTATCAGGTCAGCTAAGATAAAAAATATATCATCAAATGCTGACAAGATTCTGGAGAAAACTGAATTACTCATACATTGCTGGTGGGAATGTAAAATAGTACTGCCACTCTGGAAAGAAGTATGACAGTTTCTTGCAAAACTAAACATGTGTTTACCATACGACCCAAATACTGCACTCTTGCTCATTTACCCCAGAGAAATAAAAACTATGTTCACATAAATACCTGAACACAAATGCTCACAGTAGCTTTATTTGTAATATTTGGAAACTAGGAACAACCCAAATGCCTTTCAAATGGTGAATAACTAAACATTAAAAAAAAAAATGACGATACATGACAACTTGGATGAACCTGAAGGAAATTACGCTGAGTAAAAAAAAAATACAATTTCAAAAGGTTGGACTTTATCTGTGAAACATTCTTGAAATGACAAACTTATGAGGTTGAAAAACAGATTAGTGGTTATCAGAGGTTGTAGGGGGAAGGGATGGAAGGAGGTGACTATGGCTACAAAAGAGTAACATGGGGGATCCTTGTGATGGAATTGTACTATATCTTGACTGCAGTGGTGGTGGTCATACAAAACTACAGAGATAAATAAACACTCAAATGAGTCTACATAAAGCTTGTAAAATCTGAATAAGATCAGTGGATTGTATTGATGTCTATTTTCTGGTTGTGATATGTTATAGTTATGCAAGAAGTTATCATTGAGGAAAACTGGGTGAAGTGTATATAGACTCTGTCTTTATTATTTCTTACAATTGTATGTAAATCTAAAATTATTTAAAAACAAAAAGTTAAAAAATATCATCAGAGGAGAATAGTATGAGAGTTAAGGAAAGTAACCATTCTTCTATACATAGTATATGGCACATTTAATAATAGTTAACTTGAATAATTCAGGTTAATGAAACAAAATATTACTTTGAATTATCACAAAAATAGATTTATCCTAAAGCATATGCCGATTAGATATCAAGACAAAGAAGCTATTAAATATCCATTTAAGCTGTTATTAAACTATATTTATAAATGTAGGATTCAGCACTTGTACACATTATTTTTTCAATTGTATATTACAATAATGACACAAATTGCAGGATTACAGACACATAACTGATATTCACCCTTTCATTCATTTACTAACTTAATATATTCCAGGCATTGTGCTAGGTTGTAGGAATATAAAGAAGAAACGAACAGACACTAGTAGAACTTAACAGACATCAAATTGTTTTGTATAATGGTAGTACTGATTAACAGATTGAATTGTTTACATCCTTAGTAGGTAGGTAGGATATTGTAGGTAGGTAGGTATATAGATGATAAATAGGTAATGAGAGAGAGAGAGAGATTAATCAATGAATTAATCAATCTCTTAATCCATCCAGCAAATTTGTTCTAGCTCGTCTATCTAATACACATAACGACAAAGAAACCAGAGAATCTACACATAATATCGTCATATTCTGACTATCAAGGTTATGTGACAATAAAGAGGACCATATCAATTTAAAAACTTAGAAAAAATGAATATTGGTGGTATGTATAAATAAGCTATCACTATATAAAAGCAGTAACAATAACAAAATCCGATCACATATATGATATATAGAGATACACATATACATACATATATATTTTACTTACATTTTGAAAGTGTAAAAATGTTTATTTTTTCAAAGGGTTTATTTTTAAAGGGTTACATTTTTAAAAGGATTAAAAGTGTGGACTGCAAACATCATCTTGCCAATCATTTAAATAAAACGAAATTTATGTATCATTATATATATATAATCAGAAGTCTTACAGTTTTGCTTCATTTTACTGATAAACTAGTGTTTCTAAGCAATGGACTGGGATAGGGACTTTACATGCGTAGTTCCTTTAATTCTCTTAATAATCCTATGAGTCAAGTGTCATTACTAATCTTATTTTACAGGTGAGAAAACTAGATTTAGGAAGATTAACCTGTCCAATATTACAAAAACTAAAGAGTATAGAACCAATATCTGAAACTAAGTCTGCCTGATTTCAGAACCCAAATTCTTAAATATTACACTAGACTGTTTTTTCCCACCTGTGACTGTCCCAGAAATGCAATTTCTCTCCTCTGTTAAGTAAAATAAGATAATAAATAAAGCCCATTAAGAAATTATGAAAAAGCTAGAGATTATATTCATAAATAGAAAGCCACAGCTGGCATAAATCTGAATCCACCTTAAAAACTATTTAGAACAACTTTCATATGAGTAATATATTTTTGAGAGAGTTCTTTTTAATTGTTAAGAAAATAAAAATCTAAGTCATTCTGGAGAATACCAAGGGAAGTGAGGTAAGAACTCGATTCCAATTTCCAAGTGATTTTGTTCCATAATACCCATCTTTGTTCCTTTCAGAGCATCTATTATGCATCACAGGATCTGGGCAATTAGAATCTTCCAATATTGATAAAGACTTTTTGTAAAATGTTTTTGTGATAAATTCAGTTATTAAGTTTTCCTTGAAGTGCTCTGGGATGGTTTCCACCAAAACTAAAACTGATCTATAGATTTGTTTATCGATTTATAAGTGGAGAGTGATGTTCTTCCTAGATTTACATTTAAGATGTTTTTGTTAGAAAGATGTAACATAAATGTAAGACATGCTATAGCTTTTAAATTGAAAAAACAGCAACAGCATAAAAGACTATGAGAAAACTTCATTTTGGGGGAGGTAGGAGGGCCTTCCAACGTGCTGGGCTCTGTGTCCCCAAAGAGCTTGAAGCTTAAGAATAACATTCTCAAAAGTAAAAATGTACAAAAACATGGAAATTAAAGCAGTCAGTATAATTGTGTCTTGGCTGAATTTGAGGGGAAAAACATGTTTTTGCTCTCTTGTCAGATTTACTGTGTGGAACCAAGTAGCTAAAATAAGCTAATGTATAATATGTGAAATGACAGGTAATACACGTGAAAATATGCATTTGCCTTTGGGTCTGAAGAAAAGAGAGGTGGAAACCCCTATTGCTCCTTTTCTCTTAATTAATAAACAAATTAGGAGTAAGATTTTAAAGCACAATAAAGAATGATGGGGTTTAATGAAAGACCAAAGAAGTATTTTCCTCTTGCAATTACTTGAGTTCTAAAAGCAATTAGTTAAATATACACAGGAACAATTACTTGGTGTGAATACTATTGCCTTACTTTCTTTTCTTATTGAAAGATTGATCTCCATAATGGTTATACTCTGTGTTTGAGGGGAGACAAAATTATAATAATTTTAGCATTAATTATTCTTGTTTTTATATCAAATAGAAACTGTAGCCATTGAAGAAAACCTTTTAAACAGCCATGCTATATCTCCTTGGGAATTAGAAGTAAAACAATTGCACCTGATTGGGATGATTAAAAAAGCAATTATATAATGTAGGATTTAATAAAGTATTAGTCACATCTGTAAAAATAAAGTAATAATTTTAATTTATTTTTCACTTTTGTGGAACATACAATTCTCAAAAAATATAATTCTTATTTACATTTTATTTTTCTTGCTATATATGTTTTAAAGTAGCTATTTAATCCTCTGTTCTCTCCTGTTCTGGAATAAGATAGGGTTTTTCTATAAAAATTTTTTTTTATAATTAATCATTTTAACTTATCAACCATTTTAATCATGTAATAATAAAAAGTACATGTCATAAAATAACATATTTATCATCAATGTGTTAACATGGGTACTTTTTATTTATTTTCTTAATTTCTTTAGTTTAAATTGCTTTAAATTTGATGAAATGAATATCTATATTCTACCAGGTTTAAGTCCGCCATTCATTCTTGATTTTTTCTAACATGTAAATATGTAAAATAAGCAGATATTCCAACAAAGATAAAGTGTCTTAACCCTGTAATAATAACATGAAAAGAATATTCTGGAAAATGTATATAATAGATTTATATGCTATAACCTCCAAATATAGCCTGGATTTAACTTACAAAACTTTATGAAGTTGACAATCAACAATGACTTCCCTTTTTTCTTTTCTTCCTCTCAAAAGGACTGGCCATTTATATTTTGATTAATCTAGAATAGGAATTATCAAGTCCCTTACACAGCTGTAGCTTGTATTACTTATACCAGCTGATTATTCAGTAGAAATCTTGAGGGAAAAGTATATGTAATAGAAGAGTATGTAAATAGCTAATATTGTTAATATATGATATTTATTGGGCATTTAACTATCGGAAAAAAACACTGTACTATGAGACCTCATTTGATTCACAAAAAGTTGGGGTACTATTATTATTCATAGTTTTACTATGAGAAAACTGAGGCTTTAAACAGAGGGCAGTTAAAGTGGGAATGAAGACATGAAATCATATCCAAGGGACATATTTAAGTTAAAGTGATAGACATTTTGTAATAAAAAGTGCTTAAAGTGTGGCCAAATAAATTTAAATGATATGATTACTTAAACTCAATAATGTAAAACTCAAATGATAGGATTAAATTGAAATTTCTAGAATATGCTATTAATCTTTAAATGTCATTTTAAAATCAAGAGCAACTATCACTCTGATTAGATTAGTTCAAAGACCTATACATTTACAACATTTAACTTTAATTTTTACTAAAAGAAAAAAAGATACACAGATAGCAATAGTATAGTCTTATCCACAGGATTCCATTGATATATATTGTGTCAAACTGAATAAAGTCTATGTGTCTAAGAAAGAGATATAGTTGTTCAACATGAAGGGCAGTTACTTTAGAATATCTACCAATAATTATAAAAACCATGATTATTGTCTCTAAGGAGAGTATATAGTATACAAAACACTTGTCTAGAGGCTGCTTACACTATTAAGATTAAATACAAAATTCTTATGAAGTATTATTACCATCACCATTTTTGAATGGGTAAAATCAGCCTCAGGGTTGTTAAGTGCTTGCTCTTAGCAGAGCAGGGATCTGAACTCAAGAAATAGCAGGGCTCTTATCCACGACAGTACAGTATCTCATCACAAACCTATCCCATTACCAGCTAAAACAATACAAAGTCATACCCTACGAATGAGACTTTGATAGTGTTTATTGTGAAAAAATTAACCAAAAAAAAAAAAATTAGACCTAGATTAAAATGAAAAAGCAGGAGATATTGAGTAGTTTATAACCCTTCATTACACTAAAAAATTTTCTTGCTGCTGATATTTCACCATAAAGGGAAACAAACAAGAGTAAAGGTTATTTTTGTAGGTATTACTAGAAATAGTAAAAATAAAATCAGAATTATATAGGCCAATGTTAGCCAGATATATGCCAAATGATATTCTTTAAGTAATTACAATACCAAAGACATTCCACTCCAATTGATTTTTCATTTTCCTTCTCTTTTTCTTGTCCTCTTTTCTTGTCTGATTTCTTTCCTTACAGTTCATTAAAACATAAGCAGTAAGATAAGCCTGCCATCATTTTACCACTACCAAATCTATCAGCCCATTGGTGTCTGCACCCTTATTCCCTGCTTCCTCTCCTGCTGCACTGGAGAAGGCACTCTTGCTCTACATAAGGTCAACTCTAGTTTTTGCGCTGACGGTATTAAAACCTCTTTATTTCTCAGGGACTTCATTTGTAAGCATTTCTCCTTTCTTCAGAATCATCAGTTCCTCCTTCTGTATTGGGCCATTCCCAATATTATACAAATATGTTTTATATTTTCCATCTTAAATAAACAAACAGAACCCTCAGTAATACCTTCATTCTCTTCCGACTATTTTTTTTTTCCATTTCTCTCTTTTTTTTTAATAGGAACCCTATTAAATGTCTCCCTTTTGGAGATATTTGTACAACTGTCTCCAGTTTCATCATCACTCTTTCTTCTGATATATTCACTAAATTGCTCTAGTTAAATGTAGGCTGCCAAATCCAATGGTAAACTTTCTGTCTTCTTTTTTCAGAAACTTCTTAGCAACATTCATCACAACTGATCATTCCTTCCTCTTTAAGCACATTTTTTCTTGGCCTACCAGTCATCAGACTCTGTTGGTTTTCTTTCTAGCTCATTTGCTGCCACTTTTCAGTATTTTTGCTGTCTCTACCTTTGTATAAAATAATTTTTTAAATATTTCAATTATAGTTAGCATACAATATATGTTTCAGATGCACAACATAGTGAGTAGACATTTATATAACTAAGTGATCACCCTAATAAATCTAATGCCCGACACCATAGTTATTATAATATTATTGACTATATTCTTTACACTATACTTTATATCCCCATGACTATTTTATAACTACTAATTTGTACTTTTTTTTAATTTGTTTTATTTTTCAGTTAGAGTTGGCATACAATATTATATTAGTTGCAGGTGTACTAATTTGTAGTTCCTAATCCCTTCCACTTTTCCAAACCCCTTCTCTGACAACCATCAAAATGTTCTCTGTATGTATGAGTTTTTTCTGTTTGTTTTGTTTTTTAGATTCCACATGTAAGTGAAATCATATGGCATTTATGCTGAATGGAGGAAGTCAGACAGATAAAGACAAATGTTTCTATGTTTTTAACCTAATAACTAAGGGCTGGAGTATCTCAAAGATTAGTCCTAATGTTCTTGCTCCTTTCTACAATTTCTCCCTGGATAATGTTATCTTATCCCATGGTTTTAAATATTCTTTTTAGCATAATCCCTCCTAAATTTATATATTCACCCTTACCATCTCTTCTGAGTGCCAGACCATTGTGCTCAACAGTTTTCTTAACTTTACTCGGATATCACGTAGGCCCCTCACCTTAACATGTTCAAAACACTTGCAAAATTATAAAATCTTTAATATTCTGATTTTTAGAAAGAAAACGAGATTGCAATCTCACTTGTGTATACAAACTTTTCCTATGCAGTTCATGCCAATAAAATTAAATAAATAAAATACAGTTACATTTTGAAAGCAAAAAATTCTCACTGCAAATTTACTTTTCATTTAATATGACACGTAGATACAAATACTTTTGTTAGAAATAAATTCACCATAAAAGCTAAAACTTGCCAACATGAGAAATCAATTGAGCATCAGCAAAAATATAAATCTGATAATTTTTATTTTTTGTTCCACTGATTTTTACCTTGTATGGTAGCATTTACTTCTGACAAAATGAGTTTTTGTATGTGGTTGTTATAATATGTTTGAAATAAATTTGTAATGACAAATTTTTGCTTTCAAAATGGAACATTTTCTATTCCACTAGAAACGACGTATCCATAGTAATTTTTTCTTATTTCCTAACAATATTGGTGCATGACCCAGAAGGTGAAAAAAATAGACATGTAGAAGTAATATAATTTCATAACTATTTATTGTATACACTAGGAACAAGTTTACAAGATACATTGCTCTGATGCTAATTACATATAACTGCATCTCTCAGCATGCAATAAAAAAGAATTTACGCTTTAGTTGTGATAGCTTACATTAATGTTGCTTAGAATATTTTTACAATGCCCTCAATCTTCACCAATACTATAAATCCACTGAAAGAGTTAATTACATTTATTGTTAAGTAACATGACTTTATCAAATCGAGCTCCTCTATAGACTACAAATAAATTGTCTTAAAATGTAAAATAATAAAGACTCTTCCATAATTAAAAATAGCTCCTTAAATAAACATTTGTGAAATGAATGAATGAACAAAACTATAATTAGTCATTGCAGTGTATACTGAAGATTTATCTACAATTCAATATTTTTTTGACACTAGTGAACATTTATTCCAAGTATGCAGTAACACGACACTTAGATTACATTTTAATTTGCTTTAATTTATCTGGACAACTTGAAGATGTTTTCAGAACAAAACAGTACTAAATAGTACAGAGTTTTCGCTACTGTTACAACTCACTGACATTGTAAATATACTTCTAACTTCTAATTTTATATTTGTTTTCATCTAATTTAGGGTGTAATTTAATCAGAAATGTACACTTTACCTAATATAGATTTTACCATCCTAACTAGTGCTTGTACAGCTTTCAACTCAACTAGAGATGATAGCTTGAGTTATTTTTCAGAGATAATGCCTAAATTTTGGTAATCTTGGGCAAATTAACATTTCAGTTTTCTCATAACCTTACTTTGTATAAGAAATAATATATTAAAATCACTCATTAAGTTCTTGTGGGTCTTTTCTGTTCAGAAATTTGACTCTTTGATATAAATTTATTTATCTCAAGAACTTTCAAAAAAGAAAATTCTTCGATCTCTTACAGTTAAATAAATAATGTCATCAAAAGCAAGAGAGACTAGATTTTAGTCTCTACTTAGTAAGAAAAGGAGATTGATCAGTTTGTATAAATTCCCTGAAATTTAGCCACCTGATCTATAAAACTGGTATAATAATATGTTACTTGCCTGATTTAGTATCAGATACAATCTTAAAGTTCTAGTCTAACAACTATATTGCATAATTTTAAGAAAATATAAATTCTGAAATGAATCTTTAAAGACCAGTAGATCTTCCTATTCACCTAATAGTTTTATATATTTTTTTGCAATATCAGGAGACTTCAAAAAGATCGTCATCCAAATTTGATATTCACAAGCCCTTACATTCCTCTTTTCCAGTTTTATTGCATTATGTTCTTGTACTGACTAAGAAATGACCCTATATTCTCCACTTCACTATACAGAAATCAAGTTGGGTAATGGGAATATTTAACCTGGAAGGAAATTCCATCCAGAGTCAAATCAATCAGAAAATATTTGAAATGCAGATGGTAACCTAGAGGTGGATTTCACCCTGGAGAATTTTGACTTTGACTGAGCCCTTGCTTTGTACGAGATCCATCAATTTTATAAAGAATGTTCGACAACATTATTAGGCCTATAGTATCCCAGCTACTCAGTAATGTGGCTATCTTTAGAATTTCACTATGTTTCTAAGGATACACCTAATAACATGGCAAGTCAGGTTAAAGTAGATGGTAGCATGATAGAGTCATTCCCATCAACTCAGGAGGGAAACAAAGCTGCTTAATGCATGGGAAGCAAAAGAATCCTCAAAGTCAGTTTTGTCAAGTACTTCCAAATATATAGAAATCTCTTTCAAAACTACGTATTTATTCATTTGCTTTCCCAGATAATTGTTATGTACCCACAATAAGCCAGGTATTATGCTTCATAGTGGAGATGTATTTTAATAAGAGAAAATACTTCCCTACTTTCATTTATTATTGTTCCAATATGCAGACTCAGGTAGGAATAAAATCACTGATATGATTTTTGTGAAATCAAAAGGCACATAAGGTTGAAGACTGTTAAAGTTACCTATTCAAGAAACTGATTTTATATCTAAAGGTTACAAAACATAATATATATAAAATATAATTTGAGATAGAATTCTAATATTTGGAGATCACGATAATGAGCCAAAGCAGAGAAAAACCACAATGTCAGTGTACTTTTAATTTAACATTAATTTTTCTTCTATTCAATCAGATTCATTTAACATTTACTAAGTACTAAGTACCAGCTGCAAGGCCACATTTTAGGGATACAGATATCAAGAGGCTAACATCCTAACCTTCAAAGGAGCATTATCTAAGAGGGACAGATGTGTACATGGATTTAATTTAATAAAATGGGTATTAAAACCAGGTGATTTTTTGCCATTCAAACTGAAAAAAATTCTGGGAATAAAACAAGAAAGGAAGAATAATCTGAATTATGTAATTAACATGAATTGACTAACAAAATTGATAATACTGTATTGATGAACATTTCAAAGTAATCTATACAAAAACTATTTTAAAAATCAAATAATTTCTAAAGAAAATGCCACAGACCTGCATACAAAGAAACAAATTTTATATGAATTATCTAACCATTAAAAATAATGCAAGCAAAATAATAATTCATGGTACATATGCACATTCTTTAATTGATATCTTAGTCATATTTACTGTCTTTTTAGTCCATTTTTTCTAAAGAATTTTTTCAATGTAGTCTTTTATTAGCATTGTTAAAGGTGTTTTTAAGATATTTTAAATTGTTAGCATGTTCAACTGATGTCTCCCCAGAACATACTCTTTTTAATAGAAAAAGGTTTTACATTATAGATGATGAGGTATCTGGTAAATTTAGGTCTAATTTTTTAAGTGAAAGAAAATTTAAATTTGATTTTTTCAACAGCAATGTGTATGTACTTCAGCTTAAATATTTTCACAAACTTGAATGTTTACTTCTTTTCAGAATATTTTTCTTTGACAAAAACTTTTATAATATAAAACTTGTCAAAGGTTGTTTTAAATTGTGATTTTTGAATATTTCACTCACAAGCTTATAATTGTATGAGGTCTCAATTTTATTGCATTTAGTATAAAAATAAATTTAATCCTATTAAAAATAAGAATGTCATTAAAAGATCCTTCTTTCTCAGAAGTCATATTAAACCACAATGATAGTTTCAAATTTCCATTTTGTACAGTGTTTGAGCTTTTATACTTCTATACAGATAACATATTAATGTCTTTCTGTTTCCAAACTTTGTTTTCAGTAATTGCAGTTCACCAAAATTTTCAAAAGCTGAAGATCTTTAGCATTCCAGTAACTGAATATTTTAATCAAAGACTTTCAACTGATTTTAATGAAAATTAACCAGATTTAAAAGTTTTATGTTCAAAAAATTTTAACACCATAGTAGGTCATTTGGGTTGATTTTGCAAAAGAATGCTTCAGAGTAAGAAACTTTTCTAAGTCTGAATGACAAAGAGGATCAAAAAGAGAAAATAATACTGACATACTACATTTTATTTATTCATTTTTTAAATCAGTATTACTCTGTCAAACACAAAATGTAATTTAATAATATCACTGTATATAAAATATTTGTAAATTTTAACAATGTTTTATTGTGGTGGATAGATTTTGCTTGGTCACAGTTATGAATTATTAGTGCACCACAAACAAATATCAGTGCATTTTTATTTCTTAATTTTAGAAAAGCTTTGTTTTTATCATGAGGTTCTGTGTCACCAAAATTTATATGTGTTTTATGGTCACAAAACAAATAAATTTATATTTAATATTAAAATTTTAATGTGACATTTGTCTAATTTTTAAAAGATTTAAAAGGGTGAAAAAGGTGAAGGGATTAAGAAGTACACATTGGCAGTTATTAAAAAAGTCACGAGGATGTAAAGTACACCATACAGAATACAGTCAATAGTATTGTAATAACTATATATGGTGTCAGATGGGTACTAGGCTTATCAAGTTGATAACTTTGTAAGTTATATAAATGTATAATCACTGTCTTGTACATCTAAAACTAATATAATCTTGAATACCAACTTCAATTGTAAAAAGAGGGAAAAAAGTCATATAGGCTCAAATGCCCAATTTGTCCTCGGGTTCCATATTTTTGTACATTATCCATATATATGTACACAGCTAAATTTGGTTATTCTCTCCTGTTAAAAAAATAAAGATTTAAAAGATAATTGTCTGCTGAAAGTTTTTTTTTTTAATGTATTTTGGTGTTAACATATATAGAAGTGAGATAAATGAAAACAATAGTCTGAAAGACAGAAGGGGAAATAGAAATATACTACTGTAAGTTTCTTATATCGTATGAGAGGAGAAAAAAAATGATGATGGAAAAGGAATAATACACAGGTGGGTCCAATGGAACATAAATAGTAATAAGTTAGACAAGTTCAACCATAGAAATAATTACTTTAAATATAAATGATCTAATAATTTAAAATACTATAATTAAAAGGCAAATAATTTTAGATTGTATAAAAAACCAAGGCTCAATCATCTGTTTTCTTCTACTAGAAAACTACTTTAACTGTAAAGACGTGATGAGTTAAATGTAATGGGTTAAAAGGTTGCTAAATGGTATACCATACAGAGAATAACCATAAGATATTTATATTAGACAAAGTAAACTTCAAGACAAGGAAAATAACCATGGAAAAAGGGAGATATTTTATAAGAATGAAAGAGTCAACTCACTAAGAAAATAGAGCACCTCAAAAATATGCACTTAAAAACAGCTCTTCAAAATAAAGCAAAAATAGCACAGAAAAAATAAGACAAATCCACAACTGCAGTTATCCATTTCAACACTTCTCTTTCATTAGTTGATAAAAAAAAAGTAGACAGAAAACCAGTAATGATATAAAACATTTCAAGCAGGGCACTATCAACCAACTGTATTTAATTGATATGTATAAAACACTCTACCTAATAATGAATGGTAAGCGCACATTCCTCTCAAATACACATAGTACCTTTAAAAAAACATACACTGGACAATAAAACAAGTCTAAGTAAATTTAAAATTACTGAAATGTTAAAATTTCAACTGAATTTATAATATCAGGTGTTTCATCTTTGAAATAACTTTCAAAGATGATGCTTTGATTTCGTGAAATGGATGTAAATGAAACTTTTACTGGAATTAAAATATTTGAGGCAATTTATGTTACTGTTCTCCACTTAGGGCAATTAATGTGACTGATAAACAAATCTGACTCATTTAACTATTTGTGACATTATTCTGCTAAGGAAGCTCGCATATTTACATTCTTCATACATATGCAGAAGATAATTTAGAATATAAGATACTAAAATTAGCAGTTTTCATGTGCTCTAAATGAAAAGTCATGCTTTTTAAACAGATTCTGTCTTAACAAGACCACCGTGGTCCCCACATATGTTAATATATGTCATGCCATATATCTGTGCACAAAGATACATAGGCACATTTCATCATCAGTTTCATTTTAAATTAAATTTTTTTTTCAATTACAGTTGCATTCAATATTATATTTCAGTTGCATAGCACAGTGGTTAGACATTTATATAACTTAACAAGTGATCCCCCTGATAAGCCTCGCACCCACCTAAAAACCACATATAGTTATTACAATACTATTGACTATATTCCCTAATCTGTACTTTACAGCCCCATGACTATTTTGTAACTGCCAATTTGTACTTCTTAATCCCTTCACCTTTTTCACCCAGCCCTCCAACCCATGACCCATCTGGTAACCATCAGTTTGTTCTCTGCATCTATGAGTTTGTTTCTATTTTCTTTGTTTATTTGTTTTTTTAGTGTCCACATATAAGTGAAATCATACGGTATTTGCCTTTTTCTGTCTGACTTATTTCACTTAGCTAAGTAGAGGGTACTGTACCCTCTACGTCCATCCATGCCACGAATGGTAAAATTTTATTCTTTTCTATGGCTGAGTAATATTTCATTATATATGTGTATCACATCTCATTTATCCATTCATTTTTTGATTGGAGCATTTAATCCATTTACATTTAAAGTAATTTTTGATAGGTATGTAATTACTACCATTTTATTGTTTTCTGATTATTTCTGTAGTTCTTTTCTGTTCTTTATTCTCTTTCTCTCTACTTTTATATGTTGATTACTTTCTGTAGTGTTGTGTTTGGATTCTTTTCTCTTTATTTTTTGTATATCTCTTGTAGATTTTTGGTTTGTGGTTACTATGTGCTTCATATATACCAAGCTATATTTTTAGCAGTCTATTTTAAGTCGATTGATGGTCGCTTAAGTTCAAATACATTCTTAAATCATTACCATTTTTACCCACTCCCTCTATGTTTGTTTGTGTCATTATTTTTTTACTTCTTTTATGCATATGTATTTGTTGTATATCCTTTACTTTACTGTTTTAATTACACATGCTCTCCCTACTTGTACCTTTTAACTTTTATACTAGCTTTAGTGTTATCTGGGCCACTGCTTTTTTAATATGTTTGCTTTTGTCAGTGAGAATTTTTTTCTTTGAGATGTTTTCTTATTTGTATTTTGTTTTATTTTTCTTCTTCTTAAAGACCTTTTAATATTTCTGTAATCCTGGTTTGATGGTGATGAATTCCTTCAGCTTTTTCTCATCTGGGACGCTCTTTCTCTCTCTTCCAAGATAAAGCTGAGTATGCGGCAAATTTTTAATGAGATGTTATTGGGTTTTTTGGATGATAAGTACACAGATAGTATGAGTAATTTATACATAATTTTTATGATGTAAGTACTAAATTCTAAAACCATGTAGTTAATCCAAACAGCTATTCCAAAAATTTATCATCTTAAAATTTGTAGGCAATTTCTTCATAAAACTAGAATATCAAATATTTATATTTTAAAATACTAATAAACTGTCTGTCTAATGTCCCAATATTCCTTATATTAATATCATACACACTACATTATCAATCAAAATATTATTTTTCATAGTAGATTAATAAGTTATTAAAAAAAAAAACAAACTAGCTGAATACTATCAGTGATGTTATGGTGCCGGGGATAAACCCAATACCAGAGAGCACTTTTACTTAGGAAATACTTTCGCTAAGAAGGTAAGTGCTTTAAAATAATCAAGACTTATTTAACATATCAGGTACTTTAAAAAGATGAAGATTAAGTTAATATATCATCATGTCTTCAGTTCACCACTTAATTATGTTTCATATTTTAGAATATAAAAGTGCCCCCTCCATAACCTACAAAATGTTAACATGATAAACAGGCATAAAGTCTCACTTAATGCAGTATTATATTAACTTTTTGGTTGCTCAGAAAAATAGCCAATCAGTACAATTTCTCCTCTAAATTTCTTTTACAACTTATCTAAATATGTTTTATTCAAAATGAATCATGTGGAACTCCCTTTTTAAAAAAAAAAATATATGTTTCTGTAGGTATTAAAATACTTTGATTTACAAATAATAATAAAAATTTATTCTAGGTTCTTTCCTGCTATATTTTTGGGCTTAATTTAAACTTTTGCAAGGATAAGTTTGTCTGACATCCTTGTTGATCACTGTGTGGACTTTTCTTGACAACCCTCTTTAGCTGAACTGACCTTCTTGTTGGATATCTTGGGGGAATCAGCTTTATTAAGAAATAAAAATCTAGTATGTACTTTTTCATTAAACATGTGCTTTTAAAAATTCCACCGCTGCCATAAATGTTGCAAAATAATCTTAAAAATATTTCTATGATAAAATAGTTGTGACTTTGAACATTCGGACTATATTCTATAGCTCTATAGCACATCTGCTGCATCTCTATTTCCTCGTAAATTTCAAGAACACTATTTCCCATTAATTCTTCCAATTCATGGCTTGATAGCTTTATGTCGTTTTCAAACCACAGCACGGACTATGAGACAACGTGCTGTTATACTAAATAGCTGGCAGGGCAACAGCGTCAAATGCTTCACCTACCACCATCCAAGATTGCAATGGGTTAGGTGTTCATATTATTATCTACAAACAACCTGTATGCTGCCCTTGGAAGGGAAGTGTGAATTATCTAGATTCTGGAAAAGATTGAGAATAAAGATGAGTTATCAGTTTTTGTTTTTCATGTTATAATTACTCTGAGCACTGAAAACATATCTTATACACTACTAGGTGAAATCAAATACAGAGTAGAGAGCTAATAAATATGCTTAGCTATTTTAACAGAACTATTAATAATGATATTTTGTTTTTGCCAAATGTCATACCAGTCAGGATGACAGGACAACAGGTACAAACCAGGACTGTCCAGGGCAAACCAGTACACATAGCTGCTCTAAGATAACATGCACATAGTACCAGAGCAGCACAGATGGGGAAGTGATAATTCTGCCTCGGAGTTCATCAGTACTACAAGTATTGTTTGACCTGGGCCTTGGGAAATAACTAAGAATTTATAGCTTTTGAATGTGGACACAAGTGTTTCAGGAACATGGAAGAGAGTTTGCAAAAGAAGCAGGAATGTGAAAGGACACTGTTCTGAGGTGTTAGGTGATGGATGTGTGCAAATGAATAATGATGGAAGAAGCTGGCAGGTAGCTGGTATGCAAATCGTGAAGGCTTTAAATGTAATTCCAAAGTTTTGAACTTATGACTGTGTGACCATTAAATAATTTTAAGTAGAAGAGTGATGTCTGTTTTGTATTTTAAAAACAGTCAGGTGGAAATGTAGAGAAAAGTCTGGCTGGAGCGATAATGAAGTGAGTTGTCTATTCAACTGTCATAGCAATGCAGACAGTAATAATGAGGATGGGAGCAAAGGCAGGGGCTTCACACAGTCCTTTGAGGCTGAGCGATATCAACCTCTCAAATAGCTAAGGGATTCGTTTCCTTGAGAATTTTCAACAGTATAAGTTGTGGGCCTTGGTATTTTAAATGAACCAGCAGGGGCAGATTCTTAACAGAGAGGTCAAAGAGTGAAGAACACAGAAAATGCTCTGTCAAAATCAACTACTCTGTTGGCAAATGACAGCATGATACTCAAAGATGTCCTTCCCGTGGAACTAAATTGGGACAAGACAGGCAGATTACAATTTAAGAGAGGGATATAGAGGCTGACTGCTGAGAACCAAGGACAGCACATAGGACAGCATGAGGTGGCAATGTCAGACTTAAGTAGCTCTGATTAAGCAAAAGTGCCTTGAAGACTATAACACCAAGAAGCATAGCAACAGACTCTACAAAGAATGAATATATCATGAAATAGAAGGCATGAGGCTGCTGATAGTGGCTTGATGATGATTATGAAATTGGTATGTGACCTATATTTCAGTTAAATTCACTTTGCATCGAGTTCAGCGAAATATATTTCTTGGTTGTATTCTGTTGTTGAAAACTGTTCTGCTACTATTGCTTGACCTGTTACTTTTTAAAATCCATTATTTGATACCCAATAAACCACAGCTATTTGTTCAAAACAGGAATAGGCATTGTGGTCAGGGGAGAGAGGGAAGAGAATAAAAATCTGACAATTAAAACGATACATCCTGATTTGGCCATGACTGTCCTTGTTTATGCCTAATGTCCAGCTTAATTTTTAATAGTTTCTCCTTTTACTTTAAAAAATTATCTCAGATTGGAACAATAAACTATATAATCATCCCGAACTGAACTTCTAATCTTTATAGACATTTAGAGACAGAAAGGTAACCACAATATATTTGGGGAGCAAAGAATACATAACTAAAACATCTTCAGAATAACAAATTGCTAAACCATTTATTCTCATCTTTATTTGGAAAAAAAAATGATAGCCTGTTCCTGGGGCATGAGCTAGAATATGTTTTATAAAAAGAGGTCAGAAAATTTTTTATAGAGAGATGTTTTATAAACATTAAAAATGTTTTACACAGAGGTCAGAAAATGTTTTATAATGAAAGGTCTTAGTGCTGAGTCTGAAAGAATGAGCAAGACAAGCAAAAAGAGAGCAGAAAAACATTTAAGGTAAAAGAGGTATAGAGACAGAAGGCAGTACAGAGAGAGAGAGAGAGAGAGAGAGAGAGAGAGTAGTGTGTGTGTGTGTGTGTGTGTGTGTGTGTGGTGTGTGTGTGTTTATGAAACTAAAATTTGCCTGAGTGAAAGGGAAGGTGTGATTCAGAAATAATCGGTGATAAATATGTTTAATATCTGGTCCTTAAAATGAGTGAATGAATGAATGAATAAAGGAATGAATGGGTAACATGAGGTAAATTTATCTAGGGAAGAGAACTTTAGGTAAGGTACTGAAGTGGCAAATTCGACCTGCAAGCCAAATTTGACCTAAAATAGTGGTTTATTGGACTCCAGTTTGTTAATATTTTTAAGATTAGTTTTCTTTGAAAATTAGATGAGTTTTCTTTGAAAATTAGATGAGTTTACATAAAACGATTTATTTCAAGTTCTACTTTAAAAGTAGTCTCTCTTCCTATAGAGCAAAATGACTACAGACAGAGGGGGAAATTGTCCTTTTGAAATGGGAATGCATGCATTCCAGTTTTCCTTCATTCCTCCTCACTGCTTCGCTTATATAAATCACCTTTTCCAAAGCGACCTTAGATGCAGTACTTGAGAGAATAATCAGGAACATACACTTATTAAATTGTAGAATTTCACTGTAACAAATAATATATAAGTAAAAGCTTTCTATTTTCTATAGCATAATAATACATGTATTTAAATAATAATGATAGCATGATAATAGTAATAACTACTAAACATTTACCATGTACCACACATGGTATAAAGTTTCTTTCAAACACATGTGGCATTTGCTAGCAGTATGACCTTGAACAAATTAACTCACTTTCTGAACCTTATAGTATTTACTTAGGAAATGGGAATGACATAACATATGGCTTTTGTGAAGATTAAATGAGATCACGTATATAAAACATTTAACATGGTCCTTGACACACCAAGAAAGACCTCATTCATTAAAAGAATATTTTCAAATGTGCAATCTGGGCACTCAGAAAGCTGTGTAAGTATAAGTTATAGATCGCCAATCAAGAGATTAATTTTATTGATTAATGCTATTCACAATATAGTAACCCTCGAAGAAATTTTATTGAATGGGTAGGATTTTAGTCTCAGATCAGTAGTACAAATTTCTAAATATTTTAAAGGACTAATAAGGCAGATTTATTAAAACTCTGGTATGCTACATATTGTTTCTATAATTTTAATATTCCCAGCGATTACAATAAATATAAAAATGTACTGCTAATTTTGCATGCAAATCTGCATTAAAAATTCCCAGCAACTCATATGATATAGCCTGTTTCTCTTAAGGAGATGTACTTGGCATTCACAAAAAATAGCCTGAGGCACTTTTTCACATGAGTGCATTCAGATATTAAACGCAATAACTATTTAAGGGCAAAACATTACATATCACTAATTTAAGGTAACAAAAATAACTGTTTATTGCTGAATTACCATTATGCAGAACTGAAATTGAACAGTAGTTAAGAGCAGTTCTCTGACAAACTGTTCCTAATGTTGAAAAAGAGAGATAAACAGTAGAAAATAGAAGATATAAACATGAAGAATGTTTAACTGGTAAGTGCTTCAGAATTAGAAGCTATTTATGTTCACCAATTACATGTTAATTTTTTCTACTTTTTTCTTTTTCTCAAAACATGTATGTATTTAAAGTGTAAATTTACAGATATTGACACCTCTACACTCTATGTCACTTCACTCACACAAGCTTAGTTTACACAATACAAAACAATTCATTTATGTTAGTCAAGTCTGTCAAACACCTGTGTTCCATTAACAAAAAGTCTGCCAATTGTTTAATTGTGTTAACTAGTTTTTTACCTAAAGCGATATACTTTGTGGAAAGTTAAATTTCAAAAGTCCTTTATGCTTTTTCCATTTTTTTCAAAGGATTTCAATTTCACCCTTATTCATATAATAATAATAGTTCACTGGTCACCAACTATCTACTTAATACCAAGTATTGTGTACATGTGACCATGTTACATCCTAAAACTTATGAGATAAGCATTATTATTCTTACGTGAATTAGAAAACTCAGCCTCAGATGATTAGTTCAGGGGCCCAAAGTCAGGCACATTTGAAGAATATTGGTTTGCACTCTTTTTATAGATTATTTTGGAAATTTAGATAAGTTTCTGTTAATAGGGTTTTTTTAAAGACTGTACAGTTATAAAATCCATTAGATAATTTTCTCAATATTTACTTTTATTGGCAATAAAAGTAAATATAGAGCAATATAGAGCAATTAAAATGTTTAAGTTTTCATTTATTTTCATAAAACTTAAAATGTTTAAGTTTTCATTTACTTTCTCCAGCCACTAAACTAAAATTAATTTTATCGAACAACAGATATTTAGCCACTTATCAATGTCTTTTTAAAAAAAAGCCATGAACAGTGATAATTATTTACAATGAATGGCATTTCACTGTTATTGGAAATCTTTAATTTAAAAGTGGATTTAGGTAGGAGTTACGGTCAAGATGGCAGGCTAGGTATAAGCAAGGTTCGCCTCCTTCCACAACCACATTAAAATTACAACCAAATTATAAAACAAACAAGTTGGAGAACCACCTGAATTCTAGCTGATCATAACACATACATCTGAAGATATAAAGAAAAAGCCACTTTGAGACTGGTAGGAGGGGCGGTGATGTGAAGCAGGCTGGTCCTGCACCTGCGTATGGCAGCTGAACACCAAGAGGGAGAGTATGGCTGCAGAGGGCCCCTTGAAGGAACAAGGAGGCCTAGCCTCACACAGAGGCTCCCTAGTCCATGGTTCCAGTTCTGAGAAGAGAAGTTCCTACAAAATCTGACTATAAAAACCAGTGGGGATTCTGGCTGTCTGGATGAGACAGAAAGAGCTTGAAAACCCAGATGACCCCTTAAAGAGCCCACACAGACTCACTTGCTTGCAGATACTCACTCTGGGCTCTGGTGGAGGGTCAGCAGCTTAGGAGGCTTACAAGATATATGGGGAAAAGACTGAGTTCCATGGCGCCAGGGCGATGGCAGGACAGCATCATTGCTCCTTTGTTGGTCCCCCCTCCAGGGCAGTCTACAGGTCGGCACCACCTTGCCTATGTTGAACCCTCCCCACACACAGCCAAAATCCTGAAGTTGCACTGGCCCAGTGAGACTGGCCCACTCCATCTGATGTCTCTCTGGAGCCCCGCCCCACCCAACTAACAAACTGCCTGCAGTGGGCCCATTACCAGGCAGCTAGCTCCATCCTGTGCCTTCCCTGGACTGTGCATGCATGAGCAAACAGCAGCCGTCAGCTCACACGGCCCACACATTTTGGTGGAGACTTTTGATGGTAGACTACTGGTGCCAGCTTGAGATCCAGCGTCTCCTGAGCAGATTGCAGGGCTCTGCATGCCTGAGGAATGGTGGCTGGCTTTGCTGAGATTTGAGTCTTCTACAGGAAGCCACAGATTCGGCAATGGCACAAAACCTGACTCTGCACTGGCTGGGTGAAATTGCTCACTTTATCTTGGTGATTCCTGGGTCCCTGCCCCACCCAACTCACATACCACCTCAAGGCCTTTCCAGCTGTGGAGTCTTAAGGGCAGCTGGCAGTAGCCTCAGGCCTTGAGGTGCACTGGTCTTTTTGCTAAGCTGTTCCAAGCCAGTAGTGGGGGTAACTGACCTTGGCTTGCAGTGTGGTCTCTCCCATTTGCCTCCAGATCCAGCATAGGGAGCAACCATCCGAGGATCGCTTTGTAGCTCCTACCAGGTAGCCCAGAGCAATCAAAGGCAGCGGCAGACCTTGGCCTACAAGGGGCCACAGAACCAACACACCTGGAGGCCAACATCAGATCATGACAGAACACCATCTGACTAGCCCTACAAGTGCACAAAAGTTGGTCTCTACAGGTACAGGAGACCGCTGGGGTAAATCTCACTCTGTGGGGTTAGCCCCCACACAGCAGCTCATACTCTGTGGGCATGGCCAATCCCACAGCCAGTATTCCCGAGATTTAATCCCAGCCACTGATGTGCTAACAGCAATCAAGGCTTAGATACAACAGGAGAACACATATAACCACACAAAAACATGTCCAGAGCCCACAGTGCATATAATTCGCAGACAGGAAAAAGCTAAAGCAATTCATCACCAACAAGCCAGAATTATAAGAAATGTTTAGGGAACTTCTATGAAAAGAAGGAGAAAAAAAAGAAACCATAAATATGAATAATAAAATGACGATAACTATGTACTTATCAATAATCACTTTAAATAGATGAAATTTACCAATCAAAAGACATGGAGTAGCTGAATAGATAAGAAAACAATACCCATATATATGTTGTCTATGAAAAATCCACTTTGGATCAAGTGACACACACAAAGTAAAGACATGGACAAAGATATTTCATACAAATGAAAATGAAAAAAAGTTGGAGATAGCAATAGACAAAATAGACTTTAAAACAAAGACAAAAATACGAGACAAAGAAAGAATTGCATAATGATAAAAGGAATATCCAATAAGAGGATATGACTCTTGTAATAAACACTTATGCACCCAATAAAGGAGCATTTAAACATATAAGGAAAATACTGATCAGCATAAAGGAAGAGGTAAATAGTAATACAGTCATAGTAGGGAACTTTCATACCCCATTGACACCAATGGACTGATCTTCCAGACAAAAAATCAATAAGGAAACAGCTGCCTTAAATGACACAGATGAATTTAATTTACATTTTTAGATCATTTTATTTAAAGTAGCAGGATATACATTCTTCTCCAGTGCATGTGGGACATTTTCCAAGATAAATTACACGTTAGGCCAAAAAACAAGTTTCAATAAATTTAAGAAGACTGAAATCATATCAAGCCTCTTCTCTGACTACAATGGTAAGAAACTAGTAATCGATGATAAGGAAAAAAATCTGAAAAAGACATAAACATCTGGAGGTTAAATAACATGCTATTGAACAATAAATAAGTTAACAATGAGATCGAGGAAGAAATCAAAAGATACCCTGAGACAAGTGAAAATGAAAACACAATGACCCAAAATTTATGGGACAGAGTGAAAGCAGCCGTAAGAAGTAATTTCACAGCAATACAGGCCTACCTCAAGAAACAAAAAAATCTAAAATGATTTAATATTACACTTAACAGAACTTGAAAAAGAACAGCAAACAAAATCCAAAGTAAGTAAAAAGAAATAATAAAAGATTAGAGCAAAAATAAATGAAATAGAGTCTAGAAAATACAAAAGATCAATAAAATCAAAAACTGGTTCTTTGAAAGGATAAATAAAATTGATAAACCTTTAACCAGACACATCAAGAAAAAAGATATAGAACCTAAATAAATAAAATCGGAAATAAAAGAGAAGTACGGACTCCACAGAAAAAAAGGACTATAAGAAAATACTATGAGCAATTAAATGCCAACAAATTGGACAATCTGGAAGAAATTAATAAATTACTGGAAACATACTATCTTCTACAACTAAGTTGAGAAGAAACAGAAAATCTGAACTGACCGATCACGACTAAAAATCAAATCAGTAACCAAAAATCTTCCAAAAAACAGAAGTCCTAGACCAGATGGCTTCATAAGTGAATTTGACCACACAATCAAAGAAGAATTAACACCTATTATTCTCAAACTGTTCCAAAGAATTCATGAGGAGGGAAGGCTTTCTAACACCATGATCAAGGAGGATTTATTACTGGGGTGCCAAATTAGCTTAATATGTACAGATAAATTAATGTGATACATTACATTAACATATTGAAAGATAAAAATCATATGATCTTATCAACAGATGGAGAAAAAACATTCAACAAAATCCATGATAAAAACCTCAGCAAAGTAGGAGTAGAGGAAACATATTTCAATATTATAAAGGCTATAAGTGACAAACCTACAGCTAACATCATACTCAATGAGGAAAGGCTAAAAGTGTTTTCCTTAAGAACAGGAACAAGACAAGAATGCCCACTTTCATCACTCCTCTTTAATATTGTATTGGAAGTCCTAGCCACAGCAACTAGAAAAGTAAGAGAAATAAAAGACATCCAAATTGGAAAAAAAGAAGTAAAACTGTCATTATTTGCAGATGACATGCTATATATATACCTAAAGATTCCACCAAAAGACTGTTAGAAATGATCAAAGAATTCAGTAAAGTAGCAGGACATAAAAATTAATATTCAGAAGTCAGTGGCATATTTAAACACCAATGATGAACTTTTGGAAAGAGAAATTAAGAAAAGAATCCCATTTACAACTGCATCAAAAACAGTAAAATACTTAGGAATCAAATTAACCAAGGAGGTAAAAGACCTGTTCTAGAAAAATTATGTCTTTTATAAAGAGGTTAGAGAAGATACAAATAAATAGAAGCATATACTGTGCTCATGGATAGGAAGAATCAACATTGTTAAAATGGCCATCCTACCAAAAGCAATCTATAGATTCAATGCAATCCCTATCAAAATACCAAAGGCATTTTTTCAGAGAACTAGAACAAATAATCCAAAATTTTTTCTAAAACCATAAAAGATCCTGAATAGCCCTGGCAATTTTGAGAAAGAACAAAGTTAGTGGTATCACACTACCTGATATCAAACTATACTACAAGGCTACAAGGCTATAGTAATCAAAACAGCATGGTATTGACATAAAAACAGACACATAGATCAATGGGACAGAATAGAGAGCCTGAAATAAATCCTTGCCTATATGGTCATTTAATCTATGACAAAGGAGGCAAGAATATAGAATGAGGTAAAGACAGTCTCTTCAACAAATGGTGCTGGAAAAACTGGATGCATACATGATAAAAAATGAAACTGGACCACCTTCTTACACCATACACAAGAATCAACACAAAATGTATTCAGGACTTAAATGTAAGACCTGAAACCGTAAAATTCTAGAAGGAAACATAGGCAGTAAACTCTCCGACATTGCTATTAGTAATTTTTTTTTCCCTCATATCTCCTTGGGCAAGGGAAACAAAAGAAAAAAATAAACAAATGGGACTACATCAAATTAAAAAATTTTGTACAGCAAAGGAGACCAACAAAATGAAAAGACAACTTATTGAATGGGAGAAGACATTTGCCTATGATATATCTGACAAGGAGTTAATATCCAAAATTTCTAAAAAACTCATATACTTAACACCAATAAAAACTAACAATCCAATTAGAAAATGGCAGAAGACCTGAATAGGTATTTTTCCAAAAAGGACAAATAGTGGCCAATAGACATATGAAAAGATGCTCAAGGTCACTAGTCATCAGAAAAATGCAAATTAAAACCACAATGTGATGTCATCTCATATCTATCAGATTTGCTATCATAGATAAATCAAGATCTTTAACAGAAAATAAATAAAATTAGTAAAAACGTAGAGTTACTTTTTTTTTATAATGGAGTATTTATTTCCTTCCTTACCTACACAAATTTCACATTTTTAAATATACAGTTCTACTAGATTGCAAGCTTTAGTAATGTAATTATTTCATTTGCTGAAATCAGTTTAACATCACCCGAATTTTAAGAAAAGCTGTTGTGGCAATTGGAGAGACGGTCTCAATTAATGTATTGAATAATTCAAAGTTAATTGTATTTCCTTTTTCCAAATACATATTTTACTTTAATTGCAGATGAATAGAAAGATTAGATAAAAATATTTAAAATCATTAAGTTTTTAAAATTAAAGCTTTGAGCAGTAAGGTTAACAAAACTATTTGACTAGCATTCCTATTTTGTATGTAAAAAATAAAATAGTAACTCACTTGAAAACTGAATTGCAAATCCAGATTTGCTGATGTAAAAATCCGTGTCAAACTGGATGGTTACAATGTTAAGGGTACTATGGATTCCTTCAGGAATAAGAGATCCACTAATTTCCTTTAACAGCATCTCATTTTCTGGTGGACCATCCCAAACTCGGAGTATATCATGTGATGCTTCCGTATCAAAAGCAAGAAACTGTAGGCTGAGGGCGAAACATATATCTTTGTTTAATTATTTTTAGCATGGATTCAGTTTTACATAAGGAATATAACAAATATGCCTCGTTGCTTTTATTAGATGTTCCTTTTATTTTATCAGATCAAAATAGCATATAATGAATTTTTCTTGAGCAGTATAATTTATTTCTTTAGAATATGAACACATGTACTATTATATCACCTTTGCAAATTACCAAAATTTCAGGTATATGTCCTTTTCAATGCAGATGAATTTTAACAATGGCTATAGCAGGTGACATTTATGAAGGATCTGGTACATGCCAGGAACTATGCAAAACGCGATACATATTTTTTTCTTTGTTTCATTATTGTAATGACCGAATGAAGCAGGAATAATTTTATCTCAATTTTATAAACATGGCAAATGGAGTTTAGATGAAATAAAACTTCCCAAAGGGTGATAGAGTCATGAACTGAACTTTTCTGACTCCACAGAATCTGTTTTCACCAGTGTTTCATATTTATTTGCTTGATTTAGAGTCACGCAAGGTTTATTCCAGGAATCTAATAGTTCACATTCAAAAATCAATCAATATACATCATCACAATGAAAGATATAAGGGGAAAAAAAAATCACAAGAACATCTCAATATATACAGAAAAAGTATTTTTAAAAAATTAAATATTATAATCACATTCAGAAATCTAGGAGTAAAAGAGAGAACTTCCTTACTATGAAAGATTACGTCTTACTGCCCTCAGAAAAACGGACAAGACCCCACCCCCCACAAAAACCTGTTTCATATTAAATCATTCTGCTTATGTCTAATCTAGACAAAGTTAGTATCTGATACTCATGGTGGCTACTACCCAAAACTAGAAATCCGATTATATTAACAGCTCAACTCTCTCTGAATATATATCATATCATATTTAATATGTGAATTTCAATTTGGGTTGCATAGTAATAGCAAATATTGTTCTTTAAAAAAAAATCTAAAAATCCCATTGATATTGTTATTTTTAAGTTTAGTAATTTTAATATTTAAATAAAACAATTACATGAGTTATACTAAATAAAAATAGGCTGAGGATTGATTTAGTGCTATTTTGAGTTCTGCAAATTCCCTTGTGAAAGCGATAGACCAGTTCACATTCAACAATGTGCTAGTTTACATCCAACAGTGCATTCAGTATATCTTTCAATATGTTATTTGAAGGACAATACTTGTTTTCTATAACCATCCAGAAGCCTGTCTGAAATTCCATTTATATAAAGCAGCGATTCTTGAGTTTAAAGTTGTTGTTTTGTGAGCAATAATACACTACCTAGTTCATATGTCAAGGACAATTTATTCATTTATTAAACCATTCCCATGCATAACAATAATAGTTAAACTAAGACTGAGAGCGTGTGATAACCTTGGAAACCTGATTGGTGTTGATTTAGGAGGCAACAGTTTTGCCACCATCTAAAGGGCAATGGTGTGAAGAATTGTGAGCCACCTAACTGAAGTCAGCAAGAAAGGGAAATCAAACATGGTTAAAGGAGCAGAGAGCAGATGCTCTGGAGATATGCCTGAAGCAATGGAAGGCAGGGGATAGTTATTGAGTCCCCTTCTATTCTTATTTCTTCTAATGTTTGTGAGGCTGAATTCATGATAGTGACCTGGACAATTTTGTACACCTATCAAAATGGTAGACTAGGCATCTTGAGTCATCAAAAATTAAAAGTAGAGTGCCCAGGGAACAGGAAAAATTCTCACATTCTGTGCCCTCTTCTAACTGTGAAAAGTTTCCCTCTAAGGGGTATATGAGCTGCCCCTGTGGCCCACAAATCGATAAATCATGCCTATGAATATTTTTTTATGTTTAACAGATGAAAACTGAGTTTTTTCTTGTCAAGGTTAAAAATATTGAAAAATTTTGATGATTAAGAAATTCAGATTCCCCAGTAATTTTGAGAAAATGAAATCCATTTACCTGACAATGTTTCCTGGATCTACCTCAATCATCCACATGCAACGGAGATTATTGTCATAAGGAAAGGGATAACCAGGAGATAAGATTCTTCCTGATGATTCTCCTTTAAAACGACCTCCACATTCAGCTAATAACAAATAATAAAAATTTAGTAAAAAAATAATTTGTATACAGAAAAAAAATGAAAATTTAACTCACAATTTAATGCCAATCTTTTTTAAAACAATCTATAAATTTCACAAGAGCATGTATTTTTTTCACCTTAAGGAAAATAAGAATTGATTTCCCCTCTTCTTGAAAGTATATATTTGTATATGCTTTCTCAGATTATGGTATTAACTGAAGTCAGAACATTATTGCACAATAAAACATGAGTCTCAAGTTAGATCACATAAAAAAGATAATAAAATGAATGTAATTAGGGAATAAAAAGACACACTCAAGAACTCAGTTTAGGGTTCCAAACATTTTAAGATGTGTTGTTAAATAATTATAATTTAAAAAGGGGAAACAGATGGCAAGTTGCTCACTGCTAGTTGGTTGCAGGCTGAATAATTCATCATCTTACTACCCTACCTCTGAGAAAAACTAATCTTAACTGCAGTCCCTCAGGCCTTTTAAATTTCATTGTCCTTTTATTCCCCTTTAAATCACTCTAAACATTTTCCCTTTTAACCTCTCAAAAGTCAAAGTGGCATTTTTATTAGATTTCTTACTTCAGTTAAATCTAGTTTGGTTTTGATTTAATATGGTCTCTAATTTTATAAAATTTATCAAATTAGAAATGTAAGTATTGTCATACAATATAATTAAAATTTTATCTTTTGGGGAATACCTCTCCATTTTAATAATATTTAACATATTGGGATGTCTGTAATAGTTTTATTTCAGTAAGAAGATAATCTAGAAAGAATTCTCTGTATTCAAGAAGAGAGAAAGTATGTTCGGTAGTCTATTGACCAATATCTCTCAACCTTAGAAATAAGGAAAACAATGTGTCATACATTACACATTTGCAAATTTTCCGGATTATCTCCTACCAAAGTATAACCAAAACCAAAACACTTTATTGTTTGCTTAAATATTTGAAGATCCTCTTAGATTTATTTTTCTCATTCTCTGTATTGTTTTTATATTACTGAAATTCAATGACTGAATTAATGAGCTTCTTGGGTTTTCTTTTCTTTTTCTTTTTTTTTTAGAGTAAAAGTCAAAGGCAAAGTTTTAGCATTTGGAAGAGACCTAATAATAACAGAATCTAACGGTTCTGTTCTTATGCAGGCTCTATTCATATAGGTAAATCTGTTTCAAAGATTTTACATATACTTCACTATACTGTGGTGGTTAGTTTTATGTGTCAACTTGGCTAGGCTATAGTACCCCATTATTTAATCAAACACTAGCCTAGATGTTGCTTGTGAAGGTATTTTATCAATGTGGTTAATATCTGAGATCAGTTGACTTTAAGGAGATTACAATTGATAATGTGAGTGGTCCTCATTCAGTCAGTCATAAGGCCTTATGTACAAAAAATGAATTTTCTAGAAAAGAACTTCTTCAAGACTGTAGCATTTACTCCTCCCTGAGTTTCTTGCCTTTTGGACCAATCTATGGATTTTGGACTTGTCAGCTGCCACAATTGTTTGAGTCAATTCCCTAAAATAAATAAATCTCTATAGGTAGGTAGATAGGTATAGATAGATTGATCTAGATATGGTATTCTATTGATTGTTTTTCTGGAGATCCCTGACTGATACACCCATAGAGGACTGAGTAATTTCATTCTGCATTGCAATATCAATTTAATTTATAACAACAAACTTGTTTTTAAAGTAAAAAAGATCAGATATCACTATCACTTATTGTGCTTTTTCTCATTTTTTTAAGGAAAACTTTGTTGAACTAGAACTATGTAACTATATTAATTTTTCAATATTTCTTTTGATTTATAACTATTATTGACACATGTCTATTATGAGAACAAACTTGATATTTCATTCCTTATTAATTTTTAATTAACTGCAAGCCAAACTGGAGTTTCATGCACTATGTTGTTATCTTGAATTTAAACATAGTTTTCTTTTCTTCATATTATTTT
The DNA here is from genome assembly GCF_902729225.1 of Pteropus medius. NCBI lineage: Eukaryota > Metazoa > Chordata > Mammalia > Chiroptera > Pteropodidae > Pteropus > Pteropus medius. Next base: position 12,066,704 of record NW_024354502.1, on the reverse strand, counting down.
TGTTACAAATATTGCTTGGCATTTTGACTTCGGATGAGCCAGTGTGATAAGCCATAGAACTAGAGTTCATTTCTGACAGAAGACTTATGTGCACAGGATAAAAATGAAAATGTTTAAAATGTTTAAATGTAGAGTAGTCAAATCCCTCCAACTATGGTCCTTAAAAAAATTAATTTTTGTTTGATCATCATAAATACTCCAGAAACATAACTACCTAGAAATATTCCACATAATTAAGAAAAAGTTTCTTATTTGACAAGACAAAAATATAGCCATATAAATATTTAAGGTTAATAGGCAAAGAAAATTATAATCTTAGGCCAGGTGGTAGAGCTATTAATTGTTGCCGGTAGAGAATACCATCTAAAATAAAATTTCATCTTCTGTTATCATGGAAATTATCAGCATGACACACCATGTGTCCAAGTGTTTTTTAGCTCTTACTCCTGATGATCCATCATTGGGGAAGAAAAAGTTTACCCTTTTCATGAAATCTTGAGCGTTATCAAGTCACTAAGTTTGTCTTGGGATATATGAAATCTAAAGTGCATTGATTCGTTGTAAAAATCATTAAAATCTTCTGATCTCAGAACAAATGTCCTTCTATTTGCATAAAATTTTTCCAAAGAATAATGTTTTCGGCTTCATTCAACACATATAGAAAATACATAGTCTTTAATGTATTTATTTTGTGATTTTAATTTTAGGGACATCATGGCAAGTCAGTATTTACAAATTTATAGTTTATGCCATTACAAGCCTTAATGATTTTCTCAATATATTTCCTATACACATCAAAGAATGTAACTTCAGAAAGAATTAATCAACGCTACATTTTTCTCATAACAAATGCCAGTGGGCTGATTGTTGGCCATATTCCAGAATTTCAAGCTTTATCAATTTGGGTGATTGTTATTTTACATATTACCCTATCCAAAATTCAGATTCTACATGAAAAGAAACGGTTATGATTGAATTTTGGTTAGATAAAAACATGTTTGCTTTCTGCATGAATCTCTGTTTTAATAAACCAATAGAGGTCTCAGCATCAAAAACACTGTGCAATCAGTTGCAAAGCCTCTAATGACTAAAAGTTCATTTTTAAAAAATTTATTTTAAAGTTTTGTGGGTATTTCCAAGTTGACCACACCAACTAACAAAGATTGAAATTTGTCTCAAAAGATTCAATATTCAAAACACATGAAGTTTTATACATTAAATATGTGTGGCTCTTTTGGGTATCAATTATACCTTAATAAAACTTTTTTTTTTTTAAATTAGGTCAATTTAATTCATACGGGCCTGATACAAGATAGATGCCTCCATAAATGCAATCACAAAATAAGAATGACTAAAGAATGACTGCATGTTTGTTCCCTACCAAGGAGTTAGTATTTTGTTAAAATGCTGTTTTCTTTTGTTGCCCTAGTATTCCAACCTGGCACTTATTTGATCTTTGGGGTAAAAAAATCAGAGGTCTTTATAACACTTTTCTATCCACCCTCTCACCCATATATACCCAGTATTCATTAATTGATCTATAAAATGGCAGTAATAAAATAGTACTCCAATTACACAAAGGAGAAAATGATCATTCTCTAGCTTCATGTAAGCAATATATCTGATGTTACTCACGTGAATCTTCTTATTGAAATTGGTTATGTTTTGCTACAGACACACACATACACAAAATATGCACTTCTTTAGATTTTTGAAAAGGTAAGTATATAAAGTCTTTTTAAGTTATTAAAAATTATTATTTTTAATCTATCTTGATAGTAGAATAGGCAATAATTTTTATATTGAACAAATATGATCGATGTGACTCAAATGTATATAATTAAGAGTCTTAACATATTTTTGTAGTGAGTTAAATTTTATAGGAGAAATAAAATGACTCCATATTGTACCAAAAAAGTAATAGATTATGAAAAAGAACCCTTTTACTTTCCATTAATTTCCTTCTGACAAATTTGAGTTCACTAATTTCTTTTTTCAAAGGTTTAAAAATAAGACAATTTTTTAAAATTTTCATTAACTTTATCTGGCTAATATTGGTTAATAACCTTATATAAATTTCAGGTGTATGACTTTATAGTAGAATAACAATTGTATTCTCTACAAAAACATGGATAGATCTTGAGAGCATTATGCTCAGTAAAATAAATCAGACAGAAAAAGACAAGAACCTATGATTTTACTCATATGTGGGATATAAAACAAAAAGCAACAAATGAACAAAAGAAATATACAAACAAACAAACAAAAAAACCAAACTCATACATAGAGACAAAACCAAACTCATACATACAGAAAAAGGGGGAAAGGGGGTCAAACACATGGTGATGGAAGTAGACTAGAGTTCAAGTGGTGAGCACTTCTTGACTGGAGGTTTGAGTTGTGTGTGGACAGAATCACTTGAAAGAGTACAGTGTATTTTAGAAACACTTCTACAGAAATATTTCATAAAACATTTAAATTTAAACATTAAACATTAAAATTAATCCTACCAATACAGGAAGGCAGAGGGTAGTCCCATGCCCTTCTCTCCCCTGTCATGCACTTAAGAAGGCTACTTCCATGGAGAGTATAGCCTGGATTGCATCCATAAATGATAGTGCTACCAGCAAAGTGGCCTTGGTCACTGATCTTGTATCCAAATTGTGGAATGCCAGGATCCTCACAATGTGAAAGTTCAAAACCTGTGAGAAGAATATAAATTTATTAAAGGTGATATTTAACAGGAAGAGTTAAAACTGTATAAATCATTTCTTCCTGTTATTTTAATAGTTGTATTAGTTATAGTACTCTTACCGCATTTAATTTTGATAGTAGTATACAATAGCTACAGAGAGCTTTTTAGTCCGTGAAAATTAGAATATGTTGCATTTTTCAAATTTATCAATGATACTCCATGGTCTATATAGATGGCAATAATGTGGCTTGTTATAGTACTAAGCTTCTTGCCTACTTCAAGTGATTTATAGCTAACAATAGATTCTGACCAATATAACTGTTAGGATTGTACTATCAAAAATTCAGACAAAATTTGTAAAATCCTAACTCTCCATTTAATTAATATGTCCACTGCAAATATAACTTCAGACTGTTTTACTATTATTGTCTTAGAAGAAAGTGAAGTAGTCTCGTACTTAAAATATACTTGATCATAAGGTAACTGAACGTAGTAATTAGCTTGACGGACTCTGAATTGTTATATTCCAGAAATTAACAGCTCTCAAAAATTCCCGCAGGAAAAAAAATAGCACATTTTTCTTCCTACATGTTGTCACTCTGGAACGTAGAAAAATAATTTTGTATTTTTACAGTTAGGACTTTCTCCATTAATTTTTCAGAAACTTGAGGCCATAGGCTTAGAGCAATCCTCGAGAAGTTATTTTACAACTACCAGAGGAGTGAGAGAACTCCAGAGAGACTTACGGAACCCTGAAGGAGGTTCGTGTTTACATTTCAAGGGAAAATGAGGCCCAGATCTTTACAGACATCTCTAGATTACAAAAACTAGAGACACTGAAGGCTAACTTGCCCTTGGAGAGGTATGTTTACATTTCAAAGGTTAGAATAAGAACCCAGAATCCTTTCCATATCATCTCCAAGAAACAAAAATTTCTCTCCCTCCTTTTGGAAGAGAAGGAAGAAATAGCTACTTTAAACAGAGCAAGGCTATATTTCTTCATCCCTTGACCCTGGCCACTTGTGTAAATTTTTCTATCTAATTTTCATCATGTTACTGCAGGGGTAAGGACTGGGTCAATAGGGAGCTGACACAGCTATTATTGTTATTATTATATTACCTTAATAATAATAATTAATCTCTCTAGATCCAGAAGACCTCGTGTGCACATACAGAAAATTAATGAAGATGGATATTAAAAACTTAACAATTAAAGTACAATGAACTGCTAAGATTCTGAAAGAACTAGAAAAGGATACTTCATAATTTAAACCAAACATGGCACTGATAATCAAAACCTAAGATCTCTAGCTATGGAGTTTTTGTCTTTAATGTTTTACAAAAAAAAATGATCAGGTACAAAATTATATCAGTTATGATATCTGAGATTAGAGGATGATAAAACATATTCTAGTCTATGGCCATGCCACCCTGAACGTGCCCGATCTCATCTGATCTCGGAAGCTCATAAGCAAGGTTGGGCCTGGTTAGTACTTGGATGGGAGACCACCTAGGAATACCAGGTGCTGCACGTGTCAAAAAAATAAAAAAAATTCTAGATAGCCTCATGCATGACGGAAATCCTGATTTCAAGACAATGTTGGAGAAAAAGAAAACTTATGTGTGTCTTAGATTATATGATAATCAAAAAGAGATTTGCATCTCTGTTATATACACAGATCCTTGAGCTGTGTGTATATTAGTCTAGATTTGAATTAGAAAGCAAAAAGCATAAATTAGTTCATTGATGTCAAATCACTAATTTACATTACTGGCTTTTTTGAGTATCAGAACATATATAAAATCATCAGAACTTGTGAGTACTGAGTTTACACTGTCTGTCTGTACGTGGAGGGCTATGTTAGCTCTCAGAGAACAAGGGAATCGCTCTCTAGCCTCTTCAAGGGAAGCTTAATCATTCTCTCCTCTGTTAACTCCTAGAATTACTCTGTGCATTCCAATTAATTTTAATTTACAATCATTTACTTTTTTTCTTTTTTTTCTTTGTACAAACAAATGATTTCATTTTTTTCCTCTTTCCCACAACACCTACCCAGCATAAATTCTGGCATATAGCAGATGTTAAATAATGTTCATAAATGAACGTACATTTTTAGAGGCAATAATTTCTAGGCGACAACTAAACAAGAAACTAAAATGATGCCGATGAAAAGCTGAAATTTATGGGACAATTTAAAAAAATCTTCGGGAATTTCCTGTATGGATGAATTTGTGACAGCCGCATTTGGGTGAAAATATGTTAAAATAAGGCAAATACAAATAGCTGCAGAGACAGAGCCATACAGGTTAGAAGTCGTTAACTCAAATGGTGACATATATATATATTTATAACAAGATATAAAGTATATACATGATCAAGCAAGCCAGTCTTTCAAAAAAAAAAAGTAGAAACAGCAGAAGTTGTAACTTTAAATTTTCAGGACATATTCCTTTGCATAAGTCTGCATACTTAATACTACTGTAAAGGGTCCCTGCTTAAAAATTCTTTCTACCAGACATAATATTCAGTTTATCATTCAAGATGCAGCCGCTTTTGAGTTCTACCGTATGTCATTAATCAAAATAAAAATGGAAATTAAGTCTTCTTTACTAGGTTTACTACCAAATTCATTCTTTCTTAATTTGAATGTTCTGTAAATGTGGTTGGTAATTGCTGGTGATGAGGTAAAACGAAGATATTCTTTGTAAATTAAGATAATTTATAATACTTTGCATTGTAGATGAAAATGCACATGAACAATAGTATATAAACTACAAAGCACAGCATAATTTAGTCCAATTTGGTGGAATTATTGTTGCTTATTCATAAATATTCAGAACTGTCTTATCTTTATGGAAACATTCAGCTGCCAGTCTTTTCATTGAAAGGCATAATACTCGAAACCATCAATTAAATGAAGAATTATACAAAAAATCACATATACTATAGTCATCATTCCTTGTGAAATTTGATCCTCTGATTATATTAAAATTTCTTTTTAATTGTTGAATAACTTAAACTGAGATCTAATTTCTTTCCTAAAAGAATACAGTACATTTAAGGATTTTAATTTAGGTTTAAGTTATAACTTGAAACCTACAAAGGAATACAAAGAATAACATTTTACCATTTCACTCTGTCACATTCTAGGAAAATAATTGCTTCATATTAATATTAATTTTAATTCAGACTAGTTTTCAGATTAATCTTCATATTGATTGACTCATATTTACATTAACATTATTATTATGAAATAAATATTACAAAACATGTTAAAGTTCCTTTTGTGTCCCTCTTCAATCCCCTTCTGGTCTTTCTCTACTGAGAGTTAGCAAATATTCTGAATTAGTACATCATTCTCACACATATTTTACATGCTACCACATATATATGCTGCTATCTGTATATCTATGAAAAATATATAATATGTTTTGCAAGTATTTATATATCTTATAAATTACAAAAAAATCTCCTAAGGCTTTATTTGTTCCATAGCATTGTGTTTTTACTTTCAAATTTATACAAACATATAACACACACACAACACACAACACATGACACACACACACACACACACACACACACACACACACTCTATTCATTTTAACTCTCTGTGGTATTCCATTGGAATCATATTCCAAAAATGTTTCACTCATTCTCCAGCTGACGAACATATATAATGTTTCCAATTATTTACTGTTAAAAAATGGCTGTACTTCTATGTCTCTTTTTACAAATGTGCAAATATTTCTATAGGGCAAACTCCAAGCAGGAATCCAAAGTTCATTTCATCCTTAATATTCAATTGAAATCTGCCGATCTGCTATTTCTACCTTGACCCACTGAAAGATAAACAGCTGCATCCCTACCTCAGTGTAATTTCTGTTCGATTTGTTTATGAATAACAACTGTGTATTCACATAGGATAATGTTGTATCTGGTCAGCAAAACAATAGTCAGATGACTTACTATTATAAGCAATATCTGAAAATTCACTTTTTGAATATAAGTAGCATTGTTCATGTAACTTAAAATAAGAAGGCCCTTATGAGCTTTAGTTTTTTGAAATTCAGTTAACATGTAAATATATTTGTTATTTGCTAAAGTTAAATTTTAGAGTATTTAATGGTGAATGAAAGTATGTTAATTTTATGTACCAAAAGTAAGACCTGTCAAACTGCTAAATAAAAAGAGAAACAGATTGTTAACAAGGAAATGAAGAAAGTGTGTTAGCTAAATATATTAGGGGAATACATACTTTTTGAAACCAAAAACATTAATAAAGTTTTTTTTCATTTTAATTGATATAATTGACATAACATTATATTTCAGGTTTAAAATATAATAATTCAATATTTGATATGCATTATTGTGAAATGATCACCACAATAAGTTCAGTTAACATTCATCACTACACATACTTAAACTTTTTTATTATGAGAAATTGTAAGATCTACTCTCTTTACAATTTTCAAATACACAATACAGATTTTTAACCACAGTCACCATGCTGTACATTTCATCTCCAGGCTTACTTATAAGTAGAAGTTGTAGCTTTTGAACACTTCAATCATTTCAAAGAGACAAATGAGGATTATTTTATCATGATTTTAATGTGTATAAAATCCTTTGAGGAATTTAATTCATAATATTTACAAAATCATCTTTAATAATTATATTTATTATTTGATTATTAAACTCCATTTAGGCCATTAGCCTTGCAAGAAAAACTCTTATTTTAGAATTTTTATATTTAAATGACGATGTATATAAAACAATGTTAACTTTGCCACTTTAAAATTCACAAGCAGGAAATAATCCATAACATATATAGCAGCTATGATAATCCTCTTTGATTCAGACATAATAAATATAATGGGACTAAAGAAAAGAAGAAAGTGTTGAAGAACAAGTACATATTGTTTTTACTCACTAATCAAACTAATAAAAAAAGATACATTTATTCCTCACTAATCAAACTATATAAAACATTTCTGAAACTATAAAACTTAGAAGAATGCTTTCAAAAGACAATCCTTACAGTTTTGAGCCTATAGAAGTTAAGAATTTAAACAAACAAAAAAAGCTTGTGGAAATGACTCCTATGCAATCCAACTGGAGAAAAAGGAGGTAAAAAATTCTTTTGCTTTTCTTAATTGCAGATGTTCTAAATCTTATGTATAAAATTCTGATAAAAAATGTGCTAGTTTGTGTCTTATACATTTTTGTACATTTAGGAAAGATGAGATACTGCTTTGGTGGAATTTTTTTTTTTTTTAACCATCAGCCATTTGGTATTTGGCCAAAGCGTATAAATTGTACACTCTAGGTATATCTAGGAAAGGAATTTTACTAGATATTGCCAGATTACTATCCTGGGTGACCTTACCAACTTATTTTCCCAAATCTGAGTTTCAAGTTCTTTAAATTGTCATCAGCATTTGGCATTGTACAGCTTTTTATTTTTTTTACCAATTTTATAAATATGCAATAGCATATTATTTTGGGGTTTAATATTTAATTTCTAGTAAGCATTTTTTTTTCACTTGCTTATGGCTACTGTAGTTCCTCTACTACAAAAATTTTTTTTGTCCATATTTTCTTGTAGACTACTTTTCTTCTTATTGATTTGTAGGATTCCTTTCTATAGTGTATATTATTCTGATATGTATATGTGTATATACATACATATACATATATATATATATTAAATACTTTTTTCGGAAATGTCTCGTTTTTACTTTTTTATGATGTGTTTTGTTATAGAAAAAAATTAAAAATAATAACTGGGGCTTGGTCAGGAAAACAGAAGCTACTTAGATTATCTGAGTTGTTAATATTCAATATAAAAAAATAGAGGGAAAATACAAGAAATGCAGAGGGAGTGAAGGTCAGAAGAATACTGCTGACCTTTAGTAAATCCAGTTCAGGGAAGCTGTTGCCACCACCTGCCAGCACCACACTCTTGCCTCCTGCCTGAAGATGCTGGTTTCTAATAATGGCTTCTCATTGGATCCCACCTTTCAGTTCTCATGAGACTGCCTTTAATTGTCAGGTTCTAAGCAGAGATCTTCACTGGCAAGAAAAAGGGAAATGTAGTTGCCAGGTCTTTAGTCTCTACACTTCGGGAAGTGTTTAGAAGGGCAAACATGCTACTGACTATGAACAGATTTTTGTTTGTATATCTTGTTTCAGAAATTTTTATTCACCTTAAACTTAACTATTCTAGTTAACATTTTTTCAAAACATTTTAAAGTTTTGATACTAATATGTCTTCAATCTACCAGAAGTTAATTTTATGTAAAGAGTAAATTTGTAGGTTTTTAGATATTAAGTTCAAAATTTACAAAGCTTTTGGAATGGTAGGGCTATAAAAATGGTAATGACTTTCTGTTATTCTAGTAGGAAGAAATTATATCCAACATTGTCTATGTGAATAACAGATAATCAAAAAATATTTCTTTAATATTTTAATACTATATAATGAAGCATTAATCAATAGTTTCATTGTTTGGTTAATTTCAAGATTTAAAAAATAAAGGAAATGCCTTTATTCTGTTTTAAGTGGTTAAGAGGATACAGAAGTACATGGAGTAACTTTGTTGTCCTTTGTAATTTATTTCTACTTGCATTTGTATTAAATAAATTATATGTTAAGAATAAAGTTAGAGTTAATAGATCATCTGATTATTTTTCATGTTTAACATTGCCAACAGCATACTGGTAACTAAATTAAAGAGTTTAAATAGGGACATTTTTAAATATATTTATAAGGCTAATGCACAAAAAAAAGCATCACAAATTGCTAAAACTCATCTTTAATTTGAAAATAAAATTTGAAATGGCTATATTCTGCATAGATTATTGAATCATTTCAGGCAGGAAAAAAAAACTGGAAGGTTAAGAAAGTCAAAATATATCTGAACTTTTCCCTTGAGATAACAGACATGTCTTCATTGGGCATTTTAAAAATCAAATGTGCAGAAATGATAACAAAGGGACATCTGAACCCATAGGTACTACCTAATATTTGGACATTATGAACATTTACCAGAGCATCTTTAGAAGAGTCAGTGCTATAATCCATCAATAAAGGTGCTTGTTTAAAATACCCAGTTCTTTTCTATGAAATTAAATGAAGAGCTGAAAGAATCAGCAGTGAAATACAGCTTCAGGAATACAGTTTAAAGACGATGAGCACCATAAAAGATACTAGACATAAGTCATTACTCTAAGGGAATTTGGCAACATGAAAGAATTCAGATTGAAAGATTCTTAAGCATACAATGACAAAAGTTTCTTTGGAGAGAACTGCATTAACATTTTAAAAATTATTATTTTTTATAATTACATCAACAATAAATGTTAATTCATGGAATCTTAAAAAAATACCTAAAACAGCCTGGAGATAATATAGAATAGTAATTAAGATAATGCATTCTCGAAACAGAATCTCTCAGTTCCATTTTCGTATCTGCATTTATTAGCTAAGTGACCTTGGGCAAGTAACGTAACTTTTCCATGCTTTGTTTTTCCTCATTTCCTCACTGGGTATAATAGTACCCCCCTCACAGGGTTATATTTTGTACCTAGTAGGTAGTAGATAAATGTTACTATTATTTTAAACTCATATTTAATATTATAATGTTGAAATCTCTGTGTGCCTTTAAATATAATCCAAGCCCTTTACTATCGTCCACCTCCCCATTGCCCAGCTTTACCTATTTGTCTTATTCTTGCTTATTCAGCTCCGGGCATGTAACTCAAGCTCCAGTCTCTTTTAAGCCTTTGTACTGTTGATGTATCTGCCTAGAATCCTATACCCCCAAATCTGAATGTGGTTGCCCCTTCTTATAATTCAGATATCAATCCAAGTGACACTTTCTCTGAGATGGATTGTAGCAAACTAGCTACAATAGCCCCATCTCCTGTATTATCTCACTGCCTTGTTATAAATTAATTCTAAATGCAGTTCTCTTATCTTTTGTTCATATCTTTATTTTCTGTCTTGTCCTTCTAAAAAAGTTAGCTATATATGTGGGCAGGAATTTTGTCTTATTCACTGTTTTCATTATCCCCAGAGCATAAAACATTCAAATGGTGAAAGATAAACTTTAAACCTATGACCAATAAATAATTTCAACAAGTTAGTTGTGGTAGAGTAGTAAAAGGGAAGATAAGACAGAGAGAGAGAGAGAGAGAGAGAGAGAGAGAGAGATACCACATTTAGAAATGCATTCTTGAAATGTGCACTGAGGGGCTGAGGGAGTCTGGTCAGAGTATTCTATCAGAATTTGCTAATGTCTGTATTATATAATATATATAATATAGAGTCTCTGGGCTTCTGTGACACCATTAATCATGGGGGCATCTATTAATACAATATTTTTGAACTTATTAATTATTTGAATACCTGTTATAGCTAGACACTGTCAGTTGTCAATATCTCCTCTTCTTCCTCACTAAAAAATAAATAAATGAACAAACAAATACATAAAAATTAAAAAAAAAATTTGTTCCCACCAGGAATAGAATCATATCAGGTGTATATCATCATGGTCTAATATTAAACCAATTATTTAGTCTGCCAAATACTTCATCTTCCAGTCCGCCTTGCTGGGAAACTTAGCCATAACCATGTGGCCCAGTTTTCAATAAAGAGAGATAAGAGAATGTCTGACAGAAGATTCTGCATTCCTAATAGAAGGAATGCATGTAATGGGCACTTCCTGTTCCCTCTTTCTTCTTGCCTTAAATATGCTCAGAGTTAAAGTATCCATCTTGTGGCCTTGTCATAAAAAATATGAGGACAAAAAGTGAACACTCTAGGAATGCCATAGCAGAAAGATACGGGAAGGACCCTAGGTAAGTGAATCAAGAACAACCTACCTTCTCTCTCTTCCTTTCTCTTATAGGAGGAAAATAAGCTCTGGTTGTTTAAGCCATGGATAGGTTTTTCATTACTTGAAGCCAAAAGTAGCATCTCAGCCACTGTTTCCATTAGTCCATTTGCTATTCTTCATGATTATATAATAACTGGACTATATAAGACAGTTAAAATAAAATGCACCTTAAAGGACTGTTTTAAAATATTTCTCCATTTTTATCTCAGCCAAATGAGATTCTGTCTATCTAAAACTGAAGACAACAGCAATCATTATCAAGTCCACAAAATAGATAATAGATAGATAGAAAGTGAATGATATTAGGTGAGTGGCATTAGATAAGGGTGATCATAAAAAGCTTATTTGTGCTAAGACTAGAATTATGAGAAGCTAGGTAAGTGCGATTAATCTGAATTGTATTATTTGCCTTAAAAAGTACTAATTGTGTTCTTTCTAATCTCTGTGCCTTTCTTCATCCAATTCTCTTTGCCTGGAATACTCCCCACCATTTATGTCTGTGACCTACCAATATTGTCTTTCTTACTACCTAATTCATGAGTCCTTACCTGATCTGCTCTAGCCAATGTCCTCTCTCCTATCTCTAATTCTCTTAATGTGAATACTGGGAACTCTTCTACATCACACAGCGTTCTCAGTTAGATGTCTCAGAAACAAAGCTTGAATAATTGTAAGGGTAACATATCACAGGATGGCAGGGGTGGAGTTAGACTTAGGAATAACTGAATGCAGAAATTCAGACATGAAAATATGATCTTTACCATTTTTCCCCATATTTTAACACCTTAGAAATTTTCTCATGTTAGAATAATACTTACTGCTTCTAAAAATTTTATGACTATTTAAAATATGTGGCCTAACAATCTTCTATAACACAAAGGCATTTTATAAACTCAATATTAAGATACCATGTTAATTTACCAAGAATATGTAAAAACATGTAATTGAATTAAATCTGACTAAAGTCATTATGAGGGGAAATGTCTCCCTGAAGAACTATGCACAGTATGTTTGCGAAAAAGTATCACAATACAGTGTGATAACTGTTATATTAGTTGTAGATACATATGGTACGAAGGTAGACTAACTCTGGCTGAAGGAGTCAGAGTAAGCATCAGTGGGAAAACTACCTGAGAAGGGTCTTACAGTTCACTAGTTCAGCTGATGCCTCGGGTGGGTGGGGCATACCCAAAAGAGAAAGCAGTCTGGGCACTGGTGCTGTGGCTGGAAACCAAACCATGTGGAGGATAAGAACAAGCTGCTTTCAAAGCTAAGAAATATGAGGTTGCCTATTAAAATCATTGTAGATATGCAGAAAGGTTGCCACTGTAAAAAATCAGAAGTAACACTTAGGAACAAACACAATAAATAAGAGATGTGTCACTACCCTCAGGACTCTTCCCAGCAGAGAGGCCCAGAACACAGTTGTTGGTCTGGAAACTCGTAAGAGCATTTACTTACCTGGTGGTATCTAGAGACACCTTAGAAGTAGGCTACGGATATTTTAATTCCGGGTCTGACTGACACATTTTAGCTTCAGTTCTGAGACTGAAAAATATTTATAGATATACATCTGCTCTTTTTTAAAAATAACTGCTTTAATACCCCGTTCTCAAATTTATAGCTTCCCATCTTCATGAATACATGCATTCTACAATGAACAACTAGAGCATTAAAAAAAGGTGACTTCAAGTATTTGCTTATTAAGGTTTCTCTTTTGTTGACATCTGATAGTGCACACCAGTGACAATAATTCAATAATTTTCCTCCTTCCAGACACCTGAGCACCCTATACAATTTCAAATCTATGTATGTCCTACAATGCCCAGAATCTTTGAATCAATAATCTCAAGCTGCATAAAATTAAATATCAGAAAAGAAAAATCTAGATTTCCGCTATGAAACCCATTATCATTTTGGACAAGAAATGCAAATTGATGCAGAAGAAAGAAAGATCATTATATAAACATTGAGCCATGACTTGAAAAATGTCAGCTAGCCCTGTTAGAAAACAGAGAAAAGAGGAAAGGAAAGAAGATTTAAAAAGATTTGCCCTTCTGAGCAGATCACATCAATTATATTTGAGCAATAATCCTTAAAGCCATTACTTTTAGTCCATCACATAGTAATATCTATGACACAACTCATTTGGATTTTCATTTGTCTTTGGAAGGACTTCATAAGAAATCACATTGTACACAACCGTTCTGGAAATTTAAAAATAGGTGTTAAACATTCATTTTGTTGATTTATTTTTCCTTAAAGTTAATGATGTAACAGTTCAAGCACAGTTAGAAAAAACCTTGAAATAAATGGAGAGCAAGAGTAATCTGTCAGTATTACACACTAGGGTATTTTAATATAATGAGTCATTATATTCTCTTGTCTCCTACTTCTCATATCATTAAGAAAGAATATTTTTACAAATGATAATTTGATTCAAATTTCTTTTAGGATCCCATGTGAATATCTTTAATGCTGTAACCTTTTTAATTTCTCATTTCTGTAATACTTTCCATTCATCTGATACCCTGAAAAAAGTTAAAGGGGTCATTAGGTTTTGTCAAATATTCGAATAGGAAAGATTTCTGAATACTGCTACTTAATTTATTTTGCCATATTAAATGAGTATTCTAAACTTCTAAGAACTGATTTGATTTTAAATTTTATTGATTAAACACACAGCCCACAACTACCTCAATTTTACTTTTGCTTTACTTTCTCGGTACAGTGTCTTAACACACAGTAGAAACTAAGTAAGTATATAATTTAAATATAATTAATTGTTCATTGTTGTAATTTATCTGTTTCTTATATTATCGCACTGGTAAAAATAAATTCATTTAATTTGTGTAAAATTGATGTAACTAATATACCTATGGTTCTGTCTTTGAATTTCTGTCAGAATAGCTGACAAGTATAACAAAATAGGTTTGTATAAACTTATTTTTAATAAGGCAATACAACACAAAAGTAAACACAAAATAAAACAGCTACCCTTTATTGTAAAATCACCTGAAACCATCCATTAATTATCAATGACTGACTAACTGTAACTATTACACACGTATTGTGTGTATGTTGCAATTATAGGCAAGAGTTCAAACACTGGATTTCTATCCATTAAAAAGTTTAATCGTACTTACATATTAGATGGGGAGAATACTTCAACTTTAAAATAATACATGAATAAATAAGTTCAAAGCTAAAATGACTTAACCTTTCTGAATCTTACTTGTTTCAAATATAAAATGGCAACAGTTAGAATATCTGCAACTTATGGAGTTGTTGGTAGGGTCAAATAAAGTTAGATATATAGAAGGGAGTTACAAATTGTAAATTGATAGTCAAATGTTGAATTTCACTTTACATGGTGTACCGCAATTATTTAATAAATACTCAGCATCAGAGTTTGACAACTTTATTCTTCCCAAATACTTACTGGTATAGACAAGTTGAAAGCCTTCATCTGTCCCTTCAGAATCAGAATTAAATTCTAGCCAGAGCTGATTTGAAGTACTACTAAGTGTCAGTCCTCGCATAGAAGCGCCAGTAAAAGCACCTAATAGATGAGTCGTTTTATCTTTTCCATCATAAATCTGCAAAATATATTTATAATTAAAATGTAGATGTGCCAATAATAACCAATTCAGATGATGTATTTATATCTATGAAAAAGAGGAAATTATTATACTCTTCTTAAGTCAGTTTATTACATGTTTCCCAAGGACAAATATACATATATATTAATTCCTACAAATATCGGGTTAAGAGTTACGATTCACATGGGTACTTTTAAAATTACAAGCTAAATAGATTTTAAGTAATACTCGCACTCACATTATATAACGTTTGCTCTTATTATAAAAACAATGCTTTTTTTATGGCAGACAATGTAAAATTGAGAATACCTAGAGAAAGACTGGTTTCCAGGGTTGGTTGGCTGATTGTTTTTCTGCAACTTGCTCAAGGGAACCAAACATTTGTTTTTCTAATAACATGATTAATATAAATTACACTTGCTTCTTTTGCAATTTCTATAATTTATCCATATCCTTTACATTACCTCGTTTCTTTATATTTTTACAATATTAAGTCAGGAGAGTAAATCCTATTAGAAACTAAACAAAACTATACAAAAACAAAATTGATAAGCTCCCAAACACCTCTCCAACTTTCTCATTCTTCTCAAGGTGCAAATTCTCACTGCACTCTAATTTGCTTTTCTTTTATCAATGCATTATAGACTTCTCTTCAGGTCAGTAGATATGGAGTTTAGCACTGCATAGTATTCCACAGTGTGACATTACCAAGACTTGCTGCATCATTCTCATATTAATGAACTTAAGTTGTTTGCCACTAAAAGTAATGCTGAAATAAACAACTTTTACATATAACTTCTCATTTTTTGGTAAGTGCATTTCAGTAAGAGTTTTAAAAATATGGTATTTGTGGGCTAAAATGTTTATGTATTATCAAATTATTTTTCAAAATGTGTATAGTAATTAAACTGAAGGTTTCCCAGCAATGCATGTTATCATTCCTTTTCCTTGAAGGTATGCATTTTCAATGTGGCAGTTATTACCCCTAAAGGGATGAAAATTGGTCCCTGAGGGTCACAAAGCCTTAGATATTATAATGATTTGTGGTCCTTCAAAGATCAACTCTATCTGACAAGTCTTATTCTATATATTTAGTTTCATGGAGTTGGGGCTGGGAGCTCCTTAGGTAAATAATAATAAATAGAAATAGTTTAGAAATATTGCTCAAATTTACTTGCCTCTGGACTGAAATTATCTTACTTCTGACCTGAAATTAGAGTAAAATTTATACCACCGAACTCCTAATTCAGTGATCTTACCATAATATCAATGTTTCTCAAAAGTGGTACTTACTACAATAATGTCGCCTAAGAGAAGATTTCTAGGTGGTACACATTGGAGTTTTTTTATCATTACATTAATTTTCATGATGTATTTTTCTTGTGCTAGTGTTGGTTTAGGTTCATAATCTATTTAGAATGTTTTCTATAATTTGTAAACAAAAATTCATGTATATTTTTCTTCTTTTTTAATTTAAATTATCAAGATTTATTGTTAAGTTTAAGTTAATTTAATAAAATGAATTGAAAAATTTTCACCATATTTCTATATGAATTATTCAAATAAACCAATGATCTTTTTCTATCTGCAGATTCAAAGATTTCTTCAACTGAAGGAAACGTTTTTGAGTTTTCTTAAATTTTAATTATTCCCTATCTTTTTGATCCATTTTCTACCTAGAATGTCTATTATTTGCATATTCAGTCTCCAAAACTGTATTGCAATTCTCTTATCTTTTCTCTTCTGAAATTTGTATCACTTTCCACTATACAAATTGTGGAAATCTTCCACTGGATCTTCCTCACTAATAACTAGATTTTCAGTAGTGATTAATCTCTTTTCATTTAGGTCTTATGCTAAAATCATAAATTTTAAAATCATTGGTTAAATTACACACACTCTCTCTTAAGATTTCACATGTTTAAATTTTTTTTTTTTAAATTTAACTTTTAATGCTTCCATAGTTCAAATTTAATGCATATCATCTGTTATTATGTCTTTAACTTAATCTTTCTTCCCTTTGGTTACTGAATTCCCTTAAGTATGTGCTTATTTATCTTTAGCTATTTATAGTTTTATGTTGCCTTATTATTGATACAAGTTTAAGTGCTCTAAAACTAACAAAGATTTTGTTTAACATGCTATACACATGTAGTTTTTGTTCAAGACTTCTAACCATATTGCCCATTACTTTTTTTGCAAAGAAATTCTTAAGTTTCCAGTGACCAAGCCGTTCCAGCTCTCTCCCTTTGTGATTAAGGAAATCTACAGCCTCACATGCACCATCCAGACTCTACCTGCTTGCTTACTTGTTGTGTTACCACAAAGAGGATGGTGAAAATAAGAGGGAGAGAGAGCGGAAATAAGAGTCTAAAGCTCAAGACAATACGTTTATTGAATTTCTAATAGCAAACATCTTACTGGTCACTCTTTTTTTAAAACGTTTTTCGGTCAATTAAAAAAAAATGTCTGTTGACTGTTTAAAGAGTATTGGAGTACTAATTGAGAGCTGCATGGACAAATTTTCTAAAGTTATACTGGAATATCTTGAACTCCTGGAGGAATCTATTCATCACACAAATAAGTTTCTGTTTTAGATACTAGCAAACATGTATTTGTCTTCAACAAGGGTGAACTAAATATTGAGGTTTGTTAGCTCAGGAATGTTTTTTGTTTGGTTATATAAGATTCAACTCTTCATTTAAGAATACTATTAATCAGGGATAATTCAGAGGCAAGGAAACATTGCTTATTGTAAAACACAACTTTTGTGACTATGAGTTTAAAATGTTCGATATTCTCAGAAGTCTGCTTCTGAATATATTTGTTTTACGACTATGTATGATATAGTTTATAAATCCCATGGTTAGATCTACATATTCACAAGCAAACTACTTAACGAGTAGATATAGTGGATCTTATTTGTGGTTAATGTTGTCAAGGTAACCCCAAAGAATATTTACCTTTTAATTCCATTACTTCTCAACAACATATAATTTAATTCCTATGATAAATATAAATAAATGTTTATTGGATTCAATTAGTTCCACTTTCATCTGTGGATACATTTTGAGAATGAAAAGTCTGTCAAAAACAGCCAAAAAAGAGAAAATATCAACTAAACAATTACTTTATATAATTTAGTAAGCAGAAATTGGTTGCTGAAATATATTTTTTTAAGTCTCTAGTAATATTGTTTTTTCTCAAATTTTCAGTGGTAATGAAAAAATAGAATTTAACGATATTAGAAACCATTACTTCACTCCATACATATAAGTCATTCCTATACAGGGTACCAGAAAGAGAAGAGAGAGATCAAGGGATTGAGAATCTATTTGAAGAAATAATGATTGAAAATTTCCCTAACCTAGTGAAGGAAACAGCCATACAAGCCCAGGAAGCACAGAGAGTCCCAAACAAGATGATCCCAAACAGGCCACACCAAGACAAATCATAATTAAAATGGCAAAGTTTAAAGACAAGAGAGAATCTTAAAAGCAGCATGAGAAAGGCAGCTTACAAGGGAGCTCCCATAAGACTGTCACATGATTTTTCAACAGAAACTTTCCAAGCTGGAAGGGATTGGCATGAAATATTCAAAGTGATGAAAAGAGAGGACCTATGATAAAAACTACTCTATCCAGTGAGGCTTTCAATTCAAATTGAAAATGAGACGAAGAGCTTCCCAGACAGAGAAAATTAAAGAAATTCATCACGACGAAAGCAGTATTACAAGAAATGTTAAAGGGACTTATTTAAGGAGGAGGGAGATATAAATATAAATAATAAAATGGCAATAACTATATACTTATCAATAATCACTTTAAATGTAAATGGATTAAATGCTCCAATCAAAAGACACAGGATAGCCGAATGGTAAGGAAACAAGACCCATACATACTCTGTCTACAAATGACCTGTTTAGATCAAAAGGCACACACAGACTGAAAGTAAAGGCATGGACAAAGGTATTTTATGCAAATGGAAATTTAGAAAAGCTGAGATAGCAATACTTAGACAAAACAGACTTTAAAACAAAGGCTATAAGAGAAAAGAAAAGCATTGAATAATGATAAAGGGATCAATCCAATAGAGGATTGTAAACATTTATGTACCCATAAAGGAGTATTTAAATATATAAAAAATATATTGACCAGCATAAAGGAACAGGTAAACAGTAATATAGTCACAGTAGGGAACTTTCACATCTCATTGACACCAGTGGACTGATCTTCCAGACAGAAAATCAATAAGGAAACAGCTGCCTTACATGACACACTAGATCAGATGAATTTAATTGATATTTTTAGAACATTTCATCTTAAAGCATCAGAATACACATTCTTCTCAAGTGCACAGGGAACATTTTCCAAGATAAACCACGTTAGGCCACAAAACAAGTCTCAATAAATTTAGGAAGACTGAAATCATGTCAAGCCTATACTCTGATCACAACAGTAAGAAACTAGTAATCAATTATAAGAAAAAACACACAAACAAACAAACAAACCTGAAAAAGACACAAACACATGAAGGCTAAACAACATGCTAATAAACAATAAATGAGTTAACAATGAGATCAAGGAAGAAATCAAAAGATACCCTGAGACAAACAAAACAACCCAAAATCTATTGGATACAGTGAAAGCAGTCCTAAGAGAGAAATTTATAGCAATATAGGCCTATCTTAAGAAACAAGAAAAATCTCAAATGAACAATTTAACATTACACTTTAAGGAACTAGAATAAAAAAAGCAAACAAAGCCCAAAGTGAGTAGAAGGAAAGAAATAATAAATATCAGAGTGAAAATAAACAATATAGAGTCTACAAAAACAAACAATACAAAAGATCAATGAAACCAAGAGCTGGTTCTTTGACAAATGAACAAAATTGATAAATATTTAAGCAGACACGTCAAGAAAAAAAGAGATGGAACACAAATAAATAAAATCAGAAATGAAAGAGTAATGACAACTGAATCCACAGAAATATAAAGGATTATAAGAAAATACTATGAGTAATTATATGCCAAAAATTGGACTATACGTAAGAAATGGATAAATTCTTAGAAACATAAAATCTACCAAGACTGAGTCAAGAAGAAACAGAAAATCTAAACCAACTCATCACAACTAATGAAGTCAAACCAATAATCAAAAAACTCTCCACAAATAAAAGTCCTGGAATGGATGGTTTCATTAATAAATTTTACCAAACATGCAAAGAATTAACACCTATTCTTCTCAAACTTTTCCAAAAAATTCAAGAGGAGGGAAGGCTCCTGAGCTCATTTTACGAGGCCACTATTACCCTGATTTCAAAACCTGACAAAGTCATTACAAAAAAGAAAATTACAAGCAGATATCCTTGATGAACACTGATGCAAAAATCCTCAACAAAATATTAGCAAACCTAATTCAGCAATTTATTAAAAAGATCATACACCATGATCAAGTTGGATTTCTTTTTAGGATACAAGATTGATAAAATATCCACAAATCAATTAATTGATACATCACATTAATACACCACATAAACATATTGACAGATAAAAATCATATTATCATATCAATAAATACAGAGATAGCATTTGGCAATATCCAGCACCCATTTATGATAAAAACTATCAGCAAAGTGGGAGTAGAGGAAACAAATCTCAATATTATAAAGGCCAAGTATGACAAACCTACAGCTAACATTATAGTCATCTGGCAAAGGCTAAAAGCATTTTCCTTAAGATCAGGAATAAGACAAAGATGCCCACTTTACCACTTCTATTCAACATAGAACTGAGAGTCCTAGCTACAGCAATTGGACAAGAACAAGAATTAAATGGCATACAAAATGGAAAGGAAGAAGTAAACCAACTTTATTTGCAGATGATATCATATGATATATATTGAAAACCTTAAAGATTCCACTAAAAAAAAAAAAAACTATTAGAACAAAATGAATGCAGTAAGTAACAGGATACAAAATTAATATTTAGAAGTTGGATGCATTTTTTACACCGATGATGAACTATCAGAATGAGAAATTAAAAGAACAATCTCATTTATGACTGCATCAAAAAAATAAAATACCTAGGAATAAATTTAACAAAGGAGGCAAATGACCTGTACTTGGAAAATTATAAATCACTGAAGAAAGAAATTGAAAACAGAAGTCAATGGAAGCAAATACTGTGTTCATGAATAGAAAGAATAATGTCATTAAAATGTCCCCAAAGCAATGTGGTCTTTATTACTATTGGCATTTTTCACAGAATATAATAAATAACCCTAAAATTTGTATGGAACCATAAAAGACCTTGAATAGCCATGGCAATCTTGAGGGGAAAAAAAACAAACAAACGAAGTTGGAGGTATCACTCTACCTGATATCAAACTATACTGCAAGGCTACAGTAATCAAAACAGCATGATACTGGCATAAAACTGGATACATTGATCAGTGGAACAGAACAGACAGCTCAGAAATAAATCCACACCTATATGGTCATTTAATCTGTAACAAAGGAAGCAAGAACATACAATGGGGTAAAGACAGTCTCTTCAATAATCGGTGTTGGGAAAACTGGATGCATACATGCAAAAAGAAAAAAGAAAAGAAAATAAACTGGACCACTTTCTTATACCATATACAAGAATCAACTCAAAATGAATTCAAGACTTAAATGTAAGATCTGAAACCATAAAACTTCTAGAAGAAAACATAGGCAATAAACTCTCCAATATTCTATTAGTAATTCATTTTTCTGATATCTCCTTGTGTAAGGGAAACAAAAGAAAAAATAAACAAATGGGACTACATCAAACTAAAAAGTTTTTGCACAGCAAAGGAGACCATCAACAAAATGAAAAGACAACCTACTGGCTGGGAGAAGATATTGGCCTATGATACATCTGACAAGGGGTTAATATTCAAAATTTATAAAGAACTCATACAACTCAACACCAAAAAAACTAACAATCCAATTAGAAAATTGGCAGAAGACCTGAATAGGTATTTCTCCCAAAAGGACATACAGATGGCCAATAGACATATGAAAAGATGCTCGAGGTCACTAATCATCAGAGAAATGTAAATTAAAACCACAATGAGACATCATCTCACACCTGTCAGAATATCATTAATAATTCAAAAAACAAGTGCTGGTGAAAATGTGGAGAAAATAGAACCCTCATACACTGTTGGTGGGATCGCAATTGTATAGCTGCTATGGAAAACAATTTGGAGGTTCCTCAAAAAATTAAAAATAGAACCAACTTATGACCCAGCAATTGCACTTCTGAGTATTTACCCAAAGAAAACCAAAACACCAATTCAAAAATATATGTGCATCCCTATGTTCACTGTAGCACTATTTACAATAGCCAAGATATGGAAGCAACCCAAGTGCCCATCAATGGATGAATGGATAAAGAAGAGGTTATGCATATATACAATGGAATATTACTCAGCCATAAAACATGAAATCTTACCATTTTCAATGACATGGATGGACCTAGAGGGAATTATGCTAAAGAAATAAGTCAGAGAAAGACAAATACCATATGATCTCACTTATATGTAGAATCTAAATAACAAAATAAACGAACAAACAAAATGAAAACAGACTCAAAGACACAGAGAATGAACTAGTGATTGCCAGATGAGAGTGTG
Source organism: Pteropus medius (assembly GCF_902729225.1). Lineage (NCBI taxonomy): Eukaryota > Metazoa > Chordata > Mammalia > Chiroptera > Pteropodidae > Pteropus > Pteropus medius. The sequence continues at coordinate 12,043,838 of NW_024354502.1, read as the reverse complement.
GTTGGGAGGCTGTGTGAAAATGAAGGAATTAAGAAGTACAAATTGGTAGTTACAAAATAGTTACAGGGATGTAAAATGTAGCATAGAGAATAAAGTCAATACTAGTGTAATAACTATGTATAGTGCTGAGTGGGCACTAGACTAATTGGGGAGGATTGCTTTGTAAATTATATTAATGTCTACCAAATATGCTGTATATCTGAAACTAATATAAAATTATATTAAATGTCAACTCATAAAAAATAAAAATTAAAAAAATCATTCCTATTTATAATGTAAAAAGTGACGAAATAATTCAAAACATGTTTAGTTCCACATGTTGTGTTAGATGCTGTATATAATCAAAAAAATTAAGACATTATTTTTAACACAAAGAAAAAATTAAAAATTAATCCAATATTGTCTGTTACAAGAGAGACATATTTATATGGGAGTCTATTTTTTTAAGCTAGACGTATACTTAAAAAATAAACTTTAAGAAATAATTTTAAGAATAACCACTGAAAGATAAGGCACAAAGAAAGAACTAATACCAGAAAAAGAATTTCTTATACCCAGCTGATAGGATCTAATTCAGCACTAATACTCACTAACTACAGTTTATTTAACAATGTAGAGTTAAAAGATAGAAAACAAATACTATAGAAGCACCACTATAATCAACAAAGTAAAATGAAGTGGGATCATTCAACTAGGAATTTTGGAAGCATGTATAAAATAACTAAGTTCAATAAAAAGCAAGTGTTAATTAGGAAATCTTTAAAAAGAGAAGTTTTACAATAATGATCGTCAGTGCTGTTTAAATTGTAAATAAAATCCTTCAAATGCATTCAAATCCATATGGAAATATAAATGCAAGGAGGAAGGACAATTCAGTGTAGCTAAATGAACAAATTACTTTTGAAGTAGACATGAATCCAAGCATACAAAAAAAGAGAATGAAACAAACAAAATGTACCTTTCATATACAAGTAAATTTACTGTACAGAGAGATTATTGGGTCTGATCAGAATCATATGACTTCTATTTGAGATTATTACTTCTTATATTTCTACTCTCGTTAAAATCAGCATCTTTAAGGATATTTTTATTTATTTGGGACTATTTTGCTTTCTTTTTTTTCAAGATTATTGTAATTATCATTATCCTTTTCAGCATATGTCTCAATCCATATTTATTTTTTTAAAAAATTAGAAAGCTATAAAAGAATAAGATGACTGCATAACATTCCATTTTTTAGTTGGATGAGAAAGAACTCTTGGTGTTCTCCACAAAAATATTCTCAGTTACTTAGCACCTAATTCAGATAAAGACGACTTACTTTTATGTCAAATGTAGAATTTCAAGTTGACTTAAGAATTAATATCATAAAAGGCATTAAGGGCTTTTATAATGTTAATGAAACTCTTTGATAAAACTCTAATTTGTTAAAAGGTTGCAAGTAACCTGTTAGTCTAACACTAGAACAGACTTGAACTTAATATTGTTGTTTCGATTATCAAACTTTTTGTGATGGATCAGGGTCTCTACACAAATCAGTTGTTGTGTAGAGACCCTCCTAGATCTGAAAGGTCAAACCCTGAATATCAACACTCAAAACTGTTGTTAATTTTATAATACATGTTTAATTAGAAGGCAAATTCTAAGTTATTTCTCTAATGGATTAGCAAGTAAGATGTTATCTAAACAGAAGAGCAGAAAGTATTTAAAAAAGTAAAATCAAAAGAGAGAAATTATATACGTACATATGTACAATCATACAAACCTTCAAAGTATTCCTGCTCATGGGTACTAGAATTTTCATTTTTGGTTATTTGTTTTACAGATTGACTTGGAAATTTAAATATATTTTTCTAACAATGTAAGATGTCAAACTTTGAATGAAAAATAATCATTTTTACAATGGTTAATTAGAAAGGCCTATATTCTAAACCTTATTGTGTTCTCTCCAAAAATAAACTGAAGCAGAGCCGAGAACTTTCATTTGTATTCAATATTTATGTCTTTGAAATAGCTATATAATGTGTCCTCAATTATAAGAGCTAATACATTTTAGTGAGGGAGTTGGGGACACAATGAAGGGTTAGCTTTTCAGGGGCATTAGCTTTGTGTTTATATAACAAAGTTAAAGTCCCAATTCTACCATTAAAGCTGTATGGCCTGTAACAAATCATTTCACTTGTATGATCTTCAGTATGGGAGAGAAAGAATGGTTTTATGAGGCCTAAAACAGCACTTTATACTAATAAATATTTATAGAGTGGTTTGAGAAGAGAGAAAACAAAGAATTGAACAAGCAGAGTTGGTTTGTATATGTGGTAGACATATAAGCTCACTGGTGTGCTAGAAAATGTTTAACAATCAGCTCTCAAAAAAACTGGAATATATATATATATATATTTTATTTAATAAATGTGTGAATATATATATATTTAAATATATTTTATTTAATAAATGTGTGAATATATATATATATATATATATATATATATTCACACATTTATTAAATAAAATATTCATTATTGGAAATTCCATAGATCTAATTTATTTTTTCCAGAATACTTTCAGTGTTTTTTGTCCAACTTTTATCTGCAACTTATAATTGTAAAAGACGAATGAGTGATTCCTAAATGAACACTGCTTGATTTTTTAATGTTAACAAGATGAAAGTGAAGCATCAAAAATAATATTATATCACAACTTCACTGGTTTATAAATGATATGAGTAACTTTTTTGTTAAGTTGAATAATAGTTTTCAAATACTAGGAAAGATGTTTTCTCAAATTTTAGTGCTATTAACACTATAATGGCTAAATACACAACCCAATTATACTTAATTATAGATAATGAGCAGCAAAACAATAAATTAAGTCAGGATTTGTGGTGTTTGTCAATTTCTGCAGTGTAAATATTCTTACTATGTCCAATATCAAGCTATCAAGGTAAGACCACTGAATATAGAGTTGGAAAGAGATGTACGCTCTGATATAATAGTCCCATGATTGTGATACAATATACATAACTAACCTAAAAAGCAAAGATAATAAAAGTAGCAAATTAATTAGGAAATGAGAAGTTGTATTTATTTATTATCTTTGTTTTTATATAATTTAAGTTAATATAATTGTAATTTAATTGTAATATAATTTAATTTTTAATAATGACTATGTATAACAACCAGCTCACAAAATTACTTAAAATTTAACAACAGACCCTTAGAAATAGCATTCTCAAAGACATACTTAGGTTAGAAAAAAGCCTGAAAATAATACATCTTAGAAAACAACAATTTCAACACATTATTAACCTTCTTATCATACTTCTAAAAGAATGTTATTAATCAAGTCCTTCAACTATCTAATTTTTATAAATATGACATCGATTCTCTTAAGCCTTTCTCTTGGATTCTCAAAATCAATTTCAAATTATATTACTGGCTCTTCTCCATAAGCATCCATTTAGTCTACATTCGGAATGAAAAATAAGTCTTTAAACTACACAATGCTGACTATGATAAAAAGCTTGCCTTGAATTTTATCTCTGCTAAACAACAAAAACAGAAATAGTATTTCTGGGTGGTATTCAGCTTCTGTCCTATCAGGCCAATGGGGACTACTCATTGTTGATCGTTTATAGAGTCTACTTACAATAAATGCCTCTTATAAATGTTAATTGAAATAATTGATTACATTACATATTTTGAGTAAGGGTCTGGAAAGTTCAATATTCCTGCCGACTGAAAAGAAGAGAACCAAAGAAGCATATATTCATAATTCCCAAACCTGCTGATTATCAGATAGTCTGTAGAGCTTTATAACTAGGTACAGATCAACTGAAACAGTTTTCCCCAGTTCTAATGAATCGGAAAATCTGTTAGTAGTGCCAGAAATAAAGTACATAGAAGAGTCATATGATTGTCTACCCGCAATGAAAACTTTACTAGTATGGTTATATATAACAAAAGTAGTTTATGGAATGAAGGGAAGAGAGAGAAAGTGAGTGAGTGAATGTCAGCCTAGATTGTGAGTAATCAGAGGAAAGGTGTGTGTGTGTTTATTTTTGTTGCTGTTTCTGTTTTTAATAGACTCCCATACAATGATTAATATATAGTAAATGAAATCTGACCAAAAAAAACAAACAAACAAACAAACAAAAACCCAAAACCTATACTCTACACTCTAAGGATTAGAAGAGTTATGTAGCCAACTCTACCACATAAAAAAAAAAAAAAAATGCATTTAAATTCTCTCAGTCAAGGGGTAGAGGGTCTAATAAGGGGCTATTTGTTTTACTTATTTCTCCTTATTTCTTAGTCTGAATGGAGGAAGAGAACTGATTCGCCTATGCTTAATATTGGAAAGTGCTGGAGATGGGGATGGGCTTTCATGAACTAGTTTGCATTCAGGCAAATGACCTTTCATCCTAAAAGAACTTTGGACTCCATAATATGAGAAGTTTTCATTTCTCCTTTGGAAGGTCCATATCTCTGCTTGTGCATGCCTAACTATGCCTGTGTCAGCAGGTATCTTTGAACTAACAGTTGCCCATGGGATTAATGGGAGGAATAAGGTAACAAATAAATATCCTATATCTTACATTGATGGAGAGACCATGATGAAGACAGACTTGGAGTATAAAAGCCCATCACAGACTGTCTTCTAGTGTGGCTTGTTAAAGTTATTTTAAAGTAATATAAATCCTAGGCAAGACTAGTAATAGAGGGATAATTGAAATAGTGTGTTTCTATTATAATATTTAGAATCTTTTCAACTTTGGGAAACATATATTTATTTTAGGAAAATTACAAAAAAGAAATTTAAAAAAATGCTGGGAATATAAATTTTCATCCTTTCATTAATAAAAGAAAAATCACTAATGAAATCCACTAAAGCACATTAAACTGATTTTTCTTTTTACCTTCCTTTGTCTCTCACCATCACATCCCCTCGCATTGTCATTTGTTATGGAGGCCTTGCCCTTCCTCAAAGTAACATACATCACGAATGCATATAACCTTACTCCAAATAAGTAAGACATTAGTCAGAAAACATTCTGAGGAACATACGAGGGCTACTTTATTTTTAAAAGACATAACTTATTATTCCAAATTAATTTTCCAAATAATAAACATCATTCACTATGGAAAAGTAATGGATAAATTTCAAGCATTACAGAGAGAATAAAGAAATATTTTAGGAAGAATGGTGGTAGGCATGGGGGAGCATTTCCTGACTTTAACACGTAAATACATGTTTATTATTGATACTTGTGTGATAATAGGTTAGTGGCTGGGCTTACCCTTCTGATCTATGCCATGTTACACTTTCTCCCATAGTTAGCCTAATGGAGAAAAGTGCAAAAAACCTAAATTAATACTAAAATCGTATACTTATAAGTATACTTATATGTATGTAAGTGTACTGCAGGAAATCTTTCCCATGTCTATACAAATCTTACATGCATAAAGTACTATTTGTCTTAGAGAATGATCACTTATCAGCAAAACGATATTCTTTTTAAAAGAAGAAAAATAACCAACAATCTAAAATCACTGCTTAAACAAAAATCCCCTGCCAATCAGAGATATCACAATTTTTTTTCAAGATTTATGAAAAATTGGATTTCTTATTTAGCTTAAGAAAAATCTTAAGATTTAGGAATAATACACATAATTATTTACAAAATATTTAAATGTAATTTTATAGACATGTTTATTTTTATTCTAATAGCATATGTAAACTATATCAAAATCTCACTTGGCAAAATATGAATCAGCAATTATCAAAATATCTAAAATATTTCTTTAAAAAGTAAGACATGTGATTATTTTCAGTTTTTAAAATAAATTAATAAATCTTATCCTAATGTTTCTTTTCAACAGTTAATTTTTTCATAATTTATAAATATTCAGTTTTTAGTTTTACATATTCATGAAATATGAATCTTTTGTAGTCATAAATGCTAAGAATTATCCATGTTTCAACAGAGATAAATAAGTTACTTAACAGACATCAAAATAAAAACAAATTGTTACTGTATTTCTTAAAGAAATGACCATTTGGGTGTTAATTATGAATTATAAATAAAATGCTTTGAATATAAGATGTTTGGCATGAAAAAGTTATTTTAGTGTTACTGAAACATTAAAATTTACATATAAAATAAAAAATTACTATAAAAATTGGAAACAAAGCTTTTTATCTCAATGAAAATTATAAAATGAGAAATAATATATAATTTAAAACTATAAATGTTAGAATGGTTTATGGTTGATTATATATACATATACATACATATATACATACACATATATGTACTAATGTATACTTAATAACTAAAAATGATCAAAATACAAGTATGTCTCATTTTACCTACCTTAAGAACATCTCCTTGTGCTAAATGAAATGTTCTGGCTGAAATATTGATTCCCTTTCCTGCTTGAACCTGAATACTATAAATGCATTCATGGTTGTTTTCATAGTTGAGTGGATAATTTGGAGAGAGCAAAATTCCTTCATTATTTGTTGCAGATGCACCACATTCAGCTGCAGGTAAAACAGAATATCGAAGTACAGTTTAATAGAAAGCATTATCATTTTCAAGTAATATAATGTATGAAAGTGTAAATGGATTTTATTTTAACTAGAGCCTAACAGGAAAGTAATGTACAGAATGGCTGTGTGTGGCAGATGATTCATTCCCTCTCAAATGGGAAGTACTACTGACCGTGGACATGACCCTTGTACATAAATGGAAATATATGAAGTTTCAGTATCCCCCTCATGAAAAGAAAGCATGGAAAAAAATGAGAGCAGATGATTTTCAAGATATAGTTTGTTTCTAGATTTCTGATAATTTATTACTTTTAAATTTCTAATTTAATTATCTAAAGTATAAAAAAGTCGAAATTAATTTTGTTTTATAATGATTCATATTGGATTTTTTTATTTTTACCTTTTTTTGTATTTGACCCTTTTTCTTTCAATAGGCAGCATTCCCCTGATCCAAGAATTTCAGTAACAAAAGAGGAAATAAATACATTATCTTTGAAAACTGATATAACAAGTAAAACTCACTAACCAATAATCGTAATAAATTGGACATCTTTGGAAATTGTATCATTTTCCTCAGTTTAAAAGACATAATAGATTAAGGCATTCTCATAATCAGTATATGGTAATGCTGACTCTCTAGGACTAATCCTGCCACATTTGTCAAAGTTCTAACCACTTAGAGAGAAGTAGAAATTCCTTAATTTTTTTCAAATTTAATTTCAGTTTATTACTTAAATGTTGCAATATCAAATAAGTCTTTATAATCTCCAAACATGTTCTTTAGGTCTCAGAAAGTCAATGAACTCAGTTTTCAATCTTATCTAATAAGTTGCTTCATATTACCATATCATAAGTCAGGGAGAGTTATATTTTAAATAACTCAAGTCACTATTCTACAGAAATAAGATTTTTAAAATAAGGATTCATGGGAACAGTCATAGGAAGTATACAACAAAGTGAAGGATAATGAATTGCTTTACCTTTTAAATGATTAAGCATTAACAAAAATAAGGCAAAAGAAAAGCCTAACGAGGAACTGAAAATGATAAAGATAGAGCAGTCGGTGTAATATCAATATAGTGTACAATAATAATAACAACTAATGGTGTAATGCTAATAATCAACCAGTCACTTGAGGAAGTGTCATCCAATAGTTTTCCTCAAAGTCCATTTAAAGTAAAAGAAACAAAACAAAAAAACTTACAGACTCCCAATATCGATTTAAATTATTTTAATGTTATTTAAATATGTTGAAACATAAAAACAGATGTCCTTATGCTTTTGGCAGTATACAATTATAATACAAAAAAAGTTTTACACATACAGGAAGAATAAAACCCTCAAAACAATAAAATTAAAAATAGCAACATGTATCTAATGTGGCATAAGATTTTGTTTCCCTGGAATTAAATTGCCCTTGGCAATGTGGATAAAGAGCCATCAGGCTGTTGGAGTTTGCTATGCCTTTAATTACACTATGCTGTTTAATGATTCAATTCACCCTCATCTTACTCCTCTCAGAACTGCTGAGAAACTTTCATCTGTATAATATAACATGACACCATGTGTCCTTCACTGAGTAGGAAAGAATCATTTATATTTTAAATCTGTTTAATTTCCTTCTCATTAGCTTAGTAGAATCTAGGTATGTTTTGGAGGGCATAAAGACAAATGTATTTGATTATATAGATGACCCAGAATGCAAATACATTTTTATTAGTTCGATTATTTATTAGAGAAAGCAAAGTTTTAAATTATATTACAAAAGCATGGAGTTATGATACTATGTTTTGTATGCCAGCTTGCAAAACACTGATATATTGATTAAGGGCTCAGACTTTAAAATTCAGAGATTTAGTTTTCAAAATTAAGCTCTATCTTCTATCTAAATAGCTTTGGCAAGTGTTTCATTTTCTCTCTTAAGCCTCAATATTGTTATTATTACAATGGAAATAATAATGCCCTACTCAGAGGGATGTGTGTGTGTGAGTTGAAAATATATATATAGATAATACACGTAGAGCATTAGCAAAGTGCTGACATATAACAACAGCTTAATAAATTAAAGGTATCATTATGAATATTTTAAGTATAAATACTAATGAAGGCATCATGTTATATACATAGAAAAAGAATTTAGAGTATTTATTTTGTCCCCAGTGTGACAATCAAGGTGTAGAAAGACGATTATCTGTGAAAAGCCAGAAGATCCTTCCTAATTTTGGAGAATCACTTATGATATTAAAATTATTTTAACGTGTTAAACTGAGCTTTTGCTCAATAAAAAGTTACTTCAACTACCCTTTAAAATATACTAATAATTTATTGTTAAATGCTCAACATTTGAGTAAGTAGTAAGTACCTTCTGTCATAAACATTACTGGGTTTATACTGTATAATTTAAAGATTTGCTTTTCTACGAAAAATAATTTGTTTTTGTTATATTTTAATATTTTAGTTAGTTCAAAATTTATATAAATAATTTCATACCAGGTGAAGTAAAATCAGGACTTAAACCAGAATGGAAGAATAATGGGAAAAACTGGATTAAATAAGTACCTTTCTCATTTAATCAGGGCTAACTATAAATTGTGGGACCAGTGTAAAAATAAAAATGTACTGTCCCTTGTTGAAAATATATTAAGAATTTCAAGAGATCAATAAAGCATTAAACCAAGCAGGGGCTCCTGCTTAGCATGGAACCCTGTGAAACTACTGAGTTTCACACTCATGAAGCCAACTGTCCATTTATTACTCACAACAACTTTGCAAGGTAAACCTGCTTTCCCCTAGTTCTATATAGATGAAGATATCAAAGTGAGCTTTCTTGCTAAAAATCAAAAGTGCGTATCAGAGCTGAGAGTTATACTGGAATTTAAATGTCATTGCCTATGGTGTTAAAAGGGTAAATACTTTTTTTTTGTTGTTGTTCAGATAAAAATACTTTTTTTTTAGTGTGACAGGAGGCACTGTTAGTAATCATCCCATACAACAGGTTCAGACTGAGACTACCCCAGATAAACTGGTATGCAAAGTCACTCTTTTCTTTATACCTTAATTGCTACACACACTATCTAAAAACATTCTATTAAAAATTAAGAGGATTAGTTTATGTGGGCTGGGGTATGTCCTGGAGGTCAGAACACATTCACTCCTAATATAATTTATAAATCTGTATTCTTTTATACATAATTAATGTTCAGAATGATTACGTCATTTGAAAGGAACATCTTGAAACATGAAAAACTGAAAATCTGTTTAGAATGTTCTACTTATATATACAGGAAAATAAACATTTATTCTTTCAATAAGAGTTTTAACAAAGTAAAATTTTCTATTAATGGTAAGTTAAGAAGAAACTCATTTAACCACAAAATCAAACTTCAGGAACTAGATGATTAATAAGTTATTTATTTTTACATGAAATTCCACCTTCGATTTTATCTTCAAATTTAAAATCTACCAAACACTGGCTTCCCCAGTACCTAATGTAGCACTAACATCTGCCTTGTACAAGGTCTCTTTCTGCATTTTGGCTACAGCAGTCTTGCTTGCCAACTGGAATTGAAGATCTAATGTTGAAATTAACAACAGACTATGCACAGTTTGACCATATGCCCGAGTCTAGCAATGAACATGCTTGTATCTCCTGTCATAATATTTTCCAGATGAAAATCTGCTCTTGAACTTTCTGCCTAAAATATACTAATCATAAGCAAGTCAAAGCCCACAAATGTCATGTGAGGCCATTTATAATCGTTTATAATGTGAACCCAATCTAGCTTTCTAATTATTACCCACCATCCTCTCCCAGGGACCTTGCAATTCAGCTACTCTGAACCATGTGCCCTTTACTTTGCCACAGCCTCACACACTGGGCCTTTGTACACGGTGTTTTCTCTGCTTGTAAACACTATTTCTAGTCCCAAGGGATGTGATTTCAGGGCCCAAACAAAGAAAATTATTTGATATGGAATTATATTGTTATGGTTCTTTCCAGCATCAGGTAGCTATGATGGTGTGTGAAAGAAATGAAATAATGTCACCTTGAAGTATCAGGATAATTCTCACAAATAAAATTATGGTGCAGTGTTCGTAAGTGTCCTGAAAAAATACCATAACTACAAATTTTCACTGTTTATGACATGAATATGACAGCAATTTCTCACAAAGAATACTTAAAAATAAGAAGATATGAGTATTAGTAAATTGTGATTGAATATTTTTAAGATACATTAAAATTAACTGAAAAAAATAACTAGCAGCAGATCAGCTAGCCCAAGAGAGAAGGATGGTTAGTTGATCTTAGGAAGATACGATTATATAAAGAACATCAACTATCTGGGAAAGAGGAGTTTGAGTAAAGGAAGTCCTAGAAATTCAAGTAGCAAAGGTGAATTGAAAAACAGTCATCATTTTCCAGCCATAGTGACATTTATGTACCGCATACATCTGTCACTGAATAAACATAATCTGTAACTCACAACATCTGGGCAATACCAGGGTTTTCAGGCAGGTGCTGTAACAAACTGCATATATGACGTAACATATGTATGGGAAACATTTCTCATAATAAAAATAAAGTCATAAGGTCATTCTTATATAAACTATTAATACATTTGCTTAACAGTGTACCTTGGTAAAGATGTATATTAACATATTTAAAATGGCTAGGAGATTATGGTATGCTCTGAATTGGAAAAAATAAATTGATTTATTTAATAAATACTGGGCATAGGAGACACAGTGTTGAAACCCCATGGAACTTTTTCCAGTAGCAACAACATGTTTATAATATGACCACTAAAATAAGTACATACAGTTGGCCCTCTCTAATCCACGGGTTTCCCATGCACAGATTCAACCAACCTTCAATTGAAAACAATGGAAAATTTACATTGTTCCTGATATGTGCTATGTAGTTAGGTCTATGATAATTGAATCTGTACTGAACATATTCAGGCCTTTCTTTGTCATTATTCCCTAAACAATACAGTATAATAGCTATTTATACAGCATTTACATTATATTAAGTATTGTAAGTAATCTAGACATGATTTAAAGTATATAGGAGAATATGCATAGGTTGCATGCAAATATTACATCATTTTAAGATAGGAAACTCCAGCATCCAGATATTGGCATTCTCTGGTTTCCTAGAACTAATCCGCCTCAAATATCGAGGGACAACTGTAGTCTGTGAAAACATATAACTTGGAGCCCTGACCTGTTCTGAGTAAAATCAAGACTTCGCTGAAGGACTGAAATTGACAAATTAAGGTGATGTGAGAAGGCAGGTTGGGGAAAAGAATATCTCAAACAGAAAGAACATTTCTGAAAATATTATTTTGGTGGTGGTGGGGGTTGTGACACATGTTTGGAACTAAAAAGAGTCTGTGTGGGGGCGACTGAGCTAGAGGTAGGTCTCTCAGAATGAGTGTTTCTTCTGTTTTTTATCTGATGTTGTAGGGCAGAAAAAGTTTTTTTTAGGTATGTATGAGGAGATGTCACTAGGTGTGAGTGGCTTGTTGTTCTTATGGTGGGCAAATATTTTCATCTTTTAGTCTGGACAGTTGGTTGCAGAAGATGAAGAATAGAGAAGATTAAGTGAGTTATGTTCACACATTTTTGGTTTTTTTTTTTTTTTGAGATTTTGGGTCAGAAAACTATTGCTTCCGGGTTCAGGGGTTGCAATGTTTTCTATTAGTGAGGTAAGCACATTTCCCCTACCTGAACATAAGCTCAGCACATTTCCCCTACCCTAACATAAGCTCAGCACCTAATGCTTTGATCTAGAATGAATTTTTCATTCTTGATAACTGATATCACTAATTTTTAAAGCCTAAGTTTTTAATATGGATTTCCTATAAAATAATCAATATTAAAGTAGTAATATGTGATAACATCTCCTCTCTGAATTGAACTGGGAGGTCATCTTTAAATCGTAGGAATTAATAATATAAAAATACTACATAATTTAGCAGAGTATTAAGAAAATATTTTTGGAGACTAGGTCTTCAGTACTCTCTATAGAATATAAATATTTTCTGTGCAATCTCCAGTCCACGCACTGTTTGTTATGATGCTCTTATTTTGTGAAAAACAAATCCTGTTCATATAAAATATTTTATTTCAACAAGCAGATTAAGAAATATATTTTGATTACAACATGAAACTCTTTGCTCAGCTGAAAATAATATGTTCATAAATGTGGCTTTAGTTGGATTGGAACAGGAGAAATACGTGGACTGGAATCTGGTGATAAGAGTCACTGCTACAGTGAGGAATGCACGAGAGCCAGGATATCACGGAAATCGATTTTTTCTTACTTACTGAAAAATAGGCCAGCCCATGCATCGTTAATCTCCATTGCTAGGGTAAGAGAATCTGGTAGCATCTATTGTTTACATACAGGCATATATATTCAGATAAACTGGTAAAATGCTTTTCAGTAATTTGGCTAGAAAATTTGAAAAATGTCTACAATCAGTAAAGTTTGCAATCATTTTTAAGAATTTGTATTGCAGAATCTCTTTTTTGATGCTATTTTGATAGCACCACAGATTATTTTTAAATTGTTTTATAAAAACGGTTAAAATAAACTTGACTTGGATTATTCAAAAAACTTAGAAAGTTTTCAAACCTAAACATATGGTATGCAAAGTCAAGTAAGGTGTAGTGTTAAATAAAAATATATTTTCCATAAGTTTAATTATTACTTGTAGGAAAATAATGGTAATATATGATTGTATTCATATAGGAGATGTGCATTCAAACTGTCCAATCCAAATCAATCATCTTTTTATCATATATGTGAAGTTACTTAATTTTGTTGTCGTTGTGTTGTTGTTTCTTAGCTAATTTCTACTGTAATTTATCGAATTAAGACACCACTGATTGTAAGAGATATCATTATGTGTCTTTAAGAAACCAAAAATGTCAGTAGCCTATGATAGTCACTGATTGTGAGATATCAATTTCAGAGATGTTAAAATTTTTTGAAAGAATTATCTAAAAATTTATGAAATATGATAAATGTGTTAAGACTGAACATATTTAGGAGACCTAATATGCTTTTATGACTTGGCAGTGTTTATAACACACTGCTCTTTAAAACTTTTTTGTCAATTTTTTTTTCTCAATTAGGTAATTGAATAATGCTTAGATTTGCACAAGTGGTTGGAAATTAGAGGATAGAGAGGTATAGTAATTTCTTTATGCCATTACTAAAAATATGAGGAATCCATAAGTATTACTTGTTAAAGCCTGGTTTTTTCTTTCCTTTGTTGTTAGACGACACTGATTCTTAACTGGCTTTCTCTTTCCAGCCTTTCTAAATACAATGCGTGCATGCATCCAAGTGCAAACTAATGCCTGCTAAACTTACTTACAAATCAAGAGTTCCCTATTTTTTTTTCACTGGAAAGATTTAATTAGGAATGTATTTTTCTCCTTAAAAATTAATTTTAATGGATTTTCTATATTTAATTTTTTACCATGAAGAATCTTAGTAATGACAATTGCCATGCAGAATTATTCTTCTATGAATTGCAGTCATAATTGGAGAGCATAAGTTCAAAACGTTTTTAATCAAATATGCAATTCTCTGTCAAAAAGCATGAAAAATTTCCTGTAACTTGAAATTGTCCTGTCATGCTTTCTTCCTTCCATAAATAGCTGTTGAGGGTCTACTGTGCTAAATTTATTGCCTCATTAAAATAATATTAATGACAATACCTATGGATATACCAGGTACTATTTTAGTTCTTGAGGATAAAGTTCTTGTTCTCATGTAATATATAGTCTAGAAGAGAGAGAAACATGGAGACTGATGTGTGCACTAATATGTAATCTGTAGTGTGATACCTGAGATTTTGTGCAATAACCTGGGATTGCAAAAATGAGGAACAGATACATTTTAAAGTAATAGTAAAATAATGTCAGGGAAGACTTCATGGAATAGGTTATCCTTTATCTGAATCAAAGAAGTGGTTTCAAGGGTAATCAAAATGTACAAAGAAGAAAATCCAAGCAGAGGAAACTGCTAGAATGAAAAGCATGAATGAGGAAACTAGACTGACATGGTTAGGAGAACCAGTAGTTCAAATGCCATTCTAAGAAATTCAGACTTTATTATGCAGGCACTGAAGACCAATTGAAAAGTTTTAAGAAGAGAAAAAGATGATCGGATTTGAGAAACCCAACAGGGAGGCTCTATGGGGAATGGATTATAGCCCTGGGTTCCTAGAGGGAGAAAAACCTAGAGAAGATTATTGTAGTATGTCAAACAGGAGATTGTGAGAGCTTGCATTAAAGTAATATAGAGAGAGTTAGATTGAAAGTAAACGTTATAGGACATGGAGATTAGTTGAATATGGGTCAGGGGAATAGAGGAAAGGTAGAGAAGACGTGAAGAGGAGTGACTTTGAGTATGTTGATGAATTTATTTATGTACCTGCTGAATTTAGGATGTCTGTTGGATATCAGGTGGAGAAGTCCACCTAAGCAGCAGACATATTAGTAGTTGTGGGATATTTCAAGCCACAGATGAAGGATTTAACCAGTGAACATATATGGACAGAGAAGAAAAGCAAACAGAATCCATGGAGCATCAGAATTTAAGTGTGAGAAAAAAGGAACATTTAAAGAAAATGATATCATGGAAGAGTACAGAAGAATTAGTTTCAAGAAAAGAATTGTCAGTAGTGTTAAATATCAGAAAGTTCAATTAAGATGAATAATAAGAGTTAACTGCTTTGGATCATAAGAGGTTGGGAAGAAAGGAAGTCAACCAATATTTTTAATGATACTGGCTGCAAAGGAATGTAGAAAGATACAAGGATAGCAAGGAGTGACAGAGGTTTAAAGAGCTTTTTGTTGACATTCGTGGTTTGTTTGTTTAGGTTATTTGTGAATTTTAAAAGATCTGAAGGTGTTTATAATAGTATAGAGATGGAGGCTAAGTAGAATTTTCAAAAGCCAGCCCTGATTCTGAAGATCTAATAGTCTAATATCCTAAAACTAGACTAGTAAGTTTCTTGTGAAAATCTGTGTGATTTTAAATGTTGTAAGTGAAGGCATAGATTTAAATTATACATACACTATGATGACTACCATGGAACAACATATATATGACTAACGGTACTACAAGAATATAGCAACAAATTATACAGTAATGTTCATATCAATAACTCATTATTTAAAATCTCTGAAAGAAATATGGTCATTCTTAGAATATATTATTTTGTTTTCATTATTTTTTGAAGATTGCAGAATGGGCCAAGATAGTTATTGGTTCATAATAAGATTTTTAGAGCATATATGTTACCCTTTGACTACATTTAACTCAAGTGGTAAAATAATAGTAGTATAAAAATTATTTGATGTTGTGTCAAAACATGTTGGTATATAAATACTCCTACCCCTTTTGAATATAGTTTCATAAATTGTTATAATACAAAAGAAAATAGTCCATTATGTAACAGGAACATTTTTATATTTCCTAGTGAGCTACTTCAGTGAAGAGAACCAAATTGTAGTCATAAGTATAATGAGAGTAAGGCAACATCTAATAATATTTCTCATATCCCAAGATTTAAACATACTTTTCTAGATCCTGTAAAAGCCCAATAAATACTATTAATTCAATAGCAAGAATTAATAGGAGGGATACTAAGAAGAAATTAGCTATCCTTGGAATAAAATTATGGGAATTAATAATTGTAGAAAACAAAAACAAAATATAATTCTTTCATCTAATAGAATTTAATTACTCTGCATGTTATATGAAAAGCTCCACATATGAAAGAGAAATAAGCAACATCAACAGTTAGTAGTATTTAAGTGCTTACAATACTAAGCACTTTATTTGCACTTTGGTGAAGTCAGCCTGTTTCTAAAGAAGAATTTGAAGATAGGAGTGGCTGAGTAAGCTAACCAGTCTTAAACCATAGATATCAGGGATGTTTAAAATACGTTTCCTACGCAAAGATTAAAATGCAATATCTTAGTCTCAGATTAAGCATAAAATTAATTAAGTTCTCTACTGGGACAGGGGGAAAAAGGAGAGTAGGAAAAGGAAGCAGACGGCGTCTTTGCACATTTTCAGTAAATGAGCACTATCTTAGTAATGTTTTAATGGAAAGGTAAGAAAGGAAATAAGGCAAACATAGTTTCTTAAATATTAGAGTGTTTTCTATGATATTCAGGAATCCCTAATATTTAATTAAATGATCCAAATGTTATAGCAAGCAAAATTTTTAAAACATAAAAGCACACTTAAAGAGAGAAGCTTATAATATAATGAATGTATAAGGAGTATGTTAGCTGAATTAAAGTATTGGTTAAAACAAAAAACATACACACAGATACTTTATGGGAAATAAAACCTACATTAAGCAAATCTAGTTATTTAAGCAGTATTATTGATTCACATTTCATTGCACACATAAAATAGAAATTATTTTCAGCTGAAGATCGGTCATTTACTCTCATTTACATCCTCCCAAACCAATATAATTAACTTTTTCAAATTGTAATATGCAACTTTTCATTTAGATAAAGTTTTTTCTTTTATTAGGTGAGTGTAAAGGAGGGGTGGGGAGGGTTACCAATTTCTCTTTTAGTAAATATTTTAAAAGTTCAGAAATCCTTAAGAATGGTTTCCAAGGCTTATCTCCATAAATATAATCATAATTAAGCTTGGCATTTATCATAAGAGTTTCTGGCATGGTATGTTGATCCTGCTCTAAACTGCAAATTTAGGCCTTTATAAGCAGAGAGGTAGCCTGTTTCTCACACTTAAACATATAAACGAGCCTCAGTAAAAAATAAAGGTATGATTCGGCCTTTTAAACTAGCTGCCCTTGGGTGACATATAATCTCAATTCTCTTATATTTCCCTAATTCCCACCATCACGTTTGAAATGGATTTAATCCATATGAGATTTTCACAGTTGTTTGAAATCCAAGTTGTCTCTGATTTAACCATTTCTTCCCTCCTTTCTGGTAATAAAGAACAATTATATAATATGGTTGGATCAATCAATAAATAAGTGGCTAGATGACATTTTGACTTGTGACTTTTCAATTCTGTAGAAATCATAAAATAGATCCCCCCAGCTCACCCGTCATCAAACAAAACAAAACAAAACAAAACAAAACAAAACAAAAGCTGAAAAAAACACTAATGAGTAAAGTCCCTAGGTCTAATTGCCATCATGTCACCTGAGCATAATCTTCTGATTCACATCTCTTTGCCACTCTCTGGAGGTGTAAGGGAGTGGACTTCAGGCCCTGAAAGTCTACTGAGCCTCCCATGGTGGTCTTCTCTTTGGCCAATGTATAAAATGTCATAATTACAAATCAGGGAAAAACTTTATGCTTTCCTCCTCAAACTGTATTAAAATTCACTATGCTAAGCATTCAGTAATTATACTAGCTTACTGTAAAGCAATCTATAACTAATTCTTAGAAAAATATGTCATTTTAGATGAACTTTTAAGATGTCAGAAGATTTACTATGGATTGAAACTTCTTTGCAAATTAAATATATCAAGAGAAACAAAATCAACATAACAATTTAATAATTCTAAATAACTTCTAAAAATTGGAAATTTTAGCCCAACTTCTAAGGTTTCATGGAGATAGAGTGATTGAGGAATGCCATTCATAATGCAGATAACATTGACTTTACATCTGTGAATACAAAAATGAGGAGCTAGAATACCAACCCTAGACCATGAACATGCCAGCAGGTACACCTTCTGGTTGCTAATACCTATCTAAGTATTCCTTATAAGAAGCAGGGGGGTGTTTACATTCTATGGAATGTACCAAATTAATCCAAGGAAATGATCCATCTTGGGTTCTGCCACTTTAATGTACTAATCATTTATTGTCTTCTTTATATTTACAGTAAAAAGAGACAGACAAAACATCTTCAGAAAAGAATAGACCAATTTGGAACAGGCACTGAAAATTTTACACACACACACCACACACACAAAATTAAAAAAAAACAAAAACAATCAGAAGCAAAATAGCTAAGTATTGATAGTGCCAGCTGTATGTTTTGTTCCAAGGCACGATCCTTAACAGACTATTGGCTTTGCAGACAGTTTTTCCATTCAAACTAGATATGAATCATTGTACTAGTGTGGCGTTTGTTGATGCAAACAACACATGTTGAGTCATTTTATACTCCCATTACAGATTCTAGATAATAAAATTAAATTCAAATGTTCCTTCTTGTGTCTATTGGACAACAAAACTGCATACAGAATAGATAAGTTGTCAATACAAAACATAAGAAATTCAAATTTCCCTTAAGAGACAGAGGTCTAAACATCAAAAATATTGTATCTAGAATTAAAATGTTACATCTAAACATATGATCGGTTCATAGAAATTCAGTACACAGCAAGGACTCTGGTATTTGCTGGGAGTAGAAAAGAGTGAAATAAACAGGTAAATGATAAATGCTATGTGATGTACTAAGTGCTGTAAAAAAGTTAGGCACCACTTTGCTGGGAGCACTGTGAATGAGATAACCGATTCCACCCATGGAAGTTGAGGAAAGCTCACAGAGAAAGTGAAGCTTAATCATGTCTTGAAAGCATGAAGCGCAATCTGCTGAAACAATTGTACAATATCTTTGGTTTTCTTAAGAAATATCTTATCTCTTATGTTCCTTGTGTTCTTAAGAGGTATTATCAATAAAGTATAACAGACACATAAACACTGGAACTTTTATTTTAAGGGAACTAAGGCTTGCGTAAATTTGAACAAGAAACTATTCCATTTCACTTCCCTGGACTTCGACACATCAGTTTCCCGGGATCAGTGGATGGGTTGAAGATTCCTTGAAGATCATTCACCCTGTACTGTAGCTGTACGTTCACTATATTGTATTCTAACAGGGTATAACTAAGAAATCTTAATAATGTAAGGGAGAGACTGCAGTATGGAGTAACATGCCAGGAGATTATATATGATAGCACTAACTGGAGAGTAACAACTAGCCCCTCCTGCTTCTCCATAACACTACTGATCCTTAAGCAAATGAGTTATGAGCAGAATTGGTAATAAGCATTCCTTTGAAAGAAAATTTGTAAAAGAGAGACAAACATATTGTGATTCTGCACTGTAATTTTTAGACAGTTTGACTCTAAACACTAAACAAAAATTTAATCTATAAAGTTCACGAGTTCTAAACTGACTAAAAGAAAATGGTCTGTACTCATGGTATGAGTGTTCTTCCAGCATATTGTCATCTAAAAGTGACTTATTATTTTTTATCAACGTTTACTATGCTGTTTTTCTTTCCTTGCTTCTATCTTCTCTACTATCGTTACTATCATGATGGAGGTTTTTGTTTTCACTCTGTTGCTTTGTTTCTTGCTTAAATTTCTTTATGAAATAAGTGCTCTAGAAAACAAAAGGAAACTATCTTGTAGATCATGTACATGGATTTTCATTTATATAAATTTAATTTATACAAATTTGAAACATCTTAATTCAAACATTAATAATTCCTCACTTTAAATAGCATTTTTAAATTTATGTAGAAATTTCAATTAAAATATAAAGAATCCTATAAATTCAAAGCTGTGGACCAAACTGGCTGTAAACTTTATTTTGATGTTACATGACCTTCCTCCATTGTTTGAACTGGAAACACATACCATCCTTTGGAATACTATGTTTTTATTTGAGAAATACAATGGAGTGATTATAATGACAGTCATTCATTCATTCATTCATCTCATAAATATTTATTAAGTGTCTACTAAACACTAGACATTTTTCTTTGTACTAGAGATTCAGCCATGAAAAAAAAAATAGGAGAGATGAAAATCTTTATTTTCATTTATTCCTCTGAGGGATAAACAATAAACAAATATAGAAAAGTAAGTTAATTAAACAATAGGCCAGATGGTCATAAGTGCTAAGAAGAAAAAACAAATTAGATGAGAGCGACAGGAAAAGGATTCAATGAGGATGGCCACTGAGAAATCTGATTTGAGCAGAGATCTGAAGGAGGTAAAGAAGCAAGCATACAGGTATTTAGGGAAAGCATTGAAAGTGGCAGGAATAGCAAAATGCAGGTGAGAATATGTTTGGCATTTGGGGAAACAGCAAGGAGACCAGTGCAGCTAGTGTGCCTTAATTACTGTGATAGCAAACTCACTGCTCCTTCTGTTTCTACTATTCCTCCCCCAGAATCTATTCTTAACTCAGAGCCTGAATGATCCCTACAGACGGACATCCTAAAATCCCTATATGTTTGTCCCTTTGACAAGGCTTTCCATCTCATTCTGAGTAAAACCATAATCACTGAATGACCACAAAGCCCTACATGATATAATCTATTCTCTTATCTCTCTGTCTTCACCTCATCCTCTTCTCCCTCTTCCTCATTCCAATCCAGCTGTACTATGTTCTGCTCTGTTCTGTCCTCTACTCATATTCTGATGAAAGGACTATCAAAGGGATAAATATATAGGGGTTCTAGGATGTATATCTTTAAAGAATCATTCTGGCTGAGTTGAGAATGGTCTCTGGTGAAGCAAGGGTGGTCATAATTACTTGCTTTTATTTTGATAGTCACTGTAGTTATAATTTATACATTTTATTATCTCATAAAAATTTATTCTAAGCATCCAGTGCTCATAAAGTGGTGGTGACACTAATGTCAAGAAAAATAAAAAGAAAACTATACAACAGAAGATGTGATAAAACACAATAAAAATGGCTAACTACCATGATATATTTTACTGTTAATTTGAGAGCAGTCTACAAAATATTATAAATAATGCTGAATTTTTTAAAGCAGTCTACAAAATATTATAAATAATGCTGAATTTTTTACATTAAAGTAAAAAGTCTATAATCACTATAATTATAGATTAATAACTTTTAAGAATGTTTTTCCCTAGTTTTAATTACTGTAGGAATTGTATGCGTAATATAAAATAATTTGAATTGTGATATCTTCAAGAACATAACACTTGAATAAAATGTGACCACTCTGTATAATCTTTAAGTTTTAGTTTTAACACAGCTTATGAATGTTAAGCAAGTCATTGTTTAAAGTAAATATTAGGAGCTTTGCTGAATATTATTTGTTAACCCAGCCAAAAAGTTCCTGGAGACAAAATTAAGAATATTATGTTCCTATGTTGGACATCTTGACATTTTCCTAGTTCAAATGACATTTCGACATGTTCTAGTTTGGAAATTATATATAATGTCTTATTTCTTCCAAAAGTCTTCCACGACAGCTGCATCCCACACAAATCTCCATCTTCTTGGAACTTCCCTCAGAACCACTAATTTTGTCACCAACTTCTTGGTTAATCACTAATATAACATTCATATCATAAATTTGTCAAAAGTAAAGCCTGTAATAGATTCTGCTTTCCTCTAGAGTTTCTCAGCTGTGGAGGTTCTCTCTGAGAAGCAAGGCTACCTAGCCCCACACCAGGCTCCTCAGCTCAGGGCACCACTGTCAGAAAGATGAGTCCCTATAACATGTGGCTGCGAAAAACAACAGAGATTGCTTCCGAAAGAGATAAAGAGCTAAAAAAGATGAAGGTGCTGCTCTTAAAGGACCCTCTTGCACACAAACTCACTCACTCTAAGCTCCAGTGCATGGGCAGCAGCTTCTAAAAAAAGAGTGCCAGGCACATATGAGGAGGAAACAAATGGACTAACTTCAGGGTGAGGAATGGAAGGTCAGGTATCAGAGCAATTCCCTCCAGGGAAGGGAGCATTGGCAGGCACTATTGTTCCTTTGCTGAACTCTCCACACACCTAGCAGGCCCTGTGCAGGTGGGTGCCACATCTGTGATCTCCATTAATCTGGCTAACACCACTTGCCTCACCATGGTGATTCCCTGAGATCTCATTCCACCCAACTTTGCCTGCCAGGGCCCTTCCACAGCTCTTCCACACAAGTGGCCTGCCTCAGCTTATGCTGCAGACTTTCCCTAAAATCTGAAAATTTCTTGCAAGTGGATCCGACCTTAGGCTTGTGTTATAGACTTTCTCAAAGATCCATAAATCCCACACAAGTAGAAGGTGCCCTCAGCTCACACTACAGACTCTCTAAAACATCCACAAATCCCACACAAGCAGCAGCTGGCCTTGGCGTGCTTTGTAGCTCCTACCTAGTTGCCCCAAGCTGAACACAAGGAACGACCATTCTCAACTTGCACTGTAACTCCCAGTGGGAATCCCCAAACCTGGCATAAGCAGTGACCAATCTTGGCCTATCACGTAGCTCCATCTAAGCAGCCACAAGCCCGGAATAATATGCAGCTAAACTCGGTTTGCATCATAATGCACAACAAAGTATCTAAGCCCAACACAAGTGGTAGCCCACCTCAGATCACAGCATAGTGTCTCTCGAACACCTCCAAGCCCAAGTGGCAACCAACTGCAGATCACTTTGCAGCTCCCCAAGCCAGATACAAGTGGTGGCTGACCTTGTCCTGAATCAGAGTCCCTACCTAGAGACTCTAGAGTCGACACACCAGGTGGCTAACTTCAGACTGCAACAGAGCCCCGCCCAATCAGATACACAAATGATACACAAAAAGGGCTGACTTGGCTGGCACCAGTGACTCTAGCTCCAACTCTGCCCAATGGCTAATCCACGGTAGCTGCAGCCAGCCATCACAGCCAGTCGGCCTAGAATAAACACCACCTACTGATATGCCAGATGCAACAAGGCCCAACTACAATAGGAGGGCACACACAACAAAGGAAACCCTGGATCACCCAGCTCAGGTGACCAGGGAGACTTGTGTCACTGGGTCCCACAGAACACCTCTATATAAGGCCACTGTGTTACTACCAGGAGACATTGCAGATCTACCTAATTCATAGGAACCAACACAGAGAGCCAGCCAAAATGAGGAGAAAAAGAAAAATGTCCCAAATGAAAAAAAAAAAAATAGAACTACGGAAAAAGAATCAAAAGAAATGAAGACAAGCAATCTCACATAATAAGTTTAAAATACTAGTTATAAGGATGCTCAATGAATTTGGGAGAAGACTAGAAGAACTAAGTAAGAACTTCAACAAAGAAATAGAAAACATTAAAGAAGGAGATAGAAATTGTGAAAAAGAATCAATCAGAACTAAAGCATACAATAACAGAACTGAAGAATACTCTAGAGGGAATCAACAACAGATACGATGAAGCAGAGGGTTAAATCAATGATCTGGAAAGGTTGAGAGAAACATTCAATCAGAAGAGTAAAAAAGAAAAATATTAAAATGAGAAATGTTTTCCATGGGGAAAACATTAAGTGTACCAACATAATACGGATTCCAGAAGAAAAAGAGAGAAAGGGATTGAAAACCTATTTGAAAAATAATGACTGAAAACTTCCCTAACCTGGTAAAGGAAATAAGATGTATAAGTCCAGGAAGTGCAGAGAGTTTCATGCAAGATAAATCCCAAAAAGATAAGACATATCAAAATTAAAATGCCAAAAGTTAAAGATGAAGAGAGAATCTTAAAAATAGCAAGAGAAAAGCAGTTAGTTACCTATAAGGGAGCTCCCATAAGACTGTTAGCTGATTTTTCAATGAAACGTTGCAGGCCAGAGGGACTGGCACAAAATATTCAAAGTGATGAAAGAGAGAGAGAGAAAAATAAATAAATAAAACTACGACCAAGATTAGTCTACTGAGCAAGGCCATTGTCTAGAATTGAAGGAGAGACAGTTTCCCAGAAATGAAAACCCTAAAAGAGTTCATCATCACTAAACCAATATTATAAGAAATGTTAAAAAGCCTTCTTTAAGTAGAAATGGAATGGTCAAAATAGGAATAAAAAATATTAGGAAGAAAATATCTCACTGACAAAGGCAGACACTTAGCGAAAGCAGGGCATCAACCAGTAATAATGCTAGTATAATAGTTAAAAGGCTAAAATAGAAAGATCATGTATAATTATGACAATAAATTAAGGGACAGACACAAACATACACGTACTTAAGAGAGATAAAAAACGACAAAACCATAACATGGAGAGGATAAGTAAAACTTTTAGTGATTTTAGAATATCTTCAAACTTAAGCAACTATCTATTTAAAATAGGCTGCTATAAATATAGCTTGTTGTATATGAAGCACATTTTCATCACAAACCAAAAATCTTTGAGAAATAAAGAGTAAGAAATACAGATATAGCACTATAGAAAGTGAGCAACATAGAAGAGAGCAAGAGAATAGGAACGGAACAGAAAACAACTATAAAAACAATCTGAAAACAGTTAATAAAATAGCAATAACTACAAATCTATCAATAATTACTTTAAATATAAATGAATTAAATGCTCCAATCAAAAGACACAAGGATTAAAATGTGAATGGATTAAAAAAATAAGACTCATATATATGTTGCATGTGAGACACATTTCACAAAGAAAAACACACACAGACTAAAAGTAAACAGGTGGAAAAATATTTCATGAAAATGGAAAAAAAAAGTGTCTACAGCCATGCCACCCTGAACGCACCCGATCTTGTCTAATCTCGAAGCTAAGCAGGGTCAGGCCAGGTTAGTCCTTAGATGGAAGACCACCTAGGAATACTGGGTGCTGTAGGTGCTAAAAAAAGCTGGGGTAGAAATACTTAGACAAAATAGACTTTAAAACAAAAGCTGTAACAAGAGACACAGGCATTGCATAATGATAAAGTGATAAAGCCAACAAAAGGATATTACTCTTCTAAACATTTATGGCCCAACGTAAGAGCACCTAAATATATAAAGCAAATATTGACAGAAATAGATCAATTGTAATACAATAATAGTAGAGGATTTTAACACCTCACTGACATCAATGGGCAAATCACCTAGATAGAAAATCAACAAGGATACAGTGACCTTAAATGTCACATTAGACCATATGGATTATAGATATATTTAGAACACTTCACCCTAAAGTAGCAGACTATACATTCTTTTCAAGTGCATATGAAATATTTTCCAGAATAGAACATTAGGTCACAAAACAAATCTCCATAAACTTAACACTAAAATCCTATCAAGAATCTTCTTTGATCACAATCATATGAAATTAGAAATCAAGTATAAAAACAACACTAAAAAACACATAAACATATGAAGGCTAAATAACATGTTACTAAAAAATAAATGGGTTAACAATAACATCATGAAGGAAATCAAAAGATACCTTGCGACAAATGAAAATGAAAATACAATGACTCCCTCCCCCCTCAAAAAAAAATCTATGAAAAACAGCTAAAACAGTTCTAAGAGGGAAATTCATAGCAATACAGGTCTACGTCAAAAAAAAAACAGGAAAAGTCTCAAATAACCAGTCTAACCTTACACCTAAAGAAGGTGTAAAAGAAGAACAAACAAGGCCTAAAGTGAGTAGATGAAAGGAAATAATAAAGATCAGAGTAAAAATACATTAGAGACTAAAACCAACCAACCAACAAACAATTGAAAAGGTCAATGAAATCGAGAGCTTATTCTTTGAGAAAATAAGCAAATTTGTAAACCTTTATCAAGACTCACCAAAGAAAAAGAGGGCTTAAATAAGTAAAATCAGAAATGAAAGAGGAGACATGATAAATGACACCAGAGAAACACAAAGAGTTATAAGAAAATATTACGACTACAAGCTAACACATTGGACAACCTGGAAAAAAGGGATGAATTCCTAGATTCATATAATCTCGCAAAACTGAATTAGGAAGAAACAGAATATCTGAACAGATTGATTACTACTAACAAAATCGAATCAGTAATCAAAAAACTCCCAACAAAAAGAAATCCTAGACTAAGTGGCTTCACAGGTAAATTTTACCAACTATTCAATAAAGAATTAAAACATATCTTTCTCAAAAAATTGAATATGGAGTAGGCTCATTTTATGAGGCCAGTATTATCCTGATACCAAAACCAGACAAAGACACTACAAAAAGAGAATTATAGTCCAATATCCCTGGTAAACAGAGATGTAAATATTCTCAATAAAAATTTTAGGAAATTGAATTCAGCAAGGCATTAAAAAGATCATACACCATGATCAAGTGAGATTTATTCATGGGATGTAAGATTGGTTCAATAGCTATAAATTAATGTGATAACCACATAAACAAAATGAAGGATAAAAATCATATGGTCATATGAATATGCACAGCAAAAGCATCTGATAAAATCCAATATCTACTTATGATTGAAAAAGAAAAACCTCTCAGCAAAGTGGTGATAAAGGGAACATACCTCATCATAATAAAGTCATATATGGTAAACCCACAGCGAACATCATACTCAATGATAAAAAAGCTGAATGCTTTTTCTTTAAGATTGGGAACAGACAAGAATGTTCACTTACTCCATTTTATTGAACATAGTACTAGAAATCCTAGACACAGAAATCAGACAAGGAAAAGAAAAGGCATTCAAATTGTAAAGAAAGTGGTAAAATAGTTATTTGTAGATTGCATGATAACTATATATAGAGCAGTGGTTCCCAACCTTTTGACACCAAGTACCAGGGTTCCTAGAGAATCTAGTGCCTGATCTGAAGTGGAGCTGAGGCAGTGAGGCAAGTGCTGGGAAGTGTCTGCAAATACAGATAAAGCTTTGCTCACTTGTCTGTTCCTCACCTCTTGCTGTGTGGCCTGGTTCCTAAGAGGCCATGGGGGATTGGGGACCCCTGATATAGAGCCCTAAAGATTCTGCCAAAAATTATATATGAGTGCAGTAAAGTAATAGGATACAAATTTAATATTCAGAAGATGGATGCATTTTTATACACCAATAATGAACTATCAGAAAGAGAAATTAAGAAAACAATCCCACTTAAAATTGCATCAAAAAGAACAAAATGACTAGGAATAAACTTAAAGAAATAAAGGCCTGTACTCAGAAAGCTATAAAACATGAAGAAAGAAAATGAAGACAACACAAATCAATGGAAGGATATACTGTACTCATAGATAGGATTAATTAACATTGTTGAAATATCCATACTACCGAAAGCAATCTACAAAATCGATGAAATCACTATCAAAATACCAATGGCATTTTTCACAGAACTAGACAAATAATCCTAAAATTTATATGGAATCACAAAAAAAAAATAGTCAAAGTAATCTTAAGAAAGAAGGGCAAAGTTGAAGGTATCACACTACCTGATATCAAACTATATTGCAAGGCTACAGTAATCAAAACAGCATGCTACTGGCATAAAAACAGACACATAGATCAATGGGACAGAATAGAGAGCCATGAAATAAACCCATGCTTATATGGTCAATTAATCTGTGACAAAGGAGGCAAAAATATGCAATGGGGTAAAGTCAGTCTATTCAACAATGTTGGAAAAACTGAACAGATACATACAAAATAATGAAACTAGACAACTTTCTTACACCACATACAAGAATAAACTCAAAATGGATTAAAGACTTAAATGTAAAACCCAAAACTATAAAACTTCTTGAAGAAAGCACTGGCAATAAACTCTTTGAGATTGCTCTTTTTAATGCTTTTTTGGATATGCCTCCTTAGCAAGGGAAACAAAAGAAAAAATAAACAATAGGACTACACCAAACTAAATAGTTTTGCATAGCAAAGAAAACCATCAACGACATGAAAAGAAAACCCACTTAATGGTAGAAGATATTCTCCAATGATACGACCAATGAGAGGATAATATCCAAAAATATATGAGGAACTCATATAGCTTACCAACACAAAAACTGATTAAAAAATGGGCAGAGGATCTGAATAGACATTTCTCCAGAATATATGTAGATGGCCAATAGATATGTGGAAAATGTTCAACATCACTAATCACCAGGGAAATGCAAATTAAAACCACAATGAGATACCACCTCACACCTATCAGAATGTCTATCATCAATAAACCCACAAACAACTAGTGTTGGTGAGACTGTGGAGAAAGGGAACTGTAGTGCACAGTTGGTAGGATTGTAAATTGGTGCAACCACAATGGAAAACAGGATGGAGTTTCCTCAACCAATTAAAAATAAAACTACCATATGACCCAGCAATTCCACTCCTGGATATTTATCTAAAGAAACTGAAAACACTAATACAAAAAGATATATGCACTTCTATGTTTATTGTAGCATTATTCACAATAGTCAATATATGGAAGCAACCTAAGTGTCTGTTGATAGAAAATGGATAAAGAAGAGGTGGTACATAGATACAATGAAATATTACTCAGCTATAAAAAAGAACAAAATCTTGCCACTTATAACATAGATGGACCTAGAGGGTATTATCCTATGTAAAATAAGTCAGACAAAGAAAGACAAATACCATATGCTTTCACTTACATGTGGAATCTAAAAAAATAAACAAATGAAACAGGAACAAACTCATAGATACAAAGAATAAATTGATGGCAGCCAGATGGAAAGAAGGGTGGGGGGTTAGATGAAAAGATAAAAGATATTAAGAAGTACAAATTGTCATTTATAAAAATAGTCACAGGGATGTAAAGTACAGAATAGGGTACTTAATAATTCTGTAATACCTATGTATAGCATCAGATGGGTACTAGACTTTATTGAAGTGATCTGGTCACAGGACATATAAATGTTTAATCACTATGTTATATACCTGAAACTAACATAATATTGTATGTCAATTGTGGTTGAAAAATAAATTTAAAAAAATATATGATTCACAAATCTATATATTTCTCATCTAGTTCTCTTTATCCAGCTCCAGATTTATATATCCTGATGTCTATCATGTATTTCCATATGTCACACTACAAGAAGCTCAAATTTCCAAGCAGATGTTTACTTGATCTTCACAGTCTATAGCCTTCTCTACCCTCTCTGTGCCCTGTCTCAGTGAACAACAAGCAAATGACTTGTCAATACCCTGCGAGAACAAAGGTTTTCTTTTTCTTGACACTGGACTTTTTGCAGAAGCCATTACTTCTCAATAGAATATTTTCTCTACCATTCACACGCATCCTTCCCCACCAACCTGCATGCAACTAATTCCTACTCATCCCTTAGTCTCAATTAGAGATCATTTCCTCTGGGAAGCCACTACTGTTTTAGTGAAAGCTTTGTACTCTGTTAAAAATGCCTGTTTACCTGTTCATATCTTCCATAGACTCTTATCTTTCTGAAGTCAAGGAACTTATCATTGACCTAGGAGACTATATCCCATTTGCCTATCAGAGGGCTCAGCTCAGAGTGGATATTATCAATTTGAAACTTAGTAAATCTGTATTAGTTAAAATAGTGTTTTAGAGTATTAATCTTAATTAGGTTCCATATTCTCAAACTAGATATAAACTTTATAACTATACATTTAATAAGTCTAATTATTATTTTCTAACCCCAGCAAATGGAAATAGAGATGTTTCTCTCTTTACATTTTTAATTATTCCAAACTCTAATGGATAAGTTTAGGAAATAAATTAACTCAACAGTTCTAATTTTTATGCTGAACCATGAAAAATAACAGTAGAGTATTTTAAGAACTTAAACATAAGTATCTGAAAATGAATTAGCAGCCATGTGTAAAAGGTACCATTTCTGTACTAAAATGGTTCTTAAGAGGTTTTTGAAACACTTAAATTCCAATCCTGGTGACAAGCACCTATGAGGCATACAGAAAATAAGATTTAAACTAAAAATAATTCTTATTTCTAATTTTGTATAGCTCTTCGTTTGAAATAAAATACTTTATTTTAACTGTAAATCCAAAAATTAAATTGTAAAAAAAAGAATGTAGCTGTCCGTGGAACAAGATACACAGGACTTCGGCAGCAGTGTTCAGTTTGCCCTAAAGCTGTTTGTTACTGTGTGTATGTACGAGTGATGAGACCAGGTGTCTGGGGGAAGGGGACACTGGAAGCTCTATCATGGACTAGAAGAAACACCCTTCAGGACTGTTTATCTGATTTGTTCTGACCCTTAGGTCATGCAGCAACCTTCTGACTACCAAGTTAGTATCCCTAGAAAACTGATGTCAGGGAGAACATGACAATGACTATAAATATTGTGGTTGTTGGAATAAAATATATCCCTCTTCCAATAAATTAATACATTTATGTAATCAATTTTGTCTGGTATATGTAAATACACTGAGAGGGCTTTCCAAAACTGAGTTCACATCCTGTAACCTGGTTCTGAATTAGGAAACTTCACTAGATAAATGTCACCCTTTGAGGCTGTATATAAAGGGAGTGGTTTTGGACTCAGATTCATAAAAATCCAGCCTTGTCACTTATTTAATTTCTTTATCAGTCAATTAAGTAAAATCTCTCTTATACTAGTGAGAATTAGAAATTAGAAACTCAAATTGTTTAGACCCATGCTCAGCATATAGTAATTACTCAATAAATTACAAGTAGTCATCATGGTCATCGTCGTAGTAGGCATCATAGTAGTAATTTGGTAGTAATACTACCTTTTCTCTAAATAAGATCCCATATTTGTCTGAATATTAGTTATAGTGTAGTTTGTAATCAGATTATAGAAGTGAAGTATACAGCACTCACTGATAGAACCAGAATGCATTGCAAATTTGGCCGTATTAAAATAATTAACTGAAATTTAAAAACTGAATAACAATTGAAAATAGCCATTTAGAGCCTAATATTATATTGAATTAATCTGCTAATGGTCATTTATACCATATATATAATATCAATTTAGATATACAATATGTTTTTTGACAAAGACTAACTTATACAAATTACTTAATGTCTTAAATTTCTTTAAAAAAGCATAACAAAAAGGTGATTTTAAACTAAAATAATATCACACAAATATTTGTAAGACTTTTACATTGTCACTTGAGAACTGACAGGTTACTTTTTAAAGACACCTGTTAAGCTTTTTCAGAGCATAGAATTCAGGTCAAACTTCAAAGCATGCTACTTTGTAAAATACACTATAAATATATTATTCACTGATAATTTGGGTAACCATAATTTTTATCACTTTAAAGTTCTCTTGAATTATATATTTTGACTTATCATAAAAATATTGTTTTGCAATGACCTACAACAGATTAAATTTCAAAAAATGTTGTATTTCCTGAACAAATTTTGAGCTGAAATTTAAAACTGGTAAAAACTTTTTTTATCATGCAAAATTTAGCATACCAATGCTATCATCATAAAACACATGAACTTGAACTGTCAGAACCCATAATAGATGAGATTAATTTAAGAGCTTTGAACCATGACAGTATATAGCATTTGACAAAAGTTAAACAAATGTGAGGTTATATTCCCAAAAGTTAACCCATCAATAAAACCTCAACACATCTCCTAAAGTGTCTTTTTAAATGCTCATAGAATTAGTCATAAAATTACTGAACCTGCAAGTTTTAATTGAGAGTTTGTTGATCTTTCCAGATAGTTAAGATAGCACAATAATGAGTACCTAGAAGGATGCAGGAGAGTATCTTAACCTGATACAAAAGGTTTAAGTAAAAGATTTTTACAGTCATTTTGGACGAGATAGAGAATATATCTATATCATAAAATGTAACTAATGATGTAACTACTATTTATAAAATCTCTAAAAAGCTGTCACCAAAAGTGGGTCTTAAAGACAAAATTATAACCTATATACTATGAGCTATGTGAGAAAAGTGCTCGCATTCTGGGGCAGTGTTGTGGGCATACATCTGTTGTCCCTAGGGATACTGGAGCTACTATAAACAAAATACAAAGGAACAGTGAAAATATTCTATTATGCAAATTCTGTTATATAAATCTGTATATGAAAATATTTATGTGAAATAAGTATCAGTCTTGTTTTTTACTGGAAAGCACTAGAAAGTTATTATCATTGGAATAAGGAAAGACAGTTTCATTCTTCACTTATTTTAGAAGCAGATATGTTCATGAAAAGTGACCATGGACCTTCTCTGAGCTAACCATTGAAATGATAATGCTTGGGAACGTCATACTTGAGGCACAATATAATACACAGTAATTAATTGTGCGTCATACTTGAGGCACAATATAATACACAGAAATTAACAGTGAGTCTAGATTTGGAATCCTGGGTTCTCATCTGGAGTCTACCTATGTGACATCAAGTAAGGTACTTAATCTCATGTATCTTTATCTGTATAAGCCTTTAAATCTTCTTGGCTATAATTAGAGTTAGCTCTTCAATGTTATAGTAACCTAAAACTCATGCCATCAGTCGTCCATCCTCTTTGGTTTGGCAAATTTTTTCATATACAGATTAATATAACAGGCATTTTTAATGTTTTTCCTATTTTAAAGACATGAAAATACATCACATTGACACATAAATTAAAAATGTCTGTGTTACCTATATTGCTCTCTTCTTACTACACAGTGTTCCTACCCTGTAAGATAAATAAACTCTAGGTATTTACAAATGCTTCAATTCAGAACATTGTTCTAATGGGTTTTGTAATTGTCAAGTGGTCAAGCAATCCCTCAGCAGCAGTGCAGTGGCTAATACAGCTGCCAAAGGTCACTACTGCAGCTGATAGGCTGGTCTGCCATTCTTCCATAGATTTCTCTCGTAAGGTGATAACAGTTCAAATGGATTCAGTTTATTACTCACACGGACAGGAACCACAAGATCAGCATAATGTTATCTCCCTATATCCCTTTTCCTACAGGATGATACCAAACCAAAGAGGACAGATGACTGATGGCATGAGTTTTAGGTTACTATAACATTGAGGAGCTAATTCTAATTATAGCCAAGCAGTTTTAAAGGCTTATACAGAAGCTTGTAAGTGCATTCTAAAGGAGAAGCAACAGAAAGTTCTGTGCTCAACCGAAACTAGGGAGATGGATAAGAAACAGCCTAGTGGTATCACTTCACTAGGATGCTTATCAATCCCTTACATCAGAAGGCACCCAGGGCATTCTACCAAGAGTCTGGTCAGACTGCAGACAAGCCTTACACACGTGACTTACATGGGACTATGCAAGGTCATCGGGGCACTCACTACACAGAAAAGCTGTTTCCTTGTTGTCCTTGAAAAAACTGAGTAATACATGTGTAACATCTTCACAACAAAATAATATAGATTATGTGCAGTTAGGGGAGGAGCAGATTAACATTAATGTATATAATGTAACATTAATGTATATAAACTTAATCGTTCAGCACAAGAAGAAAAGAACATTGTCAAGATTTTTTTTTCTTATTTAGGCAAAATATTAACACCTATCCTATAATCAAAGCCAGATGATTTTATTTAAAAAAAAATATTACTACTTCTTTAAACATGCATACTTCTAGTCCAGACCATACTAGAACAGAGTATAGAAGAGAATGATTTAGTGTTTAAAGACAAGTAAAGTCTTTTGCAATTTGGGGTAGATTATGTGTACATATGTCTAAGAGAAAACAACCTGCAATAGCTAAAAATATTCAGTCTCATTAGTAAAGCACACAGCAGTTTCAAATCTGTAATTATCTCACTGAATAAAGTCTCTTTTCTGTTGTTTAAAAGAACACATTTCACATTGATCCTTGAAGGTCGAAAACTAAAAAATTCGGATTATGTTAAAAAACAAATTCCATGTCCAGGAAACATGCAGATAATCTTTCCTTTCTCTGGCTTTTTATGAGTCCAATCCTAGGACATCACACTGACCAACTGATTTCAAGGATTAAGATTTTCACTATGTATCTCAATGTACACAGAGGATTCCTTTCCATCCAAAACCTTCAGAATAAAATAAAAATTGCATGGACCAGGAATTCGCTAAGAAACTTAAATATGTATATGTATTTAACAGGCTGTGTCTGGGCCTTCAACTCAGACAATGTAGGTGTACAGAGCACATGCCTCTTTCCTTTCCTTTAGCACACACGTTTGCAGCTGCCAGTGGCTTGAGCCAGACCACTCCCTGTGTACTTTTTTGCATCCACGTATTTATATAGAAGCAGAAGAAATTCCTGAGAGAAAGGGTAACGGAAATTGACATCCATCAGCCCTCTATTTTAACTCTGTCTGAGGGCTGACACATAAAAACGTGCCTGATAAACCAGAAGTGGTCCTAGTTGTGGCCAAATTTCAGGGGGAAAATGTGAACAAGAACACATTGCGCGGTTAGGAGGAGACAGGACCAGCAGACTAGAGGCTGAGGGGAGCATTGAATCGAGGCACCACATCGGCTGCAATTGCTCAGACCCATCTGGCCTCAGCTGCTTTGGAGCGCTCGCTTCATCTCATATAAAGTAGTTACTTGTGAATCTGGAGTGCCATATTCCCAAAGAGTTCTAACACTTAGGGTTCAGCCAGATTATCTATGATATACTCCTGGCTGAGTCTTACACAAAGGTAAACATTATCTTCCCTCTCAAGGCAGAGGTTTTAGTAGAAACAAATGGTTCAGCTTTGTTTTTAAAGGCTGGCTGACTTTTTTTTTTTTCCCCCAACCAGGCAGTTTAATGGAGCTGCAGCACTGTGGGAACTTTACAGCAAATTTTTCATTGTCACCTATATAAAAGTAACTAGCAAACACAGAATCAAATATATTCTTTTATTTTACAACATGCTTTCCCATACAATTTTCTCACAATCACTTTATCCTCATTTCGATCACAAGTACTGAGGCCAGAGTACTAAGTCACTTACTTGTTAAAGACTAATAAGTAGTTATAGCTAATAAGTATTAAGTGAAGACTTAAGTCTAGATCCTCTGGTTTAAAATTCCAAAGTCTTTCTACCATACCAATTATTATTATAAGCAGGAACATGAAGTGATTAAACAGCAATGACTCAGGAAAGTTGCTAGTGCAAAGGTTAGGGAAGATAAG
This sequence comes from Pteropus medius, assembly GCF_902729225.1. Classification (NCBI taxonomy): domain Eukaryota; kingdom Metazoa; phylum Chordata; class Mammalia; order Chiroptera; family Pteropodidae; genus Pteropus; species Pteropus medius. The sequence continues at coordinate 12,008,451 of NW_024354502.1, read as the reverse complement.
AAAAGGAAGAAAGACCTAACAAGAGAGAGTTAAGACTACTGAGGAAAGTGCTCTGGATAAAGATGGAAGAGTCCTCTAGGTTTAAAAAAAAAAAAAAAACAAATCACTGTAAAGACTTTTTTTTTCCCACCTGACATCATGGCATATAATAAAATTCAGACTAGGAAAGAATGGTTGTTGAAAGCAGAGGTCTTTCACATTGTAAAGGAATTACCCAGGAGACCTCCATTTCTTATAGCTCTCAAGTTAATGCAAATTGAGAAGTAGCGATTAGGAACAGAAATAGAATGAGGAATAGAAATATGATTATTAAGCCCTAGTCAAGACAGAAGGCTTATATTTTAAGGATTGGTATTGTGTCTTTGAAAAAGAAGAAACTACAACTTTTCTGCAATCAGGATTCCAGCAGGAATCACCCCAACCCAGATTTACTAATGGGGTTTAAGTTTCACTGATCCTCATGTGCAGACATAAGGTCTGTGTCTGATTTTCCACTCATAACTTTGAATTATTTTTCTTAGAGAGGTTTCCCAGATTCTTTGGGCTTTAAGTACTACAAAAGCTAGAGTGACCTCCAATAGCTCCTAGTCTGATCTAGAACATCATTGAGTGTACACAGAAGACTGGGATTGGCGAGAAAGAACAAGGACCATAAGAAAGTTGGAAATTCAAGCCAGAACAAAAGTAATAACTAAAGTTATTACTCACTAGGTTTTATCAACACCCTAGAGAGGAGTCGGAATAACGAAGTCCATACTGGCATGTGTGATACAAGATTCAGTATAATTAAAGAAAATCACATCATAAAAAAAAATTCTAGAGAGGAGTGTTAACACTAAGCCATTCTATAATTATGCCTGCACATATTACAGGTTAAGTTAATGCTTACGACCAGCTCTTCTGCGGCTCAGTTCCTTTCAAATCTATGATACGCATCTCTCTATTTTGGTTTGGATAATCTTTCTATAAAAAGGCAGCTGAATCAAAGTGATTCACAGGCCCTGGAATCAGACTGAGAGCTATGATTTCTGATCCTTCCCTTATCGACTGCATGACATTTTATTTAACCTCAGCTTCTGAATCTATAAAGTGAAGATTATAATAGTGTGTACATAGGATTGCTGTGAGGATGGCATATATGTAAAATCTTAGATCCACACTTGATGTATTAAGGGCTCAGCAGCTGATTTTATTCATTTCACTGCTTTCTCTGCAGTATTCTCAAGTAGTGGCTCTTTTTCCTCCCATACTCCACTTCCTACTTGGCCTGGAGGTGGAAGTAGGATTATTACTCATCCTTCCTTCATTCTAAGCTTTGAATCACATTTTGCCAGACTGTACTTTACTTGATGCAGTCATCTGTATTTCTTGACTAAATTTAAACTCCTTGCTCATTATCATTCTCAAAACAAAACTTCTGTCCTATTTCTTGGAGCTTTCAATATTTCCTAATCCATTCGCTCTCCCACTCTTTTATGACTATTTCACACCTTCATTTCTCTTTAATGTCTCCTCCTCCATCATCCTCTCTGCCAATGATCTTGCCTCCTACTTCACAAAGAAAAAGAACTTCTTACATTTCTACTAGCACAGTACCACATTTCCCCACCTACTAGTGTCTCAGCTAACACAACACCACATTATCCCACCTACTTGTTGTCTGTGCTCACATTATCTTTTCTTCTGTGACCCATCACTTTTGGTGATCACTGCAGAGTCCCTCCATTTGTGCATTATTATTGCTTACACAGTGATATCATTGTATTACTTTGCCATCAATTTCTCCTCCTCATCAACTTCTCTTCATTGGATTATTTTTATTAGCATATAAACATGGCATATTTTTCTGTCATTTAAAAAAAAATCAATCATATGATCAAACAGTATCCACTATAGTAGGACACCTATATTTTATAATACACCTGATGATGTACAAGGATCACCCCCTGGGGAAAAGAAAAAAACTTAATCAGAAACTAATCAAGTCTTTAGATCTAACTTTATGTTTATAACACAAACGGCAAGGGGATGGGGCGGGTTAGGGTTGGGAGAGTGGTGTTAACTAAATGAGTTAAATGAGCCAACAAGGAAATAATCAAGAAAAATTCAGAAAATGGAATGTTTTACATAACAACTGGTCCAGTTTCTTCAAAAAGTCATGTTACAGGAAAAAAAAAAAAAAAAAAAAAA